>NC_139409.1:7190000-7850000 GCF_905368555.1 Meleagris gallopavo | reverse complement strand
CAGCACAGAAATCCCCAAATATTTCCTTGTATCCCCCACAAGACACACAGTTTCCCTCTGCACAGAGCACACATCTGTCTTCTTTTTGGACCAACAAGGCTCAAGCAGAAAACAAATTTTCCTTTTTGTTTTGCCTATTAGATATAATTTAACATAGAACGCCTGTTATAATTACTGATTATACAAGGGGTCCCTTGTATTTCCAAGGTACTAACAGGATTATCTAACAAGGACAAGACTTCAAATGAAGCAGAAATATTACAGCAAAATTCATTGCTTTGCATTTGGGACAGAGAAATGGGATGAGTTTGGGGTAGGGGACAGAATGAGTGGGAGCTCATACTCAGTGCTGTTCCCCTATGTAAAACTGTGTTTACGCACAAAAGAGCATTTAAAAGTAATCTGGGGAAACAAACAAACAAAGAATAAAAACCCAACAAAACACACAAATGTACCAAAAAAAAAAAAAAAAAAAAAAAAAGTAATAACAAAGATTGTTAAAGAAAGACCTTGTGTTTTTATTGCTTAGGAACACAGGGAGCAGGGATGTCCCCAAGCTGAGTCCTGACTTGCAGAGATGCTCTGTCTTCTGTCCATCCTTCCCTTAATCCCTTCCATCCTTCCATTTGCCCATTCCTTACGTCCATCTATCTTTTCGATTCATCTATTCATCCTTTCCATTCTTCCATTCTCTCCATCCCTTCTATCTGTCCATTCCCATCCCCTCTGTTCATCCATCCATCCTTTCCATCCGTCCATCCCCTTCATCCCTTCTATCTTTCCATCCCTCCTTCTATTCCGTCTGTCCATCCCTTCTCCCCAGCCATCCCTTCCATCTCTGCATCCCTTTCTTCTACCAGAGCTCTCACACTTTAGGCCTGATGGAAAGTAAATCCTTTTAATGAGTGAAATAATTTTGGACACAAGAAATTTCCCCCTCTCCTTTGTAATTAGAGCTGGCCGCATGTCTAAAATGATCTGCTTTCCAGGGGGAAACAATAATTGAATTGTTGGGAATCTCCTGAGCTTTGCTGGGCTCCAGGAAGGCTGTGAAGGAAGCTGAGCTGCTCTTTCGTTAGCGCTTGTGATGAGAGTGAGGACACCCCAGAATTCAATTACGCAGCTCCTCCAGGAACCACTATAATTATAACGTCAAGTTGTTTTTTAAAATTTCATAATTGCGTTTTAGGATCCTTGCATGCATGTTTGGGACCCTGGTGGGGCTGGAGGTAGCCTCCCACTGCCTGTCACCTGGTGCCTGGGTGCCCTTTGCCCCCAGCCTCATCCCTTGTGACCACACCATGGCCATCGAGACCTTCTCTATGTCCCTGCCCTTTGGTGGACATCACTTCTGAGAGCTGTCAGAGCATTCTGTGCCTGCACTGGGGACACATCCCCGGCGTAAGGCCTGTTTAGCCCTTTGGAATTCACTGCTGGCAGAACTGGTTGCCATGCATGGATGTTCTAGAAGGAAATTGGGAAGAACTGCATGCCCTGGTTCCCTTGCCCTGTGCCTAGTTGGGTGCAGAGGTCAGCCCCAGGGCTGGGGGCACCTATGGCTGCACTGAGCTGAGTGTACATCTGGCTGCTCCAAGATAGGCAAACATCTGGTTGCATTGAGATGGGCACATGCCTGGCTGCACTGACCTGCTTGTGGGTTTCTGGGGAAGAAACTGCTCCTGAGAGGGAGAGAGGAGGCTGAAAGAAAGGGAAAAATAACCAGAGAGCAAGAAGATAAAAGTTCAGGGACATGATTTAGCGGAGGGTTGTTAGAGTTAGGGTAGTACGGTTGGGTTGTGGTTGGATTTGATGATCTTTAAGGTCTTTTCCAACCTGAGCAATTCTCTGATTGATTCTAAGATCAAATGGAGGAAAGGTGGGAGAACTGTTAGCTGTTTCTCCAAAGGAATGCATTCAGCTCCCTATGCTCAAGCAAAGAGCCACTGTGTCTCAGGCACAAAGCAGGTAGCAGATGCTCTACACTCCCACCCCATGACCATGGCCAAGGTTACCCCAAGCAGACAGAGCATAGAAATGAATCCCAGCAAGAGCTCATCAGAACCAAGACACCAAATTACCTTGTTTGATAGCACATCAAGCACTCAGCCCAGCTTCCCCTGACCTGGACCCACATCCTGGAGCCTTACAGGTCCACCTCGTTGCCTGCTGAGGTGGAGGGGATGATGAGCACATCCCAGCCCTTGCAGGTCAGGGCCTGTATCATTGCTGTGGCACCGGGATTGCAGAGAGGAATATGCAATGAGTGCTGGCTGCAGGCTGGGAATAGGCTCACTTCTTGTTCTCTCAGACAAGCAATTAGAGCTGTCTCCTGAAGCAGTTCCCACCCAGCAAGGAGTTCCAAAATATGAAAATTCTTTCCCTTCGTATTATTTTCCAGATGTTCACTCTTTGCTTCCCTTTATTAGTGCTTCCTTTGCCAGGGTGACTCATTTAACAATTAGTTTAAGCACTGACTGTAGCATCTGTTACAGATATTACCTGTGCCTCTAAGGCAAAGCTTCTTACCTTCATTTTTTACCCATCTCTCCTTTCCTTCCAGACCTTTAATAACATGTAAAAATATCTTTAAATTAATAGGAAACTCTGATTTCTCAACCAGGTCAACAGATGGCTCATTTGGACCTGCCTTCAATTAAGCAGGTGGAGCATGCCCAAGGAGCAGGCAGTCAAATGCAGCTGTTCTTTCCCCAAGTCCCACCGCAGATCTGGTGGGATCTCCCGCGTGATGCTGCTCACTCTGTCAGCCTCATAGCTCAGTGCTCAGACTTCACTTACCTGGCTCTTGGTGGTGGGAGTGATGATGTGGGAATATCTGTGCATTGCTGGCTTTGGGATACCCTGATATGGGGTGATGGTGGGACTCAAAACTTCACCCTCATATTATCTTGGACATCTCACATCCCATGTGTAGACTTCAGCTGCTGCTCTTAGAGGCTATGCGTCTCCTGCGCCAAATTTTCAGCTTCGCTGGAATGCCTTCAATAACCTGGAGTATGAAATATTATGGAAGGTGTCTGTGTTTCTCAGCTGGGTCCCATCAGGAGAATTACTACTCCACAGGTTGTATTTTTAAATTTCTGTTGAGTAAGGACTAACTTGTACCATAGTAAGGCTCTCACCCCAGTTGAATAAAGATGAAGTAAAAATGAAGCTAAGACTTCGGGATGTGCCGTGATGAAACAATAAATCTGATGAAAAGAAAGTAAAGTCACAAGGACTGATTATCCTGTTAGATACCATCACTATCAGTAGTAGACCACTTGGACCATTTTTCAACAACCATAGTCAAACCAAAAGATTTCAACACGTTAACAAATGTTTAAGCTGACCCAGACTTCCTGCTCTTATTTTCACATAAAAAAGTAAGAGACTGGACTTGTTTTACTGCCTTCAGTATCAGATCTCCCACAGCCAGCTCTGATGGAGGACTTCTGTTGGCACTGGAAGACACAATCAGTGGAAGGAAGACCTCCTTTATCCTCAGAAAGCTCTAGGTAAGAGAAACCTTTATGTCAGCCTGCAATCATGAGGAGCAATGTCAGCCCACAGAGCCTCACACTATGGGTTTCATCCAAGCAGCGAAGCAAGAGGTGGTTCAAAACCCTTCAGACACACTGCTGGCAGACAAGGAGGAGTTTGCTTGCTGTTTGCTCCTCAAGTTGCAATAATTGTCTTGCTATCACAAAAGGAGTGACCTTTTCCAGTGATCTCGCTCCTAAATTACCTCAATTCTTAACGCAACATCTTATTTGTTTGCTCAAGGTTTGGGAATCTTCCCCTATCCCCAAAGGGCCCTTGCTAAACCCTGCATGCTCCAGAAATTCCTTGGTGACTGCAGGAAAGGCTGTAGGTATAGCTGGGCATGTCCCAATTGGCTGCAGGCCTTTCTGCATTACAGGATACATTGGCCCTGTCCAAGCTGTGGTTTCAAGCCATCTGATCTCTAGTTTTCATGTGCCTCTTGGGTAAGCTGTAATTCAAAATGCAGCCAGAAAAGCTGCCAGGCCTCTTGCCTGAAGAACTGCATGGTCACATCCTAACGACATACATTTCTGCATGAACACCTCAGCAAACCATTACAGGCCTGTTTACAGGACGTGACATTGGCTCCCTTAGAATCCAGTTCATCATATTTTAATTCTGGAGCAACGACTTCAAAGGAATATCAAAAGGATGAAATTTTGTGCATTAGCATCCAGTTAACAGACATATACCACCAACAGACACACGCACATACATATATACAATGTGTGTTTATAGATGTATATATATATATATATAAATCAAAATCAACCCAGATAGACACTGGGAAGAGGAAGCTTGGAGTGTTCCTGAAACTGGCCTCCCCTGCTCAGCCCCAAGCCACGTCAGGCTGGCTCAGGAGAAACAGGGTAGGTGTGCTCAACTTCTGTATAAAAATGTTTATTTGTAACAGGTGTTTTAGTTACTACAGGAAACATAGTAAGTTGGTGTAATTTCTATAGCACTCACCTGATGTTTAACATAATAGCACGCGGAAACTTCCTAAATAGGCAGAGTCAGCTCACTGTAAAAGAAAACATTTACAGCTGGATATAAACTTCATTGAGCAGAACTCATGTTAGCTCTGATCCTTTAGGACTTCTTGGGTAGTAATGTGGGATTTATAGAAATGATCCTATCTACTCTGAGTTCTCTTTAAAAGTTAATAAGACCGGGCTAGCAGCACCATTACGGCCTACAGGCTTTCTTAACACACAGTTATGCAATAAAGCTGCAGTCCTCACCCCTTTGTTATTAATCTGTCATCATAACTTGTGTTTGTAGCCTCTGAAGATAGAAGAACACAGTAAGATTTAGGGACAGGGAAAGGACTACAGCATTGGTGTGGGGAAACTCACATAATACTTCATCACCCAAAGAAATCCCCACCACCTTTAGAAAACCATTCTGGGCACTTAGCTGAAGGGCTGTGGTCACACACACCTTTCAAGTTTCCAAGATCAGAGTCCTTAATGATCTCTGTTTTAAAGGCATGGTTTTGTTCAATTAGTCCAGGATGTAATGCCTTGTTCTCCAGAATTTTGGAGCTACTCTGATGTGCAGAAAGACTACTGAGACTTCATATCATTATTCATCTCAATATGTTCCTGTTGCATTCAGAGAACAGTCTATGGGCCCTCCTGTGGCTAATTTAGCACCTGCAAATCCCCATGCTTTAAGCCAAAGGCTGAATAAGCCACAGAATGAGTGCACAGAAACTATGCTACCCACAAGTCAAATCATACTTTCTGGGAACACTAACAGGGATTTCATTTTTCTTTTCCCTCCTTTAGGAACATCGTGCCCCTGCCCATCTCAAGAGGAGACCACGGGTGAGGCATCCTAGTTCTCCAAGATCAGGAGAATGCCACATCCTATTGTGTAACTTCTCATTCCTTCTAACAAAACCCGAGCAGAGGCTGAGGGAAAGCAATGCACCTGGAAGACTGGGGCCATCCTCAGCCTGGAGCTCTTCACCACTACTGAGCTGGCATGGAGCACACACAAGCTGAACAGAATGCAGGCTGTCTGAGCCAAAGCAGCTTACGCAGCTCCTAGCTAAGGATGCTCAAGTTCAGCCAACACTGTACTGAAGCAGATGAAGACAGATCACAAAGCCATTCAACTACTTCCATTAAGAACAGCAGCTCCTAGAAGCCCGAGGTATACATTTAAGTACAGTAAAACTGAAGGCTTTTTGCTTAAATTTGCAAACTGCTATCATGCCTAACTCACACAGCATTTAGCCATTCATCACTGCAGATAACTAAGCACACCAGGAAGCAGTATGTTTACCCTACACTGGCCATATTTTGTTTCAAATTATGAACGTTGCTATCTTGGAAGACAATGGCAATAGTGTTCTCCTCCCCAAATCACATAGCAGTAACACATGCCACTTTCTTGGCAAAATAGCAAGACTTGTTCTTAAACTTTATTAACCCAGGCTGGACACCCTTCGAAGTTAATCTTTCTGTGTTCAGTTTAGAATTTTTTTTTTTTAATACCACTGAGTATGCATGACTGAATATTAGTTATGCAACCATAACAACTGTCCTTTTCAAGAAAGATTCCTGCATAATGTGAATACAGAGAATCCAAGGCAAACATGACTTGATCATAAAACTTTAATAGTAAAAAAAGTGTAAAACCAAACACACTGCTGAAAACTTATTTGTAAGAATGAGAATTTAAGTGTTCAAATTCAGAATAGTGCAAATTTTCTTCTCTCCCGTCGCTTCCAAACTTAAATCACTTTGGTTCAGATACTTAAAAGTATTGGCAAGAAATGAACTTCTGACATATTTTTTGGCTATGGTATTTGTAACAGATTTAGCTTGTCTTTGCAAATAAATACTTTGTTATCTATCAATTATATGTAAAGATCACAGTCATCTTTACTTAAATCTGGTTTTATAGTTTTGAAAAATGGTCTCTTAAGACTGTTACAAAACTGTCTTCTCAGCAGGCAGCATATTTCTTGAGATATCTGAGCTGATCCAGTCCCAATCCAGGGCCTAATCTCTTCAAGTGGTCCTACAAAATGTGACTTATTTGGGTTTTAAGTGTTCGAGGAAGGATGGAAGGATCTAAAGCCAGTGAAAATTACTCTTAATTTACACCAAGCAAGATCAGAATTGGGGTCTGTTTTGTAATACAGCCTTTGTACAAAACTCTTCCTATAAAAAAGCACAAGCAGCAGCTATAGCATTCCCTTTGAAGAGTGAAAACAGCCAGAATGCTGCTACCTTGCCTCAATATCTTTTTGGATGGGTTGCTCTTTAACAGATGCCTCTATTTATATCTGAAGCCATGTAAGATTGGAAATGAACACACACACAATAATTGTAGAATACAAAAAGGCAAATGCATAAAAGTTTACAAGTACACCATAACCACAAAACTGGAGTATTTCTAAAAATTTGGGTTTGATGAAAAGTACAACAGAACCAGTTAAATAAATTATTGCTCCATTGGACTCCATGCAGCATTGAAATGAACTCAGAACCCTTTTCTCTTTAATCTGTCATAAGAAATGATCACTATTGAAGAGAATATGAGGCTCAGATTTTTACTGTACATTGCACTTTGATTTTAAGACCTAATACTTGCTATTTAGGTCCACTGTGGTCTAAGCTATCAAACAAATACATTGTGCTCACAGAACTAAGTATTAAGAAACACCAAATGTTTAATGTAGTGATGTAAGCACTTTTTTGTTTTTGCTTTTTTTTTTTATACAAGGCAATCACAGATTGCAAGTTCCATAGGGTTGTGATAAAAATAAGCAGTGATCTCTTAAAAACTGAGCTGAGTAAATGAGCTGTTCACTATTCTTCATACAGCTTATCACAGATATCACATTTTATATCACATTTTAGGCCTGCTTTTGTTTCTAAACACTTCAGTCAAAGCCCTGACTCAAACAGTTCCAAGATCACACATAGCCTGAGAGGAAACCCCACTCTTCCCAGGAGCTGGGGGCACATGCTCAATGGCCACAAACACCTGCAGCACACATAACTTTCAGTCACACTAGACATTTAAAGTACCTGAAGACTGACTTTGGTGAGACACTGAAACTTATGCCTAATTTTAAGTCGGAATAATCACCCACACTTAAGTTCTTACTAAATTCGGGCCAGAAGTAAATATGCTCAAGTCTGACTGCAAGCTTGTGAAGTAAGCAATCTTTCAGTCAGAATTTCTTGATAAAGTTCACCTTGGAATTAGATTGTCTCCAGTGTTCACCTATGATCCAAGTAATTTGTAAATTCAAAGCCAAGTGACAGTCTTTCATCCCTCTGACTCCTTCACCAAAGACAAACTTAATGCAGCATTACAAGTAAGGGCATGATTCCTTCATAAGACTCCTAAAAGCATTAGTGCAATGCCTTTAATTGGTTTCGATCACTCTTATTTTTAAATAACCCTATATTTTTAAAAGATTTGGATAAATACTATTCCTATTAAACCATACTTCATCATTGTTAAGCACCATCGATCTACTTCCTTTGGGCACTGATACAGGAGCTTGTAATTAAATTTCAGTTTCAAGGCTTTAAAAATACGGCAGCTGCTTCAATAACTTACACTGGAATCTAATACTTGGAAAACTGCCACTTAGCCTGAACTCTTGTATTCAACTTGGTGTTAAACTCTTCCAGAGAACAGCCATATGCAAATGCTTATGCAGTAAATCAGGGTAAGATTTCAAGATAAGCAGTTAATTTCACTTGGCTATTCTAAGAGTGGATTAATATTTCTTTTTTCCCCCCCACAAGTCATTTGTGCAGTGAGCCCATAAAGAGATTTTTTTTTTTTGCTAAATAATCTTCAGTTTAAAAACAGGAACACATCTTCTTAATGTTGCTCTCACACTGGCACCATGCTCTCTCCTCCGAGGATTTAGTCATTGTGTGGTTTCTCTGGAATACCCTATGAATATTAAAAAAATAATAACAAAAAGTATGTTAGATTTTAATACCACATGAGAAATTACTATATTATGCAGTATTTTCTATGACTAAATAATCAACTAACTTCATTTAGGCTGACAGTGACTTAGCACACCTGACTTCCTATAAGAGCCCAGTGAGGACATGCTCCTTAACTGCAGACAAAAGGAAAGTCACTGTGGTTCTGTGCAGTCTCAATTCATTCATCTGATTAAAAAAAAAAAAATCAGTGGAACTGTATTTAGACTTCACTTGCAATCCTCCCCATCTCAATTTATTTTTCAGCAGGAAATGCACTGCACTTACTTACTAGACATTAATTTCAATTTTAAAGGGCTCTCCTTCAAACTGTCCTCAAAAGATACTGGATTTTCCAAGCAAAGCCTGGTATCAGATAGACCTGCTCATTCCTTTTCCAGTATGAAATCCTATAATAACATCAGTGTAAGACAACATTTAACCAGCTTTCACTTAAAGCAAAGCTTGTGGCAAGTTTTTCCTCATCCTATTTCCAAAATAGAAATAGCCATAAGTATTGAACGTGTTCACAGTTCTGCAAGCTCAAGCACTAGCAAACAATAGTTACTCTTGAGGTGGGTGTTTTAAAAACCACTCTAGTTTACAAGACATTAAGACTGATGGTTACAACTCAAGATGTTGCCTCATTACCAGAAATATATTTCAGTATTAAAAAAAAAAAAGCAAACTTCAAACCACTGTCAGCACCGTTTCAATTTTCCCCATTAGTTTTCTAACAGCAAAAGACAGACAGAAGAAGCAAGGCAACTCTACTCTATTACAATACTTTCCAAAGGTGCTGCTTCCTACTCTACATACACCCAGCACACATCTGTTCTTTGATTCACAACAGTCAAGTGCAGCCCAACAGCTCAATGACTACAGTAGAATATATTTAAAGTGACCCTTCCTTCAGGTTTTGTTTGAATACTGCCCCTTCTTGCCACCCTTACAGTGGCATCAATCTGGTTTCCTCAGCTTTTAGGTCATTTCTACAGAAGGACTTAGCAAACTGAGTTCTGCTTCTCTGTTTTGAAGTGATATTCTCCAAGCTCCTACCACCATAAGCATTCTCATGAAGTTGCTGGGCTTCCCAAACTTTTTCCAGATTAAGTATTGGTAACAAAACACGTAAGATGCTTCCAGACAACCAAAATAGAATGCTTTGCCTTGCCAGCTTCCCTACTTTGAAAGGAGGGTGACAAGCTGGACAGAGGAGCTGCAGGCAGAAGTCAGTCTGACTTCAACTACATTCAGGTGAAATGCCAGGTGAACAAGGCAGGAATAAAGAAAAAATAAATCTTATGCACTTAAATTTAGTTTCTTCTTCACTGAGGCTTCCTTTTCTTCCCAACCTAAAAAGCATGGCAACTGGAAATGCTGCACATACCATTACAATATACAGAACTATAGCACAAAGCTGACTGCAGAATTTTAAGACTGTGTGCAATAAGCAAGGACTAAATTTGCTATTCACATCAGGTGACAAAATTAACATATTTTATTTATCAAATTCTACCTCCCCCCCTTGTACTTAGTCCTAAGGAAACAGAGCAAAACCAGACAGTGTGAACTGCTGTGATTTGAAAGAATAACAGAGTAAAAATTGACTGAAGACTGTAACTGGGGTCCTGGGAAATCTAACTTGGGATCAAGCCAGTGGGAAATAACTTTTAGAACAACACTATTAAGAACAGAAGTAGATTTGCCCTTTTTTTTTTTTTTTTAAAGGAGACAGACTTTTGTACAAGAGGTAACTTAATTTAACATAACTGAGAATCAATAGTAGAGAAATTAAATAGTTAACATGGCTTTTTTCCCCTTTATCTTGTCTGGAAACCAACCCACCTACAGTATCAAGTTCTGACTGGACACTTTAGAGGCACACTAGTGTCTGTTGAGTTAGAAAGGTTAGATAGAAGGGATTGAAAGCCTGTTTAAGGCAAGGCAGCTTTAGACTAATCTTTAACTTATTTGTGGTTCAGTCCTAGAAAGTGGCTTCTCCCTTTACTAAACAAAGACTGGTATTTTAGTTACTCCTAAGTCTACAAAGGCTGATCCAGAGGAAATTAAAGACATCCAAGGCACAACAGTCTTTGAACTGGAATACTTGAAGAATATTTTCCAGAATAAAGAAATTACGTAGCAAAAGACACAACTAAGATCAATGAACTATTAATTATTACTATCCAGTGTAATTTAACAACCAGGCTGAAAGCTGACGTACAGCCAGGTTTACTGTTAAGTACACTACAAGGGAATAATTACTTAAGAACCTAGCAGGTAAGACACCACTTACACTATATTGTACCATTTGTGGAGTGATACTTGAACCATGTATAAAATGACCAGAAAGAGCATATTTAATTCCACAGTGGTGGAATTTAATGCTTTATGAGGATATATTTCCTCCACAAAAGAAAAATGCTTTAGGCTTGCTCTAATTAATCATTCACTATCTGCCTCTCAGCTTTCTAGCTACCTTAGACATTATGTCAACTGCTAATAGAAAGGGAGTAGTTAAGATGCTGATCAGATCTGCTACACAGATTCAGTTCTTATTTAGGCTGCTGCTGGAAAAAAGTTTTCATATAGAAAGGTAATTCCTACTCTACTGGCAACACAGGTTATGTTTACATTTCAGCTCTTTTGAAGACACCTATTCATCACTCAATCTGTGAGTCACACCCTTAGAGGCACAGTTTGTTCTTGGACTACGAATGACAGAAGTTATTTGGACTGTTAAAGGAAATGCTAATACACAATAATTACCATAGCCAGCTGGCGTCCTATGTTTCCTACAGTCACACCTCCTGAGAAAAATATACATGGAAGCCAAGAACGGATGTATAGGAAATCTGGGGATGTGTACCTAATAAACAAGAAGTTAGAGACAAGGCATTATCATCTTCTTCCATACTATTAACAAGATGCTATAGATTCTCTCCCCAAACACAGCAGAGAAACTCAGGAGAAGCAACAGCAAGACCAAATTAAATCTGTTAACTCAAAAGTCTTAAAAAGCAAGGTCTAGCATTTCTTTCTCCTGAGAGCAAGTTAATGACAGACCAAGTCAGGAGAAGTTCAGTTTGTTGAGATGTATGCTGAAATAACAGCTCAGTTTGAAAGCTACCTCCCTCCCCACTCAGTGCTCAGTTTAACAATTTAGAACATGACAATTAACTGCTTTAGACATAGAAAACCTTTTGTTATAAGAACACGCCAAGAATGTTAATAAGTAGCTTCCAATACCTGTGCACTCATTTTTATTACAAGAGTTGAAATACTGTTTTAAAGTGTAACTTACTGATAAACACCATTATATACAAGGAACTGGGTTATCAGAGTTGCTACAAATGCTATTGTAATTCCAAGTCCGAGGCCACTTCTTGAACGATCAAATGTCCACCAAAGACCCAGTGATAAGGCTGCAAGAGTCAGGGACAGCTGGACATTGTTGGCAAAATCTAGTTTCTGGAAAGAGATGTTAAGGACAATCCTTTCAAGTCTGCTAACATCCTATTCAAATGGAAAGCAAGTATGATTTTACACTTCTAGATACACTACATTAAGAATCTGGTTCTCACACCTGCTGAGCAATTACTCCCCTTGTTGCCTTTACACTTGCACTCCAGGCACACTGACTTTTGTAACACTGAGCATCTAAAGAATACACCATATAGTAATACATTTAACTTCCACAGATTTTCTTTTTTTTTTTTTTTTTTTAAATCTGAAGTAACCTAGCTACTCCTTCCTAATTTAAGTTTTCTGCTCAAGTCATAAGCATTCAACAACAAAAAACAAGACAAACAAAAAAAACCCAAAATTCTTATTGAATAACTTAGTGCATCTCCCATCCCTGGAGGCATTCAAGGCCAGGCTAGATGCAGCTCTGGGCAGCCTGGTCTGGTGGCTAGTGACCCTGCACGTAGCAGGAAGGTTAAAATTAGATTATCACTGTGGTCCTTTTCAACCCAGGCCATTCTATCATTCTGTGATCTCACTAGTTACTTACATTAACTATTAAATACAGACAGTATACAGATTAACTCATGTTGTTTTTACCTTGTTGCCCTCAGTTACACCAGACGCAGAATGATGTCTGGCCTCCTCCCAACCCAGAACCCCATAACTACTTCAAAGTTATGAGTGGTGAAGTATCGTAGAGCAACCATTGCACTGTGCTGCATGTTTCTGCAGTCCATAGTTGTCCCCTGGCAACAGCATTATCACTACCTTTGTAACTCCCTCAGGTGAGCTCGTGGCAATACAAAGAACATGTCAAGCAACAAAAACTAGATGAAGGATACAGCACTTGCGTGATTAATGCCAACAAAAACTGCTATGCAGCGCATCACGCTTGCCCACTCTCTTTTGAACTTGTGTGGCTCCCCAAGGTGGCTGTCAATGCAGGGGTACAGCAGGCCAACAACAGCTGCAAGAGAAGCAAGACAATACATTAACCATTATACAGTGATTATTTAGATGCTATTAGATATTAGGTTGTCAAATAAGTGTTTGACTAAGCATTATTAGTAGTGACAGAACTGGTACAGTACTGTAAGCCTGGCAAAGAAAAGACAATTAACAACTCTTCATATACACTTTAGGAATGAAAAAATAAAAGCCTGAGACTTTATAAAGAGATGTTCCATTTGAACCCTTAAAGCAGAGATGTATGTAGTGCAATATTAAGGTATCTCACTTCAAGCTCTTTTTCTTCCATAAGCATGCATCATTTCTCACTCTGAGTAAACACTTGCTCTGCTCCAATAAAACAAAATCAAAGAGCTTAATTACAGAGAGGAATAGAATGTATCTTTACTGCTTGTGTGCAGGATATCTCCTTTTATTAATTTACTGCCTGTGAATCAGGCCCTGAATTATTATTTGTGCAGACTGAGAAGTTGCTTGGCACAGCTGCTTCCCCTTCTGCTGGGCTCTAACTCAGCCTATGCTCCCAATCCACCCCACAAGTTTTGGTATCTAACAGAAGCAGGGTGGAACTTCAGGAAGGAAGCTATCATCAGCCACAGCCTGTGACATATCTACCCACCCTCTTAGCCAGAGAGTGTTTTATCCTCAAATTGCCTTTTCAGTATGAGAAATGGAGGCAGAAGGAAGAAGAGAGGATACCATGAGCTTAGTTGTATGTCTTAGAATAGCAAAACTTGTCCCTGCTAGCAGCTCCATGTGTTGACAGAAGGCTCAAATGAGGCTCCCAACCTCATGTTATGTGTTTCCTCCACTCTGCTCCCCTCAATCTTTGATTCCTAAAAGAAACAGCTTCACCATGCAGGAGAATATGAGACATATAGTAGGGCATAAGGCAGTAGAGCTAACACTTTAAGTTTCGTTTCTTGATGCCAGTCACAGGACTTTTACCTTGGGATAGCAGCTAATAGCCAGAGCTTAATGCAAGCACGATAAGACTACTAGAAAACAATCTTACCACAATCTTTACTACACAGCTTATCAGTCACGCAGGCATACCATTCATACTTTCAGCAGGGGCACAATCAGCACCACCAAATGATAAACAAGGCACACAAGGCTCGCTGAAGCACTTCCAGCGCCAAGATGACGGCGCTCTGACGCCCCGCGCTTCCACCCCAGCCCCCCGCACCCCGTCCCGGCTGCCCGCACACAGCGCAGCCCCGCGCCCGCAGCCCCGCACGTGACTTCCTTGTTGTCGGCCCGGCCCGTGGCCTGTTGGCGGCGGCAGCCAATGGGAAGCGCCGCCCGCGCCTCACCAGTTCGGCGGCAGCCAATGGCGGCGCGAGGGGCGGCGGCGGGACGGGCGCGGGGAGCCCCGCGGCGGCTGCGGGCAGCGGGATCCGCGATCCGACCGATGGGAGTCACAGACCGGGATGAGGCGGGGGAGGGTCGGGAGGGGCCGCACGGCACTCACCTGCTGCAGTCCCGCAGCACGGCGGCACCCACCAGGCGGAGGAGAAGAGCGTGGCGATGACCTCGTCGGGAAACAGCGTGACGTTGCGCTGGATCTGCAGCAGGTTCAGCACCAGCGCCATGAAGGCGCCCACCACGAAGAGCACGACGCTGCGCTGCACCAGGTGCTGCCTCCACGTCGTGCCGTCCCGCACCGCACGTCCCGCGCTGGGCGATGGGCTCCGCATGGCGCCCGCCTTGGGGGCTGCTTCCCCGGGCCGCGCCGCGTGCCGCGCTCGGGCCGCGCAGGAGCAGCTCCAGGCGCCGCTCTCCAGCCGGGGCATGGGCCCGGCCGCGCTCCGGAGATAGCGGAGACGGCCGGCAGCGCAGGTGACAGCCGCAGAGCCGGGCTGCACCGCCCCCTCCCCGCTACCGCCTCTCACCTCAGCCCCTAAGGAAGGCGCAGGCCACCACCGCGCTCGCCGCCCGCTCCCGGCGTAAGGTTTATAACCGCCGGCAGCCGCCGTCACGTCACCCGCCGCCGACCTACCGGCGGCAGCGCCCGGCCCGCCGCCGCTCCGCCCCTCCCCTCACGCCGCGCCGAGGGCGGGACCGGGAACGAGCGCCGAGCGCGGGAGTCGCGCGCCGGGCCCGGCCGCCCGCCCAGCGCTGGGGTGAGGCGGCGCGGCCAATGGCGGGCGGGCGGCTGATATGACGTGCGGGACACACCACGCTCCCGCCCCTCTCTTCCCCCCTCCCCGCCCGCCGGGTGACGGCCGCAGCGCCGAGCGGCCAATGGAGGGTGGGGCGGGGCGAGAACGCGGGGAGCGTTGCTGGACGGGCTGTGGATCCGCGCTGCACCACCCAAACCCAAACGCGGTGTCTGAGGTCACTGTCCCAGCGCTCCCTGTGTGGAGCTGTATGGCTAAGCGGCCTCCCCTCAGCCTGCTCTGCTCTGCGCCCAAGCAAACCCAGGGATATCTGCTGCTCCTCACACCCATCTCCCTCCATACCTTTCACCATCTTGGACACGCTGTGACTGTTTTATGTCTGTCCATTGCGGCATCAAAACAGCACACAGTAGAGTGCGGTGGTGACTGATGGTGATGGTGGCAGTGGTTGTGGTCCTCAGGCTTGCCTGCACCTCCACACTGGGCTGTCCCCTCAGGAGATGGCACCTGCCCCTGTGTGGTGTGTCCTGAAGGTCAAAGGATGGGTAGTCCTCCATAGAATCCTTGAATCATTAAGGTTAGATAAGACCTCTAAGATCATCAAGTCCAACCATCATGCTATTACCACCATGCCCGCTAAACCACGGCCCTCAGTGCCACACCTACACGCATCTGAAATGGCCGTGCAAGGAGATCCTGACAAAGCCAGGGCAGATCATGTGCTCAAGGCTGCGGGGTGCCCAGGTGGCTCTGAGCATCTGTTACGTTTCCACACTGAGAACTTGAACAGCTGCTGCCCCAGCCAGTGCCAAAGCCTGGGCCAGGGTGCACCCAGCCCAGCGCAGTGTCAGTGAAATGCAGCTAAGTGCAGGTCCACCCTCTGCAAGGGTCTGGCTGAGCAGAGACGGTTGTCTAGATGTGTACTTGATACCCTGTCTAGCACTAGAAAATGTCTGTGTAGCTGCAGGGTTTCTTTTTTCAGACGTCATTTCTCCAGGACGCATTGGGACTAGTGTGTTGGTACAGTAAGAATAACCGTGTTTCTTGTTTATTTAGCTGGCCTCACTGGAGCCAGCAGGGCTTCTTTTTCACACAAGGCATGCCCTGCTTGCAGTTGGAAAGAGCACAGGACCTGGTGCCTTCCTGAGCGATGACACTGAGGATTTAAGAATATCTTTGCAGTTGCTGTAGCAGTGAAGGGTGGAATGATGGTCTGCATTCAACTTGGTTGTACTTAATCAGCGTGTTCAGTGTAACAAATGTCAGTAAAACATATGGAAAGAAACAGGTCTTTTGTATATCATAAAGTGAAAAATCAACCTAGGATATAGTTATTCCTTCTAATCTCTTATCAATTCCTGGTGTGCAAAGAGTTAGGATAGCTGAGCACACTGCGTAGGGCAACTTTGGACAAGATACTTGGCTTTGTGGTGGATAAAGTGTTACTGCCACTGCTGGATGGGGCAGAAAAGCCAAATATTTTCCTGTTAATAGCAACCAACTTTGGATGAGCCCATGTCTGCCTCCTGGATTTTACTGCTGGACTGTCATATACATGTTCTCTGTACGTGGCATTGTAAATGTTCAGACTCTATTTTTGTTGTATTGCAATAGTATATTGAAGCAACTATTTTTTTTTTAAAGGGGAAGGTAAATTAAAATATCAATAAATAGAAAAAATCTTTCATTTCAAAGATGTCACTTTACTGTTCACTGCTTCTAGATTGACTATAATGTTGCTGTCATCTGTATAAACACTGCTGGTTTGGCTTTGTCATAGTGAAATGGAACACATGGATGCTCTGCCACATATGCCAACAAAGTGTGGACGTGCCCATGAATTCAGAGTTTCAGTTTGCATCTTGGAAGAATATGCCTTTTCCATCTTCCTGCCTCACCACGCATACCAGTGTCAGCGTACATAGTTCTGTTTCTTACTCTTGTAAGTTACTCACATTGCAATTGTGTTTTGCATTGCACCACTCATTTCCTTTTCTTCTTTTTTTTTTTTCCCTGAACAAATGACATTAAATGCAGTAAGTTTAAATTAACTTTTTTTTCTTTTTTTCTTTTTTTTTTTTTTTCAGGGAAGAGAACTTTATTGTCAGCATTTTATGATTTCCTCTGCAGAAACATTTGATTTGTTCCAGGAAATCACATGTAGATACAATGCTTCCCTTCACAGCAACCAGATACATGTTTTGAATTGACACAGGCAGTTTCTCCATACTCCTGGACTGCTATGCACTGCTTTCAGCAACTCTGAGGACTAGAACTCATTCCCTGTGAAATGTTCTTTCCTGATGAATCTTCAAGATTTACCAGCAGGACTGCAGATCTGACATAAAACAACCCATCTTTGTAAGAAATCTCTTTCTGGAGTTGACCTCAGGGAAACAAACACTAAATCATCCTTGCTTGTGCTACATCTCTACTTTATTTGAAAATATAACTTTCTGTATTCATTTCCCACCCCCAAGCCCTACCTATATCCTCAGTGCCTGTGCAGAGTTCAGATTCCCTTGCGTTGCATTTGCTGGTTTTCTCTCCTGAAAGAACCTGTTAACCATTTTTTTATGCTGCGTTTTCCTTTCCTTGTGCATATGTCTCCCTTCCTCCTTCCTATAGCATATTTTCTTACCTTTTTTTTTTTATAACAGAATATTGTGGTGCCCTTGTTTTTTTCCCCAGGCTTCTTTCAGTTGGCAGAGACTAACTTCTGATATGGTAACACTTGCGGCAGTTTCTCTATGACCAATGGCAGCAGTGTGAATATTCACCAACTGAGAAATTGGCCCCAGTCATGTGTTTCCTGAAATCATCTGCTTAGAGTAAAGGTTAAATGCCCCATCATATTTGTGTTGTTTTATACTCATTATGGTTTGGATTTCCTTTTAGAATCCTAAAAAGGGTTTGGCCTCAGAAAGCTTTGATTACTGCCTGAAATTTTATGCTGAACAGTTATTTCTGGAAAGAAGTGCTCATGTGTCTCTGTGAGATTAATGACAGTTATTTTTATCTCATTCCTGAGCAAAGACAGCAGAATCTGCAAGTGCTCAGCATCACTACTCGTTACATAAATAATTTCACCTGTTTTTTCCTGCCTTCTGTATTAAACTTTGACATTCTGAAATGTGACAAAATGAGTTTCACAAAGGCTGTTTCCTGGGCCTCTTAGGCAGGAAACCTCATGTGGGATGCTGGGGCATTTTGCATTCCTCCCTATTCACACTGAGTCAAAAACTGAGCTGGCTGCTGAGAGAAGGCAGTGGCAGAGAACCACAGAAATGATCAGTTTCCCTGCTGCTGAACAAGACCTAACACTGCTCTCCCTCTGCTTCACTAGAGACTTTGGAATTTTATTCACCTTTCAGGCTTTCTCCTATTGATACAAAGAAAAGGGCTTTCCCGGTCATAACCTAAACCTTAATCTCCTGTGTCTCCATAAGAGGATTTAGTGACATGCTTTGTTTGATTCCTGATGCCAACTTTATGCACAATAGTTCAAAAAATCTCTTGTCATGACTCGCAGTATATCAGACTGAATTCTTTGCTTTTGTTTTCAGTGCAGTGGTGTGAATTCTCTGGAACTTTCACTGGAGCCTCTATGTTGCATGATGCTTCCTTGGAGATCACTGTACCTCCATAGCAAGGTGGATGCAGAATTCTATAGTGTGATTTTGTGAAGTCGTGTAAGTCCGTAAGTTGTGCAGGATCTCATTAAAAGCTAAAAGGAGAAGTACAGAGAGTTATTACATGGTACAATAAGCACTATGCAAAAAGGACAGGCTCCCAACAAAACAAGCCCTAGCCAGAACACTTCAGGCGTGTAAAACAAAGGGGTTAAAACAGAGTGTGTTGGTGGTTAGTCTGTAATAATGTGAGTCATCCACAGTGAGTTAAATGTAAAAATGTTGCTGCTAGTCTATAATCTGAGGGTGACAAACGGAAGTTGGAGTCTTAGCATGGAAATTAAACCCTAACAAAGCTATTTCTTTCTGCAGTTAATATCATGCAGGCCATATGACAAATGAAGTTTTTTTTCTGTTGTTTAGTTGCAGACAATTCTCTAGCTGCTTTCCTACCAAAGCAAAACAGAAAGAACAATTATATGGAGACTGCAGTCTTCAAGTGTCTATAAATTCATGTAGCAGCTATCATATAATTAGCTAATCAGCATCCCACATACAGCTGTGGGGAGTGACTCACTCTCAATGAACCTCTGTCCTGACACAAAGACAGTGTCTTTGTCTCAGCTGCAACTTCATTCATCGCCATCATTCTGTGTAGCTCTGTAGCAGCTAGTTCAGTCAGTCCAGACTTCATATTCAAGACGGTGATTTGATCTAAACTTCATTAGGAAAAAGTACTTTTTGTTGTTGTGTTGGCAACAAATTGCTTCTTCAATGACATTAGTAGGTTTGCGAGGTTGGCCAACTTTTTATAATAATAGTCTAAGTCATGGTAATGTAAAATATAGTTGACATAAATAACATATGTGCTGCTAAAAAACTCAGCAAAGCAGAAGACACATTGTCTTTGCTATAGATTATCGTTGATGGAAACATTACTAGCCTGGAGAAGAAACTGCAAAAGTACATTTCTATATCTGATGCTTACAAATCGTCATGAAGGGGCTTCTCTGTATGTGGAAGGGCTCTCATGTACAGCCATGGCTGATCACTAGCTCAAATATTTTTTAATTCTTTAGTGATTTGGGTCTCATGCATTCCCTCATTGAATGAAATGATAATTTCCACAAAGTTTGTAATGTGAAATAAGTTCCCCTGATAGCCTTCTTCTTGTGGTACACAATTCCAGCACTTTTTAACCTTTCATAATAGAAATCTTCCCACTTTTGTCAAGTGCCTGGGGAGGATGCTTCTTGAATGTGTATGATAGCTAGTAGGGTTACCATGAATCCACCACAAAGGAGCTACTCCCCCACTACATGCTTAAATCCTTAAATTTCCTCATGGTACAGCAGGGGAGACGTGTAGTGACACTCTCTCCTGTAGTTATACAGTTGTAACAGGTAGTTACAGAGAAGGATCCTTGCAGCATTTTCATTTTCCAAACTCATCTCACTGTGTCAAACAGAATGACTGTTCCTCTCTGGGAGAACTAGCTGTAGCCTTGGTGTCTGATGAGATAGGTAAGATCTAAATCCGATGAGCTCTTTTCTGCTCTGCTTCTTCCTTGCCTGGCTGTACTGTAGCAATAACTAGAAATAGCAGAGCTGTAGCTACCAGGAATAGACTCAGTATCACACACCATGGTTACATCTCTCCATCTTTGTTTTCCTTAAGCTCTGGAACACAATGGTTGGGAGTTCTAGAGCCATTGCTATCATATGGAAAACACTTTTGTCTAGAGCTCTCTATGTAGTATGGCTCTGCCCAATTCATATTGCTTAAAAAAAAAAAAAGTACTTAGGGGCATAGCTAGTTCACTTGTAGGACTCCTTATAACTACCTGAATGTGGTCAGAGGACCATTTTGAGAGCGTGACTATGTAGAGCTAAGTTCACCTTGAAGCACAAGCGATTGTTTGATTTGTTCTCCCATCACATTGTAGACTCATATTCAGAGAACAGTCTCAGCTGTGAACAGAGCATTGGGAAAAGCTTTGCAGTATACACTACAATAAGTGTGATGAAGCACTGGCACAGGCTGCCCAGAGAGGTGGTGGATGCCCCGTCCCTGGAGACACGCAAGGTCAGAGGTGCATCAGGTGCACCTGATGGAGCTGTAGGTGTCCCTGCTCACTGCAGGGGAGTTGGACCAGATGGCCTTTAATGGTTCCATCCAACACAAATGATTCTATGGTACAGCCAGGAAAACCAGTGCAGAGCAAAGACATCAGAAAGAGGACTTGTGTACACATTACTGTATGATGTGATATGGAAATGTGGTGTCTACACTGCATCGTGATTAGTTGTCCAGACATTGCCACTTTCAGGCATAATCTCAAGATTCCCATTTCATGATGACACCAGCAGTACTCCTCAATGCAGTTCACTGTACTGAGGTGGTAGGAATTTTCGGATTGCCAAACTCAACTTTAAAGAAGCGCCGCGTGTAGGAGGCCTAAAACTTTCCCTGGGGCAATAGCTTAGAAATTGCTGAAGCCGGGATGTGCTGAAAAATGTATTTCTTTAGAGCCAAACCCTTCAGCTTTTACTCATGAAGAAACACTTTAATTGTAATAATGAGATCAGGTCACTTGCATGTAAAATCAAAGGCATAATTATGAGCTAAGTTGTTGGTTATATGCTAATATAGGTCTTGCTATTGTTCTATGGGTGATCCTTATACAACTGCTTCAAACACGCCGTAGTAAATTTTACTTTTTTTTTACAGGTATTGCTAACAGTGTCATCTTAAATCATATATTAGGTTAAGATTCTGCAAATTGCAGCTTGTTAATGGTCTGAGCTGCACGCTGTCAGCTTCACTTACTGTATTCTTCGGGCTTGCTGGATTTGAAAATCCAAGAGAGCAGACTGTGGTGCAGGAACGTGCACTGCACTCACTCAGCCTGCCCAGAGCAACCCACTCATAGAGGTGCCTCTGCTCAAGCCCAGGTTCCTGTTGCCTTTGCAGGCAGCAGAAGGAAGTAGTTCTTTGATGGATCTCCGTCTGAGCTGGCCTGGGAGGTGCCTGCTTCTCTCCTCTGTCTGCAGCAAAAGCTTTTGCTTTCTGTATCCAGAAGTAAATTCTAAAGTAGTCTAGATTGAAGCTTTGAGGTCAGAGGGCAGCTATATGTTTATACCTTGCTATAATGCAGTACAGTCAGAAGGTCCAGCAACCACCCAGGTTTCAGTCTGGTCAGGTTGGTTTGTGAGTTGCCTCACAGTGTCAGGGCTTGGAGGCATTAGTAAAGATGAGATTGATACCTTCATTGCAGAGGTTCAGAAATTGTGATTGCAAAAAGACCTCCTGACAAACAGGCATTAACCTCTGCAGCGTTACTTGTTTCTTATGTCCCACATATGGTGAGGGAGAAAAAAACAAGGAATAAAGAATGATACCTCAATCTGGGGAAACAGGAGATATAAGCACAAAATTTCTGAAGATAAAATGGTTTTATATTCCATCTTAGATGCTAAAATGGTTTTGCATCCATCCTAGAAGCTATCAGTCTTCTCATCAGCCAACCTTGGCATCTGTTGAACTGCATACGTATTTATTCTTCCCAGATTCACTAAAGGAATCTCAGTTAGAAAAATGAAGCAGGCATCTATCTCCTGCTTTTGAATTATTAGCACAAAGATTTGTTGTTACAAAGAGAACTTGCCCCTCTTTTTTACGATTAAAAATTCTGCTGGCTTTGCTGTTTTGTGGTTAGCTGGTTGCTTGTGTTTGTGTGTGGAAATCTTTGTTCTCGTGCTGTGTTGTTTCTCTGGAATGCTATGAGCAGTTGTTTTTGTTTGCTCATGCTTGGGTGGAGCTAACTATCTAATTGGGTAAATATTTGCAATGTTGTGCTTGCATGCACAAAAGACAAAGAGGGCCTGATTCCTACTGACACAAATGGCCTTTTACACTGGCCTGGCAATGTAAAGGCTTATATAAAATTGATAAATATGAGCCCATTTCTTGTGGTCACACCATGTAAAGTGGATTTAGTATAAATAATTGTCCTGCTCATATTTATTTCACATTTCAGATGGGGTATTTTTTGGATGGGAGGCCTTGTGGTTACAGCCACAAAGGAGGAAACTGTCCCATGCATTGACTTTGTGTTCAGAAGTGCACAACTTCTCCCAGCCTTAGTAGGACTTGGAGCTTGGCGCTGCTGAAAAGCAAGGCATGTATTTACCAGCCTGTCTTCCAGCATGTGAGTTTTCCACAGATGTTTCCTAGGTGAACATTAAGGCCAGATAAATGAGTCCAAATACCTGAAGCTGCTTTGAAAATTGCAAGTTGCTCGTGCTCATGAAAGGTGTATTTATATCAGTGTTTCAACCTTACAAGGTGTCCGCTGCATCTGTTATTGTAAGCAGATCTGTAAAGATCTAAGATCTACACACTTATGAAGAGATCATAATGAACACTTAGGACTGATCTACTGTTAACAGATAATTGAGTCTTTCTTTGTACAGGCATTAATAAAAATGCTTGTGACATAAGGAATAGTGAAACTGAGCTCCACAGCTGAGGTGCTGTATAAACCTGACCCTCGCTCAGCTTCTGCATAGCTGCAGCTATAAAAGCCTGGAGCTTACTGCAAACTGATTTATCCTGCCTAGTCTTGAAAGAATTGCATAGTCTCCAGGTGCCATTGCTTCATACATGCCTTATGGGAACAATACAAAATGTACTTAGTGCCTTTCTTTAGATCTAATAAAAAACTTTAATATATGAGGGTTTCATTTTATTAAAAATTCTTTTTCTTGTTTGAAATTCTTGCTCACTTATTTGCTTCAAGGTTCAGCTATTTATTCTTGTCTTTAAGAAATAAATAGGAATAATTTAGAGTTTGAACTCCACAGAGCCAAACAGTGATGCTTTTACACTGGATGATATCTTACTGGGTTCATTGTAATTATTCTGCAGAGTCCCTCAGGCTAAGTAAACTTCCCAGGCTGCTTTAAGACTTTTATCATCACAGTGTAGCCATTCCCCCTCATCCTTTACTGTAGGTCTTCAATTTTTGTCTGTCTTATAAAAAATGTGTTGAATCCGAGATTGTGCAAGCATTTATTGATGGATAGTCCTCCTTACTGGTATCCCTGCAGACTTATTCCTGTTGCCTGCCCTTACCCTGTGCCCAATCTCTGTGTATGCATTCTGTGAAGCATCATGGGGTCTTAGGGGCATGATTTAGTGGGCATGGTTGTAATGGGTTGATGGTTGGATTTCATGATCTTAGTGGTCTTTTCCCAACCTTGATGATTCTATGATTCTGTGATTCTATGACTCGAGCCAGATAAAATAGGTTGGTTTGCTGCTTTCAGGTGTATCCTTTCTCCGATCTAGTTCACTTCTCCTCCATACTGTGGCATACTTCATCTCCAGTGCTGAGTTGGTTGGGATAGGAGCTGCAGAGGCCCTCTGAAGTTCATTGTGCTGCAGAAGACTCCTCGTAGAGCTGGAGCGGTTTTGTCTTCTGTATTTGGTAAGAATGTCTCATGATGTTAACCACCAAGCCATGTCACAAATGTGGTGCTGAATAGTTTCCTATGAGCTCACATCTTTCCACCGATAGTAAACCACTAACTTTTCTAGCTTTTGGGATCTTTGTAAGCTCCTTTGTAGATACTTGTAAGCATGTGTTGAGTCTTTCCCTCAGTCAGGCATAAGTGGAGTTTATAAAAAGGCACATATGATTCTGTCTTATGATTGCTGCATTAATCCTGAATACATCTGGAACTTTACTCACTGAGTTACCTTCATGCAGTTGTAAAACCAGGTTAAGATTAATCAGAACATTTAAAGTTGTGAGTAGGGAAGCAAATACCAGACAAGGCAGCAATATTTTTTTCATTAAGAAAGGAGGCTAAAAATGATGCCAGTTCTCTTCCCCCACTTGATACTTGTTAAAGTACAAATATATATAAACCATCTTCCTCATGACTTTGAGATTAGTATTACTAATCCTGTTTCTCTGAAGTGTTTTTCTTGCTTCTTGTAAGCAAACAGACTGTAGCTATAGAACAGCAGCACCTAATCCTCATCTTCTGGCAGCTACCCTCGGAAAAGTGTTCCTCCTTCAGGTCTTGCCTTTTCCCTGGGTGCTGCAATTAATCACATTGGTGAGGTGTGTATGAGTGGCCAGTGACATTTCCCTCTGTCCTTCAAACTCTTATCCCATCATCACTGTGTTTTCTGAATATTTGTCTGTTTTTGCCAACAGATGTGGGCAAATCTTTCTAGCTCTATTTATGTTTGTTTCATTGACACTGCTGTGATTTCTCATCTGAGCCGGGTGAGCAGAATTTGCCATGTTGTTTGGTCTTGGGTTATTACCAAAGACTCATTTAGTAGCAAAGGTGCTTTCAAGATATTGTGAAAAGAGTGTGTCCCTTTCTGCTCACCTATCTGCACCTGCCAAAGCTGAGTCTTGCCTATTCACAAGATAAACTTTGTCACGAGTATCTGATATTTGATCTGGCAGCAGTCAGAAATGTTCTGACTGCCCATGACTTTCTCCATGAGCAAAAGTTAAATTTATACTTGAATTTTCTAGCACACGTTTAAAGTCCACAGCCTAATTTGCTGAGGGAGGTCATTAACTTTGTGTTGTGATTAGGAAATACTCTTTACCAATCCATTTCAATGCAAAAGAAAACAAAAAGGGTTTGTTCCAAAAGATTCATTCATGAAAAATTGAGTTGAATGAAAAAGGAAATTTCCAGTTTTTTTTTTTTTTAATGTATCTAGTACGACTGCTTCAGACTAGACTGTGCCTTTTACAGATAGCTACTAATTACACTGATCATTGAGATGTGTGATAAACACTGTAAGAGTTATTGGCATATCTGTAATGCTCCCTTCTGCATAATATATCTGCACTCTCCATAGAAATAGTCCCTACTGTTGTTTCATGTTCAAGATGAAATATGTCCATCAATATATTTCCCAGGGGAAAAGAGAGAACAAGGGCTGGGAGAAGGTTGCTCTGCAAATACACTCCTTATGAGGAACAAACTTTCAGGGGAGCTTGTCTGTAGCTCTTCCCAAGCAGTGGAGCGTGTCATTGCTTTTGCAATAAACCTTTCTTCAGGAACAGATAGAAAACAACTGAAAAACAATTAAAAACTTAATTTGATGTAATACTGTCCATAAAACAACTTTACTCAAGACTTTTTGAAAGACTGCTGTTCAGTGTGAAAAAAGACTGCCAGAAGTCCAAGGAGAACAGAGAATATTTATGACTGGAGAAATACAATTCCACTTTTACCCTGGAGGAATGGCTTGGTGAGATGTAACGCTTAACACAAGCGTGAGGAAAATAATTTGGACCTAGACTCTAGGTAATGAAGTTCAGCAAAACTGTTACTAAGGCTTCTTTACTGTCCAAATGATACCCAACAGAATGAATGGCCTGGGAGCCTATGGTGACCTAACTCACAGCTGCAGAGTTGGTCAGTCCTATCTTTGCAAAAGTTTGGATTGGTACCGAGATATGAGATATTTAATTCACATTTTTTACACAGATTTGTTTCCTTTAGCAAAAATCCTGTTTGACTTATCTCGTGTTTTTCTTTACAACATCTAGCAAAGTCAGGAGCAACACCTTATGCTACTCTGGATCTGTTTAGAACAGATCCACCGACTCAACTAGTCAAAGGAACAAAAGGCAAAATGTTGTTCTTTATTCCAATCTAATGCATGTAAAAATCACCCTTCTAGGCTCACAGTCCCATATGTGGGTGTCAACACATGACTACAGAACAAGAGAAAATGCAGCAAACCTTAATATATATGTCTGAATTAGCTATCTAGCGGTGCTGCTAGTGACTTAATCTGCTTCTAACTGCATTTTTAATTTTTTTTTTCCCAAACTGCCTTAGCCATAGCTGTTTCAGACTGATTTCCTGATAGCTTTCCTCCTTTAGTCCATTCAGTAATGCCACCTGATACTTAGACTATCGGGAAATGGGGAAGATGCAAAACTGGATGAAATCCACTTTCCTCACAGTGTGTCAAGTTATGCTGGATATACTGTTTTTCTGTAACCGTCACATAGCATCTCTTTGCTTTTTAAACCAGCAAACAATAACTCATGCCTTAAATAAGCTACTTCATTATCTTTTTGTTCTTTTTCTTAATGAACTTTGGTTATCACCGATACTCATTGAAACATTTTCCTTGTAGGTCGAAAACTGAATGGGCAGTTTGTAGTCAATTGTCTATAATTCCACTATGGAAATCAATCCTCTGTTATCTAGGCATGGGTTGCCTGGGTTGAGGATTAACCAGCCTGGGATGTAGTGACCTCTGCATACTATATGAAAACTTGACTTAGGACCAGCAGGCTGCATTGATTGAAGTAGAGGGGTGCAGGAACATCTGTCACATCCATGGCTCTGGGCAGCAGGCTGCCTTCATCACAGAGCTTTGAGCTTCCATGTATTTCTGGCTGGTGGCCCCAGCAAAATGTCCTTCTTTTTCACCATCAGCAGCAAACATGGGTTGCCTGAACAGTACTTGTATTTACTTTAAGTTGGTAGAGGATGGGGAGTTTGGGTCTTAATGCAGACTGTCAGTTCAAGTTCAAATGTTTAGATGTTTAAATCATCAACCTTTTACGATTTTTACTCATGGATTGTGTCCATATCTTGTATTGGAAATAGTGCAGCCAGCAGGAGGTGATTGACCCTCTGTACTCAACACTGGTGAGGCTGCATGTTGAGTGTTGTGTTCAGTTTTGGTCCCCTCACTCCAAGAAGACGTTGAAGCCCTGCAGTGTGTCCAGAGAAGCATATTGGAGCTGAAAGGGGACAGGAGTGTAAGTCTGAGGGGGAGATGCTGAGGGAACTGGGATGATTCAGTCTGGAGAAGAGGAGGCTCAGGGGAGACTTTATCACCCTCTTTAGCTCCCTGAAAGGAGGTTGTGGTGAGATGAGGGTCGGCCTCCACTCCCAGGTAACTGATAGGATGAGAGGGAGTGGCCTAAGTTGTGCCAAGGGAGGTTCAGGTTGGATATTAGAAAATATTTATTCTCAAAAAGAGTGCTGATGCAGTGGCACAGGCTGCCCAGGGAAGTGGTGGAATCACCGTCCCTCGTGTTCCAGAACCGTGGAGATGTGGCACTGAGGGGTATGGTCAGTGGGCATGGTTGGGATGGGCTGATGGCTGGACTAGATGATTTTAGAGGTCTTTTCCAACGTATGATTCTCTCATCTCCTCCATGTTCAGGAATATTTGTGCTAGCAGCTTTGTGAATTTCAGACTCCTCTAAATTCCTGTTTCTTTGGGAAGGCAGTGTGGTCTGCACCATTTGGGAATGCTTGCTGCCTTGCAGAACCAAATCCCAGAGGTCCAATCCTGTACACTTTATGTCTTTGGCCATTGACATCGATGTGGCAATTTGAATCCCGAGGTCACAGAATTGTTTCTCCCACTGAATTACTGCTCCTGGCTTTTAGGTTATTTCCCCATGTTCTTGCACATCCCAAAACTGTTTATTTCCCCATGTGTGCTTCTGGCAACCCATATTCCTAGATGACTTATTTTAGCAGGAGTCAGATGCTTACAACAGTGAGAGGTTCGTACTGGTTCTTGCTGGTTTGGAGAGCTGACACCACTGTAATGAGAATGCTGGCAGCAGCAACAACTCAAGCCCTGGCTGAACAGGCTTCTGTCCTGCAGGAACCACCCCCCAGCAGTGTGTCGCCACTGGGGATGAAGTCCCACAGATGTGTGTCTGTGAGCAGAACTGACCCCAAGGCTGGCCAGCAAGCACAGCCAGTGATGGGAGAGGGGAGTTGCTATGTTTAGCTTAATGATGGAGGAACAAGGATACACCTTTCACAGCTTAGCCTGGTACTGAATCACATTAAGGCATGTTTTCCTCTGTAGTTTCATCTTACTCAGCTAAAAGTTGTAAGGGTGTGACAGATCAGCAGAGATCAGGTGAGACTGCATGGAAAGGGAGGAGTTGCTCTCATTTAGGTGTTTTTTTTTCCCCCCAGACCAAATAGGCAGCACCTCTAATAGCTAGACTCACCTGTGCTTTTTTAATAATAGGTTGCTAGAGTGCTCAGCTTGTTCAGTAATTACAGCCAGCACCAAAGTCATAAT
Organism: Meleagris gallopavo; assembly: GCF_905368555.1. Taxonomy (NCBI): domain Eukaryota; kingdom Metazoa; phylum Chordata; class Aves; order Galliformes; family Phasianidae; genus Meleagris; species Meleagris gallopavo. Next base: position 7,821,164 of record NC_139409.1, on the reverse strand, counting down.
GTGGAGCGTGGGGTGAGGTCTTAATGAATATCATTGCTCGCCTCCAAGCACAGCTCTGTGCAGCTTCTAAGCACATGGCTTCCTCTGGGACGTGCTGTTATCAGGTAGCACAGAGTGAGTATGTGGCAGCTGGGGTCAGTAAGTGTTCAGGTGGCTCTGTTAGATCATGGCAGCTGTGCAGGTTCAGGAAAGCAGAACTCAATCTTTATTAGTTACTTTTAACATCTGAGAGCTCAATGTGTTTCAATATTGAGGCTGATATATCCAGCAACATGCTGAGGCAGTGATTTTATCACTCACAGGGAAAAAAAGCTGTGTACTGACTTAGCAACATCCAAACCTGCAGAACCTAAGCAATTTTTTTTTTTTTTTTTAGGATCTGAAGACAGTCTTGTTCTCACTTAGCACAAAATAGACACAGATGATGAGACTGTAACATATAACACACAGAAGAATTTCTTCTAGCTCTCTTCAACAGAATCTGACCTCTGCAACCTACAACAGTACGTTGTTTCCAAAGATGGAGAAATGGATAGAGCAAATTACTGGAAGGAAACCTATTGCATGTGAAGCCATTTCTGTTCATAAAGTTGCTAAACCTCGAGTTGCCTGAAGTTTGGAAAATGTCTGGGAGGGCAAACTGAAACCTCTGTTTGGTCTGGGCTGGCTGTGTTCTGCAACCTGCGTGACGCCCACCTTCTCTGAACACCATGAGTAGTTGCATAAGATTAAAATCATAGACAGTGGGTGTTCCCAGGCTGTCCCACAGTCAATAACCAATAACCAACAATATTTAGTGAAAAAAAAAAAGGTCAGGTAAATGTTATTTGAGAATATGAACAACAGGAAGGAGAAAAAGGTGGAAATTCAGAGGGAAAAATGACAAGCAGTAGAAAATAGGTATTTTCCAAGATTTACAGTGGAGCGAGAATGTTCCCTGGGGTGGAATACTATTTGCTTTTAAAAGTAGACTGAGTAGGAGGCTGGAAAATGCTACGCTAGAAAGGATCCCACGTTTTCATCTATTGACCCACTAACCTTTTCTTTACAACATCTGTTATCAGAAGTGCTTTGCAAAGTTTTTGTTTGTTTTTCTTTTTTGTTTCATCAGAAATTGTTCTACATGGACGCTGACTTGTCTGTTTTCCCAGCAGAGATATGCCAGGACATTCAGAGTCATAGGGATTACCCAATGTTTGCCTGTGTTGGCAGTAAATGCTGGCTGTAGGGAACTCCCTTTTTGGCTGTGTAGGTTGCTCTCGTCATATCTTCCAGTTTGAGAATTGCAGTAGAGGTAGAGAATAGCTACAGAGATCCAGAAAAAAGGACCCTGAGGCATTAAGTTTAAGATCCAGTTCCACTCTTACACCAGTGTTAATCTGAATTACATAGCTCTAACTTTAAAGAATTTTACCTGAAATGGAAACATTAGAGATACTACAGATGGGCACTGTGTTCTCTGCTTTGATAAATGGATTTACTGTGTTAATTCTGATGGAATTTCACTTCAGCAGATAATCGGAATTACTGATAGAAGAGTTCAGAGAAAGTGGGAGAAAGTACAGCAGTAAATTACAGTGATGTTAAAAATAGATTATGTGGGAATGAGAACACTTTCCAGTAGATGAAAGTGTGAAAGTCAGAACATGATGCACAGCTTTTCACCTCCAAGTTATAAAAGTCACCAAGAAATGTCCCATTGCCTCGCCAAGGATAGGTGTTACCTACATGGAAATGACTGCTTTGCCATCAGAGTGGCAGCCTCCCAGCTGGTGATTCCTTCCAGAAAAAGACTCAGGAAACAGTTCAGGAAAGGTTTTCCTGTATTAGGTGTGTGCATTATGTAACTAGAAGACTGCGATCACAGAATCATACAATCATAAAGTGGTTTGTGTTGGAAGGGATCTCAACGATCATCCAGTTCCAACACCTGCCATGGGCAGAATTGCCACCCACTGAACCAGAAACTAGATGAGGATGCCCATGGCCCCATCCACCCTGGCCTTGAGCACCTCCAGGGATGGGGCATCCACAGCTTCTCTGGGCAGCTTGTAGCAGCACCTCACTCTGTAGGTGCTGAATGTAGTCATATACCTGCACAAAAATAAGGAAGATGAACTCCTTGAAAGGGCTAATTCAGAACTGGCCTCCTGGTAATCTTTTATTTGGAGAAACTACATGAATTGGAAGAGTTGAGAAAGGCATCGTGCTTTGTACTTCTGATTGTAATTGCAAAGCAGCCAGAAATAAACAGTGGAACGAGAAGTGTTTAGCTGCAATGTCTGAAGGCTTCAATTATCAGTGAAGCTAACCTGATAGCTCTGGTGCTCCTGTGGTTCATGATGAAAGAATGAGGAACCTCCAGAGCCCTGGAACACTGTTCTGTGCCAATCTCAGAGCTGCCTTCAGCTCTGTGCTTGGTAACCTGTTAGTGATTGCAAAGCTGTTCTGCTTCTCTTACTTAACACTTCAAAGGAGAAAGAATTCAGCATTTTCCCATTCTGTGCTATGGCTGTGGCACAGACATATGTCTTGTACCTTGCAGCTAATTGGAAACTGTCACAAGGTGCAAGGAAGATAAATGCCCACTGATAACCATAGCATCTTTTGTTTTAAACCTCCTAAGCGCTCTCCTGACATAGTCCCACCTTCCTCCTGTTTGGCTGCAAACCCTCAGTCCCCCATGTCTGCATGCATTGCCCCACCAGCCAGCAACTGGTCCAGCCCCAGCTACCTTTTGTCTCTCTGTTTTAAATCTCAGTCTGTTTTTGAGGATGAAAAATTATCCTCTGCTTCAATTTCCTCTTGCTGGTGCTGGAATTAATTGTTAGCTGCATTCCTTGTGGGGAATGTAATGAAAATATGACTGTAATATACTTATACTGTGATTTGTGGTTACCAGTGGAAATATTTAATGATCTTTTTGTACACATGGAATAATTGCTTCTTCTGTATCACAATAATGGACTGCGATACAATTACATTCTTGTTCTTCTTCGTATAAGAAATAAGCACATGAGTGGAACAGAATCTGAAAAGCAGAATACCCCTCATATCTCTCCAATATCCATCTGCTCACTGGAGATTCTGCACTCTTTTGAATAACACAGACTCTTATAATCAACGTGATTGTGCAGCTTTAAGATAAACAATTCATAAGATAGCTAAAGTTCATTTTCATAACAAAACTAAGCATTAAGGAGTCATTCCTGAGGCTTTCCCTAAAGGTAAAGGCTCCGAGGAACGCAATACATTGCAGATAAATCCTCCTCATATAAAGCAGTATATCCTCAGTTGCACAGAGATGAGCAACATTCACTTTTCTCAAACAAACTTCTGCTGTGAGCTGCCTCTGAGCAAGGTGTTCCTGCCCTATGAGAGCTCATTGCCCAGATGTTAAACCACAGACTTTTCATTTTTCCATTTGACAGGAGAAGGAAGGGGTTAAAAGGCAGGGAGCAATCATGTGCTGGCTTTAGGAAAAAGTAAGTTGTGCAAAAAGTTGATGAGAAGTGAAAATTGCTGAGGAAGTGATTTTTTGGGGGAGGAAAATGTGATGTTTGCAGACAAGCAGCACTCAGGCTCTTTCTCTTGCCATGGAGTGTGGGTGAGAGCAGTCCCATGGGCGGACCTGGTAGGGCCAGAGATGTCATTCTGTGCCACAGAGATGGAAAAAGGATCAGAGAAAGGGTCCCAGGTGTGGAAAGGAGGGACAGAGTCGGTGTCCCAATGTTGGATTCCTTGGCACAACATTTGCTAGTGCAACCCTACTGAGCTGCCAAGCACCATGACCTGCACACATGTCACCCCTCTGGCACAATTACAGCTGTGTGACTCATTCTAAGGCATCCTCAGAGCAAGGATTGTGGTGAACACTTCTTCAATTTGGGGAATGGCTGAAGATAGAATGGAGTGCAGTTAGCACATCAATTTAAAAGCAGCTGGCAACACACAGTACAACAAACAGAGGGTAAGTTAAGCTGTCACCTTACAGTAAGCTGGTGGTCAGAGAGTCCTTTGCTGCCAACCTTCTACCCTTTCAGCTTTTGATGAGGGCAATGTGTCAGCCATGAGGTGTTTGCACTGCCCTGCTGGTGGGACCCATCACTCTAACAGGTTTAGTGGCCAACATTTTTGTATTGCTGTGTTGCTGTGATGCATTGCTTTATGACTTTAAGCTGCAGTTGTGCATTTCTTTATAAGACTTTTACCTCTTTCAAGCCTGGGACAGTTCTCTTAAAACAAGAGATGTGCATGCTGCCTCAGCCTGCCTTGTGCCATTCAGCACTGGCTGGAGCTGGGCAAGCAGGCAGTGCTGCAAACCAGGAGCAGCAGTGCTTTGTTCCCATCCCACGCTGGTACAAGTGACTATGTAGGTCAGTGAGCAGGGATGAGTCATGTCATGTGGCCTGTGCAAATGCAGAACCATGTTCTTTGTGGAGAGGCACATGCGGATTCCTAGGGAGAGCTGCTGGGGGCTGGGGCTCACAGGATGCTCTCCAGCTAAATGCATAGCATGAGGGGAGTTGCAAAATGGTTTGGTTGAATGGGACCTCAAAGCCCATCCAGTGCCAACCCCTGTCTTGGGCAAGGCTACCTCTCCCCAACATGTTGCCCAAAGCCCTCTCAGGCCTGGCCTGATGTGTGGTCCTATGAGTCCTCTGCCAGGGGCAGATAGAAAGCAGGATCTGCTCCCAAACACCGTCAGCACTCTTCTTAAGAGCTTTTTCCCTGTTAATTGCTTTATAACCAGTTATGATTACCCAGTAATGATTCCTGGGTCTAATGATAGGAAGTACTCATTAGCACATGGGCAAGGGAGCAGTTCCCCAGAGCACGTGCATTTAGCAGAGGGGAATTTTTGAGACTTGCAAGTTTCCAGAACAGGAAACTGAAATTTTAGGATCTAATACAGCAACCTATTCTCCATTACCATCAGCTGCCACAGTCTAGAGGAAGACGCAGAGGGAATCAAGTATGCATAATGCAAACTCACGTAATTATAACACTATCAACCTGACTTTAGCCACTTGGCTTGGAAACAATTGCCCCCAAATATTGGCCTTTGACTGTAGAAAAGAAATACTCTCGGGAGAAACTTTCATTTAGATAGCAAATTAGAGGCATAAATTAAAAAAGAAAAGCAAATCACTTAGAAAGTAGCTACCCCTGGTGTAATGCAATGAATATCAGAAAGCTCTGCTGCAGGGCTGAGAATGCTGTGTGCTAAATCAGCATCAAAATGGAGCGTGGGGGCTACTGTCGTGTTGGTGGTTTTCCTAGAATGATCTAAGTCTAAAACCTCTGAAATTAACAGTCAAATAAACAGAAAAGGGCACAGAAGGTGCTTCCAATCTGTTCTTAAAACACAAAATCAAAAAGTCGTGCCTTTAAACATGCCCTTCCTCCCGTGTGATGCTGGCCAGACAGAGGGCCTTACACTGCACTTCCAGATCAATGCATTTAAAGAGTCCAAAATCAGGAGATTTTACAGAAAAGTAGCCAGCTTCTGCCTTACCTCAACAACTGAGTGTTGTCCAGTTGTTTGTAGCTCAAGCATTGTGAGCACCTTTTCTAGTCCAAGTAACAGGAGAATGATTTGTGGGACTACAGGCAATTATTCCAGTCTTCAATTTCAAGATGTTGTTGACTTTTACCTCTGACACACTGGAAAGATTAAAGTGTTTCACAATAGCAGGGTCCCAGGAAAACATTCTCAGTCAGACTGATGGGGACACCCATTCCAAGAGGAGAAGATATTCAATTGTGTAAACGGAGAGAAAATGAGGAAAAGAAAGGTATTGTCTGCCATTATTATTAGCTGAAGACCCAGAAGAATTTCTGCAGATGGCAGATAGCATTGCCAGTTTTCAGAACCTAGTGGCTTTTCTTCAGATTTGTTTTGTCTTCAGGGAAACGTGCAACATTTAGCAATTAGATGTTGGTCCAACTATGAAACAAGGTCAAGGGAATCTTTTACAGTATTACAGCTATTTTTTCTCCCTAACATAGCTGATTTTAGAGAATATGCCTGTGCGCCTTGTGCTGTGGCAACAGTGGGGGAAAAAGTTTATCACTGCAAAGTTCACAGCTTAAAATGCAGAAAAAGCCTTTACCAGATCTCAGAAAAATGGGGGATGTGGATAACAGTGGGATTTCCCAGGGAGCCCAGGCAGTAGGGGAGAGGTGCTGCTCTTCCTTCATGAATTCCTAATAATTTTACTGGGATTTTGCAGATAAACTTTCTACTTGAGCTCATCCTCCCAAAGACAGAGGGCTGCTGGTGGTGATACTCTGTAACTTGGGGATGTTTTAGTTACGCCTTACTCCTGTATGGTTCATAGGTTAGGCGGTACAGCCAGTGATTGAGGGCTTTTCTTTTACACTGCTACTTTATTTCATATAATCTCACTTAGAATCATAGAATCATGGAGTAGGAAAAGACCACTAAGATCACCTAATCCAACCATCGACACATCCCCACCATAGCACTAAACCACGTCCCTCAGTGCCACATCTCCATAGTTCTGGAGTACATCCAGGGCTGGGGACTCCACCACCTCCCTGGGCAGCCTGTGCCACTGCATCACCACTCTTTGGCAGAACAAATTGTTCCTACTATCCAGCCTGGACCTCCCCTGAAGCAACTTGAGGCCATTACCTCTTGTTGCACTTGACCATTCTTCTTTCCTTTGCACAACAATAATAATAGTAGTATAATGATAGTAATAATAATAATAATAAAAAATCCCATTTCCCTGCTGTCAAGAAGGATGCAAGACTTAAACATATGTCCACCACACTGCAATAAAAATTGATTTGAACTGAGCTGAAAGCCAATAAGTAATAAGGATTTGTTGGCTTGCATCGGTTTTTGTCTGACAGCAGCAGAAGATAGCATCAAGCAGCATGTACTGAAATACACTGTTACAAACTGCATTTGAGGCAAAATGAAGTGGTGGTCAGTGAGGGTGCACCCAGGACCCTGCAGATTGGGATGGGGCTGGGATGCCTGCTGGGCAGGGATGGAAATTTAGGTTGGAAATGTCTGCAGCTGCCAGAAACTGAGAGCTGAGGAGAAAGGTGAGCTTCTGCTTATATCTCTAGCCTCCTGCCCACGCGCTGGGAGTCCTGCAGAACCACAAGGCATGCTGGCATGGGCAGAGCTCAAGGATGTGAACTGAGGAACCACTTTCTGTTGTCAGCAGCTTTTCTTTGGACTCAGGAACTCTGCAGTGAGTTTTGCAATCTGATTCCGCAGGGAGAAGCTCACTTTGGTAGGTCATGGGTGAGCTCCTCCAGGGCCCGAAGATGTCACATCATGCCATGTCCAACACTGCTGAAGTCCACATCTGGATCAGGTTTTAGCTCCCACAGAAGACAAAAACCAGTAAATGCTTAGAACTCTGCAGTCACAGATTTCTTCCCCCACTGTTACCACAACATAAGGCTCATTTGCACGTTCTCTAAAACTAGACATTTTGGAATTAGAAAAAAAAAAAAAAAAAAGAAAGGAAACCCCAGGATCTCCCCAGTTCTGTGGTGATGTTCTGAGCCCACAGATATGATAACAATGCACACCTTCCAGTCAACTTGTTCTTTCCCCCCAGTGCCCACACTGTGTCAAGGGGAATGTCCTGTATGTGGTGGATGAGTGCTCTACGGTCCCATATGTGTGATGGATTGGGCCACATCTCATCTATGCAGCTGGATGGCAGCTGCTTTTATGGAAGCTTCTCCATTCTCTTCCCACAGGATGCAGGAACAACAGCTGTGGCAAAAGGGTAAAGCCATGTTAATTTTGAGTTTATGGCACTTTTTATTTTCTGTTCTCTCTGCACACCAAAGCTCATAAAAATGCTATGGGAGTCCATGTATTATCTTGGAAATGGAGTGTTGGATCAACCCCTGAATTGTCTTATTGTGTTCAAGACCATGGCCAACAAACCAATGGCTTCCTCACCACTCAGCTGCTGTCATCACAGCCTGCATCATCCTGCCCTTGGATTTACCTCATTGCTACCGAGCTATGTTGTGTGTGGCTGTGTCCCATCACACTTGTTCTTTGTGGAGCAACCTCCTGGGAGCCTTATGTACATCTTGGGGAAACACCAGACTACCTCTGCCCAGAGGCAGACTTTCTGGTGGAAGAAACACAGCATAGAACAATACAATCACTAAATCACTAAGTCTGAAAAAGATCTCTATGATTATCTAGTCCAACCATCAGCCCATTCCCACCATGCCCACTACCCATGTCCCTCAGTGCCACCATGTCCTTGGGCAGCATATTCTAATGCATTACCACTTTTCCAGGGAAGAATTTTTTCCTAATATCCAAATGGAACCTCCCCAGATGCAACTTAAGGCCGTAACTTCTTATTCTAGATTGTTGACCATAATTGTTTTAAAACACTTCTGTGAAGATCTGAATTATCTTTTGTGGTCTGTCTCCCCTGGTTGGAGCCTTCTGCCTTGGTTTTGCTCCTTCCCATGTTTGCTTCATTTTTGCAGTTGGACATACATCAATTTATTAGCAAACTCATTCGGAGCGACAACTTGGCATTCAGGAACTGATGTTGCTGATTCTTTCCTAATTTTTACAAAAATAGCCAATGTGGTTTTGTAATCTTAAGCATCTGTTCCAGATGGCTTGGCTGATTCAGTTAATACTGTATTACAAATGTATTTAGTGTTTTTTCTAATGTACAGAGACTTGATCAACTGGAGTCATGGAAAAAAATCTCAGCACAGAAATGCCTTAGGAGCATATTCTCTTTTAAAGCAAATGTAATATGGACTAGTATTGATGAGACTGCTCTGTACCGATGAAGGTCAGGAGAAAGATTTTGTGCTGGCAGCAGTGATGCGCTCAGGAAAACAAGGAAGCTGTCAGACAAACTGTGTTCTAGAAGGTGCTGGTTACCAAGCAGAATTTCACCAGTTTGGGCAAGTGTTGGGTTGGGCTCCCCCAGGACACAGCCTTGCAGTGAGGCCCAAATGTTTTCTTTTTGCCTTTCCAGAGTGAAGTGTTTGGTTTTTTTTTCTGGATGAGTTCCCACTTCAGCTCTTAATAATTTGAAGTGGCACCAAGCAAAGTGTCAAATAAAATTGGAATGTTTCTCTGCATCACAGTCCAAATTTTGAATAACAAACTCCAGCACAACATCCTTACCCCATCTCAGCATCCTCGCCCCAACTCAACGTCCTCATCCCATCTCAGCATCCTCATCCAGACTCAGTATCCTCACTCCAGTGTGCCCACAGCCATCACTGCTCCCGCTGGGAGCTGGAAGCTGCTCTGTGCTGCCTGCTCATTTGTCCTATTCTCTGGGCTTGGCAGGTGGCATTTTTGCTCAGTGATTCATTCCCTGGCATATGCATTTATCTGGGCTGACATTTTAATCATGCAAATAAGGATCTCCTTAATGAAGAAAAAAATTAATTTCACAACTGTTGCTACAAACACAGTGACAGTCCTGCTAATGTCATTACATTCATAATACAATCAGTGGCTTTTCCATAATTACTATAAACTGGTGCACTTAGCAGCAGAGTAAAGGTTACACAAAGAGCTGCACGACTCCTCTTGTTCACTCTGGTTTTATCGAGAGTGTTTGGCACTCCTCATATGCCCCTTTGAAATCTTTTGGTTATCGCTGCCTCATTGCTTGTACTGCAGATGGCTTTGCCTTTGTCGGAGGCACAGACAAAATAAGTGGCACAGAGACAACTCCTCCACGACCTTTATGGCTCCTTGTCTTTCAGATCCCAGCGTGCAGAGTAAACAAGGTGACTCATTCTCTTCTGGTAAATAGCTGCTTCCCAAGGTTTTGCTGCTGACAGGATTTTTTGTTTTTTAATTGCACCCAAAGAACAGAGGGATGTGAGCTATGAACCACAGAGGTAGCCTCTGCCTCTGAACCCTTATAGGCTCAGTGGCCATAAGGAGAAAAAGCATTTTATAGTCAAAAAGCAGTGAGAATAAATGGCTTCCTAATGGGAAAGTGCCCTCTCTCTTCCCTTTTTCCTTAGAGATGCTGTGGGTGAGATACTTGAGATCTTAATCCCAGAGACTGGAAGGATTGGAACCAATTGCAAACTATGTCCATCAGCCTCAAGTGTTTTAGGGCTGTTATCAAGGAAGGAGTTAAAGTTGTTTGAAAACTTATCCCAAAATCAAATTATTGCTCTTAAGATCGGGGCCAATTTTCACAGACATTTGAGGTTGTTCCTTTAAGATACATTATCTAAAAGGGGGCAATAAGAAAGAAGGGGACAGACTAGTTAGCAGGGTCTGCTGTGATAGGACGAGGGGAAATGGTTTCCAATTATTGAAAGGGAGATTTAGATTGGATATAAAGAAAATGTTTTTTATGATAGCGGTGGTGAAACAGTGGAACAGGTTGCCCAGAGAGATTGTGAATGTCCCATCCATAGAGACATTCAAGGTCAGGCTGGTTGGTGTTCTGAGCACCTGGTGGAGCTGTAGGTGTGTCCCTGTTCATTGCAGGGGAGTTAGACTAGATGACCTTTAAAGGTTCCTTCCAACTCAAAAGATTCTATGACACTGTTTTATGACACTTCACATGGCAATAATGTCAGCCTTTCTCTTTCATTTTCACCAGAATGGAAAGAGTTTTCCTGGTGGCAGAAATGCAGGATATACATTGTTCATCTGGCAGAGCTGTCAGGGACTGCAAGTTTGCTGCAAGACTTTTGGAATTTCACAACAGCAAAAGCAAAGAAAGAGAGAAGAAAGAGAAGGGAGAAAAAGCACAAAAGGAGGGAAAGAATAAGAGGATATTTGCTGGGGAGGTTCTGCATGTTGGTGGGAAATTTAGAAGCTCTTCCTGGACCACTTTGCCCATCCCTACACTTACTGAGGACATGGTATATTTAATTGATGTACCTAAGGTGGAGAAGAACTGGTGTAAATCATAGAATCATAGAATGATTGAGTTTGGAAAAGACCATTGAGGTCATCAAGTCCAACCATGACATGACTCACCACCATGCCCACTAACCATATCCCTAAGATGTAGCATTGCAGCTGCATGGGACAGGTGGAACCTGCATCCTCAGCAGCAGCCCTTGCCTTATCTGACCATGGAGTTTGCATGAGCTTGGTAAAGCTCCATGGAAGAAAAATCCCTATGTGTGTCCATGCTGAGCATGTTCCATGTAGGTTTCTCCTGCTGTGAGGAGCTGGGGCTGGATCACAGGGAGGACAGAAGAGGCTGCCGAGGATGTTCAGAACAGGAGGGAAAGATGTTAGGCACTGAGAGGTGGCACTGGGTCGGTCAGCCAGGTGAAGGCATACAACCAGCAGCCATCTGCAGCCTGATGATGAGTGCACGTGGGCCAACAGTTGTGCATTCATTGTTCATCTTGCTTATAATGGATGCACTTTTTGTAAAAGGGAAAAATCTATAAAACACTGCTGTTCAGCACAGATGGTCATTTTCACTGCCTCACTGCCCCGAGAAGATGCATAAACCTGCACTTCAAAAAGATTTTTCCCGTGACACTATAAAGGCTCAGAATCAGAGGTGAGGCCACAGTGCTGCCCTGCAAGATCATTTTGTGTCTATCAAAGTGACACCCAAACCAGGCTGTGAAGCCTGTGTTAGTTCTCAGGGCATTTTCTTGGCCATGTTCCTATCCAAGGAACCTGCAGACCTGGTGGGAGGTTGCACTCCATGTAATAACAAAATGAGTGCTTCGTTTGGCTTCATTTGGCTTCCAAGAACTTGGAATAGGCTGTGTCAGTGAGGGATCCCTTGGGAATCCTTTCCCATAGTTTCTTGCTGGTTTGTGAATTGTTTTTGGGGTTTGGGATCAGATATAGGAAACACAGCTGTAGCTTACAGCCCCATCAGCAGGGTCAGCTTCCCTGGCTGGAGGATAGGAGGCAGCAGGGAGGGCACCCATGCACAGAACTGTGCTGTATGTGCAGTGCCCACAGCCAGAGGCACATCATAAGCTTTAGGTCCTACCATGAACCACCAGATACAGCTTCCTCTGGAGTCAGTGGGAATTTGCCAGCACAAGGAGCACAATGCGATGGAAACAGGAGACACTGGGCACTTGAATTAAAAGTTGGTTAGAACATAGTCTATATTAGTTAACCACATTCAGATAATCATTTTCCAGGCATTCAAGTCCAGGTTGGATGGGGCCCTGGGCAGCCTCGTCTAGTACCAGATCTGGAGGTTGGTGGCCCTGCCTGTGGCAAGGGGTTGGAACTTGATGATCCTTGGGATCCTTTCCAACTCAATCCATTCTATGATTCTATGATTCTAATCTTTTCCAAGTACCTAGTAATTTCCATGACAGCAATATGATCAGTGTCTGGCACGTGCTGATATCCAGCCTTTGTGTTAGTAAAAAATCTGTGCCTGGGTTTCAAAAGCGAGTTTCCAAACCTTTATTTGGACTGGTCTGAATAAAAGTAAATGTGCTTCCATAGAGCACGTTGAAAACATACAGAAGATGCTTATGTCCAGGCTCGAGCCATTGGTCTCAGTTCCATGATCCCTGTGAGCCCCTTACAAGCCCTGCTGTGTGCTCATGGCGGTGCTGGTCACACATGCAGCAAGCAGAGGTGAGTGATGTGGAGTTATTAACAGAACATTTGGCCTTGGGAATCGAAATCAGTGTGTGAGCAATCAGAGCAGGGTCTGCTTCTGCCTCCCTCCCTCTCCTCCCTCCGCCTGCAAGGACAAGAAAGCTGTTAGCTGATGCGTCACCTGCAGCCAATAAAAGTGACATTTCTCGGGCACATCACGCAGGGCAGGCTGAGATGTTTTGATCCATCTTAGGCAGGGCTGATGGCAATTTAGAGATGTTTCTGTCTGTGCTGAGATGGCTGATGGACGGAAAAACTGCCGGTGAAGAAACAGCCTTGTACCAGGAGTTCTGCTGAAAGAGGCAGAATCTGATTTTTAGTTAACTCAGCCGTCAGAATGGAAAACCCAAATGCTTACTTGCAAGAGTTTATTTTTTTTTTGATGTACAGGATAATACTAGGAATTGATCTGAAACCTAGAGGACCTTCAATCCGTTGTCATTCTGACCCCTGAGTTTTAAATCCAGATATTTATTGTTCTATAAATATGCAAAATATTGCTAATTCTAGCATTTGATAGAATTTAATATTTTAACACATCGATTAAATAAATGAAAAACAATACATATATTCTAGCTACAGACATTCCTGTGCCGTGTCAAACTGCTTGGAAAGCACAACCATCCCAGTGCAGGCACATGGGTCAGCAGCTGGCTGCAGCTTTGCATTCCCCATCCTCTCTGCTTGGTCTTTTTCCCTCTTCCAATCCTCCTCTGTGGATGGAAATCAAGCATTGTGACACTTTGAAATTCAGAGCAGACCTTAGAACCAGACAACCTCTCCTTTCTGGAGCCTACGCTGCCCAGGGTGCATTTTGTTTCATTCAGAAACAGTTCAGCGAGACTGCAGTAGCAAAGAGCCAACACTAGATAGCATTTCATGTTTGTTTGAGGAAGAAAATCCTTTTGTTCTTCTACTGTATATTCGGCAAGAACTGAAGCATGTTTTAGATGTGATGAATTGTTAATATTTTCTGGTGATCTGTGCAATACCTCCTATACATTCAAAACAGCAGGCAACAAATCTCTCTTTTCCTATTGTTTTCTATTGTTGTTGACATCACTGCATCTGTCCAGAACCGAGCTGAGTTCATGAAGTGCCTCATGCCATTTTGCCTCTAGGTGCTGATGTAAGAGGCTTATGTTTGATCTTTGCGTAGGCATGTTCCTGATCTTATTAACATTCCATGTGAAATCTCCACCAGGCTGGGATCTAGCCCGTCCTGTGCGTAGGTACTGTGCAAAGAAGTAATACCACAAGCACTAACAGATAAGCAGTGAAGGTATAGTTCTCATGACATACAGGATAACAGAAAACAGGAAACAGGACAGGGCATCCACTGCTTCTCTGGGCAACCTGTTCCAGCTCTTCATACCTTTATCGTAAAATACTTCGTATATCCAATCAAAATCTCCTCTCTTTCAGTTTGAAACCATTTCCCCTTGTGCTGTCACAACGGATCCTGCTCAACAGTCTGTCCCCTTCTTTCTTGTAGCTTCCTTTAGATAATGAAAGGCCATGATCAGGTGTATTCCCAGAGTTAGGAGGCTTGAAGTTCCACTGTCCTAAAAGATGGAGCTTTAAGTTCCTTTTGTCTGGGTTTGTACATTTCTCATCATCCTTGCTGCCCCGGGACCTCATTTTTCAGAGTTGCTGTGGATATGTAGCGCATTCATTAGGCCCTGGGGGTGCTTTAGAACTGCCGAGAAACCATTGCTCTACCTGGCGCTCACACTGTGCATGCAGGAAAACCACAGGGATGGGAGTGGAGCAAGAGGGGAACTAGCTGATCCCTGAGGAACAACCAGCTCCAACTGATCTGCCGGGAGGGAGGCCGCCTGCTGGCAGCCATAGGTTAACCATAGGTTGGACCCGTGTGTCTGAGTGCTGTGTCAACTCAATCTGAAAATGTTCACTGATTTCTTTTTGATATTCCTAAGATATAAGTTTCATCACACTCATTCCTGGTCACATAGGGAGAGTGACAGAGCAGGTGCCAGGGCTGGAAATCCACTAGACCACCAGACCAGGCTGCCCAGAGCCACATCCAGCCTGGTCTTGAGGGATGGGGCATCCACAACTTCCTTGGGCAACCTGTTCCAATGTGTCACCACCCTCTGTGTGGAAAAACTTCCTCCTAATATCTCACCTAAACCTCCCCTATCTTAGTTTAAAACCATTCACTATCACTATCCACCTTAGTAAACATCCCTCCTGTTTAGATGCTCCCTTCAAGTACTGGAAGACCACAATGAGGTCTCCCCAGAGCCTTCTATTCTCCAAGCTAAACAAGACCAGTTCCCTCAGCCTTTCTTCATAGGAGAGGTGCTCCAGCCCTCTGATCATTTTAGTGGCCCTTCTCTGGACTCGTTCCAAGAGCTCAGCATCTTGTACTGGAGGCCTGGACACAGTACTCCAGATGAGGCCTCACAAGAGCCAAATAGAGGGGGACGATCACCTCCCTCTCCTTGCTGGCCACCTCTTTTTTAATGCAGCCTAGAACTCAGTTGGTCTTCTGGCTGCAAGCACGCACTGCTGGCTCTTGTCCAGCTTCTCCTCCACCAGGACCTCCAATTCCTTTTCTGCAAGGCTGCTCCCAAGGAGTTCTTTGCCCAGTCTGTATAAACCTGGGATTGCCCCAACCCAAGTGCAGCAGCCTGCACTTGGCCTTATTGAATCTCATTAGGTTCACATGGGCCCACTTCTCCAGCTTGTCTAGATCCCTCTGGATGGCTTCCCTTAAAATATGCACTTTGCATATTGCACACAAAGAGATGCTTGATGCTCTCTGTGCTGTGACTCCCGAAATGCAGCATGCTGTAGAAAACAGCTTCATGTTTTGGACAAAGGACACTCCCTTCCATCCTAACAATGCACCACAGAGTGATCCTGTGGCTGAAAGCACCACGAACTTGGAATTGATTCCTAAATTTGCTTTTAGGGGTAGCAAAACCACAGCCTCAGGATGAGCAATAGTAAAATGATTACTCTTAACTCAGAATCCGTTCTGATTTGGGATTGCTACAGAAAGGTGGACATTTGAGAGTTCTTTCTGCTGCTATTTTACATCAGGTTTGTATGAAGTTGTCACACACATCTGAGGAAATCTCTCACCTATTTGTGAGAGATGTTTTGTGCTATTTGTGTGAGCTGCAGTTTGCATGGTAGGCCAAAAAATGAAATCCTGATGATCACTCAGCCCCCTGGTCTATCTGTAGAGCAGAAGGGTCTTCCCCTTTTGAATGTAACTACAGCTAGTATTTCTTCTTGTGCTAAGCCTATATTGCACTGAACATGTTTCCCTTTGGTTTTCATAAAATCATAGAGTGATTAAGGATAAGACCAGTAGGATCATCTAATCCAATCATCAACTCACCTCCACCATGCCCACTGAACTCCATGCCACATCTCCATGGGTCTGAAGACTTCCAGGGATGGTGACCCCTCCACCCCCTAGGCAGCTGTGCATCACCACTCTTTCACAGAATAACTTTTCCTAACATCCAACCAGAACCTCCTCTCACCATTACCTCTCACCCTACCGTGAAGCATATGGTATTGTAAATAAAATTTCATTATTTTTCTTCTTCATTTTGCATTCAAGAAAACAAAGAAGAAAACATACAAAAGGGGACAGCTGCTAAGATCAGACGTGAATTCCCCCAAAACACCCAAATGAAGGAGCCCTGTAGCCAAGCAGCCCCTTGACACCCCTGGGCAGGCAGCCACACCAGGATCAGATGTCATTCATCTTTTACATCTTTTGCCTAAGGACAGAACTATAGGACAACTTTTTCTTCCAATAAAGTCCCCAAATTTGAAATTGCAAGTAATTTTTCTATCTCATAACACATTCTCAAGTCGAAGATGAAAATATAGTGGAAGGGGGAAAAATCTCCATTTTTTCTTGGTCAAATGAAAACTTATTAACAAAGGGCTGTAAATAAGGAGAAAGTGTAAATGGAAGGTTGTTTGGGCTACTTTGACATACTGTGTTTTTGCAGGATTTTATTTGCTGCAAACAGCTTTTACAGGCTTCTGACTTACTCATTCCTTTTGCTTCCTTATCACATTTATCACATGTTTAATAGACTCGAGGTAAAATAAGCTCACTTCTTAGGTTATAGTAAAACCCAGAGCCGTACCCAAAGCTAAAGAAAGTGGGAACATACTGCTGAACTGTAGGGGGTAATGTTGCTACACATACTCTGCCTGCCAGCTGCAAGAGGTAGATAAAGCTATTGGCTGTGTTATTATGTGACAAACTGGATCTCTGTGAAAAGAATAAGAGCACACTATTACTCCTAGCAGCCTCCTCCCTCCTTCCTTTCAGTGCCTCATTTGCAAACTGTGGCACTTTGTTTCTTCAGATCTTGCACCAATACCTGTGCACTTACTTGAGGGAAAGCAATGCTGGACTTCCACGTGTGACCCAGGCAATGCACAGAGTGCACTGAGCCCTGGCTCTCTCAAGGACGGCTTTCTCTAGTGATCTCACAGCCTTGACTGCGCTTTTACTGCTGCAAAGCAGAGTGCAGTGATGGGTGCTGGAGATCAATTCTTCTCAGGAACACAGATATCTGTTCAGAAGGCTGTGTACACAGAGAGCTGTAAGGGAAAGTAATGGTACTTGGCAATGGCAAAAAAGCCCCAGTGCAGGCTGTCTGATATGGCAGGCCCAGGATGCCCAGGAATTGGGTTTTCACCACCTCTTCATGCAGCGTCTGCCACACTGGGGCTCTTAGGTCTGATCACAGCACAGCTGATGTGGGCAAAATAAAGCTGCTCTTAAGGCAGACTGACTGACAGACTTGTCATGGTGAGAGTACACATATTTGAAATATTATGTCTGTGTTCTTGGAAACCCTAACTAGGGTATGCTATTTCTTTGAATTCATGGGGTAAAAATAGAACCTGCTTTGCAGATAGTGGATTTGACAGCTGTGAGGATATAGAGTAGGCATCTCCAAAAGCATGATACAGTTTTTTTGCTTTGAACACCAAATAATAATAGGATTTGTTATGGAAAGAAGGGAGGACGAGATTTGAACTCCTAGGTACAAGGGGAAGAGCGTGGTGGGAGATTACAGCTCAGTGGAACTAACAAAAACCATCAGCCATGCTTCTCACTAAAAGCTACATCACTAGTTTCTCATGTTCTGCACGGATCCAATGACTGTCACCTTGCTGCTTGAAAATCATGGAATCATAGAATCGTAGAATGGCCTGGGTTGGAAAGGACCACAGTGATCATCTAGTTTCAACCCCCCTGCTATGTGCAGGGTCACCAACCACCAGGCCAGGCTGCCCAGAACCACATCCAGCCTGGCCTTAAATGCCGCCAGGGATGTGAAATGTGGTGCTGTTTTGCTGAGCCTGAAATGTTTTGCCTTTCTTTGTGGACAAGTGTTTGAATGGAATCATAGAATGGTTTATATTGGAGGGGGCCTTAAAGATCATGTAGCTCCAACCCCTCACCATGAGCAGGGTTACTCCTGTGGCATACTCCCATTGCAGGCTGCAGAAACAGGTGGTGGCATTGCTTCTCACTCCTCAGAAAACCATCCAGAGATGATCCCATCCTTTGGTAGCTTGCCTGAGTGGCCAATCACCTTCCCCAAGAAAAAGCTGTGTTGTGCATTTCAATGGAAATGGTCTGCCCTTAACTTCCAGCCATCGATTCTGATTTAGTCCGAGGGCTTCCTTCCTTTAAGGGTATCTGTGCTCTGGGTTCACATCAGTTTGTAGTCTTTTTGATGAAGTCAAACAGATGGAGCTTCTCATTTCTTGTACTATTTACATATTTTACTCATTTCTCAAATCTTTCTCTGTTTGTTTTTTAAACTTCAGGTCAAAAACATTGCCAGTGAAAACTGCATTCAGTATTTTAGTTTTCCTACTCAGTCTCACCGTTGTTATATGTATACAGGTAACAGTTAGCTCTCTGTTAATGTTATTTTTAATTTTCACGTGTCTTTTTCCATCTCTTTTTTCATGAGTATTTTTTTCTACATTACAGAATCACAGAACCACCAGGGTTGGAAGGGACCTCAAGGATCATGAATCTCCAACCCCCTGCCACATGCAGGGCCACAAAACTTCACATGTAATACTAGACCAGGCTGCCCAGGGCCCCATCCAACCTGGCCTTAAACACCTCCAGGGACGGGGCATCCACAACCTTTCTGGGCAGCTGTTCCAGCACCTCACCACTCTCTCTGTAAAGAACTTCTCCATTGTTTAAGGAAAAGCAGTATTGAGCTATTTACACATTGTAAGTTCTTAGATCTTTTCCAAGATGCAGATTTATAGGACAGAACCACCTACTCTTTAGATTTGCCCTCACAGCTATGTTCCAATCTTATGTATTTGGTTTTATTTATTTTTATTTATATAAACTTTGTTCTGTATAAAAAGATAAAGCTTGCCAAGAAATCCTGACACCTCTGTATGGTATTGCAAGTGCTGCTGCTGCTTTCTCCTAACTTCTGCACCAGCCATCCTTCTTGTCCCTCTTGATAATGAGATGATCCTCTGAATTTATGAGCTGAAAAATATGGCAACAATCAGAATGCTTTCCTAGAGAATATTTCTTTTTTTTTTTTTTGTGAGCTTACAAGTTGAGCTGACAGAGGTCAGCTGAATGCACTGCAGTTGCCCTTTTAAAATATTTGGCACCATCACATAGTATGTTTTTACTAAAACTTTTCATTAAGAAAATGGTACAGCATATTAAATAAATAATAAACTTCTGTCTAATCTCAAAAAGTAAGTTAATCTTTTCAATTAGGAGTTATTAGCTAATTTTGGGGCTTTGTATACCTTTGCCCAAGACTTATGAATGTATTTACAATAGAGTCACAGAGCAATCATTAGTTGAGAAGAAAATAAAAATTATTGGTGAAAAATATTCAGGTGACAAAGTGATTGTTGGCATGGTGATAGCTTAGACATATCATTTATATAGCATAGGCTTACTCACTCAGTATTTGGAACATAATTGAAAAGACAGCAAAAGAAAATCTGTGATTTTAGTGTTGAAGTATGTACATCATGCTGACAAGACAATGGACTGGATCCTGGAGAAGATGGGTTCCTGAAAACTGGAGAGAATTCATGAAGCCATTAGTGAATCTGTAGGTAATACAAGTTTTTCAAGTGAGACTCAGAAATTACTTAGGTGCCCACATCCAAAACTCTGATCCTGACTTATCTCCTCAGCTTTTAGGTAAAGAGCAGTTTTGTGTCTTCTAAAGTTGTTTACTATTTTACTTAAAACCTCGCTGTCCTGAGGTAAGAACAGGAGAATGACTGTTGGGCAAAGCATCACCCAGGCCTGTATCCCATCTCCAGTGCTGGCCAACAGCAAATGCCTGACAGAGCAGGACAAGTGGTGATATTTCCCAAAAAACACCTTGCTATGACTCTGGACCTTCCTAAGCTGAAGGAGTGATTTTATGTCAAATGACCTACACGGGATTCTTCTGCCACACTTGTGTCTGCTGGCCCTTGGGAACGTCTGGTACCCACCTCATCCTCTGACCAACCACAGCTTAATAACCTGCTGCACAAATAACAACCTTCTCATACCCTGCTGTCTGCTTGTGTACACCCCTGCCGTGGGTTACCACTCATCACTGACCTCAATCTGGACATGCAACATTGACTGCAACACTCTGGCTACAACCACCCAACCAATTCTTTGTCTGCCTTGCACAAGTCCAGGTAGACGACATCAGTTGCCCTTCCTTTGTCCACCAATGCCATCATTCCATCATAGAAGGTGTGTCAGAAGTGGGAACATCTAACATTAGCAGGATGGGGCTTTCCACAACATCTCTAACCAATTCCTTTCGCAATGTGTCTGATAAAGAAAGTAGCAGTTGTGCAACATCTTGCTGATTGATGAGCAGAGCAGAGCAGAACAGGGAACATCATGGGAACATCACATGGGGTGTTGCCTTTCTGTATCTTGTTTTATGATAAGGAACAATCTGCGTAGTTCTGCAGAAAGCCAAACATGCTTATCTTTGGGGTGATGCTCAGGGCTGTGCACCTTGAGTCGGGTCCTGTGTCAGGTTCTGGAGCTTGCTGCACAGATAGCTATGTATTCACACAGAAAATGCACAGAGTACAATTAATTTTCTTTTTTTATTTACTCATATCATTATCAAAGTACCTCAGAACCTTTGTCAAACACACAGACTTTGTAGTTCTTGCTGCTGCATATACAGAGTTGATGGAATTTGCCAGCAGCTTGTGATTTCAGATTAAGAAGAACTGATATGCAGATGAGCAAATACAAAGAAACAGCTTTAGCAAATGCCTAGGTAAATCAGAGCCAATACTTACAAATGCTGCCCTCCTCCCCATGCAGAAGAACCCTCCACACCTCTTCATTTGCAGAGCCAGCTGAAGTTGCTAAGTAACAATGCTCTTACCCAGCATGTGCCTTGCTCAGAGCACCATCAGTGAGGACAAGGTGATGACAGCTTTGACATGCAATATTCGCAGCTGTGGTGCAGAAGGAATGCAGTGTTGACACCCAGGAGAGCTCGTGGCTCACCATACCGGGATGAATCCTGGCCTGCCCGCAGACCTGAAGCACATGGGAAGATGCTGTGCTCCCTTCTGCTTCCTTATTCCGTGCTGCTGCAACAGCCACATCTCCCACTTGTAATGCTAAGACCTCCCCATAAGGGTAGCAGAGAACAGCAGGTTCCTCTACATTCACTTCCATTTCCCTCTTGCCTTTCCATTCCTCTGCTTCTCCAAAGAAAACTGCAAGTCTTCGCATTCCTTCCTGAGACATCAGCCACCCCGTGGCAGAGCTACCTCATCATTAGGCTTTGTTTTCAATCCCTGCTGCCTCTGATCCAAGGCTATAAGTTGATGTTAGACACCTGGAACTACGGTCAGGCAAGGAGCCTGGAGCTGCCAACCAAAAACAATGAATTTTATTGTGGCGTGTGACCACTTAGTGGTGGTCACCTCCAGCGAAGTCCTGTTTTTTTTCCTTTCCCAGCTGTATTTTGGGTTGATCCTAATGATATCCTGAAGCCCCAAACCGATAAGCATTTGTCCTGGAAATATCAGTATTCAGTGTCTTTGCTCTCATAGATAACTATGACCTGTGCATAGCTCTGAAGTCAGATCTCCTCCCATAGGATGTAGAGAATGGACACACTTCATCCCTTGACAGAGTACCCAATGGTGGCAATCCCATAAATCCTTGCTTCATCCTCCAGGGAGGGACCCAACTGCCAAATGAAACACCTGTGGTGAGGTGTCACGTATGGGCGTCTCTGTATGAGCTGGGAATCATAGCTCCTGTTTCTGTCAATAGATTCAATCAACAGAACAATGTGTGTGTTGGTTTGCTTCAGAGTGGACTGCAATGCTCCCCAGAGCCCACTGACTCCAGGCAGTGCTGACATGTAAGTTTAGGTGTCTTAATTTGCAGTGTGAATCATACCCATAGCAGTACTTCTGCTGTGATCTTCTGGCCATAGTTCTTCACCCTCGCCCACCTGCTAGATAAAACAGCAGCGTTTTTGTAGATTTAAATATATGCTGGTAGATTCTCAGCCTGTTGTTTATTTTAAATAATACATTACATCCAGCTGTGGAGCGATTCTAAGCTAGCAAGTATCCCTCTAAATCAAGCAGCACTTACTGGATGTTTTTAAACACCCAGAAGTGCCAGGCTATGACAGAAGATAAAGATAAGCTACAAACTTTTGCTGGTGAGCTGCAACACTGTGGTCTCTGGCAGCTGAGCTTACCATGGGCTGATCCCTTTCTCATCATGATTTGCTCCTTGTGTTTGTTCTTCATTAACATCTTTTGTAAACCTTTTGATTTGTTGAAAACTATCATTTGTTTCCAGGCTGGGAGCACTGCTAGTTGTGGCCAATAGTGGAGCAGTGCTTCAGAGCTCTTCTAACTTGCAAAGTCCTGATGATGGACGTAATCAGCAGCACCCTACAAGATTGCAGGGATAATCAGGTGCCTCACATCCACCTGAAAGGAACAGCTGGAATGAAGGGACTATTTTAAATTAGCCCTTCCAATGCTCTTTGTTCTTCTTTCAATCTTGGTTCTTTCAGTGGTGCTGTTGAGCACAGGGCATGGCCAGCGAGCAGGGTAAGTGGCTGGACCAGACAGCTGGTGTAACACTGCATCTTTCATGGACTGACAGTATTTTCACAGCCTTGCTGAAGGTGGAGGGAGATAATTTGTCATTTCAGCTAGGGAGGAGATTAATCTGTAACAAAGCTTTGTTTTGATGGACCAATACTGTGGTTAATGAATGCATTGCAAGTTGCTTGGGCTGATGAAGTTGCCTTGTGACTAGATTAACTGCTGATTAGATTTTGATGGGACCTGGAAAGAGTGTCATTTGTAGGGTGCATTTTAAAAACAATGTGCAAGGAATTAATTCTCTGTTCTTACACTTCTATTCTGTTCAATCCTAGCCCTTAATTCTCTATTATTTGCTTTAAAAACCTAATGACCGCATAGTGAATTGATTAACAGGCTAACGCTCATTTTTATTCACATAAAGAGTAGTATTGTGTTGGTTTTCTCAACATGGAAGAGACAACTGCACCCTTGTATGTATCAGTCTTAAGGAACGCTTTACCTGCCAGGTAGGCCTGCAAACCTCATCTGACAGATAACAGCATCAGCAGTACCAGTAAAAGAGACAAAATGGCCAAAGCATGAAGAAGTGATGGGCACAAACATTCAGCAGCTCTGTGGTCTTGTGTGGGAGGAAATCTTACAGAGGGCTGAAGCTGTGTGAGTGGCATATACGTGACACAAGCAGTCTTAAAATCAGCTTTTCAGGTCTAGAAGAGTAGAGTGGCTGGGTTTGCTCTCAGGAAGTGTTGCTGCACTGTGGGAGTGGTTTGATATAGATGCATGGGAGGATGGACCTTGGGGAACACAGAAGCAGAAGCCAGCTGCAGCACTGAAATCGGATGCAGCAGTTAATAAATCAGTAACTTTCTCCACCAGTGACTAGTACACTGAGATGGAGACAGGGCTTTCCTGTCCCCAAATCCCATACCCTCTGCTATTTCCCCTGCCTACATCAAAGGGAGCAAAACTTGGTGGTTTCTATCTAACTTAGCCTGGCTCCATCCCTTACAGCCTTGGCTGCATCCCAGCAGGACGAGCATTGCACTGGCTGCATAAGAACCAGGGCTGGATGGAAGGCACGAGCTATTCCCTTTCATCAAATGATGAATGGTGGCTGTCACTGCCTCCATCGATAGCAGTCCTCTGTAGCTGTCAGACATGCACCATTTTGTAAACCTGATCGTGTTTACCTTAGCAGTGTTTTATGAGCCTCATCACGTTGCAATGTAAATATTTCTGCAGCAGCTGCTCCCTGAGGAGTGACGTGGTGGGTTGGCCATGAACAAACGCCAGCCACAAGCTTCAGGACATGCACATCCTCCAGGAAGGAGCCAGAAAACACAAGTGCACCAGAAATTAGATGAAGAAGCTTGAAGTCTTTGGTAAGAAATTTCAGCCATCTAGAATGTTAGAATAAGCAGACGTTTCATACTAGTCTATCTTTTCTCTTATGAAAGTAGCATGTCACTTAGAAAAGGAGGCTGACCATCTGGCTACGAGATTTTCTCTGAGATACTTCATTTGCATGTTGATCATGATGCACTGAGCTTGTGTCACCTGCTGTACAGGTATGACTATCCTGCTATGACATATTCGACTTGCCCTGCAATTAGTTTTTGCATGTACCTCTCCTTTGGGTGTGACGGTGGGGTTTGTAATGGGGAGCAGCCCTGGTACAGACACTCTCTGGTGTCCTCTCCAGCACAATGCTGGCACACCAAGGGAAAAAGCAAAATGAACATTCAGAGCAAAGCCTAGTTAGGCCATCATGAGAAACAGAGCAAGACTCCAAGTCTAATATATAAAATTTTTATTTTCACTTTGTTTAAAGCATGAAAGCATAGCAATGATAGTTTTCTGAGTGGCAAAACCCCAGCTGCTATCTGAAACCTAATGGCTGTAATTCAGATGTAGATATTTCTCCTCAGAGATCAGAAAAAATCCTCTCCTAGCCATATAATAAAGGGAGACAAATGATATTGTTTGCTAAGAGTCTGAACCAGGTCCATGGCATTACTCTGGGAGAAGATCCTGAGGACATGATGCACCATCCACAGAGACTATCCTATATGATGGTAGCAATTGCATCAAATTGTCTCCCCGATCTAGACGCCAAACATAGTTTATTTTTTATTTTTTTATTTTTGCAAATAAAGAACAAAATGCTATGTTAAAGATTATATTTCCTATATTCCAATGAGAAGCAATGTGAACATCTACCAAGCATAGGGTAGGTCTTGGTCTCCCTCTAGTGATGGGCCTACCAACAGCAATGATCAACCCAGCTCCAGTCACACTTCCATCCTTTGCCTCCATCACTGGCTTCGTGATGTGCTTGGTGGCCAAGGGTAGCTCTAACCCTTCTCAAGACCAGCCAAAATCTCCTCACAAAAATACTTCCTGATGTAGTATGCATGATGATGGCTGATGGTGCAACCCACGATACAAAGCTCGATGCATTCTGTCTTACAACTCTGCTTATATTTTGTATGCTGATTGCTAATCTGTGCAGGACTAGGAGATGTGAGCTTGTACCTCCCATTGCTGGAAGAGGTGTCGTGTAAGAAACCCACCACTGCAGCCCCAGAGCACTTTCCACCTCACAGAAAGGCAAAGATAGCCATGATACATACAGAGATCTGTGGCCCTTCAGCAAGACAAGGGGGCACAGCTAAACTACCAGTGCTCCTCCTCTCTGGGAATACCCACATCTGATACTGACTGCTGGAGGAACTGAAGGTCCTGAAGTTGCCATGGAACCACCTGGGTAAGAGCTCATGCAGACTGAACTGACATGGTGCACCTATGAGGCTGGGTACCCAAAGCATCTCTGGTGCTGGGTTATGAAGTAGCTCAGCACACACTTACCCCTGTGAAATCCATAAGGATGCAGTTGAAGACTTTGGGCCATGTGTTGCAGGCTAATTTCTTTGGTAACTGTGATCTGGTTGTGCAAGGGCTGCATAGGCTTGATGGTATCAGCCCTAACACCTACTAAATTCTAGAGCAAATCTTTTAAGGTTGTCTCTTCTAGTGCTTCCAATTTTCATTCAGAGCTTTGTTGTAGGACATGATTAAAATTAGAAAGTTTCTGAAAGTCTTGCTCTTTAGAGGAATATGCAAGGGGAAGATGCTTTGAGCAATACATCAATATTGCCTAGAGTGATGATTTAGAAAATAAGCAAGTAATATTGTTTAACTGCATGATTTTACTTTCTCTCGATATCTTTCATTTTTTAATTATTTTGGCTAAGGAATTTCCTAGTAGAAAAGTATCCATGAAGTTGGTAATAATACGTGGATGCCCACCTTGAAATGAGAGCTGACATGGATATGATCTTGCACCTAAACGACTTCAGGTCAGAAACAGAGGGAGAGTACTGTAACACTGAAAGGGATGTTATCATTTGGAAAATTAACAAAATAAATGATGACATTTTTATGCACTAGTCCTGCTGTTTCCCTGCCATGCAACTGACTCACTATGGCAGTAGCTTTTTATTTCTTTACTGTCTTTTCTTCTGTTGGGCTGCTAAGTGAGAGAACACTTGAAAACGAGCAATTCCTGAACTCTTAGTTTTTATATACTAGGATTTTGACATGTTCAGACCTTTGTCATGGCTCTAAATAGACCTCAAATGCTACATTTTAAAATCCATTGGAATTGCTAAAGGCGCTGACTGTACAAATTGATAAAAACTCAGAGTTAAACGTCTCATTCATAAAATCAAAATTATTCCAAGTAAAGAAAGCACTCAGGACATATTTTAGGAGCTTATATTCACTGAACACTCATCTTTGTCTAATGGCCTACCACATTCCTTCCTCTTCATTTCTTCTGAAGAGAAGCAGGTCAAAGGAGGGAGTTCTATACCTCGAATTACCTCTTCTATATCCAGTGGGCTGAAATTTTGGAAGAGGAAAGGGTGTTATGGCAGACAGTCAGACAAAGGATGGTGCCTTCTTTACCAACCAAACTGCCCTTAGCTGTAGTTATTCCAATAAGTTTCTTGTATGTGCTTTTAACTGCTCCTGGTTTTTACAGCAAGAACTGGAAAAGAAGTATTAGGTTTGACAAAGAGGGTCAAGCAGTTCTGCATCAGAATGACACCAAGGACTTTCTAGATCCTTCACGATGAGGCACATTAAGTATGGAGCAAGTGAAAAGATGGTGAAGAACAAAAAAGCTCTCAAGTAGATAGACGTAATCCAGCAGCCTCAAAGGTCACAGCTATGGGAACGTTGCTGTTGTACATAGTGAGAGAGCCTGGCTCATGCCCTCTTCTAGTACAGCTTTGCCAATCTTCAGAGCAATATGGAAATGAAAGCAAAGAAAACCCCAAAAACAACCTGGGCGATTGATCTGGTGCTGGCCTAATGGTGCTGAACACGAGTGCTGATGAAAGAGGTGCTGGATCCAAATAAACCATTGGCGAAATGACAGTAAAGAATGTGTGAGCATCCAGTACTTCATCACTGTTATCACCACAGTATGGAGGTGTGAGTGAAGGCCCACAGCCTTCTACTGAGCTATGAACAAAGTGCTGCCCATAAACAGGGACTCAACCTCCAGCTGCTGCAGTTGGGACTTTCTGTCAGGAAAAGTCGGTGTGACTGTGGATGGACCACTGAATGAAAGGCAGTTTTGGTGTTTGCTTGCTTGTTCAGATACTTATTCACCGCCATTTATGTTCAGCAGAATTTTGAACTTTGAGTTCTTAAGTGGCATCTGAAACCTTTCCTAGCACATTAATTTATTCACATACTTTTTCTGAGTTCATTAGAGGAATTAAAGAGAAAGATAATACCATGACCGGAAGGACCAAACAGCAGCTGATAAGCCCATCAGGAGCGTATTAGACATATTTCATTAACGGTCAGATAATTAAAGGGGAAGATGTGAGACACAAATTGAGTCCATCTTTGATCAGAAGCTGTGAGGTTTGCTCTTTGATCCTGATAAAAGGTAAAGAAAAACAGTTTTAGAAAAGAATGGAGGAATGTCCCTATTAACATCAAATATGAGACCCCTGTTATGGTAAGGAAAGGAAATGTAGATGGCAAAGATCAAAGGTGTATTCTGTAGGAACAAATGCTGTGTTACATAAACTTTGCTTTTTCAAAGTGGAGATTTCATTTTTGCAGAATCCTTTTGAGAAACGCACCAGAGAATTTGGAATTTTCGTGGGGTAGAAACTGGTAGGAATTGAAAATAAAAATGCAAGAAGGTGCATTCTGGAAAGACGATATTTCAAAAGATGGTCAGAAAATTGCTTTTTCTTCTGTAGGAGCTTGGAGCTGCATAACAAAAATTCAAATACTGAAATCTTTTTTGCTTGGAAAGCATGTAGCCAGTGGGGCAAAGCTCCTGACATTTCACACCTTGACACTGCTGGCTGGTCAGCTGCACTCTTGCAGACAAAAAGGGTTGGAGCCAGTCTTGTTTCCAGGCTGAGGTTAGGTCACTGATACGAAGCTCAGAGATGTGCAGCCCTGCAGCCCCACTGCAGCTGGAATGTGGGCAATGGGCATTTGGTGCCAACTGCATCCGTGTGCCAGACCCTGCAGAATACAAAATAAATGCTGGTTGTTGGTATGGACACCTTCTGTCTCTTATTCAGGACTCCCATAACTTTCCATTGGTCTATGCTGTCTTTATGTAAATATCTTTATGTAAATACCAATTCTGGCTTTTAATAGTCTTTAGCTCAGTGCTACAACAAACTCACGCTGATCTAATAATGAATGACAAGCTTAATAATGTAAGAAACTAGGGGCTTAAGTCAGTCTCCAGAGTTTAATAAAGCTGCTAAATAAGAAAATGTTATTTATGTATTACAGTGCTAATAGCTTAAAATATTGGTGTGAACTGAATAGCAAGAAATTGAGCCAGCAAAGGTTTTTTCTGCTGTTATCAAATTGCTTGTGAAATTATTTTCTGTACACAGAGGATGAAAGTATGCAGTATAGATTTCTCTTATACTTCTGTAGCTCTATGGACTTCACAACACTTGCTTTGGATTTTGTCATTCATGCATGTTTGTTGTTCCAGTTTGGTTGGCTGGGGAAGGTGGGGAAGGCTAGGAGTGCTGGCTGCACTCTTGCTAATGCAGCATAGTGTGCAAGGTGCACTATTTGCTAGAAGGGAGCATTGCTGGCTCATATTAAACTTGGTGTCCATCACGACAACTACTTACTGTTCTGCAAGGCTGCTTTCCAGACTGCTGACACCAATGTTTTCATGGTAGAGTACTGGCTGGAGAAGTGATGAGTGACTATTTGAGGTGATAAAGAACATCTGCTCCCATTTTATTTCTAGGTGAACACCTGACTGCCAAGAAGCTCAGATCTGAGCTTGAAACCAGACTTCTTACATGTTGCTTTCTTTCTTCTGTAGCTCTAATACTGTGAGCAAGTAAGGAGAGGGATTAGAAGCTAAGGTTGAGCAGAGAGCTTGAAATTGTGATGCAACACTTGGTGAAAGTACTGCCAAACAGACTTGCAAAGGTTTTTAAACAACACTTTTTGTTGTTGTGATGCTTGAAAAATCTCTTGTAACAGAATTCATCAATCTTGGTGTGTTCCTGGGAGACAGACAGGTGAGAACTGAAATCAGTGTGTTCTGTGTTTAAAGAGAAACACTACAAGAATAGAAAAGAGTAATAAGCAGTTGTTTTAAATGTGCTGTTAGATCCTAAAGCGTATTCCTTCACAGAGAAAGACAGAATGAAGCAGGAGAAGTGAGGAGGTCTTAGATAGTCTGGTGACCTGCAGGAAAAAAATAAGAGGGGAATTAACCCAGCAGTCTCAAATTAAATACAGGTAATATGGCTGCCATAGGGACAGTGCCTACAACAAAACCAGAATATCCCAAGGGCTCCATATTTCCAGTTATGTTTGATATCTTTTTGGTACAGTAGCTGCTTATACATTTCCACTAAGATGATCAGAGGGCTGGAGCACCTCTCCTATGAAGAAAAATTGAGGGAACTGGTCTTGTTTAGCTTGGAGAAGAGAAGGCTCTGGGGAGACCTGATGGTGGCCTTCCAGTACTTGTAGGGACCAGGAGGGGGAATGGCTGTTTATGAGGGTAGATAGTGATAGAACAAAAAGGAATGGTTTTAAACTAAGACAGGGGAGGTTTAGTTTAGATATTAGGAAGAAGTTTTTCACATAGAGGGTGGTGAGGCACTGGACCAGGTTGCCCAAGGAGGTTGTGGATGCCCCATCCCTGAAGGCATTCAAGGCCAGGCTGGATGTGGCTCTGGGCAGCCTGGTCTGCTGATTGGTGACCCTGCACATAGCAGGGGGTTGGAACTTCACGATCATTGTGGTCCCTTTCAACCCAGGCCATTCTAAGATTCTATGATTTCCATAACATCAGTAATTCAGATCTGTAATTCAGCCTTAGCTACAGTAGGCAAAGCTGCTGCTTTTTGCAAGAAAACTGATTTTACATAATGTTTTACATAATGTTTTTTGAGGTGGGAAGTTATGATGTAATATCTAATTTCCAGAATATCTACCAAATAGTCTGAAGTTGCATTGCAATAGATACAACAGGTAATCAACAGATCCTCTGTAAAATGACATTAAGCCTCAGAGACGGAATATGTTGCAATTACAGAGCCAACACGCAGGCATCATTTTTCTCATCTGCATCATTAAAATTAAATTAGAAGCAACACATCAGACATAACAGATCACATTTTCTTTTGAATTATCTTAGTTCCTGGGGCTTAATCATCTCTAGAGAGAAAAAGTCTCAGACCCACCAAGCTTAATCATAGAATCAGTCATAGAATGGCTTAGGTTGGAGGGGACCTTCAGAATTGTCCAGTTCTAGCCACTTGCAGTGGGCTGGTTGCCACCCACCAGCTCAGGTTGCCCAGGGCCCCATCCAACCTGGCCTTGTGCACCTCCAGGGATGGGGCACCACAGCTTTCTGGGCAAAGGTGTCAGTATCTCACCACCCTGTAAGTAAAGAATTTCTTCCTAACATCTAACCTAAATCTCCCCTCTTTTAGTTTAAAGCCATTCCCCCTTGTTTTATCACTATTAGACCACGTAAAATGTCGGTCCCCCTCCTGTTTGTAAGCTCTCTTCAAGTACCAGAAGGTGGCACTCAGGAGATACTTCTGGTCCAGGTCACTGACTGCTCATCTGGAGTCATAACCCTGTGCTCTTTTCCTTCTACAGCAAAATCACATATCTGTGATCTTGTATAAGTAACAAGAATGGACACACGTGTTTCCCTTCATGAACTTGAAGTCATTGGCTACTCAACATGTGTCCGTTCATGCTTTAACATCAAGCAGCCTCCCTGTCCAAGCAGAGCACTCAAGAAACAGAAATGTCTGCTCTCTGAAAAAATGCAATATCTTCAATTGAAGAATTAAGAAAGCAGAGGATGACTTAGACCAATGTTCACCAGCTGTACAACTCATGGCTCAGCCCAGAAAGAACTTCAATTAGGGCTGATTGCAGATGTTGAAATAGAGACAGTTTAAAAAAAAAAAAAAAAAAAAAAAAAAAGCAAGAGAACCAAAAGGAAATTAAAATGAAAATGATCCTCTAAGGGGCTGGATTAAATAACTGTGAAACCATTAAAGAGATAAAGGAAGCTAGGAGAAGGCATTTACAAAAGAATTTGGGGAAACTGTTGGACCTGGATGTTCAATGGAGTGTCACAGCAGAGCCCCAAAAAGCATGAGAGTATGTTGCACCTCAGCACCAAGCTGTGCATAAACAGCCTGCCCTGGTTTATACCTGCCTTGAGCTGAAGGTGCATATCCAGGCACATATCTAAAAAACAAACTGAAAACATCCAAGTGCACAAATCATAAAATCATAGAACCATTTGAGTTGGAAGGCACCTTTGTAGGCCGTCTAGTTTAACTCCCTTGCCCTGAACAGGGCATCTACAGCTTGATCAAGTGCACAGCTGCTATGCGAAGAGGGGACTGCTCAAGAACCTGCACCCCTGGACCCTCAGCCCCACCATGCAATTGCAGCCACACTTGGTATGTCTTTGGGTCCCTTTCCTTTGGCCGGCAGAGTGTCCAGCTGGGGAGCAGGATGCAGGACATAGGGGCACAGAGGGATGGATGCTTACCCCGAGAAAGACTGACATGTTTGCAATAAGCTTTCATAATGTTTGCTTTATTCTTTTAGTGGCAAGTCAGGAGCCAGGACTTTGCAAGCACTCTTGATAACCATGGTGGTTTGACTGCAATGAGCCCAAGTACTTATCATACCATATCGGTATGTTTAAAAAAATGCTTCCAAAATACTTTTTTTTTCAACTTTGAAATTCATCTTTACTAAAAGACAACCAAAAATTAGAAGTTGATTATGTATATTTTTCATCATTAGAAATGAAAAGATTATGGAATATGGAGAAAAATGAAAAATAAATGACTTGATAACACAACAGAGTGTGGGGCAATACAGATTTGTTACAGATAAAGCTTGAAAGAAGTTATTTCATTGACAAAGGCTTTTTCTGACTCCAGTTGTGTTCTTAATAAGGTGTTGTTTTCCAGTCCCCATTTTATTTTATTGGTCCCTCTCTGCTCACTTGTGCCATATTCATGCTCATGTAGCACTGCATTTCTACTTTCCTTTCCTACTTTATGTCAGTCTGAAATTCTCTCCATCATTTTTATTGTGTACAGTAGACATAGGTTCTCCAGTTTGCCCTCCAGGTTCAAAGCATTACTGAGATCAAAGCAATAAACTGTCTCTTTCTTGCAATCAGAAAATAAGAATTTTTTAGATTTGGGCTTTGTTAAAGAACTATTTGTCTTCTTGGTCCTTCCTTGGAAACAGGTGCTTGTGTCCTCTTGAACTTGTTGCCAAAACATTTCCACTGATGGTCATGGAAATATTTATGAGCTGGTTGGAAAGTCACCTCCGTGCCAGCCATCTCCAGAAAGTGTCCATGCTCATGTGGGTGGTGAAGCACACTCAGACTGTTCATTTTCATTTCCCTGGCTTTCAGTCATTCATTGAATCACGGAATCATAGAATGTTTTGGGTTGGAAGAGATCTTTAAGATCATCTAGTTCCAACCCTCCTGCTACAGGCAGGGACACCTCCCTCTAGCCCAGGTTGCGCACAGCCCCATCCAGCCTGGCCTTGAATGCCTCCAGGGAGGGTGCATCCTCGATCTCTCTGGGCAGCTATTCAGTGCCTCACCACCCTCACAGTAAATAATTTCTTCCTAATATCTAGTCTAAATCTACCTTCTTCCAGTTTAAAGCCATTCTCCCCTATCCTGTCACTACATGCCCTTATAAATTGTCCCTCCCCAGTTTTCCTGTAGGCCCCTTCAAGTATTGGAAGGCCACTATGAGGTCCCCCCAGAGCCTTCTCTTCATGCTGAAGAGCCCCAGCTCTCTCAGCCAGCCCCTATAGGGAAGGTGCCCCAGCCTTCTAATCATCTTTGTGGCCCTCCTCTAGACCTGCTCCAACAGCTCCATGTCCTTCTTGTATTGGGAGCTCCAGAACTGGACACAGTACTCCAGGTAGGGTTTCATGAGGGCAAAGTAAGTAGAGGGGCAGAATCATTTCCCTCAATCTGCTGTTGATGCTGGTACTTGATGCAACCCAGGATGGCCTTCTGGCCTGCGAGTGCACATTGCCAGCTCATTTCATCAACCAACACCCCCAAATCCTCAGGGCTACCCTCAAGCCTAGCCTGTATATCTGCTTGTGACTGCTACAACCCAGTTGCAGGATATTGCATCTGGCCTTGCTGAACTTCATGAAGTTGGCATGGCACCACCTCTCAAGTCTTTTCAGGTTCCTCTGAATGGCATCCCTTCCCTCTAGTGTGTCAACTGCACCACTCAGCTTGATGTCATCTGCAAACTTGCTGAGGGTGTGCTCGATACCACCTCTATGTTGCCTACAAAGATGTTAAATAACACTGATCCCTGAGGAATGCCGCTTGTCACCAATCTCCACTTGGACACTGCAAATCTCTGAGTGTGACACTCTAGCCAGTATCTGGATGCTAACATCAGCTAGCTCCTTTGTAGTGACTTGTGCTTCCCATTTTCCCTCTACCCAGTGTTCAACTCACCACGGTTTTGTACTTTCTGCTTCACACTAGCCATCAATCAAACCAGGTATTATAGGGTTTCAGCAGGGATATTTATGTCTGCTTCAGCTTTCTGAGAGGGCAGAGTGTTTTTTGGTCTCCTTCAGAGCTTTATGAGCCTTTCCTACTGGTCTCTTACCACTCTAGTTACATTATTGCACTAGAAGCTCTTTTCTCCATCCCACTGCATGGAGCAGCCGAGTCAAGGGAATTATTTGCACCAATCTTAGTACATAAGTAAATTTAGAATTCCTATTTTTACAGCCCATCTGATAAATACTGTAACGTTCAAGTATTAACCTACCACTTGGTCTGAAGTATTTTGTTAACTGAGCTTTATTGCTTGAAGTAAGAGGCTTAGCTCATGCACATAGGCTATTGTATGCAGGGCAAGCAATCAGGGATGCTATCCTTCACAGGACAGTCATTGCATCCCCACAGAGCTGCTCAGATGTTACAGGTGTGTTTTTAAGGCTTTGGCTCTTTTCAGTAGCTTCAAAGTGGACCCCTGTCTATCTCCCCCTGTCCATCTGCCCCTGTCCATCTGCCCTAGCTCTGATAAATCTGTTTCTGCATTGTTGTATTCCTTCTCCTCCATTAACTTTCTTCAGATGGATAGCTCACATATCATTCATTAAGTTTTCTCTTACCTTTCTCCCATCCCACACTGTTCGGGGAACCGTCTGCCTCGCTATTCATCCTACATCAATAAATTCAGCACTGCTGTTTGACCTTTAAGACAACTCCTTTGCTAGTTACCATCGCCCTTTTGCATCCACGTCCTGCTGCACTGATAACAACCCAAGCACCTGACGAACGCAGTGTTGGCACGCTTCAGTTCACCGGTGAGGATTAAGCCATAATTTCTATGACGGTGCAAGATACGTAGGAATCAACACCTGCTGGAGTTGATTAACCTCTGGCACAAATGTGTAATCAATCACAGAAGCTGTAAGTGTAGGCCATTGCCATCATAGCAAGCCCTGTTTCCCAGCCTGGGGGGTCTGCCTTATCCTCTCCTGACTATTTTGGGGTGAATGGTGAAAGAGTGGTCATCGATGTCGTCTAACTATAGATAGTAGAGTTGGGTGCTGTTGCTGTTTTCTACTTTTTCCATTTAGTTCTCAGCAGTCAGATACGCAGAGCAATCACTTCATACATTGCTTATTCTGAAGGTTTAGGGCTCACTTGGCTCTCACTGCATCTATCCTGCCACACAACCCTCTTTGCAGGAGAAAGTACCACAAAGAACAGCCGGCCACTAGGAAAAGCAGCTTAGGAAAGCTACAAAATGCATAGTGCATACTATGATGCACTTTCATTCTTACTGTTTTCTTATTAAAAATGTAAAGGTGAGGTAAATCAAGTCTTCAGCTATCAATGATGCAAACAGCTCCAAGCGTCTCCAGGAAGGATTCATCCTGGGCGACAAGGTCACCATCCTGGAGCAATGACCAGCTACTGCTTCATATTACAAGGAACACATCACATCAACAAACCTGAAGCAATTCCAGAAGTGTCAACTCCTGGATTGCTCTTTTCTGGTCGCTCCACGGCTATTTTGCTGCACAGAGTGAGAGATGTTTTCATTAAAAGCACAAGTTTCCCCTTAGCCACTTGAGTTTTGGCTTGCTTGGTTGCCTTCAAGCATGAAAATTAAAGCTAAATTAGAAAAGCAACAGCCAGTGTAAATAGTCTCATGTCTCTGATTAAAGTCGTTTTGATCAATCTTCTGCTGAGCACTTATTTTAAAACATTTCTATCTTATTTTTAAAGATTAGAAAACATGACTTTTACAAGCCATGTGCTGCTGCAGACTGTATTTATGCTGTTTCACTCCTTGTGGTTTTGCCCACACTGGTTTCTTGGGTATAATTAATGGAGCTGACTACCATGTAAGTGTAACTCAAACTCAGTGTCTCATTTCATGCAGAGAAAAGGAAATAATTATGTAACAAGGGATAGCTGGCACCCACAAATCTCATGCAGAGATTAGAGAAGAGGTAACGATGACCTGACTGTTCAATAGGTGGCATTGGTCTGGAGCCATGTCAGCCTGCTTTCAGCCATAAAAATACAACATTGCACACAAGACCTTGTGCTTCTTTGTTGGCCAAAAAAAAAAAAAAAAAAGCAAAAAAAAAAAGCTAAGCTTCTCCTTCAAGAGCCAACAGGACTGGAAGAGAAAGTGTAAAGCTAGACACACTGCATCAGCATTGCTTTCTTAATCACTACCACCTAATTATTGGCAAGATGCAGTGCAGTCACCATATGTGATAACTTGGGGAAGCTACTTATGAATTCTGACTGATGTCACAGTGTTGCAAAATTGCTACATCATTTTTTAAAATTCCCTCTCTAATGAGCACTCAATGTAGCTGCTGACCATAATGTTTTGGACTCCCTGATGGGACACGGATGTGTTTGGACTCCCTGATGGGACACTGAGAGTTGCTGTGGCCATGTTGGCCAACAGCACTGGTGGATTCTCATCTCTGTGTCCCCCAGAAAGGCTCCTCAGTGATAAATGTTGACTGAGGGATGGAAAACTGTATGAATATTCCTGATACCCAGAGACACCACCACATCTTAGTGTCACAGCCTTTGATATCCCTGAATTTCCAGAGCTTGCCATCTTCCATGCTCTTCTGCAACACCACATCACCTCCTCGTCCCCAGGGAACTGAAGGACTGGATGCAGCTTTCTGTCACCAAACACAGAGTTTTTCTCATCACATCTCACTCACAGAGTACATTTGCCCATAGCAGCTCTAACGAGGGCTGGCACCTCTCTGCCGTTGCTGGCGCCAGGCATTGCGTTGGCTCTGCTGATGTGATCCAGCATCCCTGAACCAGAGCTGTAGGCCAGTTCATTACCGCTTAATGCTCTCCCCAAACCTCTTACAGTGAGCGGTGCCTCTGCCCAGTGTGGAACTAATGTCATTTTTCATCCCTGTGAACACTTTTAGCAGCTGAGCAAAAAATGTCAGTTTTAATTACAACGCCTTTACACATATCTCTCCTGGTTTAAATTGGAGATCATCATCACGTGGGGCTCACGCTTTTCTGTTAAAGAAACAGCCATAACTCTTGCCAAAAGGAGTAAATCTCTCAGGAACATCTGCTTATGCCTCTTCTCAAAGCAAATAACAGCGATCAATGACATTTAAAACATGAGATTTTTTTTTTTAATCATTTCAACCTTGCTAAATAGATGCTCTAGTAAATCTGGCATTTCCCTCACAAACTGCTCTGGTAATCCCCGTTTTTATTTCCACATGTATTGGTGGAAATACACTGTGGTCTCTTGACAACCACAATGAGCAAAACTGATTTCTCTGGAGAAAGCACTCTAATAGGCATTATCCAAGTTACATTTCTGCTCCTTAAAAGCCAGCTATGATACAAGATTCCAGTTGCTTGTTTTTTCCTTGATCCTCTAGACAGCCAGCCATTTACTTCTCAGCACTTGTTTCCATTTCTTAGAGTATACAATACTTCTCTTCTGCCTATTTTCCTTTTGGTGCTCCTTTGGGTGCCATCAGTTGGCACAAATGGGCTGTGGAGGATCTCACCCTGTGCTTCTTTGCTGTATCACTGGAGATGTGTCGCATGGGATGGCTGGTGGTGACACATTAACTTTGTTCACTTGTTTGACTTTATGCATTATATTCAGCTTCTTTCTTTTGGACCTCTGACTATTCTGATTAGGAGAAATTGTAGTTAGATCAATCCTGACTGCTTTTGTGGTGCTTTAACATGGCCAACTGTACAGGATGAAGATGAGCTGTGATTCTCCCCTGCACTTCTCATGGCTTTTTAAGACTGTCTGGTGGGTACAGCATAGGAGATGAATATGGGGTGGGATATCACACTCAAACACAGGCACTCCCAGTGCTGGGGATCAAGTTAGATGTAAATGTTTATACTGTACACCAAAATTCAACATGAATGGAAGATAAGTATCCTATTTCAATTGCTTTTAATAAATAACTTGTAAAAATACACCACCTTCTTCCAGTTTAACATGATTTCTGAACATTTTGAGGCAGAAAGGAGCTGAGTTTGTCTGTGTAAAACAAATACACTGTTAGCTGATATCCTGAGATACTGAGCAGTGATTGTTTCTTTCTTCCATCAGAAAATAGATGAGGAAAATCTTTGTTAACCTGTGAAATGAGAAACATCCTGCTGGATACACTGTGAGAAACAGTACATTGAACCAGCACAAAATGGAGTCCCATTGGCTCAGTCTTGCTGGAGCCCGAGGGAGTAACCTGGGGAACATTCTATAAAGAGTTGATGGAGGAATTTCTTTTTAAATCGAATGCTCATGGAGAGCAGAAAACCTGCTAGAATTTGGATACAGTAGGAGTCTGAGATACAGAAGTAGTCTTCTCTCTTAGCTAATATTTCCTGGGTCTGAAAATCTCCATCCTACCTGTCTGTTTCCCTTGGAATAAAGTTCAGCTTTACTGGCAGTTAAAGCCTCAGGAACCAGAAGCATCATTGCAGCAGGCTATGGGGACCACAGCCAACCTCTCGCAATGCTTATGGAGCCTCAGGAGCCAGCTCTGTGCTGGTGGTGGCTATCTATGTCTGAGGGCAAAGTATTGCTTTCCCACTGAGAGGAAAATCTCACCCTGAAACCAAGTACACTGTGATGGGGCCCCACTAACAACTCACAATCATTCCTTCAAGGCAGAAAGTTCTCTTCCAGCATCACTTTCCCCGTTAATTGGATGACCTCTGCGACTCAGCACTGGGCTGCGATTCAGGAAAAGGTCAGGCCTTTTTCACTGCTGCTCTTCCCAATTAACTTTTTGGTGTACTCAGACACAGGCTTCCTGCCCTTCAAGTGTGGAAGCTTCTCAGCATGCCATCGAGCTCGGAGGAGAGCAAGGGCTAAGTGATCCTCCTGGGAGGCACCTGACCTGACTACTAACTCCAGTTTCACATGGTAGAACAAGAAACATCCTCTATTTTCTGCCATAGAGATGGGGCAGAGCTGCAGTGGAGTAGCAGTATGAGTTAATAGGGATTTTCTTTTATCAGCTGCAGCTTCATCTTTCCCCAGTCCCACTATCTGCTTGGCAGAATCCATGTTGTACGAGTCACTGTGCTCTGTAGGACAGAGCCCTGCCTCCAATAATGCCAGAATGTGCCAACAGAGACATAACCATTTTCGACTGAAATCCTATAAATAATTGTGCAACTAGTCTGTATTGGTTTCCTATACTGTGCATAGGTGCTGCTTATCCCCACTCCTCCTGAGCCTTGGTCATGTTTCAGGAATTTCTGCAGATGAAAAAGGATTGCAGATAACTGATTTCTTCTGGACTTGGGGGAAAAATTGATCACCAGAGAGGAGAAAAATGCATTGTGGACCTTTGCCAAGGTAAGAGTGCAATGTGGGCTCAGATCATATCAACTGCCTGCATAGTCACGTGGCAAAAAGCCTTTTAAATGCCAACACAATATGAATAAAATTCACTGAAATGCAAAAAGTTTTGATTCAAGCTCACATTATCTCTTACACCAACAAATCAACTGTGGCACAAAGCCACTGGGAACCAGACTATGGAAGCTCTGGTGCTTATGCAACTAGCTCCTCTACAGGCTCTCATGAAGATGCTCATCCTTACCTTGAGGGAAGGTAATCCTATGCCATGCTCATGACTGAGTCACTTCCTGCTTTGGAGGTTTGTGTGTTCCAAAGTGTTTAGTTGAAGTTTAGTTGATGTTGTACATGCTGTACATGAGGTGGAGCGCTATCTACAGAGATAGACGATAAGCCTCATTTCTAAGGACCTGCTCCATCTGGTTTAGCGTCCAGACCACGCACCCTCCAAGACCAATACGTGGTCACTGAATGAGAATGGGTACAGACCCAGTTTTATTTTTTACCAAATTCACTGTATTTCCAATCATCGCTCCCAGGGTACCCTAAAGTCTCTTCAGTGCAGATAAGGTGGATCAAAATTTTGACGTTGAGCACCCAGGGCTGGAAAGTAGGCATCCACTGTCCTGCAAGTGCTTCACTCTGCACCCATGGGAGCCCCGTTGGGTGGCTTGGTGTTGCACTGTCAGCATCATGCCCAGGTTTGAGGTCATTCCCTTGCCGATTTCCTCAGGACTGTGATAGTGAAACATCTCCCTACACAGATCAGCCTTCATCTGGAGATAAAAACCCAGCAAGGCTTTTGACACAATAAAAACATTAAGACATAACACTCTGCTAATCACCTGCTAAAATTCTGATTTCAAAAGCACCTCCTAATATGTGGGAATATTGTAACCTTAAAGCCAATGGGGATCCATAGTTAAAGATTGCTGTTATCAGTAGAGCATCTGTCATTGCTTAATTAAGATGCAAATCATAGCTGTCTCTACAGCAATATATTCTGCTTTCTGTATCAGTGAAATACAAACACAGCTGGACCTGCTCAATTGAACTAGGTAGACACTAAAGAGAAAATGTTGGGGCTGGCTACAGATGCTGGCACAGCACCCTGTGATTTAAAAAAAAAAACACCCAACCAACCAAACGAAAAACTCAAACCCAGAAGTGCTTAAGATGTCGCAGTTAATCAAGGCAAAAAATGTACAGGTGGGCTGGGCACTGTGGCTGGCAACAGTGGGGACAACGCCGCTCCTTGCTCCAGGCAATGCACATGGCTTACCTAGCTTATAGGGGCCTAATTAATGGGGGAGGTAAATAATTACTTGAGCTACAACTATGAGATGTGCCTTTAGGAAGAAAGCAGATCAATCCTCAGTCCTTGGAGCTGGGCTAGTGGGAAATGCCAGCATCTGTGGCTGTGGTGCAGAAACCTGCTGGAAACAGGGCTTTTCCTCACCAGCAGCATTAAAAAAATTGCTCTAGTTTTTTCATACCCATCTCTTGACAAACCAGACCTGTTGCCTGCTTTTTGTTAGTAGTTTGAAGGAGTCAGTGCTGATAGCTGTGAGCCCAACTCATGACATAACCCCAGCACTCCTGCTTCTTGCTGTTTGGATGCTCCCTTGCCTATCCTGCCTCTCTTTCTCTGCACCTGGAGGTAACAGCAACATCCTAGGGGGAAAGCCTATGTTGTTTCAGTGCCCTATGGGGAAACTGAGGCATGAGAGTGCTCATATTTAGGCTCAGTTGAGCAGCTTCTGCTGAAGGCAGAAACAAGGCAGTAGAGTTTGCATGCAACAGTGGTTGCTGACAGCCTGCCCGCCTCGGCAAGCCCCGGGGAGGCTCAGCTCATTGCTGGATGTAGGCTGCTGTGAGATCCTCTGCACTTCTGTCTGCTCCCCACTGCTCTCTGGCTGCTGCTGGGTCAAGGTAACTGCATTCTCCATTTAATGTCAGAAACCTGTTCCTGCAAATGCATAATTCAACAATGAGATACAGTGCACGTGTATCAGCACG
Organism: Meleagris gallopavo; assembly: GCF_905368555.1. Taxonomy (NCBI): domain Eukaryota; kingdom Metazoa; phylum Chordata; class Aves; order Galliformes; family Phasianidae; genus Meleagris; species Meleagris gallopavo. The sequence goes on along the minus strand of NC_139409.1, from coordinate 7,779,860 downwards.
TGCTGTGAAGGTCTGCGGTGTTTTAACAATATGTGCAATTGTCTTCAAGGAAAGATTTTTGTTTGGAAATCCAGCATTTGCTTGTTTTGAGTTGTTTTGTTTTGCTTCATTTTTGCCATCAGCCCAGACTCATTATGCAGTCTCTGGAAGCATCTGCTCTGGAGGAAGCCAGACTAAGTCACCCAGTTTGCCCAGTTGCAGGTTGCCTTGGCATCCTTGTTCCAGGTCTTGCTCTCAGCTTGGGACCTGATGAGCAGTTCCTACTTGTAACCAGCCCTTCCTCCTTGCTCTTGCTCTCCAATCCAAAATTCTGTAAGTCTGTCTCTAATTCATGGGTGATTCACCAGATATATCTGAACATGCACTGTTAGGGTTCTTGTTATGATATCAGCCAGTGAACAGATAACCACAGCTTCTCTTGGCGTTGTAAAATATATCTAGTTCTCTAAGCAGAGGTACCAATGTTTTTTCTTTCCCTCCACAGCTACGTTTTCCAAATGCAGACAGGAGAGAACAGCAGATTCAAAGGCAAATCTTGGTGCGCTGTGCCACTGGGCAGCGTTAGTGCAGAATCCAGTGAGCAAAATGCACAGGAGGAACCATGTTCATCTCCGGCACAAAAGCCCTTCTCACAGAGCTGCTGGGTCGAACCCTGTGCTTCAGTAGGTAAGAACAATAGAAGAAAGCTCTGAGGAGAGAAGTGCTCCCACGGAGCTCCCTGGATGTGCCATGCTGCAGAGAGCACGTCCAATCCCACCCAAATGGCTGCTCCTTCCCTGGGCTGGAATTTGGTGACGGTGGCACCCAGGCCCTTAGAGATGTCAGCGCTCACAATTTGCAGGTCACAATGACTTACAGAGCTGATTTGGGCAGGATTGGCTCGAAATCCTGTAGCAGCAGGAATCAGTCATCCCATCAGCTGCAGCACACAGCAGCCAGCTCTTTGCAAAGGGCTGCAGCTCCGCTTATACCTGTGCCTTTCTCACATCGCTTCTCTGATTCCCTCTGCCACTTCCAGCTGTTCCATACCATCTGTATGATCTCTGTCCAGACTACTAATGAGTGCCTTGTTAGAGCAATAATTGGCTTCTTATTTAGAAGACTCATAACGATTATAGCGGAAGTACATTATCAGCCATAGGGCATCATCTATTTTAAACTGCAGTACACAGGGACCACGGTTTATGTGCCTTGATGTGATTTCTATTTCTTTTGTCAAAGCAATTATGTGCATTTGACTGTATACTGCTATTGTTGAAGCCTTTTACGCAAGAGTTAGCTATACACAGAGAGATTTATAAATGGCAATTCAAAGAACAGGCAGCAGCACAATGGGACCAGCAAGTGGGCTTAACCAGAAAGGGAACAGAATACAGGAATTCAATGTGCTCCCAGGAAATTATCTGCTTTCACTCTCATGATGGATTACGTTGTCAAGCAGTTGTATAATATTCAAGGAAATATCAATAACTCACTGAGATTCCGTACTCCAAATGCCAGCAGTTCGGCTTTGCAGCGTGCTGATGGAGTGCACGGCTGGGCGATAACCAAGCTGGGGGCTTGAGAAATGCACGGGGTCAGGAATGATTTTCTGCTGTTCCCTGCATGGATCATTGCTTTCTGCAGTTATTTCAGTAGGTAACAGGAGCTCTGGCTTTGTAAACCCATGCAAAGTGTTTGTGTGAATAGCCCGGATGGTGCATGCACAAGGGATCGTGCCATCAGCTCTTTTCTCTAACTCACTTGGTTAACAAAGCATCAGGAGCATTACAAACATTGACAGTTGTATCAAGGCAGAGCCACATCTGCTTTTGAAAAGAATGTGGGAAGGAGAGGATGGCCTTTCTGGGACATTTTTCTTCTTTAATTACAGTACACACAGTTTCCAAAAATATTAGAAGATCGGCATGCCTTTACTAAGATAAAAACTTACAGAAGTTCCTTGATGGGAAGTGGCAAACATCAAATTTCTGGCAAGTTGGCTGCATGAGTGTCTAAAGAGGAAATGCCCCAAATATGAGGGCTGCTCCGAAAGTAATGCCTCCTATTTTATGATGTTGGCCCACGACATAAAAGGTGAATGTTAGTGGTATGGCAGTAGAATCCGAGCCTTCCCACCAATATTCCATTCTGTTTTGTTGCTGTGTGACAAATGGCAGCAGAGGGGCAGTCTGACACAATGGTGTCTGACACAGATGTGCAAAGGAGTGCCACTGAATTCCTCTATGCAGAAAAAATGGAACCCATTGACATCCACTGACATTGCAAAGTGAAAGACAAGCCATGTTCTGGCTGGCCATGCAGATTTTTATGAGTGTGGCATGCAGGATCTTGTTCACTGCTGGTGAATATGCATAGTGAATGGTGGTGATTATATTGAAAAATAGTACTTTGTAGCCGAGAATTTGTTCTATCAAATAGTATTGTGGTTCCCTTTTATCTGCTGTAGTTACCATGGAAATAAATAGGAGGCATTACTTTTGGAGCAACCCAGGTAATCTGAATCTGAATTTTAGAATCCAGAACAAAAATTGCTTCGGGTTACATCTTCTGAGAACAGTGTCTTTAGCTATTTTTCTTCCAGTTCGCTTGTCCCATCCATGTACATCTTTAGATCAAAATTTAATGGTATTTGCAGAACCTGCAACAGTTTTTATTCCTACAGAAGGAAAAACAAAGAACAAGGCTGAGTTTTCAGTTAGGTGATGTTTCTTGGGTTTGCTGTCATCGCTGTCGCCATGACTTTGCTGCTCCTTGTGTTTTCTGTGCAAGGACACACACCTGGACAGCAGGAGCTCTGCACATGGCAGTTTTTGCACCCCTAGGACAATCTTCTGCAGTGGGTCCAACATCCTCCAGAGGCATTGGATTCCTGGTATGTGTCCTTTTACAGCAAAACATTCTGGTTCCCAGGGAGACAAACGTCAGCCCAAGCCAGAGAGTATCTCCCATTGGTAGGAGGGCAGGACGTGAGTTGTCGGGGCTTATTCCCATCACTCCAGACAATCACAGCTGGGTTAAAACATCAGTTTGCAGGCATTTCAATTTCCACCAGAAAAAAAAAAATTGGCCCAAAGGGAAACTTTTGGGTGGGTCTTGTTTCGGACTCTGGGTGGCATGGATGATTTATTATCATCTAACTGGATGGTTCTAGAAAGGGGCTCAGGGTTGGATGGGACCATCAGATACTGATGTGTGACACTCCAATAAAATTAACATGGGGAAATAATTACTTTACAAAGCTTTGGCTCACCAGTGAATCTCCCGCTTGCAGTCCAGAACAAAAATGAATATCAGTTTACTGTTTTCTTTTGTAAAACCTGTTTTAAGCCTCCAGTTCCCTTCTAATTTCTCAGAACCATTCAAACTTCATTACCTTCCCCATGGCACTGGGAATTGGAATTTCTCCATGCTTATTGCAATGCCGATTACCAACGCACACCCCCCTAGAAGTACCAGCTGCATTCCCCTGAAAGCACCATTACTAGGAGCTACTCATTTTGAATGAAGAAATGCTATATTAAAGGTAATTAAATTAAAATGGAATGTAATGTATAGAACCAGTGGTAGGAGAGATGAAGAATGGGAGCCTTAATTATATCTGATGGAGCATGTGGCAGCACATCCAAACAGTGTGTATATTTTTCACTTGCTTAATATACTCCTGCCCAGTTTACAGCATAGGAAGTAGAATGCTGATTAGTTTCAGTGTATTTCAGCAAGCTTATGAGTGTAATTTATGCGTGTGGTTTTGGTCTTGTTTTTCCCAAGAAAAGAGATTCTGACAGAAGAATTTTTTTGTGTCCTTCTCTTGAGAGCTAGGTTTGGCTCCTGAGTTCTGCACAGACAAGAAAGTATGAGAGATAATGGCCATAAGTTGCACCAGGGGAGGCACAGATCGGATATCAGGAAAAATTTCTTCTCAGAAAGAGTAGTAATGCGTTGGCACATGCTGCCAAGGGAGGTGGTGGAGTCATCATCACTGCAGCTGTTCAAGAAAAAGGTTGATGTCATACTGAGTGACATGGCTTAGTAGGTGTAGGGGAACTTCTATCTCAAGACCTGAACTGATGATTGAGCATCTGCTGGCTGGCCCAGGAAGCACAGGTGCAAGCAATTCACCCACTTGACTGGAAGGAGTGGACACAGGATTCACCCCTCCCTGGGCTCACTTGAGGGCTTGCCTCAAGAGAGGGAACTCCTCCTGGGTGAAGGCCACTTCCTGAGATGGAGTGTTCTATAGCCAGGGACCCTCATCACCAGTTGGGTGAGTCAACTTTTTTTTTTTTTTTTTTTTTTTTTTTTCCTCTTCTATATGATTATGGGTAATCCTAATGGTGCTCTACTTTGTATCGCAAAGAACATAATTAGAAACAATCTCACTGCTTCTAAAGACCAAAAGTGAGGGGATGGGTTTGTAGTTTGACTAGATGATCTTAGTGGTCTTTTCTAACCTTAATGATTCTATGGTTCTTACAACTTGGCTCTTCTTTTCCCTGAGTTAACATCCCCCCAGGTATTGATTGTATACCTGGAAGAGACAGTCCTACATTAAGATCTCTTTGGCCAGGCAAGAGGATTTTTCTAGTCAAAAGGAAAAACAACTGCAGATGAAGTTACACAGCCTGGACTTCTTTTGAGAACTTTCTGCCTGGTCGAACAGCAGATGAAGCTGCTTACCAAGATTTGGAGGAGGTAAAGCAGCAATGAGCAGTTCTTGCGCAATGGGGATGGGCTCCAGGCATGACCAGGATGTAGAACCTTGGACCAGAATGCCTAGCATCCAGCTCTGGGGTATCTGGTGACACTTGGGATGCTGTCCTTAGTGCATCTCCCCAAAAGCAGCCTGGTGAGGAGGTATTTTTAGGGCTGGTTCTGGCAGAGGGAGCCACGCACGCCCTATGTGCCTTGGCAGAATCCAGCCGGGATAGGATTCAGGAGTTTCCCAGTATTTGTATCACTTGTAACTACTCACAAATCATAAGCCTTTTTGTAGGAAACAATATTCTCACCTCTGGGTCTTCCATTACTCTCCAAGAATTTTCTCTGCTTCCAGTGGTTAGGGGAAAAGACTTTGACAGTGTTTCTGCTCTTTCCTCTTCCACTCAGATTTCATGAAATCTCAAAGCGCACAAGATTCCTCTCTGCTTCATTGCAAACAGCTTTACAAACTCGTGCACATCCCACCCCAGCTAGTTACACCACGGCCAAGGCATTTCTGTTGTCTTTGCGTGGTCCTCCAGAACAGTTGTCCTGCTGAGTGTGGTGCCAGGGTGCTGCTGTGTAACGAGGTGAAACGTGTTTGGTCACTCATCTCCCTGTTTCTATGCTTTTGGGAAGATGAGGACACGGTTGCTGGACCACAACCGTACAATCACACAGTATCCATATGGGAAAGCGTTGATGGTGGAAATACCTTGCAGACCTCTGCATCTCCACGGAGTGCCCACCACCTACCTGAGGCTGGGGAGTATGCGTGTGTTGTTAATGGGTGCATTTCATTGTTCATTTACTCCAAATTTCATTTTTTTTCTTCTTTCCTGTATTAGAAGACAGAATAAGTGGTCTCTTTGCACCAGCTGTGAAAATTGTTCTCTTACTATCCAGTGACTTAGCAAATAAGACCACTTAGAGTAACTTGTCCTCCTGGTATGAATAGCTATCAAGTTACTATAAAACAGCATTACTGTTGCTGTCTCCTGGGGATGCCCCAGCCTCTGTAGGCATGATAATGACATGTTCCTTTTGCTTGCCTCTGGCACAGCATTGCATCCTCTGAACACCCTATTACTTCGGTGTTCCCTCAGGGAAGAAGGCAGCAGCTGCTCATCTCAGCATGCCCAGGGAGCCTCCATGCTCCCAGGTGAGCTACCAAAGCCTAATAAATAAGATAGAAGCCCCCAGGGTCCTTATTTCCTTTCATTCCTCTGCTCCCTTCTCTGACTTTGCTCCTTTTTCCTCTCCAGCCCTTGTAAAATTGTAGAATATCCCAAGTTGGAAGGGACCCGTAAGGATCATCAAGTCCCACTCCTGGGTCTACACAGCACCATCCAAAAATCAGACCATATGATCAGAGCATTGTCCAAACTCTCTTTGAACTCTGGCAGCTCAGGGCTGTGCCCGCTGCCCTGGGCAGCCTGTTCTGTGTCCATGGTGAGATGACAGGTTTGCAAACTCCTGTTCACGGCACAGACTGTTATCATAGGTGCTGCAGGATTCTGTTTTCTGTAACAGAGATCCAGAGAGGACTTCTTTATGTCTTGAAGCTCACTCACTTTGGTTATGAGGAAAGGCATGCTGCGCTTTCCATAAGCGTGTTGAGATCCCTCATGAAAGGAGGTAGACTTCTTCTTGCTGATACTCTTAATAAATAGAAACTTGTGTGCTCCGATGTGTAATAATTCATGACAGTGTGTGCCAGTTCATTCTCCTGCCAACATGACCTGGCCAGTTACACACCTTTCTTCTTTCCTACCTATTTTACACTTTTGCATATACAGGTAGCTATATCAGCAGCCCCTATTTTTCCAGGCTGATCAAGCCCATCTCCTTCCATTTCCTTTTGATGAATGCCTCTCAGCTTCTCCAGTTATCCTAGTAAGCTTCAATGATCCCCTCTGGCTGAGCTGGCCTTTCACTTGACCATTTGCCATTTCTGCTGGGGCAACTTCCAGATGAGGGATACCGATAGTCATGTTTAATACCTGTGCCACAGAGACCTTTGCCAATCCAAGGAATTGAATATCTGCCTCATCCTTGCCCTAAAACTGTTTGTCATTTTCCCAGCTGCATTATGCTGATCACTGTCCCATCACCTGGAACTTCTCAGTCATTTCCAGGTGATAAGCCATATGTTTATATCACAAGACTGTGTGGATATTTAGTTCCCCTAAAAAATTACATTGCATTTTGTACCAATGAATTTCTTCTCTTTCCTTATATTGCAGTCCTCAGAACCATGTGCTGCTTCTGCTGTTATTTCATTCCACCTCCGTACTGACACTGCCTCTAAATTATGCCATTAGCAGATTCTGTCAGATATTTTCTGCACCCAAGTAATTAATAAAAATGTTGGTCTCAAGGCTGATTCTTGAGGAAATCTATTAGTAATTTCCCTCCAGCCTGATCCTCACCCTTGCAGTAGTACGTGTTTCCATCTCCACACCCGCTCTGCAGTTCATCCAGCTTCCACTCTCCCCATCTGAGCTGATCTCCCAGATGGTGTTTAATCAAATACTTTCTTCAAGCCAGCATGGATGAGCTCCACTGCACATCTGTAAAGCCAATTATGTCCCTGATCTCACTTTGAAATTTTCATAATGTTTGTTATATAATTTATCACCATTATACTCTTATTCCAAATCTGATCTGAAATTTCACCAGTTTTTAAGGTCGGCATAAAAGTCTGTCATTTCACTCCTCCTTTTCTCTCCCTTTTGCATTTCCTGTTCTCCCATTAAATGCAGGTTTCCAAGAGCAGGGTAGATGTGGCACTGAGGGATGTGATTAGTCATGGGTCAGCTGTTGGAAAGGATCACTAAGATCACCAAGTCCAACCTTTATGATTCCTGGATGAGCATGTGGAACTCAGAAAGGGTAGTGGGTCCTTCCAGCTGTGAGATGTGAAAATATTGAGTGCAACATCTGCCTCGCACTGCTGTGTTTCTGCTCTTATTTCCTATCTCCTTTTGGCCCACAGACAAAATCACTTCTACCTTACTGACATCAAAGCTGGAGGCAACACTTGTTTTGCAGTTTTGTGTCCACACTTCTCATTATCTTGCATGACTGGCAATTTTTGCTTTTACCACTATAGCACTTGACTTCAGAGATAACATTTTTCTTCACTATCAGCTCCTTATGTCACTCCTTGCTCTCTCTTTCTGCTCATTTTCATTGCTGTTCCTGAGGTGTCAGGAGCTCTTTTCCACAGGTATTTCTCCTGTCTGGTGGGACAGATTGTTGTCTCTCCTGCACACAGAGTAAGGAGAACCTTCACCACATCCATGGGAAGGAATTCCTTCCACCTTTAATATACCAAAATGTGTACTTGGAATAGTGCAATCTTCTCTTGCTCTACCCTTGCATTTCATTTGATTGACCTATATTTAGAGGCGTTCAACACATTGTTTAAGTTTCTATATTATCAATGCCATCCATATTCTTCCTTCATTTCTTCCCTGTTTCTGTGCCTCATTTCTGATTACGGTGCAATAGCTTCAGGTAATAACAACTCAATGCTATAAGGAATCTCACTCCTAGAGGACAAAATCTTTCTTGTAATACCTTATCTTTTCTAATTAATGTCTTGTAAGGATAATTGAAACCAGGTCATTCCAGGTTTTCTAACTTACATTTTTAAATTTTTATGCTTTCATCTTAGGAGAACATGCAAAATCTAGCTAAAAGAAGTTATTTCTCAAAGTCTGACATCTTCAGCATTGATTTCCATAACCCTATGTATCCACAATAAGCTTAGAGATATGTCTATGTCTCTGGGTCTTCTTCCTTGGAGGAAGCAAGAAATGGGCGTCGATTCTTCAAATTTTGTTTAGCCTTTTTCTCTTCTAGTATGCTGAGATAGTTGAGCAGTACTCCAAATACATGATGCCTCTTTGAGAAAGGAGTGTACTCAGGTATGTTTCCATTGATCAGGTGGATCCTGTTGCCCATTTGAGCATCACACTGCTCCAACAGAACCTGTCCTGGTTGCACCTCAGCAGTAATTTGCAGTGGTCATCCAGAATTGCCTCCAGCTTTTCCTTTATGATTCCTTAATTCCAATTTAATGTAGGATTATCCCACTGATATCATTTTCCTTTGCAAAGGAAGTTGCAGAGACAGTGGATTGTATTGGAGCAGCGACTGTTTGTCCAGAAAAATAGTGGTTGTTCAATCACCACTGCAGGATGAGATGGGACTTGGGCCACTAATTAAGGTGCTGATATTCAAGTGTCTACGTGTCAGCACTTTGTGAGCACTGTGGCTGAAATGTCATTATAGTCAACAGACCCTGGAAAGCTTTTTGTCTCCCACTGTGGTGGACATCCAGGTGGGATTCAGGACACTACCAGAAATATCTAGAGGTATGGGCAGTGCCTGGCCTCCAGAGAGCAGTGGACCTTTCATGTAAATCTGCACCATTTGAATCTCACAAAAGATGGCACCAGGTGCTTGTATAAAACGGCTGAAATCCTTCTGTACATTTGTTCAGCTGAATATCCCCTGAAAACCTCCCAGATGTGAAGGTCTTTGATTTGCACTATGAATGGACCAGCAGCACATTGCATCTGGAGCTTAGTGTGAAGTTTCTGGTGGCACATGTTGATTTTGATGTGCTCTGGCTGAAGCACAGGTGGGAAAGCAACAGCACTTACTCCCCAGGTGTCCTGAAGCTTTCTGGCCTTCCAGATCTCCACTGCAGGCAACATTGGCAGGAGAACAAATGGGTTTAAAATGACCACAAATGCATTTAACCTGGAAATGAATAGGAAGTTTATAATTATCAAAACATAATGTTCCCACAACATTCCCGCAGGACCAGTGCCAAATGTTTTTGAGATAGATTAGTTTATTAAAGCAATCTGAAAACAAGGTTGCTATGATACTGAGGTAAGATCCTCACAGTGTGAGAAGGCTCTTTCAAGTTCCTGCAAAGTGGGACATACGGGGTTTGTAGGGCAGTCTGGGTCAAATTTGTGTCTTTGCCTCATTTCAGAAGGGTGAAAATAGTCTGGGATTCCTTGGTTTATCTGGTGAGATTAATTTTGTTTGGTAATTTTCTCCTTGGAATTTTGAAAATTTGTCTGCTTTATGAATTAAAAAATAGAAAAAAAAAAAAAACCTTATCTGAGATGACAGCCATTTTATGCTAGAGAAATTCAAATATTTACTTCATTTTAGATTTAACCTCAAAGTAAGAAAAATCGTATGATCACAGGTTTTGGAAAGGACCTTTAAGATAATCTAATTCCAGCCCCCTGCTACAGGCAGGGACACCTCCCTCTAGCCCAGGTTGCTCACAGCCCCATCCATCCTGGCCTTGAATGCTTCTAGGGAGGGAACATTCACAGCCTCACTGGGCAACCTGTTCCAGTGTCTCACTACCCTCACAGTAAAGAGTTTCTTCCTAATATCTAGTCTAAATCTACCCTCTTCCAGTTTAAAACCATTTCTCTTCGTCCAGTCACTACCTGCCCTTATAAAATGTCCCTCTCTAGCTTTCTGATAGGGAAATTGTGATATTGCAGTTCTTTCTCTGCATACAGTGTATCTTGCTGACAAAGCAGTAGTTTGACTTACATACCAATTGATACTTCTCTGCTACACCAAGCAAAACATGCTATTAATAATAAACATGTATATTAAAAATGCATTAATTAGGTTGAGTTCCTTTTGCTGCTCACATAACTTGCAAATGTTTCATGATCTCTCAGCAAAATTTGAGAATGCTTTGCTTCAAGTGGCTGCAGTGGAAAGGACGTTTTGAAGGATGCCATCATTGATGCTGTCTTTGATTTTACTGTCTGAAAGTAGAGCTCATTCAGATGAGAATGGAATTGAAGCTGAAAAAATGAACGTATATTCTTGAAAAGATTCTAGGAAAATATGACTTTTACTGCTAATGTAAAGATATGAATAGAAAGTGCTTCAGTTGCCATCGCTGTTCTTGTCTTGATTTAAATACAGATTTCAATATTTCTTTCATGTCTTGTTCATTATATAGCTCTGTGAGCCCATTCCTTCCTGGTTTCTGTAGTATCATAGCCCAAATCATCACAACACCAGAGGAACTCGCAGATATAAAAAGCATTAACTGTTAGTAGCCTCTTCTCCTTGCAAACTTCTTAAGATGTAGCTGGCAATATTGTGAACCTGATGCTTCTGCAATATAATGCACCTGGCATTTCTTCAAAAGTTAGAAGCAAAAGATAGAGTCAGTGCCTTTAGGATGAGTCCAGATAAACAGTAATCCTGCAGTTAGTGCAGAAATGGGCTAAATACCTTCTGATATGGAGATACTGACCAAAAATTAAAGTGTTTGTTTTCTGCATTTATGAAGAAACTCTCAAAAATCAACTAAAAGTTATCAACATCTCAGAAAAGCAATCAAGTATCTCCTGCTTAATGTTGTTTGTTTGTTTTGTTTTGTTTGTCAGAATCTCCTATTTCTGTATTCTTTGTGGCTCAGTTCTGGCACTCCTTGAGACTTAGGACCCCTCTAGAAATTACAGCAGATGTGTTTTCAGAAACAACTTACATTGGGCATTCCAAATATCTTGTCTAGCATCTTTGGTGTGGCAGCACGTGTTATGGACCCTACCTTGGCTGGCAGGGATCCAGCCAGGGTAGCACCTTCAGAAAGATTCACGTGTGAATGGGTATTCTGGATGTAGCGGCTGAATCTACTGGAAGCAAGGAGGCATCACAGAAGGAGCTAAAATTACAGTAGAATGAGGGGGAAAAAAAAAATACGTAAACGTGCTAGTTGGAAAATGAAAGAGGGTAGGATAAAAAGTGATGGAAGGGCTTGTGAAAGGCATCAAAATTAATGATAAACCATTTTTGAAAAACTTGAAGACAGAAGGCCTATCAAAGAGTTGTGAAAATGTGCAATGAAAGAGGCACTCAGTCAAGGCCAATGCAGAAAAGCTATATTAATTTTTTTCATCTATGTTCACTTTCTAGTATCTTGGAGATCTCTTTTACACGGATCTCATTAGAGATTTCATCCCAATTTGAAATGCTAGTAGAAGCATATTCTGAAGAAATCTGCAAAATGATGAATAGCAAACACCCAGGACCCAGATAATGCTTGCCCAGAGAGGTGGTGGATGCCCAGTCCCTGGAGACACCCAAGGTCAGGCTAGATGGGGCTCTGAGCGCCTGATGGAGCTGAAGGTGCCCCTGCTCATTGCAGGGAATTGGACTAGGTGATATTTAGGGTCCCCTCCAATTCAGATGACTCTATGATTCTGTGATATTCAAGCAGGACCTAGGCAGGATGCCAAGGATAAAACAGATGAACAGCCACCAGAACTGTAGTCTCCTCCTGAAACACATCTCATTATTAGAAAAGCGAGAGCTGATTAATTTAGTACCAATTGTTCCAAAGATGGCTGTGGAGGGCAATGCAGTTTTTAATCTGCATGATGAAGCTTAATAGAAATGCAATTTCTCAAAGCCCCATGCCGGACGTGCCCTGAAGGGCAAGTACGTCACCTGCGTGTCCCCTTCGGTGCCACCTGCAGACCACAGTCCTCATTCTAGTTGAAAAGAGCCCAGATCTCTCAATGGTCTTGATACCGGGGGCTCTATGAAGCCTCTACCTGCCTGGTTCACCGTCTGCTTCCCTGTGCTCCATGCTGTGCCAGCATCCGCCTGGCACCATCCCTCCTCCCGCTGCTCCTCACCTCGCATGTGGACGCTTTCCACCTCGGTGCCAGGGAAGCAGTGAGCCAGGAGAAGTTCACTTCATTTTGGGGCTGTAGCCAACAGGAATACTTATGTGAGGTGTGTTTTAATTGGGAAGGGTAAATAAGCAACAGGGGATGCGACCAGCATCAATATTTCCAAGGAAGTATTTTGGGGGCTGAAAAATCATGTATTATATGCTGTAATAGAGATCCTTTAGAAAAATGTTGATTAGCTTCAGAGTATTAGCGAAGCAGAAAATTGGCTTGGAACATGATTGTTAGCAGCTACCTCAAGAGCTTTATCCATTTATATCACTATTTTCTGTACAAATGAGCCGAGGGATTAGCTTGCACTGACAGACTGAGGACACATCAAATTCCATTTAAGAAGAAGCAGAGGAATTTTTTGGTGTCTTAAAAATGGCCTTTCTTATTAACTTGGCTGTTCCCAGTGTACAGTTTCCTGGAACTGCATATATGTGGCTGTTCCCCACCACCACTTTTTCCCTCAGGAAAACATTATTTCTGTTTTACTGGAATGCTGCATTTAAGTGCTAGGATCTGTATGTCCCCACCATGAGTTAGACAGGACTTTTTTCACTCTGTATCCAGGGAAGGACGTGTGATGGGAAGGCTGAGAGCTCTTTCTTGCAGCACCATTCATTCTTCATGTAAGCTTTGACTCTTTGCTCTCTGCCTAGTTTCTTTGAGAAATTGGCATTAGCACTGCTTGCCTGTTTTAAAGGGAAACATGAAATCTACTTGATTTTGGATTAAAATGTCTTGGTCAACCCAACCTTTCTCATGAAGACCAATGGCTCCACGGTGTGGCAGATACAACGCAGTTCCTACGGGAATCCTCATCCCTTCCAGTGTGAGGAAATCCCCAACAGTGCATGTGTTGAGGCAATTGGGATGACTGTGTTCTGGGAATTACGCTTGAGAGATTTTTCAGTGTGAATCCTGTTACCAAATCATCAGTTTACTTGTAACTGTATAGAGCAGTTTTCACCAGCTGATAATTTGAGATACATAGACCTGTTGGAGCACATCCAGAGGAGGGCTGCGAAAATGACCCCAGGGATGGGAAATCTCTCCTACAAGGACAGGCTGAGAGAGCTGGGCTGTGCAGCCTGGAGAAAGGAAGGCTCGGGGGAGACCTGAGAGCAGCCTGTCAGTATCTAAAGGGGAGCTGTAGGGAAGAAGGGGACAGACTCTTTAGCAGGGTCCGTGGTGAGGGGAAGTGGTTTCAAACTAGAGAGAGGACATTTAGATTTGATTGGTAAGAAAGCAGTTTTTTATGATAAAGGAATTGATGCACAGGCACAGGTTGCCCAGAGAGGTGGTGGATGCCCCATTTCTGGAGACACTCAAGGACAGACCGGACAGGGCTCTGAGCACCTGATGGAGCTGTAGGTGTCCCTGTTCATTGCAGGGGGGTTGGACTAGGTGGTCTTCCGAGGTCTATTCTAACTCAAACAATGCTATGATTTGACTATACAGTTCTATTCAAGGAACTGCTTAGCTGATTGCATCTTGGATGGCCATAAATACAAAACTGTATGCATCTCAAATGTCATTTTCCTCCCTGAATCTTTATTCCTTCTCAGGGCCTGCCATATTCCTCTATTCTTCATCTGTGGGAAGCGTAATTAAAATTCATTTGTTGACTCATTGACATTTTCCCCATTGACCTAGAAGTTTTAACAGCCAAGAGATGACAATATCTGCATGCATGTGAAAAAGGCTGATCAGTAATCAGAGCAGTGCATAGAATATGAAAGTAATTTCTGAAAATAGAGGAGGAGACTCACTGCCTTTTCACACGGGCTGAATAGTAAACTTCATGTAGCTTGTATTTTGGGATGCAAATAAAAAAATTGCCTTCTGCAAGAAGGGTAGTGCTTGTTATTGTAGTCGCTAGGTTAAACAAGACCAGTGTTGAGCTGTGCAGGTCTAGCAAGCCATTCTGTACCATGGTATGTATGTGTATATATGTATCTTACAGAATTGGCTGTGCCTTGTCAGTGTTTCTCAATGAAGGAACCTTCTTCAGAAAGCTGAGTAATGGCAAATGACAAAGAGCAAGGGGACAGGTGGCTTGCAATGTGCTGTGGCAGATGCATTTGCTGGAGTTGGTTACCATAAGAACACCCAAGGTGGTAACTTCCACCTGGAAGTGACTTTAAAACAAGCAATCTGGGAGCCCTGTCGGATGGCCCAGTAAACTTTAAGAGAGAGGAGAAAGAAGAGCACTTATGGAGTGCAGGAGAGGTTTGAAGAGATGATAATTACTCATCTGTGTTATGTTGTGTCAGGTTTGAATAGCTGGATTCAGGTCAAAGCATCCAAAAGCTGTAAGAAAAGCTAAGTTGCAATCGTTCCCATTGCAGTTCTGTTTGCATATAACCATCTATTGTAAACAGAAGCTTTTATATCTAATTGGTAATATCACAGTCCATCTCTAAGCAAAATTAGAATTATTTTCCTATTTGCTTCTCTTTATGCTTATTTATACAGAATTTCATCTATCATTCTGTTGCTCAGATACCTAGTGGCACAAAATGCTTTGGCAATTCTTCACAGTTAACTCATAGCTGGTAGCCTGAATTTCTCATCCTAATTACTGACCTAGGTTGCCTTTCTGAGATTTTATTATGTGTATCCAAAGCAGTCTGGATGTGGCAGATCTGAAGGAGCAGAACAGGTCCATTCATCACCTATACTGACCCAAAGGTAAAACAAAACATCTCAGCCATTAAGTCCTGTACTTGACCTCCGACACTCTCTAGTTTTGTGCTTAAGCTTCAGTAGTTCTTGATGTGAGCAAGGCCTATGCTCGACACATGGATCTTAGTAAATATATTAACAAACATGAATTCCAACTTGAACAGAAGTGAGAAATCTTTTCTTACACTGAAATTGTTTTAACAAATTCTGTGTGCAATTTTACTCCCATCAGGGGAAAAAAAAAAAAAAAGAAAAAAAAAAAAAGGTGTAGTCTATGTGATGGGGGATGCAGCCACATCCTTGAGTCAACAATCGCTTTCCAGACTGGTGGATTGCTGGAGCTACCTGAAAGCCCACTTGTAAGAGAAATAGTGTTTTCCATGTCAACTCACTGGATGGGGATTGTGAAGAACTCATTAACAGCCCTCCATTTGACTTTCAGTTTGATTTTTTTTTTTTGGACTGCAGTCTCTACTTGCCAACTGGGAATTGCCTTTGTGAAGTGCATGTCAGGATCAGCTTCTGCACTGAATCTATGAGGAAACACGGCAGGAAATAGCTGCAGGTGGCTTGGTCAGTCTGGATGGGGGATTTTCCCATGGTCACCTCATCAGAACTGGATCCAATCCTGATAAAATAGAAATAGTATAGTCAGACTGCTCCTTTTCCTCTTTTCTCTGGATATATTGCAACACATATTTTTATTCTTGATGAAGTGAATGTCTTCCTTCTATTTCCCCAAATGTGTTCATTTCCTACCTACAGGTAGTTTTTCTTCTAGAGAAAAACTGTGTTCCATAGGATTTTTCTTGCAAATCTGTCTTAACCTATAGCTGCCTACAACATGAACTATTACTGCTGTACTCCTCTGAACTCTTAGATTGAATTCTGCTATCTAATTGTGGTTGCCCCAACTCAATTGCTGTCTGTTACTCTGGCTGTATCTCTTGATTATTGCTGCACTGAGATCACGCACAATGTTTTTCTTTTTCACCTAACGGTTGGGAAAAGCATGTTTTCTCTTCTGTCAGGACTTATATCCTGCTTAGCATTTGCCCATCACTCCTCTGTTCTAGGAAATATAATATGAATCTTCCTCTCCTGTGTAGTTTCTTCTGCTTGAGCACCAGGGATGTCTGAGTCACAACAGATCTATGATAAAATTTTCAGTTTCTTTGCTCTTCTCCTTTGTGGAATGTATATTACTTCAGCTGATAAATTCACACTCCTCTCCAGATACAAGCAGTTTGACATTTGAACAATGAAATGTGTTCCCTTGGTCATTTCCTAAACAATTTCCATGATGAAACTGTCAGCTCTTAGCCTCTGCTACCTCCAAGCCAATGGCAACCTTGTGCGATTTCTGCAAGGTAATACGTTTTGAAAAACTTTCCTTTACTCTCCACCATTCAAGCTTTTTCTCATGTGAATAGAGAACTGATATTATTTCTCATCCGCTGTCCTTCCGTGCATAATGGCAATGATTGCCAGGCCCTATTTCACCCCACTCACTCCAGTTTCTCATGTTTCTGAGGTCTCTTGGGACTCTCCCTTCTGCTGCATAGTCAGGTCACTCTGTATCCCTGAAGTCTGTCCCATCCTGGTGATTGATGTTTACTGTGTAGAGGTGTAGGGTGTGGGCAGAGCTTGGACAACACATCTAGAGATTGGAATCTCTATAAAGAACAAAACCAGCCCAAGAGCTGTGGATCTGCACTGTCATCCATGCAGCACTATCAGTACTTCTCCACCAAGCAGTGGCCCAGTCCTTTGAAAATGGTCTTAATTTTGTGTCCTCAAAGACCTTCTGCCTTTGGGAAGAGTGATCACTCTCTGGAAAGAAAACAGGCACAGAGATATTTAATGTAGGGGCTGTATGTGCCATGTACAGATGTGGATCATAGGGCTTGAAGGAATTTCAAGAAAATACATCTTTCCTACTGCAGTGAAAATGCTTACAAATTCCTGGCATCCATCCCCAAAGGCTTCTAAAGGCAGAGGTTCCCCTTCAGGATGCATTGCCCTGTAGCATTGCTTTTGCCAGCTTCTTGCTCTGCCAGAGACAAGGAGAGCTGATTGTTATCTCCCTGGCATTCCAAGTTGCACTTGAAAATTGTTGCTGGTTTTGGACAGCCCTACATTTTGGAACAGTTTTGTGTGGTTTTCCAGTGCCTCTCCATAAGATGTTGGGCACAGCTGGTGTGCACACTGCTCTGTTTCCCCACGATATTTCAGGCCACTTCATGGCACACAAATATTGAAGGCAGCACCCAATGCTCCAGGGGATGTTTATATCTTCCTGAAGAGCTCCTGCTCTGTAGGCTGCTGCCTGTCCTGCATGATTCAGCAGATCAGCCTCCAAAAAAAAAAAAAAAAAAAAAAAAAAAAAGCTTGCCAGGAACTTCTTTGCACTTTCAAATCTGTCTCTGGAAACTCACTGGAGAAATGGGCAAATTCTGTGATCCTTCAAGTGTTGACAAGAGAGAGGCTGCTTGGAGGATATCAGAGGTTGTGTAACAACACAAACCCACGGAATCATGGAATCATAGAACCATTAAGATTGGAAAAGAACCACTAAGATGAACTA
Organism: Meleagris gallopavo; assembly: GCF_905368555.1. NCBI lineage: Eukaryota > Metazoa > Chordata > Aves > Galliformes > Phasianidae > Meleagris > Meleagris gallopavo. The sequence goes on along the minus strand of NC_139409.1, from coordinate 7,762,127 downwards.
ATACAACTATTGACCCATCACCGCCTGTGTCCCCAAGTGCTAAGTATGAGAGCTTTGGCAGCTGACTGTTTCTTCAAAGGGTGGAAGATGCTGAACTCTGTGGAATTGTCTTCAGAAAGCCCAGTGACCAGCAGAGAATGTGAGTTGTGCTGTTATCTCAGCAGGGGCATCAACTGCATTGCTACAGAGATAATGAATGTGTCACGAACTGCAGGGCTAAGGCAGAGAACTGTGCTCCTCTGCCATTTGAAAGTACCACTTTTCTCTGGTTTTCTCTCCCTGTCTGTTGCTTATTTAGTTTAATATTGTTGGACAGACAGAGAGCACAGGGTGAGATGATAGAACTTCCTCACTGAGGAACTGTGTGATCCTCCCTAAAATTACTTTCTCTTCCTAAGTACCTGTGAGAAATGCATAGAGGTGATTTACCTCCTAATAATTCACTTTGGCTTGGTGCTGCAGGCACTGATAAAACCAGGAGACAGATAGATATATGATAGCAGTGCTTTTTCATTTGAGGATGTGCTGTGCTAATCAAAGTGCCTTTCCTGCAAGTAAATTTTGACCTCTGTGATGCCACTGGTTTGCAAAGTGGTCAGCCATGCTAGGTGGAAAGTAAGGGGGGCACAGGCAGGATTCACCACTGTGTGAATATGGGACTTTTCTTCCCTTTCTTTAAATAAAGGATCCAATCATCCATGCTGTGTTGCAGCTGTGGGCTGGAAGGTGCTGGCTGAGCAACTGCAACAAAAAGCAGAGCTCTGGAAAAGTGTCTTAGTTTCAGCTGGGACAGAATTGTTTTCTTCTGAGTATGATTTTATGTTTTGATTCTAGGAGAAAAATGATGTTGATAACACACTGATGTTTATAGCTGCTGCTAAGCAGTGCTGTACAGAGCCAAGGCCACTCTCAGCTAAGGGCCCAACGAGCTGGGAGGAAACAGAATTAGGACAGCTGACTTAAACCGTCTGAAAGGATATTCCAAACCAAATGACATCATGTGGAAGGAGTTTTGAAGGGGGTGGGAGTTCATCTCTCTTTCTCTTCTTTTACTTGGGGGATTAGCTGGGTATCAGTCGGAGGTTGGTGTATACATACACAGTCATAACTATTATCATTTTCCTTTTCTCTATCTTAGTAAATAGTTTTATCTCAATCCACAAGTTCTACTTTTTTTTTTCTTTCTGATTCTCTCCCCCATTTCCATTTCACTGGAAAGTGGGAGGAGTGAGTGGAAGACTGTGTGGTACTTTGCCATCTGCTGGGTTAAGCCACTTTGAAAGGGACTATCAGCATGGTCATCACAGCCAGGTGGGTAAATGGAAGAAGCTAGATGGATATTCAAGGTCAGGCTGGCTGGGGCCCTGAGCACCCAATCAAGCTATAGGTGTCCTTGTTCACTGCACAGAAGTTGGACTAGATTCAACTCAAAGAATTCTGTGATTCTATGATAATCATTTATCAAAAGTGACATATTCCAATTTGTTCTACATTTGAGTTATATAGAATTATAGAATCATAGAATGGCCTGGGTTGAAAAGGACCACAATGATCATCCAGTTCCAACCCCCTGCTATGTGCAGGGTTGCCAACCAGCAGACCAGGTTGCCCAGAGCCACATCCAGCCTGGCCTTGAATGCCTCCAGGGATGGGGCATTCACAACCTCATGGGCAACCTGTTCCAGTGCCTCACCACCCTCTCTGTGAAAAACTTCCTCCTAATATCTCACCTAAACCTCCCCTGTCTCAGCTTAAAACCATTCCCCCTTGTCCTATTACATGGTAGATGACTTTCAAAAACAACAACAACAAAGAAAAAAACAACTCAGTGGACTGAAGTTTATTTTTGTGCAGAAGATCTCAGGTTTATCTGCGATAAAGTCCAATTCCAGAGATGCTCTACTTGCCTTATCTTGGCCTGTCTGCTGCAGAGCTGAGTGCAGTTCCGAACTTAACACAGATGCTTGTTTTCACAAAGGAAAGCAGGCATCCTCATGGTTGAAGGATAACTGGCTATCTGGATCATATTCACAGGAATGGGGATATCTCCCTTTATTATCCACTAAGTTTCCTCGTAGAGGATTGCTAAGCCATGCAGCAGTGCCAAAGGGCGATCCATGTGGATGAATTCGGACACAGAGTCAAGGCATTTTTATAATTCACATCTTTTGTTTTTCTCCTCGCAGAAGGAATTACCAGAATGGCAAGCAGCTGTGAATAAAATGAGAAATAATTGGGGAGTGGGTGGAAATCTCACAAAACAAACGGAGGCAAATTTTCAAGCAGAAGTGAGCTACGGGCACTGCAGGGCTCTGCTCTGGAGCCCACATTTTCTGCTTTCTCCCCTTCTTCGGGGGCTGGAATGAGTCCAAGTGGCAGAACAGCAAAGCAGAATGTCATTACTCAGTCTTGTATTTATTTTCCTCCTGCCACCAATTGCAGGAAAGTGTAAACAGTGATTATGTTTTTCAGGCAATTACAAAACTCGCACAGCAAGGTTTCAGCTCTTCATTTTATCATCTGTGAGAGGAACTGTTTACAGAAGTCACTATGACCCAACACAGCTCCCACCAGAGCTGAATGGAAAGTTTACCAACCACTGACTTCAGGGCAGCAGAACTGAGCCAAGAAACACAAGTTTTGGGTACAATGCTTAACAGTGAATAAAGTTCCACTGATTTTGAAGTGACCTGGGTTAGAAAGTAGGATGCTCAGCTCTAGATCTAAACCATGCCTACTCAATGGGTACGTTTATTTTTGTTGTTTTTGTCAACTGCTTTTGTTACTTATCCATTTATTTAATTGAAATGATATTTCCTTCTCTCATTCCTCTTTGTGGGCATAAAACACTTGGTCTGATGTTCCCTGGGGCAGTTGAGAGGGAAGTTTGAAGGGAATACAGTAAGCAAAAAGCAGGTCATATGAAGGTAAAAAGTCCAAGACGACCAGGTTTGGGATGCAAGGCATGGGGATGCTCCTCAAGTGATGTGACAGTGAGATGGGTAGCATGGGCTGCCTGCTCTGTGTATGGCTTGGCTTCATGGGGAGCCCTTTCTGTGCTGGACAGCTTACAGGAACACAGGGTTATGAGCTTACCTTGCTTTTAGATCCTAACAAAGTGGAAATGAGGGAGAATTTGAAAACAAAACAAATAAATATAAAAAGACAGCAAAATTTGACTTTATTCAACACATTTTTGCTAGCCGTGAGCCTTAATAGCCATTTTGGTACAAGCTCTGAGCTGAGATTTCACTCTATCTACATGGAAAGTACTGTCATGTCACACCTACAGCTTCTTCAAAGAAGACTCCTATGCTTTATTTGAATCGAAGAAAGCTTTGTACATTTTTTTTTTATTTTTTTTTTTTTTTTGAGTATTAGGTTTTGGATTGTTTTTGCACTGTGCTTGGTAGCCCCTGTTTTCTGCACTTACCCATCACGTGCTGGGCGATGAGAGGGTGGAGGTGTAGGACTGCATTTGTGTGCATGTGTCCATGTGGGAAGGGGACATATAGTTGTGCTGGGCTGGGTAGCTTGATCTAGGGGTGACTTGTGGACACAGTGTCAGGAGTGCCACTGTGTTCAGTGGCCATTTCTCTATTTAAGTAAAATCTAAATAGCGGTGAGCTATTTAGTGATGACTCATTACTATTGCTCTATTTTTCTAAGGTTAGCATGTACTCATACGCCTGAAACCCTTCTTTCCTATATCTTGTAGAAATATCCCTAATAAGGCAATCTTCTTGGGAGCTTTAAGATCTTTGCAGAAGAGAATTGGTTCTTTGAGCACAGCAGCAGTCTGGCTTTATGCCTTGAAATGGCTTCTCTTCTATTTCTACTTATTCCCGGCAAACTGCAATCAAACTTTCATGGGGGTTTTAGAGATAATTACTATTATTACTAGAAAACACATCTGTCCCAGTGAAGGATTCGTCAGTGTTTAGTTAGATTCTTGGAACACTCCATGTTTTTAGAGGAATCTGATTGAGTTCACCAAAAAGAGTGAAGGAGCACAGGGCTGAGGGCAGAGTGGTTTAGGGTCAATGTCAGGATTTCAGGAAGTTTTTAATAGGATGTTTCTCTGCGATTTGTAAGAAAAGTGACTTTTCTTTGGAAAGGGAACGTGCTTTGGGGAGAGCTATCAGATGAACCTGGTGGATCTGGTGCCACGAGGTTATGATTTTATGGGCAAGCACAGTAAAAACACTGCATGTAAGCTCTCTGTGGTCAACTGCACTACCTTGAGCCTTGTCAGTATGTCCTCAGACAGTTATCCTTAGCACTGGTAAAGAGTAAATGCTCAGTTTTCTGGGTGGATGACAATTTTCACACCGCTCATGGACCTCCTGCTCAGAATCTGTGGGATCCGGTGTTCAAGACAGCAGAATTGGTCTGGAAAAAAGGAGCATAGGATAAAGGGACAGTGATGGCTGATACCAAACCACTGGTATTATGGGGTGTGTCTTGACACTGAGTGCCTGGGCTGGTAAATTCAGCATCACTAAGCAGACGGCAAGTCATGCAGCAGAAAAGAGCATAAAAATATGCACAGAGAGATGAGTAGAGAACACTATTAAATTAAACAGAGAAGTCACATAGGGAGGAGAGAGCCAAGCCTTGTCCCCAGACCTACTGGGAAAGGATTTTGGCCCATGGGGAGTGGAAAAAGGTTTCTTTGCTATGCTTGGATGAACTTTCATCTCTTTCTTATTTATACTCTATACTCAGCTCAAGATTTTCCCCTAAGCATAACAGGATTATGTTTCAGCCTTCATGTGATCTTACAAATCAACATTCAGTCCCACCTGGAGTAGCTGTAGGAAGGGTAGTGTGAGAGGCTATCTACATTTTTCAAAAGAAAGCAGGTAATTTGGGATACTAAATCCCATTCTGTATTTCCTTCCACTTCAACTTGCAGTGCAGATGATCATAGATAAGTAGCAAAATCAATATTCTTTACCTTGCTACTCAGCAAACCCGTACACTATGAATTTTGGAACAAGAGCTTAGTGGCCAGTATGCCTTTGCTCACAATAAAAATACTGGAAAATTCTGTATTATGTTGAAGTTTTGCCTTTTAACTTTGTGATTCCATTGATCCCAAGGCTGCTAAGGCATGAGAGGAAAAAATCCATCCAATTAATTCTTAAAAGGGCACTGAATATTCCCAGGCAGAAGCCAGCTCAACAAAGCCATGCCTGCAGTGCTATCAACACTGAAAACTTGTTTTGAGAGTGGATTTCTTTTTCCCATTAAAATACCAAGACATGACATTAAGTGCACATAGGAAATTAAAAGCATTGATGAGCTAAAGGTTTTGCTGTATGCCTTTGGTCCCTGACCTTTATTTCACTGCAATTTGGACATTCCAAACATGTATCTCTTATAAGGGATGGCACACAAATGATGATACATTCCTCAATATACATCACATAGTTTTAAAATCACGGTCCGTTGTAGGTGGTGAGGCCAATGAAATGTTTAATAAGTGCAACTTCATTTTGCTTTCTGGTTTCTTTACAAAGGAGCAAAGGATCAGCTCTTCTTGCTGAGGGACCAGAAATCAGGGGGTACCCTAAATTTGGAGATGGGTTTTCTTTTCCTATTTCCATCTGCCTTGTTCCCTTTCCATGCTAATTCTAAAGCAAGAAAAATGCTGCAGAGGCAATGAAATGAACATATGTGCATGGTTATAAAGTGGGTGATGTTACTGCTTTTTTCTTAACAGCTTTACATAGATTTTTTTGTGGTATTTGAAATACAGTGACTTAATTCACAAGAATGTTCATAGGCACAGAGCATTCCAGAATAGTGATATAAATATTTAGAAATTATTGGCTTAAATGGGTAAATGTAAGCATTTCCATGGGAAATCTAGTTTCTACGAGGGCTTGATAGGTTTCTCTGCCACTCAAGGAAGAGGGCGAGGAGGATGAGGGCATCTTCCTGCAAGGGAGACAGGGCAGGAGGAGGACGTGGACTGACTCTAGGCTTGATCTTTCCAGGCAGTGTCCTATGAAATTGCTCTGCAGATACAGGACAGAAAGACTACATCAGTGCTTCACAGATTGCCCTCTCCATGAGCAACGTGTTTGGGTGTAGAAGCCCAGGATTGTTTTCTATAGCATAACCAATGTCCTGAAAACACTTGCTTTAAAGGACAGAGTAGAAGAAGTAGCTGAGAAATAATGTCAAATTAGTACAATATCGTTTGTGCCACATTTCAATCTACAAACAGCAAAGGAGAGAAATTCTTCAAGTAAACTATTTAATGAATTATTCATCCAGCTTTAATCTACTCAGTAAATCAGAAGTTCTCCAGCACCACAGGGCATAAACAGACTCATCTTTTTCATACAGAGGGTAACTTCTGGTCAGTAGCTAGCACCCACACCCAACATTTGGGGCTGTGAGATGAACTCCTGCACTTGGCTGAAACAGTGCTTTTCTAAAGCACGTTTCAGTCATTCTACATTGAGGACAAGGCCATTTTCTTGTTTCTTATTATGTTTCTACACAGTTACATCCCTAAGACATGTCAGCACCTGTTGATAGATCTGCAATGACCCGTTTGGTAACATTAGCTTAACCTCCAGGGATGTGTCAGCACAGTCCAATTAAGCATGAAAGTGAGAGAAGAGGTTTCTCATTCCTACCTTTCTGCAAGTCCCAAATTATTCCTTGTGCTTAGGCTCAGGATCACCCTGACCTCTTGTTTTGCAAGAAGTCTATATATATTCTTCCCCATCACAGCAACCATGCACTGCTTCATCATTTGCAGTGTTATTCATGTCCCACAGTGAACTTTCCAGAGCTTACTGGAGAGCAGAATAGTTCATTCACAGCTGCTCCAGTTGGAAATATTTTCTGTTTTTCATTAGAGGCTGAACATAGATGGCTGAAGCCATCTCATTTACCCCAATTCATGTAGCACTTTTGATATGAATTACCTAAACCATCCCTACTGTGGCTTAGCTCCAAGGCTATGCCTGCTCGCAATTGGGTTGGGCTCATGGCGTATTACACCTGCAAAGTGCTTTTACTGTGAACAGTTCTACAGGGATGTATTTTATGCAGGCTTAGGAAAACCATGTCCCTGGGAGAGCCATTTTTCCTCTGCTGCCCACAGGCAGAGTGCTGCTGATGAGGCTGCAGAGGGTGCAATCATGGGCTGCTTGCAGGGACTGCCATGAAGGCATGACCAGGTTTTATTTTTGGTGCTGTACCTGGCATCATAAGGGCAGCTGCAGCAGCACAGGTCTGGAAGCAGCTTCTGCCTGCTCAGCCTCCTCTCCACAGAGCCCAGAGGCATGCTGTGTTCCTGCTCTTTACCTGGGCATTAGCATGGGTATTGCAGCTGTTTGTGACAACACTGCTTTAGCTGGAGATCCTCAGAGATGTCCTGATTGTGCCCAGGCTCCACAGGTCTGACTCATTTTTGAGTCAATCAAGGGTAACAGGAAGCTAATAGGCTCTCCTGAGCACAGCTGTGGGTTTGTTGCTCATTGGGAAGCTCACGAAGCAAGGTGGAAGAAAGCAGTCTGTGGCATTACTGATTTGTTTGAATGGGGACACTGGAACAGCCTCCCTATGGCACTGGTCATGGCACCAAGCTTGTTCAAGAAGCATCTGAACAGTGGTCACAGAGATGTGATCTGGTTTTTGGGTGATTCCATGTGAAGCCAGGAGTTGGACTCCATGATCCTTATGGGTCCAACAATTCAGAATATTCTGTGATTCTATGATTCTAGGACTACCGTGTCTTATTATGCAGGGAAGTGTTTTACGAGCTCCAAATTGCACACAGGCAAACTAAAACTGAGGAAAGGCTGACTGGACATGGTGGCTGAAGCACAGAGGTGTTCCTTCATGATTGTGACCCTATTACTGACAGATTGGCAGTGAATCAGTTCAGTGCAGTCAATGCCTATGAGCTGTGGCCTGTGAGCTGCCAGCATAGTCCATCGGCTTGAGGCAAAAAACAGAGCTCAGAGTCTGGCTTGGACATTTTCTTACAGTTACTGCAAAAACCACGAGGAATACGAGTCGGAGCTGTGCCACAACTCAGTAGAGGTTCTCCAGCTCCCTTGGTGTCAGAATCACTGCTGCTCATGGTTTGCACAACTCCCAGGCCCTGACCAGAAGTTCTTCATGGGCAACGTGGAAAAAATTGTATTTCAATTTGAACCCATTATTTCATTTGTAGTTGCACTGAAGTGAAATCTTTGTTATAGAGCCATAAAGAGCCTTGCCTATTGGTAACAGATGGAGTTAGCTTCTCCACTCCCTTTCACTAGTATAAACCAATAGTTACTGTATTAAAGTTGGTGAATTGACACCATACCAAACCAGTGCAAAGCAGAAAGCAATCACATTCCTGTATTCAAGTAACATGTTGCATTTTGCCTTTCCTCTTGTTGCAAACACCATCCTGCACAAAGGTACGTTTTCCCCTGCTTCTAAGCTCACTCAGTTATTTGAGATTTGCTTCTCACAACCAAAAATTCATTAACCTCTTAGATTTTCAGATGCAGCATTTCAAGCTGTTCCTGAAAATCAGAATTAAAGATCTTACAAAATATCTTGAATTTCTACTTTCTGTTGTTGCTTACCATGCCAAGTAAAATAGCAAAGCAAGATGTGATTCTCCACAGTAAATAGAGAAAAAAGGCATTGTTTGATACATGATGTGTTCATAGCAACAAAGCCACAGCCTCCCTTTATTGCCCTTAAGCATTCATAAAAAAAAATTAACTTTAGTGCAGCTTTCCCTTATCTAGAAACTAGATGAAAAGGAAAGGAGAGACAGATCATTAAGTGCAACAGTCAAAATAGTGGGGAAAAGTATTAAATCAAAGAATGGCTTGTGTTGGAAGGAATCTCAAAGATCATCTACTTCCAACTCCATGCCATGGGCTGATTTCCACCCACCAGATCAGGCTGCCCAAGGCTGCATCCAGCTTGGCCTTGAGCACCTCCAGGGATGGGGCATCCACAGCTTCTCTGTATCTGGAGCAGGTTTTGTTAGAGTTGTGTAGAAATTGTGTGGTTTGAAGCCTGACTTATCTTCTGTTGCAGCCAGTTGGGATTCAGCCATTGCTTTCAGCAGGTTCTTTTGGTGGCTCAGTCAGCAGATGCTCCCAGAGCATCCTTTCTCTTGGCCACTTTCTTGTCATGAGAAACAACACAGTGCAGCTGTAAGAGTGCCCAGGCAGTGTATCATTGCCTAAAAGTCATGCAGCCTAAAGCACCAAAGGAAGCTGTTTGTGGACACTCACAGAATCACAGTTTGGTTGAGGTTGGAAGGGACCTCTGGAGGTCCTCTGGTGTCTAACAGGGCCACTGGAGCAGGTTGTCCAAGGAATGATGTCCAGCAGAGTAGCGGTGATTAAAAAAAATTCAGAAATATTTTTCAGCCAAAGTTTAACTATAAGACCATAAAATCTATCTAACATTTACTGATCCTGACACAAAAAGCAATGTCCTTCCTGTCCTGTAGTTGTACTGAGAAGAAAATGAGTACATTTTATCATTTGTACTTGGTGTTTTCATGCCAGTGCTGGCTTCTCTGAGGCCTCCTGGAGAAGCACAGCCCATGCAAGACTTTGTTGGGAAGCAGCTCTGTATGTGGTGTGGTCTAAATGGAGCATTCCCTTGGGAAGATGCAGTGGGTGAGGAGGGATGGGGAGAGAAGGGAAATCTGGGTAGAGAGATGGGATGACTGGGGATTGAATCTTGGCTAATACTCCATGTTCCGTAGCTGGCCCAACTCACTTAATAAAATGAAACCTTTAGAGGAAAGGCAGCCCTCTGCATGCCTTCAAAAAGGGCACCATTTTATGAAGAGGAATGAGCTGGTACATGTGTATTTGAAGGCTTCAATTCACAATATGTATTATGGGCTAAAAAACAGATCTGAGTGGGAAATCAGCTAGCACTTCCAAAGAGATGTGAAGATTTGAGTAGTTACAGGATTCAAATGTATAAACTTGATCTCTACAGATGCATTACAATGTATTTTGTTTCTGGAACTAGTTTTGGATTTGAAGCACATCCAGCTGTGCCCATGGTGGAAGGCAACCTGGGGTCTACACCTTGAAGCCCGCAGCATCAGAGGTGGGTGTTGCTGGTATGGCAGTAGAGGTTGAACCTTTCTGCCAATATTCCATTACATTTTGTTGCAGTGAAACAGATGGCAACAGAAGGGCTGAATAATACAATGGTGTCTGATATGGAAGTGTCTATGAAGCAAAATGGTGGAACTGAATTCCTCCATGTGAAAAAAATGGCACCCACTGACACTTGTTGATACTTGCTGAACGTTTATGGAGACCAAGCAGTGGATGTGAGCACAGTGAGAAGGTGGGTGGTGTATTTCAGTAGTGGTGGCAGTGATGTGAGAGGCAAGCCACGTTTCAGGTGGCCATGCAGGCTTTTGTTCATTGCTGGTCAAAACACACAGCTAATGGTGGTGATGATGTTTAAAAATAAAGTTTTGTAGCTGAGAATTTGGTCATTATCTGTGAAAGAGCAAAACCCTCTGATGCAGCAGAACCGAGTTGCTCTAGGAATCCTCTGCCAGGGACTTCAAACAAGCAAATGAGCTGAAAACAAGAATTACAGAACAGAGTTATAAAAAAGGATGATGCTGGCTTCTGCTTCATCTTTCTGAAAAGCCACAGGTGCAGACCTACAGCCCAGCACCTCACTCTTCCTATGTGGTTTAGAAGGGCCAGCAGCAGGCAGGATCCCATTAGGATCTCTGCAGGGCACAGGGAAGTGCTCAGTGGACTCAGGAAGAGGAAGTGTGGATGCTGCTCTCTGCCTTAGCTCTTTTCTTAAGGAGATAAGTGCTGCATAATTCATGTCACTCTTGCACTTCAGCCATGCTTAGTTTTCAAAGGTATTGCATGTCTTTTATCTTTGTATTTTTAATAAAGAGTAAATGAAAAAAAAAAAGAAAAAAACACCCAATCCTTTCAGTCTCAGTCATTTTTATCTCCATTAGATGCATTACCTGATTACTTAACCCACATTCTCGGATTCATTTACTGTTATTTTCCCCCTGTTAGTCTAAAATCACTCAGTGACAAGACAGAAGATGAGCCCTAAACTCCTCTCACAGTCCAGGCAGCTTAGTGATCTGTAGTTCAGATGAGATGGAATGAAATGGCCTTTTCATCTCCAGGTTTGCATGAGCAACAGGCTCCTGCATGCTGGGATAGTGATCTTCCACTACTGTGATGGTCTGCAGCATCTCCATTCCCACTTTCCAGCTCCTCGTGGGTTTAGCAGCAGCTGAGCCCTATGAATGCAGAAACCAGAGATGGGTGGCATAGAGGTGTTCAGGCAGATCCATGGGGGTTCCTCCCATCTCAGGCACCCCAAAACTGCTTTGGGATTCGCTGCACAGCGGGCAGAAGCAGCACTCTTGGCTGAAGCTGTTAGCAATTGCAATTTAATGTCTGATTTTCACCAGCAGAATGATCCTTTCACCCCAGCTCTGGTCCTATGGCCATGGGCTTTACACCTCCTCCAGGGTGTTTTTGTGCCATTCAAGTGGTGCATGGGGAGGTAGCAGTGCAAAGGCGATCTCCAGCCCTGGATTTGTGGCTGGGCATCAGCTGTGTGAGTGGCTGCGGTAGCTGAGCACACTGATTGCATGTCTGTAGGGGAAAATTCAAAGCTGTGAATGTCGTGCTTTTCATTTTGCTTCTTGTTCTACAAATGAAAAAGCCACAAGGTGGGAGAGAAACTAATCTGACTGCAAAAGTTGTTTCCCCCGATGGAAATATTATGCAATAAAACATGCCTACCCGCTTTCCACAAACTCATCTAAACCATAACTAACTCTTTCCCTCTGTCCTCTTGACATGTCTATTTCTTATTCATCATTTCTTCAGAATCGCTTCTCTGTTTGCTTGTCAGTCCTTCCACCCACCTTTACACCGTCTGTCCTGTGATTAATTCCCTTTCATCCTTTTCTTTTTAGACTGAGCCTAATAAGACGTGGGATGGAGAAAACCTGCTTTCCAGGGAGACACTCCTCTTCCTCTCAGCCCTTGGGCTGCCAACAGTGGGGTGTTAGAGTTACAAAAACCCAGCTTGAAATGTATACACACGCAGGATTTCCTTGAAGATATTTAATGATGCACAGAAGCATTCACTGAGCCCATCCCATTAACTCCTCCGTAATGTTTTCTTGCAACTAAACACTTTAAAAAAAAGACAGAAAAAGCAGGTAATCGCTAAAAGTAAATGCATTTCTGGGAAGGGCTGAATGTTCCCACAAAAGGAGTGGAAGTACCAGGCGTATTCCTGCTTCTGCAGCTTGTTTGTTCTTTGAATTCTTAGTTGTCACAAAATGCAGCAGTGAGTGAAAGGTTGTTTCCCATCTGTTCCTGGCTTCATGGTTTCTGCCTCGTGAGATCGTTTCCAGAAGAGCATTAGTTATACATTCCTACAGAGCAGTGCCAGTACTGTCTGCTAAAGCACGCACTGTACAGCCACCGAGCGTTCACAGCCATGATGCCTCTTCTGTTTTCTTCACGCACTGAAGACATTCACCAAATATGAGCACAGGTACTGCTAGGCAATAGTTGTCAGGCCTAAGCATCAGTTGAGGAGTGAAACAGTCTTTGGAACGGCTGGTACAACTGTTACTCAAATCCTAATCCTGCATCCAAAGCCAGGTGGGTGCTAGAAGGTAAAATTATTTATGGCAGCCATTAGATGTCAGTGCAAATTAGTGACAGGGGCTGCTTTTTAAGCAGAGATCTACTCTTCCATACTTGGAGCAGGACGTGGGCTGTGATTAACAGAATGATGCACAGATGACTGGGGCTTTTTTCTTCTCTCCTTTTTTCTTTTCTTCAGGAGTTTTGTCATGAGCATAGATCTAGGACCATCTGCATCATTAAGAAGTTAAATTCAGAAGGGGACAAAAGGATTTGCTCTGCATTGAGATTCCTCATTTCTTCCAGTCTAGAGCTATAAGGGTTTTCACACCCTTTTCCTTGTGCAGAGCTGGTCAGGATAAATATAATTCAGCATGGATATTAGGAAGAATTTCTTCTCAGAAAGAGTGGTGATGCAGTGGCACAGGCTGCCCAGGGAGGTGGTGGAGTCACCGTCCCTGGAGGCATTCAAGAACTATGGAGATGTGGCACTGAGGGACGTGGTCAGTGGGCATGGTGGGGGTGGGTTGGGTATCTTAGTGGTTTTTTCCAGCCTTAACAACTCTGTGATTCTACAATTCTATGATGATAGTATATTCAGATCCTTGTGATATCTGACAGCATGCAGTGCCGTCTGCATTTGGATGTAGCTTCATTAGTCCACACCCACAACTCGTGTTACGAGTTACAGGGAGGATGCAGGGCTGAAAAGCAGCTTTCAGAAGAAGAGCTGTTCTCAAAGCAATTTCACTGCCCATAGCTGCATTTCTGAACTCAAGACATTGATGGGAGCATGAAGGAGTGATGCTGAATATTTGGAACAACTTGAAAGCAAGTTCCAGAAAAACATGAAGATCCTTGCAGAGCTGGTCCTGAAGTTGGAGGGGCTGCACCTCTGGAGAAAAGCCCTTTCCTACTGCCATTGTAACACAGCTGGCCAACTGTGGCCCAGCAGTTGGGCTGCTGATCACATTGGCTTTGTACTCATTTGCAGTGGTATGTTTGATAGAAATGACACAATTATAGAGTGGCTGAGGTTGGAAGTTGGAAAAGACCTTAAAGATCACTGAGCTCCAATCCCTTTGCCATGGGCAGGACTGTCAAACACCAGATCAGTCTGCCCAGGGCCCCATCCAACCTGGCCTTGAGCACCTGCGAGGATGGGACATTCACAGCTCTCTGACCAGCCTGTGCCTGGGTCTCACTGCCCTCTAAGTAATTTCTTCCTAGCATATAACCTAAATCTTACCTCTCTTAGTTTAAAGCCATTTCCCCTTGTCCTATCACTATTAGACCATGTAAAAACTTGGTCCCCCTCTTGCTCATAAGCTCCATGATAAAGCCATATTTCTAATATTAAATCACATCTTATGCTCTGGAATCATGAAAACTTGAGGGTCTCTCACTTCCTTTTCATAATGAAAAAAGAGAAGGCTCTTCTTCAAAAAGTAAATAAAGATATATGTTTATACATATATATATATATGTCTTCCGATAGCCTTTTGCAAGGTGCTTGGGTCAGGAAGTGACTCAGTGCCATTCAGAAAGCTGGAGGACCATGGCAGGTGATGCCCTGAAGACACTGACAGTCTGCAAGGCCTCATGCTGCTGAGCAATGCTGTACTCTGCTTACAGTGTGTGGAGTGCTGCACAATTGCATCTTTGCATCTTTGCAATATGCTTTTCATTTTACTAAAACATATAGTAAGGAATTTTAGTGGTTGAAAAATACTCATCCTGATGAAATCTGTAATAAGAGCTGCATGTATTTCAGCTGAATGCATTTCCTGCACAACTGAGCACATTCTGTACTTTCTGATAGAGCTACAAAATGTTTGGCTCTCAGAAAACGCCTCTCTAAAAAAGATGCAGAATTCACTATTTGTTTTTAAGGAGGCCACAGCCAATATCCAGATCTGCCCTTTCTGTGCATAACACTCAGAGTTTCTAAAGCCCCAGAGCTTTAGAATCTGCTAAATGCAGATTAAAATTTAAGAAGATGAACTACCTGCAATCAAAATTGATAAAAATTTCTTGTTGTACACTTGTTGTAGTTTTATAAACTGCTGTACTTGTGTTCAGTGCAACACTGGGTGAAGTGGCCCATCATGAACCATGTGCTGAATAAAATGATGATCCTTGATTCAGAGTGTTTATGTGCTGCTGCTTTTGATTTTAAATCTCGTTATTTTTAAGTCACTGCTACAATTTTTGATTATTCAAGGTAGTTGTGAATGGTGATAAGTGTACCTGCAGGAGAACCCACCATTCGTAACACTCCCTCCCTTCCTCCCTGCCTCCCTGCCTCCCTCTCTTCTAGGATAGGATAGGATAGGATAGGATAGGGTAGGATAGGATAGGATAGGATAGGATAGGATAGGATAGGATAGGATAGGGTAGGGTAGGGTAGGGTAGGGTAGGGTAGGGTAGGGTAGGGTAGGGTAGAGAGTAGAGTAGAGTAGAGTAGTTGGGACTTACAAAGATCATCTAGTCCAACTAGTCCAACTTTCTGACCACCTCTGAGAATTTTTACTCACTCAGTTCTTAAAAAATAGCTTTTTTTCTGATTTTTTTCCCAACCTATTCACTTTTCAGCTTCACCTATTGTTCACAAACCATTGTTACTCTTCACTAGAAATAGTTACGGGTTCAGGATATGTTTGGAGTTGCATTAAAAGGCTATTCAAATCCTCCAGCTTTTTCCTCCAGAAATTTCTTTTCTCTGTGTACTGCCCAGGTCCTACATCCCTCATTGCTGCAGCCTGCATTAGGTCAAGAGGTTTTCTAACCTAAAACAGAGAGGAAAAAACTCCTTTAAGAACAGCCTGTACACACACAGCACATCCTGGGGACAGTCACTATGAGCTGGGGCTGCCCTCTGCCCACCTCCATGCAGCTGGGAGGGGATGGGTTCTTCATCACAGCCATATGGATGATGTCTTCTTCAGCAAGAGTTAATGCTAACAGAAGAATTGTTTGGGGAACAATAAAAATGAAGCCGTTCTACCTGATCAACTCTTCCACAGCCTTAAGGGGGGAAGGTTGCTGCCAGAATTCAAGAAGCTCTTGGCCAACTCTCTGATAAGGTTTGAATTTTGGGTGGTAATGTGCAGAGCCAGGAGTTGGACTCAGTGAGCTTTGTAGGTCCCTTCCAACTCGGGATATTCTGTGATTCTATAACTATATAAACTCCCTAAATCTTCAAAAACCCCATTACCTGTACATTACATGTATTGCTTGTAGATGTATAGCTATTGAGAACTGGGTTGTAGGTGAGCAGGAAACCAAACCTTGACTGTTATTTGTGCAAAAATGGCAGAGTGTGGCAAACATTGCTTCTTCTGCAGTAGGCACATGTTGAGAGGAATTGCTGCATATTCATTTGGGAACTTTACTCACATTTTCATGATTTTTCTCATACGAAAAGCAATCAGAACTAGCTTAAGTGTTATTATTTTTTAATCAGATATTTTCTTGCAGGACTGTCTAATATCCAAAGAATTGCCAAGGGAAGTTAGTGTTGCTACAGCTATTATTTAAGTTACACAAGAAAATAATGCAGCTTCACCCTAAATCTGTCCCTTTCCCATTTCTGCTCATGCAGTTGCTGTTTTTCCTTTGTCCCACAGTAGTTGAAGTGGCTCAGTGCAGGAAGGCTGCCGAGTACAGGGATAAGCCCAGGGAGGTTGCAATAGGGATGGTGGAAGGCTTGCTTTCCACTGGAGGAACATCAAGATCTCTGGCTGTGGCAGTGATTCCCACTTGCAGGAGGGAGACTTTTTATAAGACGGAATAAACCTTATTAGGAATTAGAGGTTTAATCAGCACCTTTAATGTGAAGTGATGTTACAGACAATTAAGCAGGAGCTTGTACTCATAAAAGCAAATGTGAGATTACTCAGGAGTGCCAGCAGTCTGGGAGGAGATTTGCAGAGCACGGTATTGGAAGGAACATGAGTGGGTGACAATAAGCAGTGTAGGTAGCAAAGAAAGCTTTAATGTGCTCTGCAACCCCATGGGCATCGAGACTGGGGTTTGAGGCCAAGGGCTGGCTGAACAGGATGCAATGAAATTCTTCATGGTTGCTGGTTTGCTTCAGTTACCAGCAGAAAAGTGCTCTTGATATCCTTCTGCACAACCACAGTGGCAGCAGGGATGGATGGCTGTGCCTCTCCTTTTGCTGTGCAGCTAGAATTCCTTGCAGGACCTCTGATTCCTATATTGCTGAAACAAAAAGAGGTGATGGGGAAGACAGCAGAGTTAGATGAATTTTCTTAAGGAGAACTGTATCAAGTCAAGGCAGAGTACAAAATGGAAGGGGTCACAGACCTGAATGTGGCATGAAGATTTAAAGCCCAGAAACTGTGCCAAAGGAGATAAAACCAGATCTCTGTCAAGAGGTGTCAGTTTTCCTGCAAACACAGAACAGTCAGACAGCATATTTGCATGTGTTGGAGCCCACCTGCTAATCTCTCATTTTGGAATAGTGAAGCAGCTCAGAAGAATGGCTCAGAGCCTCCTATAGGAAATTTCCCATGACACAAGGGAAGGCAGTGATATACTGGCTGACCTGGAATTTGCTGACAGATGTGAAAGGCAGCACAAAAGGTGAAAATTCATCATCAGAAGAGTCTCAATGTGAGCCAGAAGCTTGGCAATGCAGTGGGGTTGTTCGGTGAGTGGTACAGACGTGGCATTTACAGCAGTTCTAAGGAGCTGAAGAAGACTTTAAGTATGAAAGAACCCAACTTTGAGTGAGAAAGGACCTCTGGCAATCAAAAGTTAGGTCAGGTTTCCTGCGGCCTCTCCCCATTCCCATTTAGGCAACATATGGCCTCACAAACTTTGATGGAAACACAGCAAGACGAGTTTCTTTTCACTTTCTTTGACTTTCTTAACAAAGTAATGGGTTGGGAGATCCCATACAGCTGGGTTTAATATGCATGAGGACAAAAGCGATCCTCAGCTGGCTCATGATATTACTGAGTCTTAGAAAAAGTCATAAATTCCATCTGCAATGACAGGGAAATTAGTGATTATGGGAAAAAAATAAGGGAGGTTGTTCAGTTAACTGCAGAAACAGTGTAAAAAATTGGCAAGAAAAAACGCTACTGTAACTATAAGACTACCAAGGATAAATTAGTTTAAAATTAAAATTAGTCCTTCAGTCTGAGAAACAAAGACAATAAGCGGGAGAAGCTAATGTAGGACGTTGAAACATCACTTCTCCATGTCTGGTTTCCATCTGGGCAGCTTAGCCAAAGTTTTGCAGAAAAATCTTACAATTATCAGATGTTTTGATGGCAACGGTGTGCCTTGGATCTTACATATCACTTCTGAATTCAGCCACAGATGGAACTGAGGTGCCACCACCACAAAGTGACCAGTGGGCAAGATCATGAATCAAGGATCCTCACTGGGTGGTCCCACAGGCATTTCCATCTGGAACTGGGAGATGCTCCCCTACACCAACACAACCACCACTGTGTTCAGTACAAGTTCTACCGCAGTGGTTCAGCCAAAAAATGGTACTGGGGACAAACAGATGGCAGCAAACAAAGGAAAAGTCTCTTTTTACGATTCTTATCCTCTGACACAAACATATGGCTCCCTGGAGGCTTTAACAGGTTCATTTTTGTTTTTCTGCACTAGGACTTAAGCACTGCAAATGGAAATGAATCTGGAGGACAAGGGGAATCTGCCTTCAGAGCAGAACAAAGCCTGTGGCACTTGGAAATGATGGCTCTCAGTCTGTGCATTGTCCCTGGCACATTTGGGGAGCTGACAGAAAAAGCACTACATGGCATGCCTATTGAATTTCAAATAAATGTAAAGCATCTAGATCCCTCTCAATTTATTCATTGAAAATATCTTCTACCTTTTCTACATATTGAGCCTACTACAAATTCTGGTAATATCAGTGCTAGCTGGAAGTAACTATATTTGTCTGTTGGGTGCTTTGATGTGTAGGATTTGAATGCTTTGGAGGGGATTGAATAAGTGTCACAACATGAAAAAGCAGCACAGATACACCTGACAAAATCAACTGAGAGGAACGCAAATAGAATAACAGTGACACCTGGAGAGTCACAGATACAGTGGGTAAAATGCAAAGGTGGGGACCTGAGCACAAGAAACCAACCTTTTCTTTTAACTAATGAGACTGTTATTGCTTTGATTGATTTCAGCTGTAATGAGTATTTTCAGCCCTTTTCAATTCATGCATATTTCTGTACGTGTTGAAAGACCACATGCACCTGCTTGTCTCCCTTGGGCTTGTTTCTTGCAACTGGACACACACAAACACTCACAGCTGAAAGCACCCTCCACCTCTTCATTGACTATAAGCTTGAAATTTGGCTTGCTTTCCACAATTAAGTTTTGCTCCTTTTAATGAATCCTTCATTCTCCTGAGAACATTTCAGTTTGGAATCCCAGGGTTCAGACAGACATCCATCTGCAGAGCACCAGACATGAATACCTGTAGCTGCTTTATATTATTTATACAAGTCACTAACATGGGAGTTCTTTCTATTTGCCATGACGATCTTCTACTTCAACTGAAGAATGCTGTATAGAAGCAGTAATGGGCATTACTTTATATCTTGTTCTGAGGCTTATGTGCTTTCTATGGCTATCAAGGCAACCCTCCTGTTAAAAAAAGGATTTAGCAAATAACTATGTGCTAAACGAGCAATTTAGAAGAGATGAGATTCTGAACTGGCAGGATTATTCTGAGGCTTAAAAGGTATTATTTAAAATGCACTTGTTTAAAATGATAGATACTCAGTACTATGAAACACCCCCCAGCAAATGTGATCCAAAGTTTTTTTTTTTTCTTTTTTTTTTTTTTGTAAAAGCTTTTCACAATAGGCAGAGCCTGCCTCTGTATCTTCAGTTGCTTATTTCAGATTGCCTGCAGACTGTGAACAAAGTGGCTACAGCATGTGAAAACCCACACACTCCTTACTACAGAGGATTTCAATCCTTTTCTGTCGTGAGACAGCTGCTACTATGAGCAGTGCTGGACAAGAAATTACAGCCCTCAAGAAAGGAGTGGGATTTGAGGACAAGCTGCATGAAATGTGCAGAGTGATCTCACTTTGACATACTTATCCAACTTCTCCTGACTGTGTTGTGAGGATTGATGGGACTTGTTTGAGGGGCTGCTGCAAGTGCTGTGGGTTATTCTATGGCCCAGGGAGATGGTCTCAGGCAGTCCCTCCTGTAGAGCCAAGGCTTTTCTTATGCAACAGGCAAGAAGGGTGTGAGCAATACTGGCCCTTTCTACTCTGTACATTAGAGCTTGAGTACAAAAAAAAAACAAACAAACAAACAACTCAACACTTAAAGAAAATGGTACTGCCACAGAATCATAGAATTGTTTGAGTTAGAAGGGACACTTAAAGGTCACCTAGTCCAACACTCTGCAATGAACAGGGATGTCTATGGGATGTCACCCAAATAAACATGTATGTTCCACCAGACCAAGGCTTGTGCACAAAGAACTGAAGATACATGAGCAAACCAGGATGAAAAGTCACAGCTTGCTGAAGAATAGAGATTTCCCAGTCAGTGGAGCCAGGCAACAACCATGAAGGAGCACAACCTTTGTGAGACTGTTCTCAGCCAAACTGGCCATTCTTCTGCCCTCCTGCTGTGCAGAGCTGCTCATCCCAGTGCTCCCTGTGGGGAATCAGCTTGCAAAGAAAGGCTGCCCATCCTATTCTCTAGGCACACAGGAGTGAATGCTGCCAGTTTCAGCATGTTCTTAAGACACAGTGTGCGTTGTGTGGCCTCATGTGAAGACAGCCCATGCAGAAGATGTTTCCCTCCTGGAAGAGATGCACGGGGAAATGCTGGAGCCTTGTTCCAGGAGCAGAGCTGTGTGCTGCCAATTGCTTTGTGCTGTTGTATTCCACACATTTCTCATCTCAAAAGGAGGCATAATAAACTTGTCTTAAAACAGACAAGCGTTTAGGAGAATGAGAAGGGGGAATTGCTTCTCTCCCTCCTCAGATAACAAATTTGATCGCTGATGTGAAGAAGTCTGTTTGGTAAAAGCAGAGCGCAGCTGAGAAACATCAGACATCTTGAAAGACAGCAGATTTCTCTGAAGAGCTTCTTCTGCCTCTGCCAGCACTGGGGTTTGGACTGGAGACCCCAGCACTCTGCTCTGGTTGGTATTGCTTGGACATATGTTAAAATTGACTTATTTATTCATTTTATGTTCTATATTTTCACATAAATCTGATAACATCGCAGTAACTGTTATGCCCATGGAATTGCTGATGTGAGATGGGAATAATGGACACATGCTGTATTTTGTCACATCCCACCCACTGACTACATCCTGAGCAGACAGGTCAAAGAACACAGGTGAGGTGGGCAAGCTGGGCCAGAAGATGCAGAGAGGAGCCTGGAGGAGAAGAAGGGTGGAGGAGAGCTAGAGCAAGATGTGACATTTATCCTGTTGGTTTCTCTGTCACTGTGCCTGTCCTAAAGGCAGTACCAAGGTCACAGGGTGCACCTTGCTGTATCCCTGTGGACAAACTGAGGTGCATGAATTCCTTCAAGCCTCTGTGCTTTGTATCAACAGCAATCTCCCATATCTGCACTCAGTTCCTTTCTGTCCTCTGCAGACCTTTCCCTCTGAGGACAGCCAGCCCTAATTAATGCACTTGGGGCTTCTTCACAGGGTTTTGTCATTTACCTAAAGCACTTCAGTGGTAGTCAGAAAGGTCAGATAAAAAAAGAAAAAAGTGAGATTTTGCAATATGTCTTAACTCCAGTATTGTTGCAAACTGTTACTGAGCCTGGTTGTGTGCTCAGGACCCTCTCTGTCTATGTGGTGTCAGCTCAACTGCCCAACTTTGGGGGATCCAGACTACCAATCTACCTTAGGTGGCTCACATGTGTAGTCTTGGTGTTGCATAAATGTCTTGGTGTTATAATTTTAGTCCAACTAGCAACATTCTACTTCTTACGTTGTTGCTTACTGCTGTTTGTTAGTTTTTGACCATGCTATTTGAGAAAGAAGAAATGTTTTTCATTAATAAGTAAGTATTACTTTAAGGAAAAGACAACTAAACCATACTCCAGAATATCATTCAGTCCATGGTTTTTCTGAGATGGGTTTTGAAATCCAAATGGATTCCAAAAAGCAAATGCACTGATTTGGAGGAAAAGCACAGCTCATCTGTTGTACTCAGAGGGATGGTGCAGGCAGTGCTCTTGAGCTGATGGTTCTCCTAATGGGAGAGCTCCTTTCTTGCTTCTACCAGTTCACATTGGAACAGGAAAACAGTCATGGAAAATAACTCATTGCTTAACTGAAGTAAGCGATCCTTTTGCAGAGTTAAAGTAAAAATGAGAGACTTTTCAATATCTGATGTGTCAATTTTCATCAGTGCTTCTTAGGTGCAAGCTAAGAGCCATAGTGATCATTTCATGCCTTAAGAAAAAGGGGAAACGCAACTGAAAATGCAGTGAAATAATTTTCTAGACACTTTATTATTTTTAAAGATAATTAGAGGTCTCCACCTGGACCAATTTTTTATGTGATAATGACGTAAGAGATTGCTGCTGGATATTTCCAAGTATCCCTGTGTATCTGTAAAGTTCATGCTTTTTCAAGGAAGCTTTGGGAATATAGCACATGTTCATCTTAACTTTATTTTTCCTTTAAACAAAATGAATTATTTCAGATCAAAATACTTTCTTGCTCTCAAATAAACTTCCAAGTGTGGCTTATGGTTTCTTTTAAAGCATTTGTAATTTATCTAATAAACAGTAAATAAGAGATACATACCATCTTCATCTCTCTTCTGACAGAGCAACAACTTCTGCCAGCCTTCTAGACTCTCCCTGCAGGCAAGATGAAGCCACCAGCCATATTCCCAGGCACATCCCAAGCAACTGGGCAGGTCCATCATCAAGGTGTGGGCCAGCAGTGGAGGATAACTACTATGGTTGCAGACCTCAAAGTATAATGTCTGGAAATTATTCCTTTCTTCCAAACATCCTCTTTATGATTTTATCTTTCGCTGCCTTCTGAAGGTCTTTATTTATTCACAGTCCCTCTTATGTGAAGGTCATAAGGGTCACTTGAGGTAACCAGACCTTTTACTGGTCCAAACCTGTGGATCTCTGACTGGCATGGCTGGGACATGGCCATTACAGCAGGAGAGGATATCCATAGTGCTGAGCATAGCCCAGCACTATGGAGCTCCAGGAGCATCTCAGATACGTTCATAGATTCCATTCAAGTATCAGGAGGTAATTACAGGGGAAAAAAGTGGTCCCTGTTACATTAGTGGATGGTTTCTATTTTTCTAAGTCAACTATTGGGCTAACATGCCAGTTTCCATCTGTAATCTAGACAGTGGCTGACTACCACAGAGGTGCAGCTTAATGCAGCCCGACAGGCATCCTTTTGAGTGATTTATGGGGAGAGCAGCCAAGGCAGAGTGATTAATTGGTCTAAATGGAAAGAGAGCTGTAAACAAATCTCCTTGGCTCCTACTCAGCAAGAAGCACTCTCAGACTTCTTACTGTTTTTTTAAATTATTATTTTTAGATCATTTTCTTAATTAGAGCCAAATGGTAGCAGCAATCTAAATTCTGATATTTGGGATTTAGGTTAGGATTGATCACCTCTGTAACATTCCCACTAAGACGATGAACAGTTTGTGGATCACTGAGGGTCTGTTCTGGGTCCTGGCATTACATTTCTGGGGTAGGTAAGACCCTGGGATCTGCAGGTCTTCAATACCTCTATTCAAAAGGCCAAGCACTGTCCAAACCCAAACATCAGTGCAATGCAGGCTTCTCCTTTTGCCATTGAGAAGCCTGTGAGCCCTTTTGAATCCTGTAATGCCTCACTGTAGTATTCTCACAGCTTATCATCAGCCAGCAGGATCAAGCAAGTGGTTTATTGCAGGTTTATTTTGATTAGCAGGCTAGGAGTCCAAGGCTGCATTAATGTTAATGTGAGCATCTCATTGATTCAGTCTTCAGGACTGTAATTTTTAAGCATGAGGAAGAATGAGCATCAAAGCCCCTGGTATTTAAGAGAAATCAAATCCAAACTCAAGCTGAAGCTGAAGAAACAATCTTCGGTCTCTAAGTGACTTCTCAGATCAATTAACAAGTTCTCCTCTTATTTTAATTTCTGTAGGCTTCATCCTTACCTCTCCTTCACTATACTCAGCCCTTATACCTGTCATGATCTGAATTTTAGAAAAAATAAATATTTGCCTCATGTAAAGGTAAAGTGCTTGGTTATCTCTTTCCACAATTAACCTTCCTAGCAAACCTTGGCTTTTTCTTTTGTGAAAAGAAAATTACTTTATTTTGGTCCCCGTTGAGGAGGATCCCTATCATCAGACTGTGCACAAGAGAGCACCTATAGAAGTTTAGAGATTTTGGAGAAATTCAAGAAATTTATCTGTTTCCTCTTTAGGATGGTTTGAAAATAAAAGCATAACTGTTCAAATCCATCCATATTCTATATTTGCTTTGCTGTTATTTGAAAATCTAATAAGTGGGCTCATAGCAATTTCCCAGCACTCCTGCTACCACTGCTTACGTTCTTTGTTTCTACTCATTTAGCCTCAGAAACCAGTGAACCGTTCCGACAGCTCTGACTACAATTTCTCATCTTCTTGTGTCAGAGCCTTTTGGGGTTTGCAGCCAGGAGCTGGTTCCAAAGAAGACCAGTACAGCACCGCATCAAGGATCTCACCGGTTTTCTACCATTTGCTGTGATCATATGGGAGGGCCACCTGTCTGGGGGTGGGTGGCTGGGTGGGTGACCACGCCGGGCCATCCACCCATGGAGATTTTCATCCCATAAACTGGCATTTGCCCACTGTCCCCGAGGCTGCTTGGATGGACACAGACCAACTCCCACGTGTTCTCATCGAATCATGCCTCCAGGAAAAGTCCTTGGCAACCTTCACAGATCCCTCTTCTATTCCAGCTCACTCTTCTTTTTTCATTTTTGAAGGCATTTCAGATAAGTAGGTTCAAAAAGAATACACAGAACAACATGCAGAGTGATGACCCCAGAACAGCCTGTGGAGTAGGAGAAAAAGAAAGATAAAAAAGATACAAGATTGTCTGAGCACAAGAGGTTTCCACCCTCCTACTCTCTTCTCAGTATGCACCTCTTGTAAATCCTTTTGTACCTGCATCATAGGAGCACCACAATGCCCCAGCTGGAATCACAGCCCTTTTGCAGGAAGGATCGTATGACAAGTAGTGAAAGAGTAAATGAGATGGTGAATGTGCACAGATTAAAGGCAACATCCACACTGTCTTCTGTCTTCTTCAGGGCTCGGTGCAGCAGAGATGACAAGTCTTTGGGAGGGATGAGGGTGAGGGATGGAGCAGAAAAGAAGAGTTCATGTGAACCTTGATGACAATAGAAGAATTGACAAGAAATCAATGTTACATGTGAGCCTTATTTGCACTGCCTATGGAGGACAGAAAGGAGTAAGCTCTTGAGTATTTTCAGGATGAACACTTTTGACAGAAGACTGCAGGTTCTTGGAACTTCAACCAGCTCCATTGCCTCCAAACTCAAAAACGTGTCTAACAGCTGCAGTTGCCAATCTTGTATTTACTTTAATTCTCCACAGCAAAAGAATGATTTCCTGTTGAAACCGCAGGAGCCATCACTTGAAAAAGCATCAATATTTTTGCCTTTGGACATTTAAGTTCTCACTTACAAAGAATGGCCAGTAGCCTTTATATTGCATAAAGCTCACTTTACAGAGTGCTTTCTCATGCCTGAGATGTTCTTGGTGTTCTTCCTGGCTATCGGAGTTATCACTCCCTTCAGGCAGCAGCACTGAGGTGCCACAAGACCGAAAAAAACTGCTGGCAAAGAGGCGATGAAGCTTGGCTTTTCCCAGAAATGCCAATCAAATGACCAACTGGAAGAGATGTTTAAGTTATAAGCAGAACTCTTCTCTCTTCATTAGCTTCCCCGTGGTGAGTTTGACATCCACATAATGCACCCACACACTACCAAACAGATTCCACGTAACTTGTGCTATTTTTTTTTCTGAAGGAATGAAAGGAAGGGAAAAAAGAGGCTTTTGTATCTTTTCTCCTTTAAATACTTGTGAGACATGTAGCTACAAGAATTCTCCAGATGATCCCTGAAGGCAATAACAAAAAGGAGACAATAAACATTTTCACTCTATTAAAAAAAAGTTTTCATTAATTCCAAGAATACTGGAAGTCAGAGTACAAGATATATCCGTAGTTCCCACACACAATCAGACATTGGAACAATAGATTTAATTGCAGTAGAGAGTATGAATGTGAATAAATAAAGTTATCTGTCATATTGCAGTCAAAATGACTTGCTTGTCCCTGCAAGATTTTCAGTCCTGTTAGTCTAACACTGAAGACTTAAAAAAAAAACAACAAAACAACACAAATAAACACAACCACAAACAAAACTTTCATTCAGGTATTTTCAACAGGATTAGACTAAAACCAACCAATTCTAGCTCTGCAGTAATGAGCCACTGAAAATTATAGTGAATTCTGCAGGTTATAGAATAGGAAATGAAGAATTCAGCTTTGCAAATGACTTACAAGGATTGGCTTCTTTGCTCAGAATAGAATTTGAAACACCAAAGATGCTTTGTTTTTTAGCCAGCTGCTCAAACAAGACACCAACCATCAAGGGGAGATGAGGCACTGGCACAGGCTGCCTATGGATGCTCCATCCCTGGACGTTCTCAAAGCCAGCCTGGATGGGGCTGTGAGCAACCTGGTCTGATGAAAAGTGTCCCTGCCCATTGCAGGGGGTGTAACAGGATGAGCTTCAAGGTCTGTTCCTTCCCAAGCTATTCAGTGATTCTACAATGCAATTACATTTGAGAGCATATGCACTACTACAAAAAAACAGTGAGTTTACAGATAGCAAACAGGGACCTTTAGTGGATTGTCCCATTGAAAGAGGATTGATGGTGGCCTCGTCCAGAATCCCTCTGAATTGTGAAAGCTAAGGTGGCACAGACAGGATAGAGTATGGCTGCCATCTTCACTCCTGCTTTAGTGGTTCTCCTGGCCAGGTTACAGTATATATGATACATACTTATCACTGTATATATGCACATATATATTCACTCCTTAAAAACCAGCTCAGGCTTCAGTGGATTGAACAGTGACAAATGCTGCATCCATATTTTAAAGAGGTTGGGCGTAATGCCAGAAATCATAGTCTACGAGGG
This sequence comes from Meleagris gallopavo, assembly GCF_905368555.1. Lineage (NCBI taxonomy): Eukaryota > Metazoa > Chordata > Aves > Galliformes > Phasianidae > Meleagris > Meleagris gallopavo. Next base: position 7,735,195 of record NC_139409.1, on the reverse strand, counting down.
CTTATACCTTAACTGTGCAAAATGATTGGTGTTATAGTAAGAAGTAAATTACCAAAACAATTGGAAGGTCATGAGTTCCTAATTTCAGCTCAGCAACATAGCTGCAGAAGTGAGCATCTGAATTTTGGTAACATCGCTGAACATTCCAGTAAGACCTGTCCAAGCTGTGACAAAAGAACCTAAGACTCAGAGCACCTCAGTTAAAATATTTCCCTAAAATAAAACCACACACGGAAGCCAGAAGGGTTAAACAGTGGTAAAGGATAACCCTGGGTACCACAAACTGCTGTAGTGGCTGCTGTCCTATTACTTCCACAACACAACTGTGGTGACAGATGTTGCCAGCTGCATGATTTGGAGAAGTGGCCCATTTGAGGAGGACAAGTTTCTTTGGAAGTCTGAGAGGCCCCAGAGAAAGAAAAGCCAGGTTCACACATGATCAGCAACCATGGTACAGTGGCATAAATTGTTTTTCACAGCCCACACACCAATTGTTTCTTTGGCACGTGGGCCAAAACTGACCTTCTACATCTCTCCTTTTTTAATGTGTGAGAAAAGAACCAAAAGAGAGAAGAGAATGGGGGAGAAACTCTACCAGACTCCTAGATTTGTCCAATCATCAAAGAGAAAAAAAAATGTAAATTAATTTTCTGTACTTCTCTAGGTTTTAAATTAATTTGTACCCCGGGTGAAATTAATCTCTCCTCCCTATGAAAGTCTTCATATTTAATGTTTAAATGTGAGCTGGTGTCTGTATGCTTCTTTCATGTTCAGGGCAAAAACTTCTCTTTTTAACAATACCTCACTCCTTTTGAATGGAGAGTTAGGCAATGAGATGCTCCAGAAAATACCACTCGGTGATGGCCATGGTCTTCACCTTCTGGTCTTGTTTCTGAGCTGTCTATAGCAGCCTATCTACAGCATCAGCCCTTTGTGCATAGTGAAGAGCATTTTGTTCTGAGTGATCACAGCAATTGCCAAAACTTTTTGCTAATCACCTCTGGAAAAAGTTCATGAAATGTTTTATCTCTATAAATCACATCAATTTATGCAACAGATAAATGCAACAAGCTAGCAGAATGTTCCTGAGTGAAAATCAGCTTCCCTTTGGCTTGCCTTTCCTTTTATCCTTGATCAGAGAGAGGCTTTTTATACTGAGAGAGATTTTTGTCCTTCATACGTTTGCACAAAGAGTCTTCCTAGACAGGAGAAAGAAAAACAAAACGAAACACTGTGTGTATCCATTTGTGCAATGTATGTTTTGTAGGAAAATTATGCACTTGGGGTGATGTTTTCTGGTGCACGTGGGCTGATCACTGTGCCTGGAAAGGGCATTTTCCTGGGTGTATTCAGACATACAGTGCTGACTGCTTAGGCCAGGGGGTTTGATGTTGTCCAGAGGGCTGCTTTAAGAGTAGTAGAGAGGAAGAAAGGAAAGTATTTGCACAAAGTCAAGCATCCAAGTGCTAAACACCTTGAACACACTGCTCATTTCTCAGCATCCCACACAGCTACAGCATACTTGTTGTACTTTGCTTTCAGCCTCAGTGCTGAGGCGTGGGTCATCAGGTTATTGGGGTGCTTCATTACCTTTCAGATAAAAGAAGCCTAAATATCTTGCTGTCTCCAAGGACCACGTCTGGGAACAATAGAGGAGATATTGCTCTTTGGGAGGAAATTAAAACTAATCAGTCTCTCCTTGCCCTGCGCTGCCACCTCCAGCGGATCTGAGAGCACTCAGCTCCTGACCTCACTGAGCTGAGCTGGGCGCAGAGGAACTGCTCCAACATGGCGCTGTACTATGAGGCCCATCTTTCAGGAACTGCTCCATAGGTCTCTGTGGGTGGCAGTTCCCCCAGCCCTCCTGCCCCACAGCAGCCCCTCTCCATGGGCTGCAGCTTCAGCCAGACTCCTGCTCCTATGAGGGATCTCCATGGGCCGTACCTCCTCCACTGCTGCACCACGGGCTCCTCCATGGCTGCACGTAGAGATCTGCTTTGTATGGTGCCCGTGGGTGCAGGGGGACAGTCTGCCCCTCCGTGGCTCAGTTCTACCCAGCACTTTTGGGCATCCAGAGCTGTCTCTGATGTGGGGCAGCTCCCCACTCCCAAAACCTTGCCATGTCATCCCTATACACTACCACAGGGGGTGTGAGCCACTCTATGAGGGTGTCCCAAAAGGAACAAATGCCACAGCAGTGCTAGCAGAGGTGCAGATGAGATATTTCATTTTGTTCCTGGAAGAAACAGGCTCCCTGCAGGTGGGTAACTGCTGCCTTGGAGACACGTGGAAATACAGTGACAGCACAGAGGGTGGGAGCTGGTGTGAGGAGCAACGGTGGATCTGCTGTCAAATAGGTTTTGTTCAAGAGTTATTTGCTGTGTTCTGCATTCAAATACCAACTATGCTGGGGTCTCCGAAGGAATTTCAAGGCTTTGTGCTGCTTATAACCTTGTCTGGAGGCCTAAATGTTCACTTCAATAAGAAATAGCCTTGATTTTCGTTTTGGTTGGCCACTATTAACACCGTATGAAGTCGCCCAAAGGCATCAGCCAGGGTAATGTGCTATGAATTCCCCTTAATGCCGACGTCTGTGCTGCTAAACAGTGGGAAGCAAAGCAGCATGGCTATGTGCTGCCTCTGCCTCCTCTTAAAAACCCTCCAAAAATCTGAATAATTTTACACTGCAAACTTGCGGTTTCCTTCTCCACTCCCATTCTAGATATTGAGCAATCCCCTGTGCCAGCGCTGCCTCGCACTTCACATCTGCTGCTCCCCTCCTGCCTGTTTAATATTCACCCCAAGCATGAGCACCCTGCCTTAATGCACCTGCAGTCGTTGGCAGTGGGTGAGCAGCTGAGGAGAGAGAAAAATTACAGCCCTGCGCCTCCTGACACCGCGTGAGGGGCTCCATATGCTCTGTGCTCACTGGAAGATCTGAAACTGGCATTGCATCACAATTGTTCTCTCCACTTTTGAAAGCAGGTCTGCATCTAAAGCGTGGCACGACGTGACCATCAGCTTGGTGCAGGGCTCTGCTTTTCCCCTTTAAGACTGGCTGGCATAGAGCATGGGGAATCTATAGGGCAGGATAGAAGGCTCCATGAGGGCATCATGGGGTGATTATATTAATTTTCATGAAAGTCTATGTGCTGCAAGCTCTTCTGGGGTGGAAATAGCTCTGTTTGTTCCAGACGGTCCATGTGTGAAAGGCTCGCTGATGTCCAGAGCTTCTCTTCTTCCTTCCCCTCCCATCCATCTGACCAGCAGGTTACTTTGATGACAGAGATTTCCACCTTTCGCAGCCAGCTCAGGGACTGGGCAGGACGTATGCCCAAGTGATGCAGTAAACATTCCATCTCCAACAAAGGGGCTGGGGAATTGTTATCCTGCAGTCAGGGGTGCAGCAGATAAAGAAATGTTTCCCTTCATTTCCAGAGCAAACCTCTCAGAGATGCTCGCAGCCTCACATGGGCATTGCAGAGCTGCTTCTCCCACTGATGGAGGTGCTGGTCAGGCTGAGGAACTACAGTGGTGACTAGGGGATGTGGAGAAAGGGCCCATCTGTCTCACTTTTGGGGTGGTTAGGGGAAGCCTTGGACTTGTCCAGCATGGGAAGTTGCACTGGGGCTGCACAGCTGATTCTGGCTGCATGCAGGAGAAGCACTGAGATCCAATGAACTGAAATTGCAGCCTCCCCTGCAGCAGCCAGCTTAAAATCCATTCCTGGATGCGGACCATGCACAGGCAGTAAATATACCTATATGTTCTGAACAGATCAACCTGTTCAGCTTCTTCTGTATTGCCCCTGACTGACTTTCAGCCTCATTTTCCAGTACAAGTGAGGTCATATTTACACCTTTTCCAATCTATGAGCAATTAGCAAATATTGGGCGGTTTGAACCACACATTGATTTCTTCTTCACTTTTTCATGGAAGTATTGAGTGTCACCAAGCCAGGTTCATTACCAAGGGATGAATACTTAATATCACCATTTGCAATGAACCACGTGTTGCAGTCCAAGAAAGACATCAATGTGATTTATTTTAATTATATTTATTTCTTGTAATTTTTTATTCATTGAGTCCTTTATCAGCTATTCCACATTTTTGCCAAGGATCAATTTCCAGCTGTAAATCAGTAACAGTATTAGCCTTATGAATACTTGGCTCTCTCCATCTGCCCTTTTAAAGCACCGGCACAACTTCAGCTCTCATCCAGTCCTCTGCACTCAGGTGTTAGTGAAAACAACAAATTTAAATAGCTCTTTGGCCACCTCCTTTAAAGTCAAGGCCTATTCTGGCAGGTTGGTGATGTTCAACATATTGCAGTGGGGACATAGATCTTGTCAGAGGTGTTTTAACCCACTGCTCCACATGGAGCATTTGTGGCACCCATGTTATGATCCCTGTGTGTCTGCTGCCTGTTCTGTGGGTACAGTAATGGATACAAGGGGAAGATGGTGACGTGCCCCCTCATGCACAAAGCAGCTCAAATCACTACTTTACAACAATCACTTTGACACTTTGTCAGTTGCACCTCACCTCAGTGACTGCTGGAACTAAGAGCCATTAATTACCTTTGTCAGCTGACATTTCCTTAATTGTCCGCAACTTTACTTCCATGAACCCACCGGTCTGAGCTGTCAGCACCAGTTTAAAGGCTGCAGCTCTCAGAGGTAATCTTTAGGAAAAATCCAGGTGAGTTAATGGAAAGTGAAGTCACCTGGCTGTGTGGGATCGGTGCGCATCCCTGAGCGCCTGCCTTCATTGAGGAGCGCAGCGGGAAGGTGCTCAGCCAGCTGCCATTTAATTCAATGGAGTTCTTTTATGTCCTTTCCCTAAAATATCCAGAAATGGGGCAGTATGCTGCCTGGAGAGCCGCTGCTCCCTGGACCTCGACCAGAGGCACGTTGAGCAGGCAGCACGCAGCACTGCATGGCTGCTGCATCCAACAGCTCCATGCAGATGTTTGTCGAGCTGTCAGGGCACCAAGAGGGAAATGAATTAATCGGAGGTGTAGAAGGTTAGTTAAATCTTTTCTGGAAGTATTATACAGCTATTAAAATTGCATAGGAAAGTCAATAATAATGGGTAATAAAGTTCTTCTGAGAAATTAAATAGGAGCCCAATTTTCAATGCAGCTTGGCATTCAAAGCAGAGTGTTCCACATCCCAGTACATGATAAACATTTGCTAATTAATCCCCACAAACCGTCAGCAAGGTAGATCTCTTCACACCACTGACTCTGTTTAATAAATGGGAACAAGAAGGTACAAGACATATCCTTTGAAGCTGGGGTTATGTATGTCTTTAAACATGGTCTGGGTCCCCAGGAGCCTGCTCAGCACATGTATCTGAATAGCTTTTTGTGAAAAGCCTCAGAGCTGGGATCAGAAGTCCAGACTTCTTTATGCTCCTTCACATGCTCTGATCACAGCCGCATGTTTTGATGTGAATCTTCAGCACAGTCTCTGAAATACTGATATTTTTCTTGTGTTAGCACATTACATTGCAGGAATGGTATTTAGAAGAAAAGCCAATGGTCTTAAGCCTCAAGCTGGAGGAATTGGCCCATAATGGAGCCACTAATTATGTGCAGAACCAGAGGAACAAGACTCAGGACCAGCTGGAAGCTGCTATTTGCAGAAGATCAGTAAGGATTGTATGGGATGTGGGTTGTCATATAGATGTGGATGCAGTTTGCACCAGGACATTGAACTACCCACAACTATGTCCATAACTATGTGCAGTTTATTCCATGGCCTGTGCAAGAATCCCACTGCAAGAATGACAAAGATTCTGAACTTCTCATCCAATAGCAAATTAAAATGGGGACGGACGCAGCCCAGACATGAGGTTGTGTAAACATGATGGTTTTTGTTAAAACAGTGGGATAACGTCCAACTTCCCAAATAGTCCATGCTTCTCTGCTGAAATTGTTGCCATGGTGGCCTAACAATTAAAAATTGATGTAAGCAGGAAGATACCAGAGAGATAGGCATCTAAGCATTTAGCATCATATATTTGGAGTAATGTTTACCTGTCAGTATTTAGCTCAGAAGTTATTTCTTGTGTTTCAGACCTAAGGAAGATCTGACATGCTTCACTTGGGGTACTGCATCCAGATGTGGAGTCCTCAGCACAGGAGAGACATGGACCTGTTGGACATGTCCAGAGGAGGGCCACAGAAATAACCCAAGGGATGGAAAACCTCTCCTATGAGGACAGGCTGAGAGAGCTGGGACTGTGCAGCCTGGAGAAGGCTCTGGGGAGACCTGAGAGCAGCCTGTCAGTATCTAAAGGGGAGAAAGAAAAGGGGAGTAAGAAAGAAGGGGACAGACTCTTTAGCAGGGTCTGTGGTGATAGAACAAGGGGAAATGGTTTCAAACAAATAGAGAAGAGATTTAGATTGGATATAAGGAAGAAGATTTTTACAATAAGGGTAGTGAAGCACTGGCACAGGTTGCCCTGAGATACAGAGGATTCCCTGTCCTTGGAAACACTCAAGGTAAGGCTGGACGGGGCTCTGAGCATCTGATAAGCTGTAGATGTCCCTGTTCATTGCAGGCAGTTGGATTAGATGGCCTTTAAGGGTCACTTCCAACTCAAACAATTCTATGATTCTGTGATAGTTTTAGAAGTCTGTGGATTGTATTTTGGAGGAGTGTTGTTCAGACAAAGCAAATAGTCCATCCTCTGCTTACAGGCTTTGCCAAAAATGACTGTGTATGTCCCACTACCTCAGCTGAATATGGTTGGATAAAGAAGTATTTTTCCAGCTCATTTCTGGATGAACAGCCCTTCACACAACAAAAGCACTTAAGTTCCCCAGAAGTGCAACTCTGCATTGGTGATGAGCTGTCCAGAGAAAGCAGTGTAACTTTTATACCTTCACAAGAACAGCAGCTCAAGAGTTTATCACAATTTTTGATACACCCGAGAGATCACCCTTACCTCATGTAATAAAGAAATGAAATAGCCTTTTACTAGCTGTGGGGAGGTTGGTCCCTGCTTAGTGCAGAGCAAGGACTATTTCAGGGAATTAGAAGATTGTTTTCATTCTGCCCATCTTCTTGAATTAATTAACATTAAAGCTATGGTTTTACAAGACAAGACACTGGGTAAAACACCAATTCACTTGAATTCATTGAGAAGTTGTCCACTGCCTTCAGTGAGGGTAAGGTTTTACCTAATATTTTGAACAGACTTTTATAAAGTAGCGTTGAAAAGGATCTCAAGGGCCACCTTATCTCTCCTCTTGCTTGGAGGCAGATCAGCTGCATCTGTGTCACTCCTGATGGATGTTTGGCCCTGAAAGGGCTCCAAGGCTTGGTAGCACCTTGAGCTCTGCTTCCATTTGTATCTGTCTCAAAATGTGAAAAGAAAAAGGGCTTTTTTTTCCTTAACAATTCTAACAGGATTTTTGACTGGTTTAAAGGACCAGTGACAATTTTAACTTCTGATGTCTCATGATCCACTAAGGATAAGAACTAATCCTATCCATCACGAGGGAACTTTCCCATGATTTATAGACATTTTTCCCTTTTATCTCTTCTTCTTGAAAGATCTGACACCAAATCATGTCATTCCAGTTCCAATCTGATTTCAAGGGCTGCCCCTAAAGTAGTGATGGTTAAAAATAATGCTGTTCTTTATCTGGAGGTCTGTCAGTCTTTCAGCAGCACAGTACAAAGTGCATAATTCTAATTCCAGTAGTGAAATGTCAACAACAATGTGGGCAACAAGGGAAGGCAGGGAGGCCACAGAGCAAGCAGGTAGAATAACCGTAGAGGGGTAGAAGAATTATTAAAGTCTGGGCCTCACAGCAGAGCACATCTATGGGTTGGTTCTGCTTTCAGAATGAAACTGTGCCCATCATTAACTGCCTTGTGTCTGCAGTCCAGTGTCCATGGAAATTAAATGGGGTCTTTGCTTTGACTCAAGTGAACCTGAACCACACCCATAAATACAAATACACGGCTCCACATTGATGGGAAATCTGAAATACACACCTTGTATCCCCTGCAACGACAGGAAACCTGCCCCACATCTGCTCAAAATACATCTGTGATTTAGAATGGCAAACACGGACACAGTTCAACATTCACAGCCCAGGAAGGCCTGGGGTTTTGGAAAGTAAAAGTCTGAAGCAGATGCTTATCAGTTAGGCAATGAGGCAGGTGAATTTCTCATGCATTATTTCTCATTCCAGTGTATACCATGCACTAAGCTTTCACAATAAATATATTTTTTTAAAAACCTGCTGCATGGAACAGAATAGCAAATAGCACAATCTGTTGTTGATGTGAAAAAGGGCATTGTAGTTGGGACTCTGCTTTTAACCCTTCAACGAGGACATTATCTCTCAAATACAAACGCTTGACAATCTCTACCAGTGAAAGCTATGACTGTCTGTTCAACCAAGCCAGGAACATCAAGTTTCATCCATAGTCACCAACTGCCCTGGCACTGAAGGTTCCCAGCTTTGCACATGGGACAAAGCTGATGAATGCTCCAGGAGACCAGCAGTGGGCAGAGTTTCAAACAGGAACCTTTCCCAGAAGCCATCATTGCCACCTCGATGTCCCAAGAGCATCACTGTGAAGGGAGGAGGAAAGCAGTGGGGCACTGGAGGCAGAACTCTTTGCTGCTAGCCAGAGAAACCTTTGCATGCTGCTTCATGAAAAATAGCAACTGCATAGGAACGGGGACCATTGCTGGGACGTACCCATGGGGATGCATCCTTAGCATCACCGCAGTGTTTGTGGTTCTCAGCTTCCTCAGGAGTTTGTTAGGTTTCACTGAGAGCTGCGAATAGCCTCCTGGAGCAGAGAAAGCTTCTCTTTCTCAGTGCTGTCTAAAGAATAGGTTCCGGAAGGCATTGTTGTAGTTTTTGTTGAAAGCAGTGTAAATGAGGGGATTAAAAAAGGAATTGGAATAGCCTAGCCATAGAAAAATACTCTTCCAAATGGGCGGGATGTCGCAGGAGCAGAGTGGGCTGATGAGCTCCGTGATGAAGAAGGGAATCCAGCAGAGCACGAAGACTCCAATGAGGATGCCCACCATGAGGGCAGCTCTCCTCTCCTTCTGCTCTCTCCACGTGTCTCCGTCTGTCTGGAACGTAACCGTGGCGTGCCGGACAGTGAAGACCATCTGTGGCTGCTGGGCAGCTTCCTTTATCTGCCAAAGACAAACACAAGTCACACTGTATGCATCTCAGCCGGCTGATCCTGCACAGTGGGTATGCAGCCAAGGCACGGGGAAATGCAAGCCATCTACGTCACGCTCAGGCTGGAGTGAGGCTGGGGCTGTGACCCTCTCGTGGGTGACCTGAGCCAATAGGGACATATGCGTGCATAGAATTGCTCACATATCACAGAAGATTATTTCCCTGCTTATGATCGGATCAGTAAAAGAGGCACACAACCACATGCCATACACACAAGTCTTGCTTTTTCCAAACACATCAAGAGTTCTTAATAAGGAAGGTGGGACAGTTAAAATACTTCTCCTTCTTTCCCCTCAAGAAACCTTTACAGTGCACAATCACCATTCTCAGGATCAACTGACACAACCCAGTAAGGTTCTGCGTGGGTAAATCCAGACCCTTCTCAAATCCCATTTGCTCACCAGCTGATCCTCCCAGCTGTGTTGGGATCCCATTCCTTCACACCCTGGGTGCAGCTCAGCCCTGTTGCTCCTAAGAGCTCCCTAGAGCAAAATGCAAGCCAGGTGACTTACCTCCAGGGCTTCTGGTGAGACGGGGGTGATGGAGTTGCTCTTCCGAGATCCGATGCGAAACTTGGCTGCCCTGTAGATCTTCCAGTAGACAAACAGCACCACACACAGGGGCAGGTAGAAGGCCCCGAAGGTGGAGAAGATGGTGTAGGAAGGTTCCTGGCTTACCTGGCACTCCTCACTGTCCTCTGAGTAAGTCTCTCCCCAGCCAAAGAGCAGCGGGGCCAGGGAGATGAAGGCGGAGAGCGCCCAGATGAGCACGATCATGATGTTGGAGATTCGGCGCCGGGTGCGCAGCGTGTACTCCAGGTGCCGGGTGATGGACCAGTAGCGGTCGAGGGCGATGGCAGTGACGTTCCAGATGCTGGCAGTGCAGCACAGAACGTCGAAGGAGATCCATACTTGACAAAGCGAGCGACCCAGCCTCCACCGCCGCCCCGATAACTCGTGCACCAAGCTCAGGGGCATGACGAGGGCCGCCACCATCACGTCGGAGATGGCCATGGATGCCACCAGGTTGTGAGGCACCCGATGAAACGTGCGCACGCGGAAGATGGTGGCCAGGACCAAGCCGTTCCACAGGAAAGTGGCCACCACCAGCATGGCCAGGAGGGTGAGGACAAGCACGCTGAAGACGGAGAGCTGTGCCCTGCCGCCCTCCAGCCCGCCGGATGACCCGCTCCGGTTACTGGCATCCGGCGTCGCACCGCCGAGGCAGCTGATGTTGAGCTGGCGGTCCATGCCACCGCGCTGGGCACCGGGACTCCTCGGTGCTCGGTGCTACCGCGAGCGCGCAGAGCCCCCGGCCGCCCTTCGCCGCTCCGCGCTGCCCTTCGCCGGGGTCTTCATCCCCGGGAGGAACAGCCGTGCGTCAGCAGCCGCAGGCTGACGGCAACCCCCCGGCCCCGCGCCCGCCCCGGCGGCGGCGGCGGCGGCGGAGCGGCGGCTGAGCGGCGGCTCCGCGGGCGCGGCGGCTCCGCGGCTCCCCCCGGCGGAGCGGATCGGGGCGGCGCGGAGCAGCGCGGAGCGGATCGAGGCGGCGCTGCCGACGGGCGCGGAGCGGCGGCGGAGGAGCCGGCGGCGGGCAGGTGAGTGCCCCGGGCCGGGTGCTTAGTCATGGCACGGCGCCGGTCTCGCCTCGCCACCGGAGCCGGGCGGCGCGGGCAGCCGAGCCGGGATGCGCGATGCGGGATGCGGTTTTGTCCCCGCCGGGGCCGCCGGGGGTGGGGGTTCCCCGCGGTGGGGCGTAGGGTGGATAGCAAAGGGAGAAAGTTAGCGTGCGTGTTGCATTGTACTCGGGTCCTTCTGAAAATCTGCTGGGGAATGTCATGGCAATGTTACGGCTTTCATATAATCTGTATGAAACAAACCAGCTGGTGGTTCTGCTTGTCTGTGTCGAGGGATTATTTCTTTGAGAACTTCTGCTCTGGCGTTTCCTAACTTGTTAGCAATCGGCGAGCCCTTTCTTAGAGGTAATCTCTCTCTTTGCTATTGCTACTGACTAGTGCATGGGCATTTCACCTGCCTGAGATGAGAAACGGGATTCTGGGCCTCGGAGCGGATAGGGATGCACCGAGCAGGTTTCTTGCGCACCAGCTCCATGCAGGCTCCAGCCTGGGCAGCTCTCGGCAGGGCTGTGCCTGCGTGGGCACACTGCTGCTCCGGACTGCCCCACTGAGGGCTTCAAAGGGCTTCCAGGTAGGAGCTGCTGTCACCGGGCGTGGGCACATGGCTGGGACAAGAGCAGGTGCCAGCACACAGCACCTGCTGCCTGCATTGGCAGGACAGCTCTGTGGGAAGAGGGAATTGCAGCAGTGTTAGGAAATGGGGGCAATGGCACTTGCTGGTGAAAACTGCACTTTCAGAGAGTCGGGAGAGAAAACCCAAATGAAGGTGATGCTGTGAGGTGTACCCTGTGCGTGCTGTGCTATGTGTTTAAAGGCAGCCTCACAGACAGCCCCTAAATGGGGTTGGGAATGCAGCGTGGGGAAAGCCCCGAGTCCTGTGAGAGTTCTGAAGGCAGTCACCTTGTTTTGGTGGAAGGGGGATCTGCCCATACAGACTCATGCTGTGCTGTGATATTTGTCCTAAGAGTCAGGAAATAGGAGCTGGTCTGATTTAGTTGTTAGAAGGGATGTAGCCTTAGAGGTTGTAACATGATTTTTGAAGTATACTGCCATCTTCTTGGGAGAGAGATTGTTTTTTTGTCTTTTGTACACATGAATACTGACAATTTGGAATGGCTAGTTTCTGTACTTATGATTCAGAGGACAGATGAGGTTTGTGTGCTTTCATAAAAGCCTCCTGATTTAAAATTCCAGTTTTGCAAGGTGCCAGATGTCCTTGACTATCATTCAACTGATCAGAACACTTAGCAACTGGCACTGAGAGGTTTTTGTAGTGTGGGTCCTTCCTGGAGAATCAGATGAAGCCCATAATTCACAGAATTATCCACAAATTATAGAAAATATGTTGTTATTCTTTGCTTCAGGAACAAATACAAGAATTACATTTGAAGGGAAATGGAAATTAAAATGTATTAAATCTGAAGAAGTAAAACTACATTATGTCCTAATGAAAAAATTATTCATGTTTTCATGATCTCACTTACTGAACTTTTAAAAATATGTACTAGCAGATTCTGGAGTTGAATGGGTTGGTTGAGTATTAATTGAAAATAGAAACTGGAGACAAATACATATAAATATATATGTATGCAGAGAATTTATATGGAAATGCAGAATTCTTCACTTGGGATGGAAGAACCCTATGCAACCCTTTGCTGCAGGACCTGGGTAGCTTCCTGGGTGAGAAGTAGCAGCCTGTAGCCTGAGCAAAGGTGCTATGGAGAAGAGTGTAGCCCACAGGTCAGAGGATGTAATGATTCCAACACTTCTTGGAATATTGTGTCCAGTTTGGGTTTCCTCTGTAAACAGTGCTGACAAACTGGAAGAAGTCCAATGGAAGGTCATCACAATGGTGAGTGGACTGGATTCTGATATACAAGGAGGGGGACAGTTGAGTTTTTCCACTCTAAAAAGAGAAGGTAAAGGGAAGAATCTTAGTGCTGTCTCCAGCTGCCTTATGTGAGAGTGTAGAGAAGGGGGAGGTAAACTCTTCTTGGAGGTATGTAGAGATGGGACAGGATGCACTGGATGCGAGTTGAAATATTAGATATTCCAATGAGAAATTATGAAATAAATGTTCACCTGGACAGTGGACAAGATTTGAAATAAGTCCAGAAAGGCAGTGAAATCCCCATCCTTGTTTATATTCAAAATCCATCTGGACAAGACTGGGAGGACATGTGCACTTTGAAGAGGGCCATTCTTTAATGGGAGTTGGACTGAGCGCTCTCCAGTTCTCCTTCCCCCTAGGGGATTCCACAGCTCTGATTCTGTAAACCTTAGGTAACGTGGCTTAACGTCCCAGATGCTGGAAAGTGACTGAAAATTGTTATTATTAAAGACCAATTGCTGTTTGCTTTACACACATTAATTTCCTCAGAATGGTTATTTATAATGTGAGTGAGGGTTTGGGATCTGTAGCAATTTGGTAGTGTTTGTGGAATAATCTCATCTATGAAACTCTTGAGAAAAAGATCTAGGCTGCAAAATCAGGATTGTCTCACAGCTTCACGGATGATGCTGGGGAATTAGAAGTGACACTGGTTAATTAGAATTAGTGGTTTGCCTCCAGTAGAGACCATTAAATGCTGCTTGTAACCAGATACCATATCATAGAATCACAGAATGGCTTGGGATGGGAGGGACCTGAAAGATCATCTAGTTCCAATCTCCCTGCTTTTGGCAGAGTTGCCAACCACTATGCCCAGGATCCCATCAAACCTGGCCTTGAATGCCTCCAGGGATGGGGCATCCAGAACTTCTCTGGGCAACCTGTGCCAGTTCACTCACAGTGCCAGTGAGTGAAGAATTTCTTCCTAACACCTAACCTAAACCTCCCCTCTTCCAGTTTAAGTCCATTCCCCTTGACTTTATGCTATCTACTTGTGCAAAATTTGGTCCCCCTTGGGCTTGTAAGCTTCTTTCAAGTACTGGAAGATTTGTGCTGCAAAGCCTATTCCTATGTGAATGTCCAACTAGTTCCTTCTTGTGGGGATGGGGTGAGTAGACTTTTATTGTCAGCCTGTACACAGCTCTCTTGAACCTTTGCACTCAAAACAGTCAAAAAAGTGAAAAGAAATGACCCTGGAGGTGTTTTTTTCCTGAGCAAAAGTGATGAATAAAGGAGAACTTAAGGCTATGGGGGAGGTGGTGCTGCTGGGTTGAGCTTTAAAGGAATATGTGTACTCAATTCATGTATACACCAGCACTGAAAGCTCTGCTCAGCTCCCAGCCAGGCTGCTCAGTAAGTGTGGAACCTGTTAGCACAAATTGTAAAACTCAGGTAGTCACCAATTAAGTTTCATTTAATGTTCCACATTTCCAGCTTGCTCATTTTACATCCAGACATGCTTTCTGAACACACTTGCACACCACCTACTCCTTTCCTGTAAAGGCAGAACTTTCAAAACGTAAAATACACCAAATGTGAGGCTGTTCTCACACCCTCACAGCCTATCCACACTTCTGATTATCACTTTAATCTTTCCAAAACTAAGATCTTCAGGCATGTGTTGTGATAGACTTGTGATGCCCCACTTCTGGCTTGGTTTGGATTTCAGTGCCCTGTAGTGATAGGAAGGCAGTTTTGGGAGGGAGAGGAGGCTGTATTACTATTTTAATTGCCAAGAGTTGTTCTGGGTAGCTCTCTCTTCTGCTGAAGCTGTTTAGGAATGACATATTTAGGGGAACACAGATTTACCCAAGCATTTGCAACAGCCAAGTGCCACAGCAACTGAAATATGAAGTCACTCTTTTTCTCCCAGTAAGCTGAAGTTACATTGTGCAGAGTGGAGCAGTTCCAGGCTGAGAAGCTGAGAGGACACTTCAGGGTTGTAGAATTACCCTGAGGTACTTCTTAGGGCAGGAAGAAGGAGGACCTGAGTGCTCCAGTTCCCAGTGTCCCGGGGCCTGACCCGTTTGCTCAGCTGGGCTCTTCTGCTGCAGATGCTCAGGAAGAACACTGAAAAGTCCGATGCAGAAACGAAAACAGTAAATTGAAGTCCTTTTGTCTTTTTCTTTGTATGGCTGGAAAATTGTTGTTTGGATTCAGCCTCTCATGGCAGGTCTAATGCATTTTAGGTCATGCAAGCCTTCCTTTAGGAATTATCACCATTTGTATGAGTTCAGTGACATATCTAAAGTTCAATTTTTGCAGTAAGAACAAAGCAGAACAAGAAAAAAGTGTTAAAAGAACAGCCTCTCTGTGTACCTCTAATTACCTTCAGTTAAGTCATCTCATGTAGTCTGCCTGTATGTGTCTTGAGTTTGTCCACGACCTATTACACGGACAGCCCAAAGGGAGGATGGACTCAGTATCCAAGATACCATGTTTTTCTCAGTAAGTGTTCTGTCAGGAGTGTTTACTAACCTTTTACCTGATGTGTATTAACTCCTGTTGGAATTCATAGAGTCACAGAATCATAGAATGGCCTGGGGACCTCAAAGTCACCAAGCTCCAACCCCCCTGCCGCATGCAGGACTACCAACCTCCCCATTTAATACCAGACCAGGCTGCCCAGGGCCCCATCCAACCTGGCCTTGAACACCTCCAGGGACGGGGCATCCACAGCTTCTCTGGGCAGCCTGTTCCAGCACCTCACCACTCTCAAGTAAAGAACTTCCCTCTATTTTAATATACATAATTAATATAATTAATCCTTGGCTTTTGCTTAGGAAAAGACAATAATCTGTATTCATAGTCAAAGATGGAGCAGAACTTCACAAATTCTTACGGGTAGCTCCAGCGTCATTCACTGCCACCATTAGGGTTGTATTCTGTGTAAATAACTGAAATATAAATATTTTATCCCTCCTTTCGTACCTTCAGGGACAACATTAATCATCTGTGTAATTTCAGGGGAATCCGTGGAGTTGCTAAGTGTCAGACTGGCTTTAAGTCAAAGGTACTTTGCAGTGAGCAGTTGTGACAGCGATGCAATAACTCGGGGCCTGCCTCAGGGGCTGCTGCCCTCAGAAGGCATCCACAGCTCTCATGTGTTTCTCTGTTGCTAGCAAATACTTAACACGTATATATACCTGCATCTGTAATATTCTGTACCTGTGGTCAGTCGCTGGGAGCTGTGCCTCTCTCCTGTCTCTGATAGAGTTATTTTCTGCAGGTTGCAGATCACTGGTGAAAATTATCCGTCTTTCTGATTATTTTTTTTTTAAGTTTAAAAATGTCAAAGTATATTATGCTTCTAGAAGCACACAGTATCCTGTGGGTCTATCAATCTTCTAGAATAGCAGGTCTGTAGAAAAATAATAAGAAACTGTGTGTGAAGTCTAGGTAACTCCAACTTATTACATGAGCTCCGGCAATCAAAGCTGCCAGTGCAAACTCTCAGGGCTCTGCCAGGCTGACAGATGGCACGATGACAGGGAATGGATGGGTCTCTAGAACTCAATTATCATTGCAGTTCAGGCTTTTTTCCTTATGCCAAGTTGTGGAAGAGATTTGTTTATCCTGAGCGTTATGCATTTTGGCAGATAATTTGCATAGGTGTGAAGCTATAGAAAGGCTGTGATAGTGTTAGTTTGAACATGGCTTTTCCTGTTGTGTGCTGTTTTCCAGGCTACTTTTCTGCTTCCTTGAGAAAGGCGGGTTTCTGAACATTTATAAAGTAAATTCATCCATAGCCTGGAAATGTTCTTTCAGATCTCCAGAGACAAAATACCTTAAGATTCATTTACAACAATAAGAACAGAAATCACTCAAATGGGTTTCCAGGACAGCACTTTTTCAACTATTTTTTTTCTAAATGCCTCCTTTCTTCCTTATTTCACTTGGCCCCTTGGCAGCATGTAGCCAAGCTCAGATCTTCTTTGATTTGATACCTTATCTCCAAACCATCATTATCTTTAGCATTCACAACTGATTTTGTTATCTTAACAACTTAGCTGTGCGTGCAAAAATGAAACCACAAAAGCCAGCCATCAAACAATATATTGAATGGGTGATTCTCTTCTCTTTTTCCACCTTATAGCCCAGTTTATTTATTTGCCATTGGGTTTTGCCTTCTCTCCTTTTCCTCTGAGCAGCCATATCCCTCTCACTTACATGGCATGGGAAGCATTGGTTGTTCAGATTTTCTCAGGATATTGCTGATGGCTGTCTCGGGTTCATATTCACATGCCTCTTCCTTCCAGCTGTGGAATGCTTTCCTCCTCCTGATTTTTCACCACACCTATCACAGGCAAATGACAGCAAACCTTTCCAGCTATTTGAGCAGACCACAGTTTTTAGAGGACCTTGAACATTATTTTGGTTCCTTGTACTTCAGCAGGCACCTGATGAAGCAGTGTCTTATTGTTACAGCTGTAAAATTCTCTGAACCCACAGGATGGAAGCAATTGTATAAATGTGTCTTTATTATTTTTTTTCTTTGCAAGGATTTTTAATAGCAGCATCGTTACTTTTGACAGCCAGTATTCATTGCTTTGACAGCAAAATGCTGTGAGATCCTTCTTAATTGTCTGGCAATGTGTTTTATTACAAAATAGCTGATGTTTTTGTTGTGGATGTCTGCTGGTCTGAGTCAGGGCTGCTATCCTGTGCTGCAGAGGTGCTGAGCCCACAGTCTGTGAGCTGCACCACTTACTGCTCAGCAGGTTTCAACAGTGGGTCTGATCTCAGCTACTAAAGGAGCCAAAAATGTGACTTCCCTACAGAATTTCAAAGTAAATTTAGTCCGAATCTTCCATTCTGATGCCATTAAGTTCTTTCAGAGTCTTGTACAATCACACTTGATAGGATGTCTTCATTAAAGAAGGTGTTACCATCTGCACAAAAGATGGTTCACAAATTAGTTAAAAAGATGAGCCTTATTTTGGAAACAAATAAGTCTTGCTGTGTTTTGTAAAAAGGACTCTTCGTCTGCCCTGATCCTCTTCAGAGCCAGTGTCCTTCCTCCTCCACATACTTCTCTGTCTTTGCTTCACTGTACTCTAATGCCTCTCCTTTATTTTGCTCCATATTGAGCACGAGAATAGTTAACATGGTCAGCTTTTAAACATCACTACTAGCAACTAACTTGGCATGTAGGTTATAAATGACATTTTGTAATCACAACCACTAATTGAATAGAAAAAAAAAAAAACAGGAAAAAAATAAAAACAGTTAAGATGTTGATGTTTTAGAGCCCTCCACCCAACACTCACATGTGACAGCTCCTATCACTCAGCCTTGGCTCCCAGCACTGCCTCAGCCTTGCAGAACTGCCCACACACACGTGTGCTCCCCGTCCCTCCTGCCCGAGCTGACCTCCAGCCACCATAGCTCTGTGCTTCTGCTGCTGTCCCTTCTGCAGCACAGCCAGTCTCGGTGGCAGTCTGTAGTGGAGTCATGGCTTGGTATACAGTGGGGAAGAGTCACAAAGACAAATGGTCTCTGCCACAGGTCAGGTTCTCCATCTCCATAAGGCTTTCTTGCAGCTTTCCTGTATTTATGACAGCTGTGATTCTAAGGATCCATAAATCCCAGTGTCCTTGCCCTGCTGCTGCCCAGTGAGAGGCATGCCCCATTAAACACTGCATTACAGCATCAAATTAATACCGAGTGGTACGAAAGATCATCCTGGGTTTCGAAGAACCACAAGGAATTAATTAAGATGCTTCTTGCAATCAGTGAATGATAAATATCAGCTGGACAGGTGAGTGTTAGTGCAAAGTGGCCTGTGTGAATAGGGTTAGCTATGAAGGTGTTTAGCATTCATTCTACAAATTTATGGCAGCTGTTTTCTGTGAGCATCAATGAAATAGTTGAAGAAATAGATTTCCTTAACCGACCCATACATCTGGCAGTACCTCCTCCATTGATTTCGGGGAGAATCATTATTTTAAAATGAGTTAATAAAACTCAAATGTATAAATCCTATCCATCTAAATCTTCTCTACCACTTAGAAAATCTCAAGACCCCTATCCTTGACCCTTTCAGAATCAGGAGAGACATGGGTGAGTTTGTGCTATACAAAAAGCAAGACCAGTCTCTGAGACATGTTCCATAGGCAATTAAGTTGGCCTATTAGGAGAAATCACCCTCTATAAATTGAGATGTAGCAAGTTATGAAATATATGCTTCTGCTCTTGTCAGCTTAGTGTAAAGTGAGTTAGATTCACTTTCCTATATTGCTGTCTTCCTTTCTTTGCACTGAAGCAAAACAGAAGAATCCACACAAAACCAGCGAGGGGAATGTAACCCTCTGATATTTACTAACTGGGTTGTTCGTGAGCATGACTCCACACACAAAGCTCTTCTGGGGAGGGTGTACCTTGTGATGGAGCTCAATGTTTGCATTGATTAGGTCCCAGTTTGGTGATTTTATCATTTGGTCATAGTGAGCATGGTGTGAATCAAAAATTAAAAGCACATACATGCAAAGCATAACATATGTGGAGCATTGTTGTAGTTTAACCAGACAGCCGTTCGCTGCTTCCTTTCCAAGGGATGGAGGAGAAAATTGGAAAAATGGTAGAACTCGGAGGTTAGGATACAGACAGTTTAATAGGACGGAAAAAGAATGGAAAATAATAATAATAATAATGATAATAACAGTAGCAATAATAATAAAAGAAGACAGACAACAAGCGATGTACAACAGTTTCTCATGACTCGCTGCCTGATGCCCAGCCAGTCTCCAAGCAGCAGCAGCCCCCAGGCCAGCTTTCTACAGTGTTATTGCTCAGCATGATGCCTCATGGCATGGGACATGCCTTTGGCCAGTCTGGGCCAGCTGTCCTGGTTCTGTCCCCTCCAGATGCACTCCCAGCTCCCTGCTGGAAGGGTAGCATAAGAATCAGGAAAGTGTTTGAATCAGTGTAAGTACTGCTCAGCAAGAACTAAATAATGGGTGCACAATCCAAATTGGTCTCATCCTAAATCCAAAACACAGCACCACACCACACCAGCTACTAGGAATAAAATTAACTCTGTCCTAGCCCAAACCAGGACAAGTGTTAGCCATTGTAACATGCCCATTGTCCCTCTTTATATGGACTTATTTTGGAACACATGCTCATTGAAGATGGTGTTAAATTTCATATGAGCGTTTTAGTCCCACAAAATAAGCAGGATTTAAGGATATACTGAGAGCTAAGAAGGTGATTTCTGAATTTGTCTCTGAGACAAAGCTTGGGAAAACTGTCACAAAGTACAGGAGGCAAAAAGATTACACTGCAGAGAAATGGAACTATGGAAAAATCCCTTCCCTTTTAAGTAAAAAGAACAGAAATCTATCCAAATTCCTCAGTAGGACTGTAAGCAATGCTAAGGAAAAGACTACTACACATTTAGAATGAGTTAAATCAACTGACAGCTATCCTTCCACAGAGAAAAATAATGTAATTGTAATTGTGAGCAGCAAAATGGTTCAGCCTAATAGTTAAACATCAGTAAGCACCAGTAGTGTGTCTAATAAAATGCAGATCTCATTATCTGTTTGTTATGTGCATCATGAGATAAGTGTTCGCGTTGAAAAGTATAAAAATTTGATTTAATTCACTGACATTTTGGATACAACAGGGTCAGGTCGGTCTTGTAACAAAGAACAGCTTGGGGCGTATGGAAAGGAGTGTAATTGAAGATAAGGCTCTAGCAAGACGAGTGGAAAATGTAATAGAGTTCAAGGATACATTAAACAAATGTATCCTGGCCTTCGCACTGTAATCACCTACATGTGCTGTAAGGCAAACAGCAAATGTAATTGATACCCTGAGGAAGATCATTTCAGCTTTGGTGCCTTCTGCCTCATGTCACAGTTTCTGCCATTTGCAAGACTGAGAATTCAGACTTGGCAAGTTTTGGGTCCCTGAGGCTGCTCTAATTTATACAGGGAACTCAGCAAGCTCTAAATAAACCCCAAGAAGTTTGCAGTGGCTTCTTTGAATGTTAAACCTGTATCTGCTGCAGTGCCATAGACTTAAACTGACCAACGCTGATGAGAATATGTCAGGAAAGTCAGGAAAGAGAAAGATGGTCCTTTAGGAATATTTTCTGAGACCTAACAAGTTCAGGCTCTGGTATGCGAAAATCAAAAAGGGCAGATTCTTCTTACATTAGTGTCCTGGGGAGTTCCATGTGATCATGTTATCTTGTGTGTAGCATGGCAGTTATCCCTTTTTCCCAGTTTCTGGGCAGTTTTAACCATATCTGTCTGGGCTGTAGAGGAATCGGGGATATTCCAGAGGTGACAAACATCATTAGGTATGGAAGGAGCCATGCTGTGAACTTAATCCTTGACAGTTCACAAAGGAATTGGGCCTTGAGACATGAATCAATTGGAGGCCTTCTTGGTGCAGAGAACTATTTGTTTGCACTCAGGGAGCTTCAGCATATCATAGAGCACGTTTTTCAAATAGCCAAAACATTTTGGGATTCAAAGAGCCTTTATTTCCCTGAAAGCCTCCTGGAAGTGAAAAGGAGAGTTAGAGCCAGGGCTGGCCTGGAATCCAAGCAATATGGCTGCATTTGCATTTAGCTCAGGGGAGAGAAGTCTTCATGGTGAGACCCATTTCCTTAGATTCCAGTTCCTGGCTATTACTGAGTAGCTGAGATTATTAAAATGGGCTTATTCTATATACCCAGTCAGTATTTCTGATTTTTTTTTTTTTTTTTTTTTTTTGCATTGAAGAATGGCAGATAATTAGGGACCTAAGCAGTGCATGTGTTACTTCCTAATGTTTTCCACTTGGCATTCTAAAAAGAGAGTCCTAGATATCAATCTTTACTTAATTAAGCTGGCAATGAGGTCATGTTAAAATTATTGATCAGCTAAGAACAGCAGTGTATTCTTCATCTCAGTGTCTTTGTATCAAGATTCTCTTGATACTCTTTTGGGAAGTTCCACTTTAACTACTCTCAGTTCACACAAAGACTATTTTGGATAAAATTTAAGGATAAAATGTAATTAAATTTAATTAATAAGAAGAGCTGATGAGAACATCTACTGGTCTCTTCTTCCAATCTCAGGGCTACGTGAATGCATAGTTTTGTTTCAACTCTAAATGCTACCAGAAGGCCATTAGAACATATTTTTCAGAAACGTTGGTGTAAGTTCATTTCTTTTGAAAATACATAAGTAATGAAAATCAGGTTCCCTCCACAGAAAATATTGTGCTATCATAGAATCATTAAGTTTGTAAAAGGCCTCTAAGGTCATCTAGACCAACCATCAACCCATCCCCGCCATGCCCACTGACTGTGTCTCTCAGTGCCACGTCTCCACGTGGAGTTTCTTGAACAGAGAGGTGGTCCCATCCTTGGAGACATTCAGGTCAGGAATTACTTTCATTGGTTTTAGCACGGATCCCAGGCCTACGTGTGAATTTCTCAGGCCTGTGTGACTAGTGCCCTCTGCCTCCCACTCCATGAACCCCGAATTAGTGCCTGCACCATGCCAATGCTGAGGCAGTAACTGAGTCAGGGAAATGGCCTGCTGAAAAAAACAACCATTTCTATTAGGCAGTTCTCAGCAACATCAGTGTGGGTTATCCCTGGGGCACTGCAACTTTTGTGTGAGCACGATGCAGAAAAAGTGCAGAGGCATGAATAAGTGACTGGGACCAGGGGACATTTTGAAGCAGTTTAATTCAACTTAAGTGATACTGCAGGTTTCAAGCATGCCCTGTGCTGTGCGATGCTGTGTTACAGTGGAAGAGGAGACAAAAATTCCCACAGCTTGTTTTGATCTGAGAGCAGGAGTGACTTTAGACAAGTGAAACTGGTGCAATTACACTGCATACCACCCTGCTAGCAGTGCAATGCTTTGATAAAGGCATACTCAGCTGCAGCTTAGGGCTATTTTTTTTATCTTTGCAACATGACATGATACATCTCATACAATTTTCCCCATGGACTAATATGCCAGATAATTTCCTTGCCAGGCAACAGAAAGGCATGTATATCCTTTAATATTGTCTCACCTCTGATTTTAAAAATGCCCTTATGTTACATGTGTCAACAAGAGCACTCTCCTCCCCTACCCACTCATGCACTGCAATCATAAAGGCATAACTTTATCACTTGGCATTTGCAAAACATTTTGTAACTATTCCATTAAAAAAAGAAAACTGTCAAGCAAGTGACAACGCAGTCTCAGTGCAGCTCTGGAACTTGAGGAGAATCAAAAATGAAATTATCAGATCCAGATAAGCCTTTTAGGATTAGATGTTGTAATACAGTTAAAAACAAAGTTTTTAATTATAAATCCTGTTTGCCTTTACAAGTAGTTCCACTGAAGTAAAGAGGCAACACGCATTTTTCAAGTTTAAATGGAGCCCTCTGTGTGTTTTGTATATTTTGGTTTAGATATAAAACCTGATTCTTATTAAGAAATGTGTATGCTGATAAGGCAGGAAGCTGGCTCTATGTGATGTTTCAAAACCCTTCCAGATACATTGAAACTAACAGCTTTCTGTAAAAAAAATGGGTATTTTGTGGAGATATATTTTTTTGGAAAAGTAACATCTAAAGAGCAGCTGGTACCAAGTGAGTATGTATTATTGACGCAGGGCTGGGAAAAGCTTCTGCTCACTGGAGTAAAACAAATATACAATTTAATTTAAGCTCTGAATTTAATTAACTGCAAGAAAAAAATTCAAAATGTAGCTTTTTTTCACAAGTAATTATGCTTAAATATGATACTGTAGGTGCATATAAATTTTTCATATAATCATTTGTGCACACAAATAATGCACTTATGTAAGCAAAGACTAATTGCCAGCACAAACCTTGTCATATTGGTAGGCTTTCCCTATCTGCAAGCAATACTTTTTGCAAAGGAAATGTCATTCTACAGCTTTTGTGAAAATATGATCATAAACTTTTATGCACAGACCTTGTACTGTTAAGGCATTAGGCACTGTGTTTGGTGTTTTTAGATCATTGGTGTTCAGATCATTGTGGACTCTTTGCAATGTGCAAAAACTCTACCAGTCTATCCACCGGAGTAGCTAAGCTCAGATATCAGCTTGTATTATGGCACTGCTGGTCCCTGTGAGTGGTTACTCCCATGGAATTACAGTGTTGTGAGGCATCAGAAGTCAATCGTACTTTTAACAAAGAGTCCTTGGTCCTTGTTTCTTGGGTAGATTAAGATTTTGCTATGAGCTAAGGGCCTCTGAAAAAGTTAAATTCCCTTGGATTGGTTTTATCCCTCTATGCTGTGGTCAGACCTATGTTCATTCAACATTCAGCATGTTCATTCGTATTCAACAAGAGTTGCTTGGCTTCACACATGAACACACCACCACATGGCTCAGCATCCCATGTTGTGTGATGGCCACATGTCCAGCAATGTGACAGGGAGATCCTGCTAACCCTTCTGAATGAGGATGAAATGAATGGGTAGAATGAACACTGTTAGAGAAAAATATATCATTATGGATCCAAGAGAAACGTGAGAGCAGCTGCTGAATGTCCCCAGGTCCAACCAGTAGCGAGACTGAAGATTTATTCTCATCAGCTACTTTTATCCCCATGCACCTCTACTCTCCCACTCCTGTTCCCCTCTAAACCTATATCTTGCTACAACTAAGCAGACTAGCCTGTTGATTTAACTTAACTCTGTGCGCTGTCCAGTAAGCAGAACCTAAAGGTTAATTTTGTTAAATACATGGGATATTTTCCATGTTTAATATCATATGTTGGCTTCTAAACTAGATCACAGATATGATGCAGAAACATGAGTTATTCATTTTTGTTAGTAGTCAAATTATTAGAAATTAAATAACTTGTTGATAGATAATTCAATAAATATATAAAGAAGTAAAAAATGTGTTCTTAATTTTATTTTCCATGGACACATTATAGCCTTCCAGTACTTAAATGGGGCCTGAAAGAAAGCTGGAGAAAGACTCTTTACCAGGGAACACAGTGATAGGACAAGGGGTAATGGCTTTAAGCTAAAAGAGGGGAGATACAGGTTATATGCTAGAAGAAATTCTGTACTTAGAGGGTGGGGAAGCACTGGCACAGCTGCCCAGAGAAGCTGTGGATGTCCCATCCCTGGAAGTGTTCGAGGCCAGGTTGGATGGGGTCCTGGCCAGCCTGATCTGGTTGGAGATGTCCCTGACCATGGTGGGATTGGAACTGGATGACCTTCAAGGTCCCTTCCAATCCAAACCATTCTATAATTCTAGGATTTTTAGTTGGTAATTAAAGAGAATAATCTGTACATTTCTACAATAGTTTTTTCTCTTGTGTGTGATCGTCTTGAAGCCGCAAAACTGTGGATAAATATATATATATATATACTTATGTAGTATCACTGCTTAGATTATATCACTACTTAGATTCATATCACTGATGATAATACAACACCTTACATAACCAGAAGTCCAATACTGAGATTTACCGAACTACTTCTCAGCAGTTCTAAAATAGAACATACAGAGGATGCAGGCATCCAGTGTCCATACCTTTCTGTGCCTCATTGGAAAAATTCCTTTTAACTCATTCAGGAAGAGAAAGAAAGACTTGAATGTATGTCTCTCACATCCAGATAAGAGCTTCACCTTTATCTTTGTTTTCTGGGATCAAATTTATAAAGCAGATTTTTTTTTAAGTTATTTTAATCAATTCTTAATCTCTATTCCTACAGATGGAAACATTTTTGTTGTTGTTGTTATCATTAGTCAAAATAACAATTCTGTTTAAGCCTGGTGCCATCTTAATGGATATCATTTTGCAAAAAAAAAAAAAACAAAAAAAAACAACACCAAGGTTTTGCAGCGAATTTCAGTGTTCTTACGCCATACTGTGACTTAGCACTGCTAATATCATAGAGTCATACAGTATCCCAAATTCAAAGGATCCCACAAGAATCATCATCTCCAAGTCTTGGCTCCACACAGGACAACCCAAAACTCAAACTCTATGACTAAGAGTGTAATCCAAACCTTTCTTGAACTTTGACAGCTTGGGAACCTGACCACTGCCCCAGGGAGCCTGTTCCACACCCGACAACCCTCTTTTTGTAAAGGATTTTCAAATTAGTGGGATTTTAAATACCACATTTACCTCATAGTCTTCCCATTTGATCAGTTGAACAAACAGAAGATCTAAAGTGACCCAAACAGGTGCTTCAGTAGCGCAGTTTGAGATAAAGTTTTAGAAAGGACTTTATTCTTATAAACCACATTCAAAACACTGTTTATTTGCCTTATGCTTTTTTACCAGTATTAGTGCAGTGCCTGATTGGAAATGTTTGCAATCTGATTGTATGAAGAGCTAAAAATAATGTGGATATGGTGAATCCAAAGGATAGGAACACCAGGGGAACTCATTATAGTAACAAAGAAAATAGGTTGCGGAGAGAAATCAAGAGGAGGAATTGCTTTGGTTTTCTTTGTGCAGAATGGGTAGATGCAATGGCATATAAAATTAGATATAAAGAAAGTACTCATGTGAAAAGGGGCAATTTAGCAATCACACTGAGAAAGAAAATGAAGCCAAGTAATGAATGACATCATGAAGAAAAAATAATTCAGAGAAAAATATTAAACAAAAACCTAAAACCAGCTATATTTAAGCAAGAAAAGAGGTGAGAATTAGATGATTAGGGAGGCACCGAAATCCAAATGGAAAGAAAATTCAAGAAGCAATGGTTTTAATGATAGCTGATAGTTCAAAAAGAACAAGGAAAATATTTCTCTCTAGGTGAAAGGATTATTTTGGTCAAAGTGATTCCAATTTAGTGGGAAGAAGTCAAAATGGATCAAAAATGGAGTTAGAGTGAAAATTGCACGACAGAGAAAGTAAGGTCTGGATTTGGGGGGCCTGGATGGCGTCTTTATTTAAAGGCAGAAAGCAGGAAGGTGTTCTTCAAAGACAGTCCAGGAAATACTTGGAGCGTAAGAAAATGAGAATAACAGGAGTCAGTTACTAGGGAAGATAAAAAGTGAGATGAGAATATGAATTGTTGCATGGAGGAGACAGACTGAGACGCAAGACCAGATAGTTATTTCTACATTTTTTCTGTACTACAAAAGAAGTGTATTGTATAGAAGTATAATGACTTTGCACCTTAGTTTGCACTGAAATATTAAATTGCAGTCAGGGAGCTAATACAATAAAACCTACAAGCAAAGGGTAAGATCTCCTTCTTGAACAGGAAAAGAGCTGGTTAGAGCAGACGTTAATAGGTTGGGTGTTTCTTCCTTGGCTGGAGTAGGAAGGGACAGATGTCATGGCGAAGAATCTGGGGCACAAGTTTTATGAGGAGGGGCTGAGGGAACTGGCATTGTTCAGTCTGGAGAAGAGGGAGCTGACAGTAGGCCTTATTGCTTTCTACAACTCTGAAAGGAGGTTGTGGCCGGGTGAGGTAGCAGCAATAGGATGAGAGGTAATGGCCTTTAAGTTGTGTCAGGGGTGGTTTGGGTTGGATATTAGGAAGAATTTCTTCTCAGAAAGAGTGATGCTGCAGTGGCACAGGCTGCCCGGGGAGGTGGTGCAGTCACCATCCTTGGAGGTGTTCAGAACCATGGAGATTTGGCACTGAGGGACGTGGTCAGTGGGCATGGTGGTATGGGCTGATGGTTGGACGAGATTATCTTAAAGGTCTTTTCCAATCTTAATGATTCTATGTGAAGATTCAGGAGAGCAGAAGGAAGGCAAATGAAGTATCTTCCTTGAAAAAGGAGGCGAAGTCAGAAACTTGTACACTATACATTTCACTGTAGCCACTAGAAAAATAATGGATAAATAATAAATTACTTGTAAACAGATAATTAGTTTCTATTCGGTATGTTTCAAGGATAAATCAGGTTAAACAAATCTAATTTCACCTAAGAATGGCCTTGTAGTTAGGAGGCAGCCAATAGATGTCCAGTAGTCTTATTTCAGTAAAACTTCTCAGGGAAAAGGACTCATTTCGGTAACATTCAGTACGTTCATACATTCTTTAATAAGTTGGATGTTGGGATACATGCTGTGCCTATCGTGTTAGCACAGACTCCCAACTGGAAGGGCTGACAGGTAAATTCGGGAGAGGACTGAACTCTGGAATGGATTTGACAAGTTGAAACAACGGCTCGGAGCTGGAAAGTGTTGTTATGCGGTGCATGCAGCGTGGCTGCAGCCAGGACTGCTCCGCCAAAGGGCCCCCGAATCCTGCCATCCTGCCCCGGGCAAAGCGAGCAGCGGGGAACGGCCGAACTCGTTCCCTGTTCGCGGGTAACAGCTGCAGCCGCTCAGAAAGAAGCGAGAAGTGTGAGCAGCCGCGGAGGTGAGCGGGAACGGCCCACCCGCCGGGGCGGGGCCGAGGCGGCGGGGCGGGGTCCGGGCGGCAGAGGGGCGGGGCCGGAGGGCACCGCTCTCCCCTCCCATCCCCCCTCGCCGCGCCTGCTCGCTAATGGGCGGGTCCGGGTATCCCCGCTGCCCGCCTCTGTCGTTTCGGGAGGAACCATTGCTTTCCGCGCGTGAGGGGGGAGCCGGGCCCGCCTACCGGCCCCCACTTCTGTTCGGAGACAGAGCGACAAGCGGAGGTCGCGGCCGCTGAGCGGGAGCAGGGGTTGTTCCGCGGCAGCGGAGGTGGCACTTCGGAGGGGGGAACCGCTCAGTGCCGGCGGCTCTGCCCACCCGTCTCGTGCCACCCCCGCGTCCCGGAGCGGGATGGTGCGTCCCGCAGCGCGCGCCTTGCTCGCGCGGTTCGGCGGCACGGCGGGGGAGGGGACGGGGGGACCCGGGCCCCGCGGTTCTGCTCGGCGGGCAGCGGGCGGAGTGAGGCGGCGGAGAGACGCGTCGTGCTTGTGGCCGTCACCATGTCGGCGGACGAGGAAGAGCTGAAAGTCCCGGAGGAGATGTTCAAAGACGTCAAGTTCTTCACGGTGGGAGACATCGACCCGAAGGTACCGCCTCGGCCGCCCCTCGGGCTCCTTCCCGCCGCGCGCGTCCCCACACCCCTCGCTGGGGACGGGGGGAGGGCAGGGCGGGATCGTCCGCCTCCGCGCAAACGCTGCCCCGCGAGCCTCGCAGCGCGGAGGGCTGGAGGGGGAACGCGGCCGCGTCCTCTTAGGGGCCGTGCGGGGAGCGCCGCGGTAACCGCCGCTCCTTCGCCGCCCGCCCGCCATGGGAGCCGGGCGGCCGCGGCGCGCAGGCCCCGTGCAGCCTTGCGAGCGGAGGAGGGGCGGGAGAAGGGACTTCCTGTGAGAGACGGGGCCGGTGGCTGACCCCGGCTGCGGGGAGCGGGGGTGCCGCTCGTTGAGGTGCTGAGGAGAGGCTGAGGGCCGCGGGGCCCGCGCGCGCGGACGCCTGGCCCGACCCCACACCGTGTCTGTGTGTCTGTCTGTCTGTGTGTCTGTCTTGGTTCCTTTGCCAGGTGCGGGAGTTGAGTCTTTGTTCCGTGTAGGTCGGTGTCCTGGCGTGCACTGAGCCTGAGGGGCAGTTCCAGGAGCACCGCTGACCTGTGAGATGGGTTCTGTAGGTTATGTGTGAACTGCAGCCTTGATGTGCAGTCAGACCTTAACCTTAAACTATTTGGAAATGGTGTGGGGATAACAACTCAAATCCTATGGTTGCAACGGCATTGTATGAAGATGAGTGCAAAACACAGCAAGATGCTTGTTACTGTATAAATAACGGCCCCAAAGGCATGCTGTAAGGTTTGTGTTGACGTAGCAGTATTACCAGACAGGGAGTAAACAAGCAACCACTTGGGCAAGTTTTATTTTCACATAAAGTTTTATCCTTCGTAGCAATGTCATTGTTACAAGGCTTTGATTTGCTCTGGATCAGGTGTACAAAATACTCATCTACTTGTGGTTGAGCTTCAGGTAGACTCTAAAGCTTAAAAAAGCTTCACACAGATTTATACTTTATGTACCAGTGGATGCTAGATTGAATTTGAAAAGCAGTTCATTTCTTCATCCTTTGGGCACGAACACACTTAGATCAGCTCGTTTCCAAATGTTTTCACTGAAGACCAGTTACCTTAATAAATACTGAAACAGGCCTAGCACAAGTGAGCAACCTAATCAAAACAAATCCATGAGTTAGGAAACATCACATAGTCGTGTGAAAGCTGCATACCCACTACCTGTTAAAGCATATGCGGCATAAACTAGAAGGGAAACAAAAGTCTGGAATCGTGCCTGACTGTTCTTTGGCAAATGAAGGAGAATTAGGCTGCTGGCAGTCAAATTTGAATCCATTCCATTGGGATGTGCACTTGGCTGTTCTCACCTTACAGGAGGTGATGACTAGATGTCAGCTATTATTATTTTTTTAGGTGCTTTTATTGCTTTCCTAAATAGGTAAACCCAAACTGTCGAGCTTTGGTAACTTTGGTTAAAATCAGTATTTCATGCAGAAAGAAAGTGATGCAATGTAGCATGAGGACTTTAAGCAGGGTATTTGGTTTCTGGTTATCTCTTGTTTTATTTCAATAGTATTTTTTTAATATCCATTGCCTTATTTCAGATATTTAAACTCTTCTTTTGTTTCTTCTAACAGAACTTTTAATGGGAATGATTTAAATTTTTCATGCCTGCAAAATTAAATTTCATTTAGTGGATTTAAGGTTGCACCTGAAGCACAGGATTTTTACAGTAACCGTTTTAGGGCTTTTCAGGATTTTATTTGCTAGTTAAAGGGGTGTGCGTGTGCGTGTGTGTCCTATACAGGGAAAAATCTCTGGGTCACTGCTTCACTGTCACTGCTTCAGCTGAAGAAGTCGTGTGCTCTGGGAGGAATTTTGAAGTTGACATAGGCTACCCTAGAAAAGTTTTCTTCATACTGCTTTAATCCTGTGACATCATCATCCATCTCTTCACCATGTCAGACTTACAGCCTGGTATTGGTGTAACTTCCTGCACCAGCAAACTCTTTGCATTGACTCTTTGGTACAAAACTAAAAGAAACAAAGAAGTCTTCTTAATTTATTAGCTGTAACTTTTTCCTCATGCTGTCAGATTTGGATGCTTGGCTTTGATTACAGTTTCTCCTCTCTTTAGCCTTCCCTTAAATAGACAGTTGAAGGGAGCATGTAACTTGCAGAGCTGTGCAGGACAAGGAGCTCGTGCGATGGGCTGATCTGGATCTACTGTGGTGCTCATGCCAGTCTGGTTCTGCAAAACCATTACAAAGTCAAACTATTCATTTCCAAATCATAAAAGGAAAAAGAGTGATCTTCATTGGCATTTTAAACACTTAAATTTTAGGCCTCAGTTTTTTTGAATGCTTTTCTCCTATTCCCCTGCACACTCTCTGCCTTCTGCGTTACCTTTATTTATATTGAAGTGAGTCTTATATCTTGACTCCCATTTTTTTATGAGCAGGGCTAGAGAGAATGGTGATGTCTTAAACAGACACTTTACATATTGGCCTTGTAAAAAAGGAGTAAGATACACTTTGAGTTGTGAAGGCTTTTTGTGATTACTGAAGGCAGAGTAATGGAATTAAAAATTTCTGCTTTACCTTTTTAAAAGAGTAACTTAGAGGGCATATGTCCTTCTGCTTTTTATTTTCTCTTATCTTTTTTTTGTTTGCTTTATCAAAATCACTTTTAGTCCTCCATCAATTCTCAATACAGCAGCTCTTTGTTAGAACCTCCACTTCTTAGGACAGTGATTATGACTTATTTTGCTTGTAGGGCCTTCTCGTATCCAAATTTTTTTAATTTTTTTTTTTTCCCCCTTTTTCCACCTGCTTTTCTGTAGCTTTCATGGCTACACATTGAGTTAGGTTGCTCTTCTTTTCTTTGCGCCAAGTGTATTCAGAGGCTTCTGAAGCTAGCATATGGAAAATCAAATGCTGAGGAGAGAGAGTTCCTTAGTCTGCCTGAGAAAAAAAAACAATTTTTGAGAACTGTATGTTTTGGAAAAACGTTGAAACATTCCAAATTTCTTCCCCAGCCTGAAGTATTTTGGAAGTAAAACTTCAACTTGAATCATCAAAACGCAGCAGAGTCGCAAGCTTGGGAAATCAGGACTTAAATAGGTTGCGTTTGTTGAAAAAAGAGTGCTACCCATTTCTACAGGGCAACCAAGAGAGAACTCGTTCCCTTGATGTGCTGCTGTTCTTTCGTTACTGTTTTTCTCAAACGAAAGGTAATAATTTTTCACTTCTTTCTCTTCTCTTTTGGGTTTAGGTTATTCAACTTCTGAAAGCTGGGAAAGCAAAGGAAGTCTCTTACAATGCCCTGGCCTCACATATTATTTCAGAAGATGGAGACCATCCAGAGGTTGGAGAATCTCGTGAAGTTTTTGATCTCCCTGTGGTAAAGGTGGGTGACTCCTCCACTGTATTGTCTGACATAGCTACTGGGTTATGGTTACAGAAAATACCAGTGTTTAGATGATGTCTGAATGAAACTTACCTTTACATTTCTTCGAGTCTCGTTTCATGATTTTTTTCCTGAGTTGTAGACTTCTACAATTCTCTTCTCTCCTTTCCTTTTGTGGTTATTCTGTATCTGATGATCTGTTGATGGGTTTTCTTTTATGTGTGTGTGTCCCTTCCTGAAATTCTTTCTTCATTCATCTATCTGTGGGATGTTGCACTGTTCAATTTTACTTATGAACTTTCCCCTCAGGAACATTTCTAATAAGTTTCTGACAATGGAAAGCCTCAGCATAAAGGTGTAGAGATTGAGATTGTTTTTTTTTTTTTCCTTGTTTGTTTTCAAACATGTACTTGGCAAGGTGCAGAATCACAGGATCATTAAGATTGGAAAAGAGCACTACGATGATTTAGTGCAACCATCAACCCATCGTCCCTCAGTGCCACATCTGCCCTTTCTTTGAACACCTCCCTGGGCAACCTGTCCCAATGCATTATCACTCTTTCTGAGAAGCAATTTTTTCTAATATCCAACCTGAACTTCTCCTGACAATGATTTTGTGGATTCTACATGTACGGTGTACGGTGCTAATTTTCAACAAAATAAACTTGAGAAAAATAGACTTTTTTCCCATATTAATTTTGTCAAGTCTCTGACTTTTTTCTTTCTTACAATGAAATTGTCAGTATTTTATTACCCTCTTGCGGTATGGGTTTATTTTTCCAGTGAAAGTTTCCAGGCTTCACGTTTGAAAATGTGAGCTTGTTGTTCTGCAGTTCATGAGCAATGAGAAAAAATAATTATTATTTCTCTGCCAGGGATCTTGGATTATTCTTTCTATGTAGTTGCAGGCGACAGTCCTGAATTCTGATGGCTTATAGCATGGGAGTTCATCTGGCAGTGAAGTATAAATTGACAAATTCCAAAAAATAAAGGGTGCTTAACACAAGGCCTTATCGTTCTAGATGGGAGTAATAATTAATTTTAAGCTTAGTTTTTGTTCTTAATTTCTCCCTTTCATGAAGTACTTAGTGACATCATTTCAGTCTTGAAAAACAAGAAGACTGCAGCCATTTTCATGGGATGGAAGGGGATCATTGTCCTAGCAGAACTTTCTGCTATTGGCTGCCTTTCAATTAAATAATTTAATTTTCTTTTTAAGTACCACTGACTAAACTTTCTGTCGTTTGCCAAACAGCAGGCCTTTCAGTGATGTTGCTTAGTTGGACCAGAAAACATTGCAGCATGTTCTGTAATCAAGAAGATTAGACTTAGTGTTAAGGAAATGAAAGTTGGAGGCAAAGGTAGCTTGCTGCAGAAAGAAAAGGGATGGAGAGTAAGGAAGAGAAAAATTTGAGGGAGAGAAATCTCCCAATTTTTATTTTTATTTTTGCAAACAGTAGAACTAAAAAAAAAACAAAAACAACCTCTGTCAGTTTCTAAATGAGAGAGAATAGTACAAATAGGGACACCATAAACAGTTACAGTGTATGTGTGAGTATATGTATACTGGGGGAGAGGAGAGCGTGGGGAGGAAAAAAGTCATTAAATGTGATGGTACTCCTTCCTTCTTCCTTATACTTCGTATCAGGACCACTGTCCTACGTGGCCTCTGTTCTCCATTTCCTTCTCTCTCTTTGAGCCATTCTGTTGCTGTGTACCATTGGTTAGGGCCGATCACCTGTGTGCTTAGTATGCAGCATTTTTATGTGTATATAAACCCCTTTCTGTGTAAGGTTATGGTTCCCAACTCCTTGGTTAAAATGTAAGGTAGGGAATTGATATCTTAGAACTGCGTGCATGAGTAAATACTGTAAATAGCATCCAAAGAACAATGGAATTAAAAGACAAGAGTCTTATTCCCATATTGCTGTATGATCTTTGAGAACGTCTCTATTAACTTACAAATCAGTCAGAACGTTTTTTTGGTAAAGCCCGAAGTAAAGCATCTGTGAAACACTTAAACTTTAAAGCTGAGGGGTGGCTATTGAAACTAGATGCACTACTTAGTTGGTCACTAACTTGCACTTCACTCATGCAGTATGAGTTTGGTTTTTCCATCTCACGATTTTTGTTTTTCAGCCTTCCTGGGTGATCCTGTCTGTTCGTTGTGGAGCTCTCCTTCCGTATCCTTTAAGTTAAAATGTGATGAAATGCTGTAGGAAACATCTTAAATGCATTTCACATGCATTGAGTGAATGAAGATTGTTACATGTATGTACATCTTACATTTTTGAAATAATAGGATATATTTTGTTTGTTAAGAACTTCTTTGTCTTGCTTTACTTTTCGTCTCCCTTTGGCTATTTTGGATAAGCACTTAATAAGCGCTTGCGGGAAATTTGTTATCAAATAGATCAAACGTTTTAGCTTGATGTTGATCATTAACTGAGGATCTGGGAGAAATGCTGGAATGCCATAAGGGGACAATTGCTGGGTTGGTGGAATGGCCTGTTTTTATGGCCTTTTCAAGAGCCAAAGGTAAGGAAGAAATAAACACACAATACCTCATGTCCATACTCTTAGTAATAGTGCTTTGTTAACTGGTCATGCTAACACTCCTATTACTGCTTAGCTTGACTCTGTCTTTTGCAGACTGTTGTGGTTTATGTTGGCTAGATTTATGTTTCTCAGCTTGTTTGGAGCATGTATTCTTGCACGTGGACACTGCATTCTGTTTTATTATTTAATGCTGTTTCATCTTTATTTGTTTTCCTCAGTTTTTCTTTGGATCCTAGGAATGATGAGAATGGATGAAATTCATTTTTTTTCTCAGCCCATTCATAATAGGGATTATGTTTATGCAAAAGCTGAAGCAGAACAGTACATTTCAGTACAGATACCAGCAGATGATTGCAATGAACAGCAGGACTAGGGAGGAAGGCTGTCAGGCATGAGATCTCATTTTGGAAGGATAGCAGGTGGTAGTGTTCGTAATGGAAAACAAGAGGTGGTAGAAGCCAGAGTCCAGGTGTTCATATTAGAAATTTCAGGTCTTAATGTGCTTCTGTGATACAGAATTCAAATTTTATATCTAGTATTTCAAAATAGATGCCCTTGCATCTATTTGTGTGTCTGGGCTGTTTGGGAGATGCCTTGTATCTCTTCTACCAGGAGAATTCAGCTCAGGGAGTGAGCTGTGGAAGGAAAAGAGAATAAAAAAAACATGATATATTGAGGTACTTAAAGCTGTTTTGATCTTAATAATGAACATGTCAAATAGAATTCAGTTAATATGAAACATTTGCTGTAGTCCTGGACTATCTTTTGGTCTAAGGAGAATTTTTCTTTAATGATTTCACTTCCAAAGGTAAATGATGCACCAAACATGACGTGGCAAAACCCAAAATACTTCTATACTCGAATCAGTTGCTCTTGTGTCATCTAGGCTGGTGATTTTTTTTTTATTGTATTTTTTACTAGAAATAGCATGTTTATCAGCCTATCGTTATCAGGAAGGGAGTTTAGATCACACTAATGCAATGTGTAGGGCTGGTTGTAAAGAAGAAAGTGTAAAATAACTTGGAATTAGTTATATTTTCAAACTTGTCTAATAGAGCATTATATTGCTGATGTTCTTCTCTTCCATAGAGAAGTTGCACTGTTAGGCAATAGGTTTTCTGTCTGAAACCATATGTTTTCAAAAGGATGCTTTAAGTTCTGATTTTATTACAAACCCAGAAGAGAAATCAAGAGATAAAATGGACTGGTGCAGTCTATAACTAAATTGTAGCAAAAAGTGTGGGAATGTAGACCTGAATGGCAATTGCTTAGGAAGTCTTTATTGTGGTTATATAAGAGCAGCCAAATGAAATGACAGGTCTCAGGAGGATCGTATTCTTGAGTTGCATGGAAGAAAGCTTTGTACACCTGTCAGCAATAAATGTGTACTTGGACATTTACTTTTATTCTTTCTAGCCCTTAGAACCTGGTGTTTTTGGATTTTATTCAGAGCTCACTAAAATGGGTTGTTAAGTCTTAACATTGTTCTGTTTCAGTCTCTTTATGACTTCTACTGCTGTGGCATCCGGCCTTTCATCAGGGTTTTAGGTACTACAATAAGGAAAAAATGTTGTAGTTAATAGTAAACTTAACTTTTTTTTTCCCCGTTGATTGGTAAGGCTTTGAGATTCAACTTTTTTTGCCTTTATTTATTTATATTTGTGTTGAAATACTCAGTATACTGAATTCACTAAAGAAGCTAGTCCTAGAAATACCTTTTGACAGTTAAATAAATGGATCTAGGAAGAGCCTTAAAGATTTTGTTTACATTCCAATTTTGGTGCTTGATAGGCATTTGACTATATAAAAAAATTTAATGCAGAATAAACATAGTAATTTTTCTTTTTTCCTTATGAATGCATTTTAACATTCTGCTGTGAAAGTTGTTTCCACCAGAGGGGACTTCAGAAGGCAAGGTGTTCTGTTCAATACTAACTGATATCAACAAAATCTGACTATCCTGCAAT
Organism: Meleagris gallopavo; assembly: GCF_905368555.1. Lineage (NCBI taxonomy): Eukaryota > Metazoa > Chordata > Aves > Galliformes > Phasianidae > Meleagris > Meleagris gallopavo. Next base: position 7,698,582 of record NC_139409.1, on the reverse strand, counting down.
TAAAAGGAAGGAACAGGAAAAGGAATGTGGAAGCAGCCTTCCTGAAGGAGAAGATGAGAGTTCTGTGTGTGAAAAGCTACGGTTACGATACCAGAAAGGGGGTGGTGATTTCTTTCTTGCTTCTCTTGATAGCAGCAAATGCAGTAGTGATGAGGAAGATTGTTTTTGGTTTGGTTTGTTTTTTTTTGGGGGGGGTCTTGTGTATGTATGATGAAAGGGAGTCGAAGCATTTCTGAATGTTTGTTGCTGAAGAAAAGTGATGTGAGCTTTGTCACATCACTCTTGTTTTTTCAGGCCCACTTAGAACGTTGTTCTGCTGCTGCTAACCTGTGAGGCAGTGCATTTCACTCCTGTTCTTTAGCAAGTGCAAGCTGGGGTCAAACTGATGGACATCTTAGAAGTTATGTATTGAGCTGTTGCTGCTCTGTGTGCTAGGAGCAGATGCCAAAGCAAAGAGTGGACAACTGCACTGTTAAAAGATGCAGTACTGAATCTCAGCATTAGATGAAGTACTGAGCAACCCTGTGAAATTTAGGATGCTCCTTGGACTTGTATTTCTTGGAGTACTCTGGATAATGGCAGTAAATCTGCTCTTAAGTTTTAACGTACTCTAGGCTTTGTTGTCAGTTTTCTGTGTGTAGTCTCTTCTGTCTCAGAATTTTAACTATTGCTGTGCCTCTTGTCAGCAACATGAGGAAAATAATTTTGTTCGATGACAGAAGTCTTGGTATTTACTTGCTCTCTGACACACTGTACATTTGTTTTTGTAATCTGTTTTTCCAAAGAATTATATATGTACTTTAAAACCATATAAAAGTGTGGAAAAGACAGGCCATAAAATCAGCCCATCTATTTTTTCCCACATCTTTTCTGTCAAACCATTATCTCTCTTATTTCATGAGTCCTGACCCTCCCCACCCCCCGAATGGAGACTTAATTCATAGTCTTCCCAGTCACCTTACAGCAGTGATGCAATGTATTGCTGGAGTTTAACTTCATTACCTGCTGCTTTATAGCCCCATGTTGATTTATTTGAGCCACTCTGACCAGGGAGAACAAATGACTTCTCTTTTCATTTGGCAGCCTTTTATGGACTTGAAGATGTCATCTTAACTTCTTAAGCCTATCTGTTCTGGTTCTTTCAGTTTCTTCTCATAAGTCTGATTTACTTGCCCCGTAAGAAGTTCTTGTTGCTGTTTTTGCATACTGTTTCATTTATCCATCTCTCTGATGCATCTGAAAACAAATACGCATTGCTGTCAGAGATCTTGTTGAGTGTTGAAAGTATGGTGGAAAACTTGACATTAATTTCAGGCTGTGTTTCTGTTTTTACATCCTAATGTGATGTTTTCTCTGTTTGTCAGTCACAGTGGTGTGGTGCCTGGTTATTTTTTTCCCTCAGAATCTGTTGCCTGGCTAACTTTGTCTTATTTTGTACCTTGGTATGAAAAAAATAGCTGTAGAAAATCTGATACTTATACTGATCTGTCTGCTTCTGTTTTCAGATCATCTCTTTAGTACTTAGTTTGTTATTTTTCTTGATAGGAGTTATATGCTTGTTGCTCAGCACCTTTTGTGGACTTGATAACCATGTTGTGTACTAGGAGAATGTGTTTCTACTTTTCCGGTCTTTGAGAATTTGAAAGGGCAGGATGCCTTCAACCCAAAAAAAACCCGTTATTTTATGGAATTTATTGCACACCATATTCATCCTGTTTTGTCTTTTGCTGACTGTAACAAAACTTTCTTTGGATTCTCACTTCTAAGTATGGAAGGTAAGCAGTCAATGATAATGGAAGAAAGCTCTGATAAAGACCCAACTCGTCTGTGCTTTACTTCCTGAGCTGAGCATCCTAGGATGGAATTGAGGGCGCTGTTCTGGGAATGTTTGTGGTACTACCATAATTGGTCATAATGTTAAAGATGTCCTTATCTCTTTTATGGCTTTCTTTCCTTTTTTTCTTCTTTCTGCTATATGCTACTTGAATTGTAAACAAATCACATGCTTTTAAAAGTAAAGCTTGAGAGTACTATGCATATTGCTTTATTTCCTTCTAACATCCCTCGGGAAACTCATTTATTTACATCCTTGACAACTGCTGTCCAGTGTTAATGGCTTCTCTCCAGAATCGTGTCAGACCTTTTTTGGAGTTACTGCCTGCCTCTCTCAGGTAAGAGGTGAACCATGTTTCAGTGTACAGAGTGTGTGTGATGCTTCACTTTTCAATGGAGATATCAGTATTTCTGTTGTAATGTGACTTCTTGTGTGCAAGTGTGAATTAGCACCTTAAAAAGGTTTTTCACCTGGAAATAGTTTTCCACTGACAATGAAGTCATGGGCATTTGAAACTGAACATTCAGTCAGTAATTCATCTTGTATTCAGCACTGTGATGATTCTAAAATGAAGAGTACAGTATAAAATCTTTGTTCCTATTTTTCTGTTTAGGCATTAGCACAAAATATTCAGACAACCTGATATACATGCTTTGCACTGGAAGCTTAATAAAGATGCCAGTGAGTAAATTAAGTGGAAGTGGCTTCGGTAGCCTGTGTTCATACCCAGCTCTGTGGCTTAAACACACGTGGCTTTCTTGTCAGAGCTGAACATCAGCGTTAGAAATAAACTTTTGTTTATGTAGGCTGTTAATTTGGGGTCTACTTGTTAATAAGCTTAAAAAATTCAGCTAAGATAATCAATAAATCCTGTTTGCTTGATCACTAATGTTTACTTACTGTGAAAGGTGATATACTAGTGCTCTGTGTTAAAGAACTTCCTCCCCTCTGCAGGCTAAAATGTTTGTTCAGTGTCTTTTCCTATTGAGTCTTTTTCTATCACCTCTTTTCCTCTGTGATTTTCATGATACTTCGGTATTTAAAAGAGATAGGTGGGTATATTAGCCAGATTTGTAAACGAGGATGGCAAAAATTGTGCTCAAATTCCTCAAGAAGAGGGCAGCTGGTTACACAGAGCTAAAAGGCCTCTTTACCTTCTTAGGTTTCATCTGAAGACCGAAATGCGCTGTGGGCTTTGATTACTTTTTATGGTGGGAATTGCCAGCTGAACCTGAATAAGAAGTGTACTCACTTGATTGTGCCTGAGCCAAAGGGGGTAAGAGTTTATTACATGTACAGTTCTTCCTCTTGTCACTCATTTGCTTTTGAATAATGACAAATTTTACTTCACCCTGAAGTTAAGATCCTTCAGCTTGTCTGTCACACTTAAGTGGCTAAATTCAACGGTTATGCACTGCTGTTAATCAGTTGGTCTTTATTTTCTGCATGGTTTTAAGCCTCATTAATCTGAAATATGTCCAATTTCATACTGTCGTTTCTATCTCTGGTTGAATAAATTGTATTATTCTTTATTTTGTTTGTCCTAATCTAATTTCACATATAATCATTAGTGATGATGACTTGTATGTCTGTAGCTAAAATCAGTGGAGGGAAAAAAAAAAAAAGATACAAGTTGGAAAATTGAGTAAAATACCCTTAGATGTTATGTCCTGAAAGGAATACAGTGTGGAAGGAGGAACAGATTTCTTACTTCTCTGAAATACAACTCTCAAAGACCCGCAGCACTTTCCTCTTAAAAAGGACTAAGCAGTGTGCAGCATTCCTGTGCAAGTTCTGATCGACAAAGTAGTTGTGCTTCCAATCACTCCCTTGTAGGAAATGAAATGTTTTTATGCAGCTGGAGAAACTGAATCAGAAAGATTAGGTAACTGGCTAAAGGCAGCACTGAGCCCATCAGAATAGCTTTCTGTACTGTGATGGCTTTGGTTATAATAGTTCCACTGAAACTTTCTGAAGTGTTCAAATAATCATCTTCCTGAAGAAGAAAGAACACTTGTAATTGATTTAGTGCATTTGTTCAGAGACTAAAAATACAAGAAATTGAGGCTCACTTAACAAAAATGTGTGTGTAGATTTTTCTGGTTAATGTAGTGGGTGAAGGGAGTTTTTACTGTAATTTTATGCATTATATTTTATCCTTTAGTAACATGAGAACGTTTTCTTCATCACTTTTAAAATTCTATGCTGATCAGTGAGAGAGGCTACGTGGGTTAATTATTTGTGAGTAACTCTAAGATCTATATAATATCTTCTTACATTAATATATAATGCTTTCTCAAGTTAAATTTTATATAAATTTAATATATTACTGTTCCACCAACAACTTTTTTAGTATTTCAAAAATATAAACTATCTGAAGAGGAAAAACATGCAGCTATTGAGATGGCTTTGAACCTCTACATGTAATATGTAGGAAAGTGCTTTAGAAAAATCATGGGGTGACACTGGGAGAAGGGAAAATTGCTTACTCAGTATGGGTAATGCTTGCTTTTTTCCACCCTATTTCATTTAAAACTTACAAAAGAGCTTTTAGGGTTTATTTTCATAGAATCATAGAATGGCCTGGGTTGAAAAGGACCACGATGATCATCCAGTTCCAACTCCCTGCTATGTGCAGGGTCACCAACCAGCAGACCAGGCTGCCCAGAGCCACATCCAGCCTGGCCTTGAATGCCTCCAGGGATGGGGCATCCACAGCCTCCTTGGGCAACCTGTTCCAGTGCCTCACCACCCTCTGTGTGAAAAAATGCTTCCTAATATCTCACCTAAACCTCCCCTGTCTCAGTTTAAAACCATTCCCCCTTGTCCTATCACTGTCCCCCCCATGTAAGTGGTTGTTTACGTTATTTTGGTCAAGTCAGTGATTTTTTTTTTTTCTTCTGTGGATGCTAAAAGATGTGTTGAACACCATCTTAGTTGTCTTTTCCATCGCAGTAATACGGAATACTTGATTGAAGAGCAGTAGTAACTAAAATTGAATGGGCAATGGTATGCATTTAACTGTTACCTTAAATCATAAACCCTTTAGAATAAGGGCACTGTCTTAAATTTACCACTTGAACAGAAGAAAACACACCAGCATTTCATATCTTTAGGACAAAATAATTACCTTGCTTTGCTTCTGCAATGAATGAATAGAGGCAAACGTATGGGACGATTATTTAAAACACATCTAGGTCTGCTGCTCTAACATGCACTACAAGGGAAACTGCAGCAGTTTGTAACGAATAGTTTTGATGCCAGTGAAAGCTTGAATGATTGCTTTGTCTAGACATGAGATGATAAAACAAGGTTCTTAATAATTCTCACCACAAAAAAAAAAATAGAACAAAAACTTCTATCTGCAAATAAACTGTTTCATCTGTAATCTCTTTATTGGGTATGAATGACAATTTCATTGTAGGAAATAACTAGAGAATCATTAGATGAAATTAATTTCCTTTGTACGCACTGATTGTTAATTTATGTTGTCTGACATATGAAGAAAATCCCAGTTTAATCATTTTTAAATATTAGATTCTGAAATTAGTTCCAAAACTCATACTAAAAGTTTTTTCACTATTTTGATATTTATGAGGAGTTTCTATCAGAGAGGACATTTGAACACATAGAAAATTCATTCTGTGTGTGTACATCTGCTTAGTTGGGAAAATAATGGTGAAATCATAGGGAGGAATAAAATGTTCTACTTTGTCAATATCATAAACATCCATAGAAATTTGTTTAGCTAATACATGGATAGAAAAATAACTTTCAAGGTGAGGACCACATTACAGTTTGCAACTTCTGAGAAGGTGTATGGAAAGTAGCCTTTCTCTTACTGATCTGTATTCATGTTAAAATTCACCCTTTCAGTGATCAGCTCTTAAGGCACAATGAAGTACACACAGATCTTTATCTCTCATTCTGAGAAGAGATTTTTCCTAATATACAACCTGCACCTCCCCAGGTGCAACTTAAGGCAGTTAACTCTTCTCCTACTTAGTGATGTTCTGCAGGTGAAGACTTGATCATATGCATATTTGCATTCCTAGTCAATTGTATTTTAATTGGTTGTGGGTTTTTTTTTTTGTCTTTCAATGAAATGTTTTTGTCCTTTTATTTTATTCTTTTTTTTTTTTCCTAGGAGAAATACGAATGTGCTTGTAAGCATGACAGTGTTAAAATTGTGACACCAGAGTGGGTATTGGATTCTATAGCTGATAAAACTAAAAAAGAAGAGGCTCCATATCATCCTCGTTTAATTATATACGAGGAAGAAGAGGAGGAGGAAGAGGAAGAAGAGGAAGAAGCAGAAAATGAAGAGCAAGATTCTCAAAATGAAGCTAGTACTGATGAAAAGTTATCAAGCCCAGCATCTTCTCGAGAAGGATCACCTTTGGGTGATCAAGGTTTTTCACCAAAATCTACTACTGCTGACAAGGCAAAAGGGGAACTGATGTTTGATGATTCTTCAGATTCTTCTCCAGAAAAGCAAGAGAGGAATTTGAATTGGACACCAGCTGAAGTTCCACAGGCATCCACAGCAAAGCGTAGGTTGCCTCAAGGGAAAGACTCTGGGTTAATTAATTTGTGTGCCAATGTCCCACCAGTGCCAGGTAATATCTTGCCTCCAGATATGAGAGGCAATTTAATGGCTTCGGTACAAGGTGCCCAAAGTTCTGACCGACAGGAGATGATGGCTGCGTGGAGTCCAGCAGTGCGGACGTTGAGGAATATTACTAATAGTGCTGATATTCAGCAGATTAATAGACCATCAAATGTAGCACATGTAAGTGTTGGATTTTTTGTTTACAAGATATATGACTTGTTATTAGGAACTAACATTTCTGAGAACTTAAGTTTCCTTTTATTGTTCTCCAATAGTACAAAGAATTAAATTTGTTACTTAGAAGTTGTTGCCAAATCAGTAACCTCCTCATAATAATTATCTTCATTCCTAGCAGGTTCACAGAAGTAAGAATGCATGTGGAAAAAGAGTTAAGAGTAAAGCTGTGTTTAACTATGGCTTGGTTTAGAGTTTCCCAGTATTTCAGTATTGGGGAAAATAAAAGGTTCATTAATTTCAAATTATTTGTCTAGTTCAAAAAACCTGATTTCAAACCCTTCAGGCTTCTTATTCAGTGCAAGGAATTATTAGTGGGATAAACAGAAGTGTAAAACAGATTGTTCTTAGAGTAGGCTCAGTTCTAGACTGTTCTGCTGGACATCATTAAGTTGTTATGCAGCATAGTCAGGATTATGATGCAGAAGTCCTAATTTACAACTTCTTTTGACACTCAGTTGAAATAATTGTAGCTTTTGCGTTGAATTTATTTTTAGAAGAGAAAATGAGTGAGCGTGCATTGAAGTAACTTGCAGCATTGAAATTCTGTTTATGGGAAGGGAGTGTGGGAAAAGCAGGTGCTGCTAAATGTTAGGCATAACTTTAATGATACTGATGAATTAATATTGAGGTGTTTGTCTGAAAGTCAAACTTTCAAAGGTGCCTGAATAATATACAACCTTATAGGTGGTACTCAAAAGAAACACTGGAAGTGGAGGCACTCAGAAACATTGGTTCCTTGTTGCCTATATGAGAAGGAAGTGCTAGCTTCCTTGTAAGACTTAAATACCTCCTCTCAGTGCCTTGAACTGTTAAAGGAGTGAGATTTCTGGGTGAAGAATGAGCAGAGTTGCCAAAATTCTGGTAGGGTGGCCAGTGCTTTCATGTCTAAATACAACATTGTCTACAGCACAGTCATACTGTATAAAATACTGTTTAATGGCCTAATATCAGAGTGTTTTTCACAACTAGTACTTATGCAGATACAAGGCAGTTGGTAGTATTGTGATTCAGTTAGCCCTTGTTCTCTTCTGCAAGTCTGTTAGTTTGGAGATGGGCTGTGGTGTAGGACTGTTTTTAGATACCATGCTTGGCTGCTGTATGAATTAAGGTGCTAGCTCCAGTACTAATAGGAAGTCTTTGCTTGTGAGAATTGTGAAACTGCCTCATAGAGGGCAGATCCCTGTGGTATCCCAGAATATTAGTTCTGCAGTTTTTCATAGAACTTCCCTTTGGCTAGGTTAAGTTGTCCTCCATCTAGGTTAAGTCTCCTTCCGTAACTTCTTTACTTTGGGGGTGGCAGAGTGCAGGAACAAGTACCTCCTTCTCTGGAGATACTCAGATCCTACCTGACTGCTTTCCTATGCATCCTGCTGTAGGGAACCTACGTTAGCAGCGGGTTGGACTAGATCATCTCCAGAGGTTCCTTCTAGCCCCTACAATTCTGTGATTCTGAGATATTCGGGTCTTGGATGGGTTCGGTATTACGGTGCACAGCCTTTGGAAGTTGAACCAGAGATTTCTAGTGAATGGCAAGATCCATAGCTACAAAACATCGTATTAATAAGTAGTTATGTGAATATAGCCCAAAGGTTTTTTGACATATCTGTCCCAAAACTCCTGTAATTTTGACTTTTGGTACTTCTTGTGGAGTTTCCTAATGCTAAACCACACAAATTCTTTCTGTATCTGTTAATTTTTAATTATTGAATACTTAGAGTGTCTGTGGTGCTGTCCAGAGCTTCATATGATGGGTGATGTGCTGGTAATCATAATTGTAATGTGTGCTATACCAACAACATAACATTGCACATATGAAGCCTGAGGTGTTTTGGAGTGCACTGTAAAAGCACTTGAGTCACCTCTGCTAAAGAGTTGATATCTAGAGGGATAGGAGACTGTAGTTTCCTATTGCTCTGATTTTTACTAGCAGATTTTAGTAGGAATTTGCCCAGTTTTCTCATTGCTAACGTTTCCTCTTGCTAACTTGTTTCTGTTAATTACATATCTAAAAATGAAATTCCAATTTACTTCAGCGCTTTGTATCAACTGAAAATCTTTTTTTCTCAAAAAAACCCTGAGTGCTGTGAAAATCCATGTTTCTCTTTGTATTTTGAGACACATTTTTTAAAATGTAGCTGAATATATCTGCATTGGATCAGGAAAACAAAGGCTTGGATAAACTCCCATGTTTCAAACAGCACTAATTAACGGCAGCTTTATTAATGATTTTGAAGTAAAAGAAAATCTATGGAGCTAAACTTTGAACTTAATGGGCCAACGGGATTGTAAATTGAGTACTACAGTTGGTTGAATTGATGAGTGTAATTACTGATACCTAATTAACCGTCATAATGCATATTATCAAGAATATGGGGATGGGTTTCAATCTTCAATTTTGCTGAAGTGTGTTCTGTGTTTTATTAGGGGCAGAGTATAGATCCACATTTCTCTGTGTGTTAGTCCTGTCTTTTCATTTGAGAAAACTATTAGCATTTAAGGATTTTTGTTGAGCTTAGTTTGCATTTAAGATGATTTCCTTTTAAGAGAGCTTTTTCCCAGTAATCGTTGAAATATTTTAAAACTTGAATGACAACAAAAAGATCACAAAACTAATCTTTGTTTTCTAGATATTGCAATCACTTTCAGCACCTACAAAAAGTTTAGAACAACAAGTAAATCATAGCCAACAGGGACATCCAAACGCAGTGCTGTTTAGTCAAGTGAAACTAACACCAGAGACACATTTATTGCAGCAGACACATCAAGCACAGCAGCAACAACAGCACCATCCTCTTTTACATCTTCAACCTCAGCAACTTATGCAGTTGCAGCAGCAGCAGCAACCCCAGATTTCCCAGCAGTCTTTCCAGCAGCAGCAGACTCATCAGTTCTCGCAACAGCAACAAGTTCATCAGCAGCACCAGTTTGCACAACAGCAGCTTCAATTTCCTCAGCAGCAGTTACATGCTCAACAACAGCTACACCGTCCTCAGCAGCAGCTTCAGTTCCAACAGCAGCATGCTTTGCAACAGCAGCTTCATCAGTTGCAGCAGCAGCAGCTGCAGCAGCAACAGTTGCAGCAGCTTCAGCAGCAGAACCTTCAGCAACAGCAGCTACAGCATCAGCAGCAACAAATTCAGCAGCAGCAATTACAACAGCAGCACTTACAGAGATTACACCAACAGCATCAGCAACAGCAAATGCAGAATCAGGCAACGCAGCACTTAACTCAGACATCCCAAGCACTACAGCATCAAGCTGTAACCCAGCAGCAGCAGCACCATCAGCAGCAGCAGACACAACTGCAGCAGCAGCCGCTTTTTGGGCATGATCCATCAGTAGAGAGTTAGTAACATTACCTTCTGGTTTTGGAAAGAAATGGCTAATGGCATGATGGAATTTGGGTTAGAATATTAAAAAGAAAAAAAGTAGCTCTGTGTTTGCAATGTGGGATTGTAAGACTTAAATTCTGTTCATGACATTAATAATTTTCATGCTAACATTTAAATTGTAACTAAGGATGTCCAAGGAACGTGAGAAGCATGAGAGTCCTGATACCTTATTAACTTATTATTTTCAAATCTATGCTAGAGGCATGAAGTACATAAATTATGCTGAGAAGAACATTGGCTTGTGCATACTGTTCTTTCCTTTGAAAAGGGGGCTGGGGAGGCTTTCAAAGAGGGTAAAAACTGGAAAGATAGCTTGAATTTTGGAAATGCTAGCTCCAAACTAATGAGGAGTCAGTATCAGGTAAAATTGTTACAGCTGGCTTTGAATTCTGCTCATGCCAGCGGAACTGAAAGCTTTTTAATTGTTTTAGTTGATTATAGATCTGTGTATTCCTCTCAGCATCGATTTTTGCATCCTGCTTTTCACAAGACTTTCCTTCAAAGTTGAATGTAGTTTTCTAACTTGATAGTAGTGAAGATTAATGTAATGAATGTGTTCTGAGATGAACTCTGCAGACCTTTAGGTGTTTAATTTTCTATTCTTTTATGTGCCAAACTATTCCAGTTCCAGAAGATTATTTCCTACTGGGTTGTGTCTTTGCAATTGCTGATTACCCAGAACAGATGTCTGATAAACAGCTGTTAGCAACCTGGAAACGGGTAAGATTCTACTGTATTTCCAAAGAACCATTATAACCTTGCTCTCATAGTAACTGAATTCTAGAAGGAATAATTGGAAATATTTTGGCACCGTGTACTTTTAAGTACCATTTGGTTTAATGTTTATGTTATAACTTAAATGAATATCAGCCTATTTCAGCAAACCAAAAAAAGTAAATGATTTACACGTGGTGTCTGTCTGAATTGGGTTTTTACTCACAGCATTAGCTAAGTTAAGAGCATTAACTGCTTCCCAACTGTTTATACTTCTAATTAGACAGCTGTAGTGCAGCAAATGTAATATAGCATTGCACTCTAACTTAATTGAATGAATTTTTTTTGCATATAATTTTGGCACTTAGTAGGCTGTGAGGTATCCACTTGGGTGAATAAGATGAAGGAATAGTGTTTCTATTTTTTGCCAACTTCTATTTTTCAGAAAAATCTGATTGTATCCTTTCCTAAATGAGAGGACTTTGATGTTCTTCAGAAACTTCTGATGGATTTTATAGTTGAATTTTCCCAACAATTTTACATAATCAAGTAAGCTGTTGACATTTTTAACAGCACTGGTGTTTATTTCGGAGATAGAATTGAATGGTTCATGAAAAATTGTTTAGTACTTATATTGCAAAAATAAGAAAATGAGGTTAGTTTTGTTAATATATGATAATAATAATAATTTTTTTTTTTGCATCTTAAAAAGTTAAATTTTTTATAGTTCCTTGACAAGGTACATACTTAATTTTGTTTTCTCCCTTTTTTTCCCCCTAAATTCTGAAACTAGTCAACAAACTTTTTTGGGGGGAGGGGTGACTCTTCAGTGAAATAGTTCAGTCTCTTGAACACTAGACTTCATTTCAGGCTGTTTGTTTCTTAGGATAATTTTAAAATTGTTAGGTAACTTCTTGTTTTGTTGTTTTCCCAGATCATTCAGGCACATGGTGGGACTGTGGACCCTACTCTTACAAGCAGGTGTACACATCTTCTGTGTGAAAGCCAAGTCAGTAACATGTATGCTCAGGTAAGCAAATTAATAACACGTATTACTGGGTCAAAGAGTGGCATGGGTTAGAAGGAACTTTTAAATTAATTCCAGCCCCTGTGCTGTGGGCAGGGTTGCCACCCACTAGATTAGGCTGCCCAGAATCCCATCCAACCTGGTCTTGAATGCATTTGGGGACGGGGCATCCATAACCTCTCTGGACAACTGAAATGCCTGCTTTTATTCCCTTACTGAAAAGGTAGGGAGCTTTCAGTATGTACTTCATGCTTTAAGTGTAAAATACAAGTTTCCCATGGTACACTTTCTTTTTCAATCATTTGTTGTTTGTAATGTGGCAGACTTTAATAATGCACATGGTAGTTTATTTCAGAGAACACTGAGTAAGATCCTGTGAGAAACAGGGTCATGAAAATGCTCAGAAAAAGTCACTAACATTGGACATTTATATTGTAGAAAAAGTGTAAAATAAAGATGTATTTCAGTTTTTAAAAGTTGTTCATGCATATCTTCATAGGCTTTAAGAGAAAGGAAGAGATGTATTACAGCACACTGGCTGAACTCAATTTTAAAGAAGAAGAAAATGGTACCACCTCATCGAGCCCTTCATTTTCCAGTGGCATTTCCACCAGGAGGAAAGCCATGCTCTCAGCATGTAAGAAGAAAAAGCTTTCCTCTAAAGAACGCTTGCTTCATTACATGAGCTTTATTAAATTGTAGCTAGAAAGTGCTTAGTCAAAGCAAAATGCATGTTTCTTATGTCACACAAGTAAAAACTTATCATAATCTTAGTATACCCCATATTAACATAAGACTACCATGTGATTCAGAGTGCTTTGCACATCTTGCTGGACTCTGAGAACTAAATATTTAATGGCTATGTTTGAGTATCCTTCTCTTAGAAGGGGGAAGGATGCAAAGATAACATGAGTTATTCATAATAACATGACAGGAATCCGAACCTCTTATGTCTCAGTGACAGTGTGTTCAACACTTTATGCTGCTTTTACAACAAAATTGCAATTTTTCCTTTTTAAATAAAAGAAAAGAATGGCAAAAAATGAAAACTGGACAAGACTAAGGGTAAGAAAAGTGGGTAAAGAAGTATATTAGGATACTACCTAATGATAACAAAGGTAAGAGAGAATTAAAATTTACTTTGTATGATCAGCTGATACTGCTTATTCAGTTTCAGAGCAGAGTAGAGCTGAGAGTTGAGAAGATTTTTTTTTTTTTCCAAAGGGAAAGTAGGGTAAATAAGTAAAAAATCTTGACTTCAACAGTATCAACAGCAGCAGGAGAAAGAAGTAAAATGTGTGAGAAGAAATCTGGACGTAGCTTTTTTTGTAGTAAAGCTGTAGGAAAAATGTAGTAAATGACAAAAAGCTGATCAACATTATGAAAATAATTTTTCTTGAGTTAGAGCTAGTGCTAGAAGCTTGTAATTTTTATGTACAAGCAGATTGTTTTTTTAACTGTATGCTATGAGCCATATTTTGAGTGCCTGTATACCACAGCTAAGATGTATGTTTCATTAAAATGTTAAAAAAGTTACTAAAATAGAAATATTTTCAACAGGGATGTTTCATAAGTACCTTCTACTTTCAATTATTTCTGTCTTTCTATCTGTATGTAGATAATCTCTGTGACAGGGTTTGTTGATAGTGACAGAGATGACCTCAAACTGATGGCATACCTAGCAGGTGCCAAATACACGGGCTATCTATGTCGCAGCAACACAGTTCTCATCTGTAAAGAGTAAGTGCTTTATCTCCAGAGTGCTCACATCTTCAGTTGCTTCTTACCACTTAATGTGTTTCTAAATGTGAAAGATTCATTACATCTCACTACGAACGTTTAATCATTTTCGTGATTTGAAAGCATTAAACCTTGTGATGTTGCTTCTTGAAGGAAATTATTGCATGCTTCTATCTTAAATTTGGCCTGAAAGCTAGCAAAAGAGAAGTCATTTCTTGTACTACTGTAGATTATTTTTGCAAGTGATCTTAACTGTTGTATTGTCAATAAGTAAAATACGTTGGGGCTGGGGGGGATGGAATAATAGTTTTTGAAGTGCTGGAAGAGGGAAAACTGAGTTAAATTCAGTTCTGGCCTGATGGCATTTGGGGCAGAAATTCTTCTCTAATTGACATTGCTTGTTCTAGCGTGTAGAGCAAAAGTATTTTTTTGAGAGTGCCTACTGTATTACAATTAAAATAATAGGGAAAGGAAGAAATACTGATGCATAAGTTAATTAGTATAAATGCTATTTATCTGTTTTACTAAAACTTTCTTTCTTCATCTCTGAACAATAAGACCCAGTGGCTTGAAGTATGAGAAAGCCAAAGAATGGAGAATACCATGTGTGAATGCACAGTGGCTATGTGACATACTGCTGGGAAATTTTGAAGCTTTACGGCAGATACAGCACAGTCGATACACAGTGTTCAGTCTTCAAGATCCACTTTCTCCCAGTCAACATTTAGTTCTAAACCTGCTGGGTAAGTTTCCCAGAATTCTCTGATCTGTAGCATTTGTTGATGTAAACCTGTTTAATCAAGAGAAGCATCTTTATTCTTACCATAAATAATTTTGTGGTGGATTCACTTCTGTGGTGTTCTTCATTTCGTAGATGCTTGGAGAGTCCCATTAAAGGTATCACCAGAACTTCTAATGGTACGTTGAGTTATACAGCTGTTTTTGTTAGATTGCTGCATAGTGTTTTTAACATCTGAGCATGTGTGCATATGGTGTGAGGAAACATGCCAGAAGAACCCACACAAACTATCCTGGTAGCACTTGCTTTTAGTTGTCTGTTAGCATAAATCTTAAAAATAATCTTTTGCAGAACTAAGAAACTGCAGTGTATTATATAAAATTATTACTTTAGAAATACTGTGGCCTGGTTCTTCATTCTTTGCTTTTACGTAAAGCCTTTAGAAGAGGCTTTGTATTTTGGAGTCAGTACCTAGCACAATCTGAAAACAGGCCACATATGGATTTTTAAAGCAGAGCACCTGAAATCTGTAAGAATTTTGTTATAATCATTACTAAATTTTAAATAGGTTAGGTAATGCAAATTATAGATTTGAACTACTTTGTACCCTGTGTAAAAACTAAAGTTGTGGGCACGTGTACCAAATACTCAATTCCAAAAAATACATTGTGATTTAGAAAAGTGAAAGTGTAAGAAACATTAAGGAAACTAAAAATGCACCATTTAAAAAGTTTTTTTCATGGAGTGGACTCTGACATATGTAAAATGTGACAGGTATAAATTGCTGTCCACACCACAGCTGTTCTGCACTGTTCACTTGCTCTGAACATGTGAATACTCCTTCGGTTTTAGCCTTCTGAAAGGTTTTGTGCTGTAATTTCTTTCTATTTCAGATTTATGCGTGATAACTGTTTTCACTGTGCCTGTCTTGACATAGGTAATTCCTAGTTTGAGCTAATGAGCTTTCAGTTCATTTGTACCACAAATGACTGTCAGATAACATTTTATATTATACAAAAATACTTTGACTCAGCCTTTGTATTCTGGATTGCATACCTCAGTCCATTTGTGAAGTCTTCTAAAGACAGGTGCTTAATAACTGTAATAACTTAATTAGTACCCAGACCCAATTTAAAATATTAGTACAATTTGTTAACTTATTACATTTCAGCTTTAGAAGTAGCCACTACTTCTGTATCTCTTACTGTGACCTTAACTTCAAAACAGTCTTATACTTGCAGTCCACTATGAAGTGGTGTTGTAATCCATTAGGAATCTATTTTTTCTTTTTTTTTTAAAGTTTGTGAATTTAATGCTTTCTCCTTGAAGAGATTAAATTTCAGGTGTAGATTTGAAAGTTAAATATATGTCACACTTTCTGTCAGTGAGAACTTTCAAGTTAGTTGAGCCAGAGAGAGTCTGAAAGCTGTGTTTCTTTTCTTCTGGGCAAATTCTCTAGTGGCTAATTTAGTCTAGAGGAGGCTGAAGTTTTTGTGAAATGACTGCCCAAGCATCTACTGGAGCTTCTCTTTCTCTAATCAGGGAACTTGAGTTTCTACAATGCAGGTGCCGCTATTTTCCGTTGACACTGAATTACTGGAAAGCTACTGTAGTCTTCACCTATTTTACAAATTAACATGTTTTTTGGTCTCTTTCTCATTTAATTCTTTGAGTTTTCCAGTAATAACCATCCTCATTATCTAAATGGAACAAAAAATTTTTTTTCTTTTATTTCACTTAAATGATTGCATAACCTTGTGGAAAAACTTTAGTTAATGCTCAGCTGTGCTCTTGGGTCAGCTGTGTGAGCAGTCAGTTCTTCACTGCACACCTGATAGCCTGTCCTTCTCATCTCTGTGTTTGCAGTATAGTCTCGGATACTGTTGTACAATTCTCCTGTTTCAGAATGGAAGTTGAGTTCCCTGCTCAGTTCAGATGTAAACATATAGATTGTCTAATTTCAGGGTGTGAGGTTGCCTTTGAAACCAAAGCAAAATGAATCCAGTCTTCAGCCGTCTTCCAAAAGAGCCAGGTAAGAACAATCAGTGCCAGTAGTCCTTCATTTACTTTACCATGTAACTGTTTACTTTACCATGTAACTGTGAACTGCTCATCATTCTGGTTCCATCCCGTGCCCTGCTAATTGAAATAACTAGTAGCATTTTTTGCATGTTGCCAGCTATTCAAAAGGCAGAAATAGAATGATAGCTGAGGAGCAGAATAGTAAGAGAGCTGGAAGAGAACAGAATCAGGAGAAAATACTCTGTTCTCAGCATAATTTTTTTTATCTAGAAGATTGATCCTGCCTAATTCTTGTGTTTGTATTTTCATTCCTAAAAGTTGCAGCAGTGTGCTTGTCTGTTTTTGAAATAATATGATGTTGCACCCAGACTTATATTCTGCTGTATTTCATGTATGCTGTAGGATTGAAGACCTACCACCACCTACTAAAAAGCTTACCCCAGAGTTGACGCCAATGGTGCTCTTCACAGGATTTGAACCTATGCAAGTTCAACAGTACATTAAGGTGACTTTTGCACTTACCTCTGTGGAAGCACTTGTGTTCTTCTTTTGTAAGACTTGATTAGCCTTTGTTTAGTGTGTAAAAACTGATACTTGCTACAAGTGAGATTAGAATGTAGATTTATGTGAAATTAGTTTTGTTTGATAACTTTCCTGCTTTAGTTTACTTCATGCCTCTCTGCTACCTTTTTGTTCTCTATGGTTGTTTTTAAAGACAAGACCCTTTCATGTTTTGTGGTGGGTTTTGTTTGTTTGTTTTAAATCAGCAAACTTCACAACCAAACTTTGGTGAGGGAAGTAGTGATTACTGTACTGGATAGGACCCAGACTTCTTCTCATATAATGCCACATGCTTCAGAGGAAGTTGATGGCAGAACTGATGGCACACTTAAGATCATATGTTCCCATATTTCGTTCTGTTCTCATAAATTGCTCCCAAAGCTTAATGATGTAAAAATCCAATGACTCCTTGAATTTAATGATCAGAAAGCATTAGTTCAAAAATAGTTTTTCATTTGTAATTTGTCACATGTTGGCTGAAATCTGAGACACAGAGGTGGTGGTTTTGTTTTTTTTTAATTACTGACCCCAGTAGGGCATGAAATATCTTGCTGCTTTTATCTGCTCCAGATACTCAAAAGCAAATGAGGACTAGTTTGATTCTATGTTTCTTAGAAATCCGTGTCACTTAAGCACATCCCAGATATCCTAGTTTCTTCTTGATTGTACCTAAAGTATTTTTCAGGGGAATTTTGAGGTTTTTTTCCATTATGGTGTTTTCATTTGAAGCTTGATAGAACATACTTTGGAACAAAAATGATTTTTCAGTTTATCTATCTCAATAAAGTTCCAGTGCCAACTCCCCATTCTGTCATGTTGATACCAAGCTGACTATGTGAAGAAATTTCATTAGAGCTATGGCTCCACAAATACATTAAATAAATTTTTGGCCTCAAGGCTTGTGATTGCCAAATGTTGCAGTGATACTATTAAAAGTGTCAGTGTTTGAATACCTTCCTGAGGCTAGCGACCTCCCATCTTCTTGAACTGGAGAGTTAGTCTTTTTTTTCTCCTGTGCACCCAAATGGCTCCTTGAAGATCAGAATGCAAGTCTTTATAAGGTACTCACAGGCATGCAGTGTTTGAGGTGAGCATATATTATGAATGAAAACAACAGCTTTTACATTTCAGAGTGTACAAGTTTAGTATTCACAGGGTGCTTTTGCATATCTCAAAGGAGTTCAGCAGTAGAGAGATGCAGTGTATTGGATAATACTTCTGTGTATCATCTTGATGCAAGCTGTCAAAATAAGCCAGCACAGTACAGAAAAGCTTAAAACATTGTCCCTGTCTAACTTGTTTGTTACTATCAGAGCAGTACAGAGGGATGCCAGACATCTTTCAGGGCTTCTAATGCATGCAGTAAGCCTTCTTGCTTTGTTAATGGCTGATGACTGATGTAATATAAATGCTGCCGTATGTTAAATTTTAATGCCTAAAAATACTGTGGTTTTGTTTATTCTTTTTAAATTTGTACAAAACACTTGTGCTGTAAAAATCAAAAACCTGTGGTGCGTAGATAGTGAAGCTGTCCAAATATTTTCAAATGTTGTAATTGTTCAAATTCTTACCAGAGGAAGCACTCTTTATAAATAATTCCTATGTTGAATGGTTGTTAATGGTGTGTATCTTAGCTGAGATGTCAATTCTGAGGTAGTTTGGGTTTGGTAGTTCAAACTTAGGAAAAAATGGTAGTTACTCAGTATCATCTCAAATAGATATGGAACTGATGTATGTAAAATATATGTGGTTTTCATGCAAAGAAATTTTGTCCTCTATGAATAAGTAGCAAAATCAGGTTTACCAAAATTATGATGGATGTCATACATTTTGTAGATGAAAAGAGCAAAATTATTACATTTTCTACCTATAAAAAAAACCCACAAAATTAACTTTATATAAAGAAATAATCAACAGATACAAAAGTAGAGTTGCAGCACATAGCTCTCATTCTAGCTAGATATAATTAATGTCTGGAAATAGCTGGATCTTCTTGTCTGTAAATTCTGTTCATTAATCACCCTTAGTAAATGAATTCCTGTAATACAGAAATCTCCTACGTTTACTATTTCATGAAGAGTTCAGTTTTATTTGATGGCAATGTTACGATTCCACATTCTATTCTTTCCAATTTCTAATGACTGTTCCATTCTGATTTGTATTTTTTACAACTTTCAGAAACTGTATATTCTTGGAGGTGAAGTAGCAGAATCTGCCCAGAAATGCACCCACCTAATTGCCAGTAAAGTGACCCGCACTGTCAAGTTCCTGACTGCAATTTCTGTAGTCAAGCACATAGTAACTCCAGAGTGGTTAGAAGAGTGTTTCAAATGCCAGAAGTTTGTTGGTAAGCTAAGCTGCTATCAGTTTGTTTTTTTTTTATTATAAACTTAAGGTTGTTTGATTTCAGTGTGTGAAGATGGCCTTCATATTTAAAAAACCCTTTCTTTGTGAGATTTTGAATTGCAATGTCTCTTGAAGATTCTCTGCAGGCTTTCATTTTGAATGCAGAGGTTTTTAAGTTCGTAGCAAATCTGACCATCATAGTTCATAACTCACAGAGATTACATGCTACGTTCAAACAGTTACACTAGCAAATTGTTCATATTTCACTTAAGGTAGAAGGTTATGTTGGTATGGTTAAAGCTGTTCCAGGACTGCTTTTAAGTCCTCTTACAATAGAACATTTTGTTACATTTAATTTTCATTCGATTTAATCCGATCTTTCCATTAAGTGAAACAAAAAAGAAGTTTGCTTTAGTGTGGTTAAAATAGTTGGATGTTGGCAAACGGTCTGTCTGTGATGCAGCTACTTATAGTTCTCACCTTTGAGTAGTTTTAAAGTCTTGGGTGATTTTAGTTTCATTAATTCTAAAATAAAAGTTGTAAAGAAGTAAGCAATTGTTGGCACTGTGTACAAGAATTCATTTAAATAATTAAAATGATTTAATTTAGTACTGTAACAGTGTTGTAATGTCAACTTTCTTTTAACACTTCTCTGTTGACAGCTGGAAAGAACAGAATAGTTTATTTGAAAAGGATGCTGGATCTGAAGAAAATCTTAAAGGCTGATTATTTGTTTTATTATTGTTTTATGCTTTTCATGTAATTTCTTTGGAAGGAGCAAGCGTATAACATTGCTGCCTCACAATCGCAAACATTTAAGTCTGTGGATAAATTAACCAATAAACCACAAAGATTTTTATTAATCTGAAGATGGCAACTTTCTTGATTCAGCATCAATGAACTGAGAAATCAATCCATTTGAAAGCTATTAGAAGATAAATAAGGTCTGGGGGTTTAAAAGGATGACTGTTTTGATGTAGTGCTTAAAGTACTTGTCTACTGAAATTTAGTAGATTTGTGGAAAATGAGTTGCCTTTGCTTTTGTACCTAATATAACGATGGAGAATGTGGCAATTCTTCAGAAAAAATGCAGATCGTCCCTGGGAAGAGCAATTTTTTCTTAATGTAAAATTGTTTTTTGCTCTTTGAACTAGATTGTTTTGAATTAAATCTGATTTTGAAATACGCTTAACATAACTTTTTGTGGAATGGTGAAGGTAAGATTGAAATCCCATCCCAAATTTAAAAAATACAATCAAAAAACAATCTGCTGAATAACAGGAAAAAGGGAAATAGATGGAAAGTTTTTTCTATTAAGGCTGCATGAGGGCTTGAAGACAGTTTTTGGGCAAGTAGAAAAGGAGAGTGTGTAACAGTGTATGTTGCTAGGTAAACAAGGAGAATAAAACAGTTTCACATAAGTAATTGTGGGTCATCCTAATGAAGGGATACTATAATCACGTTAAAATTACTGTTTTAGCATTTAGAGTCATTCAGCCACTAACATTTTCTAATTGGCTTAGATGTTAGGTTATGATGATGATGTTACAGTCTTTCCTGTATTGTATTTATTACTCTTTCAGATGAGCAGAACTTCGTGTTGAGGGATGCTGAAGCTGAGGTGCTTTTCTGCTTCAGTTTGGAAGAGTCCCTGAAGAGAGCACAAGTAGCTCCACTGTTCAAGGTAGGCAGTTTTAAGAACAGCATTTAAATGCTTGGAGCTTTTCAGCTGAATTCTTTCAGCATTGAGACCTCAGCTTTTGTCAGAACAGTAGAACAGACAAGCACGTAACATACATATTATATATATATTTATATATATATAACAAATTATTTACATAGAGGGTTGATTTTATGCATATTTCCTGCTTAAGTATTGATGGGATGGATCTGAGCCTTCTGAGTGACTGAATCCTGTGGATGAGAAAAAAAATCTGTTCAGGGTGTAAACCAGTATTTGCTCCTCTTCAAAATGCTACTTATGGAAGGGGTGATTTTTTTTTTTTTTTTTTTTTTCCCCCCCCAAATGCTCTAGTGGTTAAAGCACATCTCCAGAAAAATGAGTCATAGTGGATGTGCACTTCAGCCTGATTTTCCTTGAAGACTGCACTTAGCACCAGGCCCTTTGCTGGCATGGTGCAAGATGGTTTTTCTGCCTCTGATTGAAATTATGCAGCTGTGCAGAGAGGGTTTTGAAGATTCAAGTTGCTAGTGAGTCTTTAGCCGAGCAGAATTTGAGGTTGTTTTTTTTTTGAGACAAACCACCTAAAAAGTGTATTTTCACAACCTGTAATAAATAAGCATCTGTTCTCTATTAAATCTGAATAGTACATCATTTCGATCAGTTTTGCAGCCCTAGCTGATAAAAAAAAGTTGATCTACTTGGTGATCTGTTCATCTGTATCACTCCCAATCAAGTTGCAGGATGATTTTTGTCAGGGAGTAATGTACGTAGTTAATATATTGTGGTGTTTATTTAAAAGATGAAAGCTTTAATTAGAATAACTCAGGTTTTTGGAACCCCTTAGGCATACTTGTGCTTGAAGAAGCAAGGAGCATTGTTCTTAACAAATTGCAGTTATTTTTTTTTCTTTGTTTAAGAAGTGGTCATTTCAGGTTTGCCCCTCTAGGGAAAGCAGATGAGCAATAATTAAAGACGACTCATCAGCTGTTGGATTTGTTGCCATAGGCCAGTGTAAGCTGTTTACAGGCAGCCAATGATTGCATGAGAATTCATCCATAAAGATGAACACGGATGTATTGCAGACATAAGTTAACAAAATAACATTTCTTGTTATTCTTTTTTTTCTCTTCTTAGGGAAAGTATTTTTATATTACACCTGGAATTTGTCCCAGTCTTTCTACCATGAAAGCTATTGTGGAATGCGCAGGAGGAAAAGTGTTATCTAAACAACCTTCCTTTCGAAAACTCATGGAGCATAAGCAGAATAAAGTGTGTACAGTGTTGCCTTCTAGAATTTACTCATAATATCTTGTTGTGTTATTCTGAGCTTACAGTTGCTTTCTTTGATTCAGAGTTTGCCGGAGATAATCTTGATTTCCTGTGAAAATGACCTTCACCTATGTCGAGAATATTTTGCTAGAGGCATAGGTATGTATAAACTATCAATGTGATTTGAACAGTATAAATGTAAAACAGTAACAGTAGAAATTAATGCAAGTACAGATACCTGTTGAAGATGTCAGATACTAGTAGAGGGGTACGTGGACAATCCTGCAGGTCATGGAGAAGTCTGAGCCAGCTCATTCCTAGGTGTTTCTAACAAGCATTTTTCTAGCCAGGTCACCACAAATCTCTTCAAGGGTAGTCTTGAACTTGGGACTGCAACTGCATGATGCACGATTGTCAAGTTAAAGATCTGAGGTTTTTCTCTTTAGCTGTTTTTCAGTGTGGAGCCTAAAGACATGTCGTGTTTATCAATAAAACCATACATTCTGAAGCCTGATATCCGTAGCATGAAGTGTGTGGCTAAAAGTAGGGCACTGGTAGTGATTGGGGCCATATTCCCTTATTCCTTTGCATGAAGAGCAGAAAGGTACTGAATGGCTCCTCCTGATGTGCCTGCTGAAGGAGAAGTGTCATCGTAAGGGTGTAACTATATACATGTTTTTGATATTTCCAGATGTCCACAATGCTGAATTTGTCCTGACTGGAGTACTTACTCAAACACTGGATTATGAGTCATATCCTTTATGTGTGAAAGCTATCAGTTGCTTAAGGAAAATGCTTAAAAGTTTTTCTTAATTAGGAATAACTACTTAAAGTTTTATAGGATGTGTAATGTTTACTTGATAAGAGCACAGCTTAACACCCGGAAACCTAGCTTAAATTCCAAGTGGGGTTACTTTTTGATAGAAAATAGTGGAGGTGGGATGCAGGGTTACCAGAAAGTATCAATAGTAGAATATTAAGCAACAAGGGAAAATAAGTGTCAGTAAAGAAAGTATCTGCACAGGTGAACTGTAGTTGACAGAAATAGCTTTTACTAAGGAACAGTATAAATGTTATTTGATAACTGCATTGTAGGGCCGGGAAGGCTACAGTGTCTTTATGGGCGTGCTTTATACTTGTAAAAGTTCTGTTTTACAGTCATTTCTTAAAAGTTGTTCTTTCTTAACAAACGTACATATAAATTTACTTGAAGGAATAGTAAAATGCCTTAGTGCTTCGGAGTCCTTGGAGCATTAAATCTAGCTATTCAGCCATTGTACAAAGTAACTAAAACTTCCTGTGGATACTGTTTTCCAGCTGTTTGCCTAGGGATGAAGAGCAGTTTAAAGCAGGGAAGCAAAAATAAACTGCATCATTTTTAGGATGTGTAATTTTATTATGAGGAAACATAATTTACTATGTTTTGTATTATACTCCCATTTTAAAAGATCCCACTTTAGGTATCACAATTAGCCAGTTTTTAAACATTTTAACGTTAATGATGGTACTTCAGCCAAAAGTGTAATTTGGGTGTAAAAATAAAAGGGCTTGCTGTCTATTAAATTATGGATGTTGAAGATGAAAATGTTTTGTACTTTATTTTTATTTCTTATACTCTATTTTCTTTTATATTGATATTTTGCCCACATTTTAAATAAATGTACTTTTAAATGTTTTACTCTATATTTTAGTGGTGGTTCCTTTTTTTTAATACTGTGCAACAGTGGCACTCTGGTAAGAGTAAATTACTCAAATCTTTTTCCAAACAATGTAAAATTATTTTGAACTTATTTTTATTAGGTATGTTTTAATATATAAAAATCCTAGTGCTTTAAAGGGGAAATTGTTAAAAATTTATAGATGTGTTTTTACTGAAAAAAAGAAAAAGCTTGAAGGAAGGAGAAACTCTAACCCTACATAGTATGCTGTTGTGATAAGTTCTGTTTGTATAGTGAGTTTTACTAAATAAATATTAAAAACCAGTCTTCAAAATATATTCACTTGTTCTTCCTGACTCTCACACAGTTTTAATAAATGTGACATTACATTTTTTTAGATCAGAATCTGGTAGATGGAAATTGTCCTAAAAATGTTGATTTGATCAGCAAGCCATTAAATTCTAGTGGGAGAGTGCAGATATTCACTTGTCTGCATGGTGTTGGATGCATCGTAGCAGCTTGTGAGCCATTCAAAAAACAATTCAAGATGGAAGACAAAGCCTACTTAAAACAATTGCTTCTCATGCTGTTTTTTCTAGTGTTTTGTATTTCTGTGCAGAACTGTTTTACAGGGAAGGTTTTCAGTCGCGTTAAAGGGAGGTAAGCAGCTGTTTTTAGCTTATGCAAAGCTGTCTGCAGAGAAGTTATTAATTTCAAATCTCCTTTGTGCTGTGGCTTAGAATGTAAATCCACCTGATATTTGACCATTATTTCTGTTGCTTTTTTTTTTCCCCATGCCTCAGTTCAACAAGATGCTTAAGCAAATGACAAATTCAAGCTATAAGAACACGGTAAATTTCACGATGAGTGAAGTCCCATAGAGGTCAGTACTGTGCTTGTTGCCTTAGTGCTGGCTCTGGGTTCTTCAGCTATAATGATTTATCCTTGTATTCACCATTTGTTTTTTAAGTAATAAGGAGTTACATGATGTTAAGAGGAATTTCTACCAGCTTGACCTTTGCTAAGGTGACAAAATGTAGTAAATAGATTAAGGTGTTTTTAGATCACAGAATCATAAAATACCTCAAGTTGCAAGGGACCCACGAGGATCACTGATTCCATACAGGACCACTCAAAATCCAAGCCCTATTTCTGAGGATGTTGTCCAAACACTCCTTGAACTCTGGCAGCTTGGGGCAGTGACCACTGCCCTGGGCAGCCTGTTGCAGAGCCTGACCACCCTCTGGTGAAGAACCTTTTTCTAACCTCCACCTGACCTTCCTCTGTTGCAGCTCTGTGTTGTTCTCTCAAGTCACTGTCAGCAGAGAGCTGAGATCAGCACCTGCCCCTCCACTTTATAGCAGTGCTGTAGGCTGCCATGAGGCCTTCCTCTCAGCCTCCTTCTCTCTGGGCTGAACAAAATAAGCAATTTCAGAAGCTAAAAAAGTATGGTGTGGGGTGGGAGAAAATAGTACTTTTCCCCAAATGCCATTCATTGCTTAGAACAGATCTATGTTCTTTTTTTTTTGTTTGTGAGCTGTTCAGTTGTCCATAACAAACTTCATTATGAGATTAAGAAAAAGAAGTTCCTAAATGTGGAGATCTGGAAGTTGGTAACGTGTTTTTACACTTCTAAAAATAGTTTATTTATTTATTTTTAAAGGGTTATTTTTTGGCTAATGGGTTTTCTTAATGGCTTAAATTGTTCAGGCACACAGACCTACCTGGTATGCCCTCCCTTTACTATCAGTGCAGGGCATAGCTCTAAAACCTGACTAAGACCCCTGCACAGAGCACATCTCTTAAGAATCTAGCAAGCTTGTTTAGTTATCTGCATTTTCTAAAGAGCACTAAAAATAGACAAGATGAATCCTTCCATAAAGAACTTAACAAATGGACTGCATACTTTTTAATGGAGAGAAAGGTACACTTCTTTTCTTCAAATACATCTCAGAATGTGTAATATTGAACTAACCCAAATCTGTGCTACTCTCTGTATGGCTTAAGTCTTTCTTCATTATACTAGTTACCAGCATGCAGAAAGTATCTCGGTGCCTTTTCCTTTAAAAAACAGCTGTTGTAGCTTTTGAACTTTGGAAAATACTGTGATACATGAAAGCTTCTTACCTTGAATAAATACTTTTTACTTATCAAGGATTCAGTCTATCTTTTGTATATCTTGCAAATGATGGATTGCCTTATGAAATGTAGAGCCTGCTTTCAAAAAGCAACACATATATAGAGTAGGTGCCACTGTTTAACTGTGTATGGAATCAAACACAAGACAGGAATTTGTACCACCAAGGTCTAGAAGCTTACAAGTCCTACTAAGACAAGTCTTGGCAGAGTAAAGCTTTTTATGGAGGGGAGGAGAGGTAGAAAGAAACCAGATTCAGATGTGTTGGCAGTTTGTGTCCTGGCTGCTAGATTCAGTTATTCATTTGGCTCTTGGTAATGCTTCTCACCTTTTTCAGAATTAACCTCCACATTTTCTATAACTAAGCAGCGCTGAGGGTACATAACACCTTTGCCAAAGACTATTCCAGTTAAGAGATGTGTGAATGCAATAGCATCTGAAAGGTAAATTTCCTTTGTATGAGAACTATCCAAAATGCTGTCAGATACTGCATAGAAAAGCTTGAAGAAAAGCAAATGCAATCATGGAACAAATGAACCCTGTGGGAAACATGAGTGGTAACGCATCTGTTTCATCATCAATGGAGACAGTGTGTTTATTTAGCCAACATACAAGTATGACTGATTTGATTAACCTTTCAATTAGAGTAGAAAACAGAACCTGCCAAGAAATAGTCTTTCAAGAACCACAGGAGCTGTCCGGAGCCAACTGGCTTGCACAGATGTTACTGTGTGTGTGTGTGTGTGTGATTAGTGGTAGAGAAAGGGTTTGATGAAGTTTTCTGATACTAGATGGTTGTTACGAGCTTGCTTTTCTTTAGTGGAAGATTATAATACTTAAGTGTCCTATTTGATCCTGGCTTCTGTACTTCTCGGGAAAATAAAAAAGCTTTCACTTTGTTAATTAGTTGTCTGGAGAAACATTATGTTCACATTATAAATTTTGGGGTAGAAAACCTGTCCTGATGTTTTAGTTATTTGAAGATAAATAAATGTGAAACGTGGTCTTGATAGCAGAGCTATTTCACTAGTAAAAGACTTAGAGGATATTAGGAGGACTTGGTCTCCACTCATAACCTTGCAGCTTTCATGGCCGTTAGTTGTAAAGAACTGTAGAACAGAGTAGTGAAGTTGAGGTTGGGAGACACTTCCCAATCTCAGGTGCTGTCAGGGTTTCAGTACCTCAAAGGATGGAGATTCCGTGATTTCTATGGGCACCCTATTGCTGTGTTTTGCCACCATCCATTTGATAAACAGTCACCTGTATTGGCCTTAAGGTTGATTCCTGGGAAGCAGTTTGAGTCCAGTAATCCAGTGAGTTATCTACTTAGTTTATCTGCCTACTTCTCACACTTTGTCTATACTGATAGTATGGAAAACAGTATTGAAAACTGAACCTGAAACATGACAGCCTGAGCTCATCCTGTGTCTGTGCAGATTCAATTGAGGGAAAAGGTTCTGGGTACCTTGGCCTTCTTTCTGTCTTTCATCTCTAGGTCCCTTGCCATGTTAAGCTGCACGCTTTCTTCTTCTTCCTTTTTTACCATTGATGCTTTTACAGAAGCATTTCATGCCACCTTTCACATCTCTTGATAGTTTCAACCCAAGATGAGCTACTCTTGAATAAAATATTAGCTGCACAGCTCAAGATGTGTAAAACATCCGAGCAGAACAGATGAGCACTGGGATGGATTGTTTAGCAAGGTTGCAGAACTTTAATCTTTATGCAGCTGTACTATTAAAAATGCATCAAATATCTTCTAAGAGCAATTTAGTTAGTTTATCCTACCTCAAGGCAAAAGAGTAGACAAGAAGACAGGTCTGTTGACGTTTACTTATTTTATGTTCAGAAATCACATTGCTAGGAGGTGAAGCTAATGTATGTTTGGTAAGAGTTAATCCATAAAAAGGCTAAGTTCAGAGAGAAGTATGCTGTGGGTGTGATGAGGCAACAACTAAAGCACAGGTTAGCTAAATTCAAAGTTCACATCTTGACAGCTAGTCAAAGCCCATTCCCTTTGACTTTTTTCTTCCTGTCCTGTGCTGCCTGCAGGAAGAGTTACATAAACATCAGCAGAGCTGAGGAATGGCTGTAAAAGAAATAAGGAAAGATATTAACTTACAGGCTGACTGTAGGATAAGCACTTCTTGTTTCTTAGTCTTCAGAATCTGATTTCATTGAAGAAAAAGATACATTCTAGTTGTCTGAGCCTTAGTGGTACTGCGATGACATTTACAGATTGTGGAGTAACAGTTCTGCCACAAAAAGCATCTACCCAACCCATTGTGTTCTGATGATACATCTGATACCAGCATCCTTAGCTTGCTGTCTACGCAGTCTCTTGGAAGTCACATCTTTGGAATGTGATCTCTGTCCCTGTGGTTTGGTGAGGAGTAGGTTATGCTAACTCTAGGCAAGCAGATTAGGAAAGTACCACTTCCTATTCCTTGTAAGACTGTTCCAGTATCTCCTGGAAATGCAGTAGGCCTATCTCTGGGGAAAGGCACGCTTGATGAATTTCTTAGTGGGATGTAGGAGCTTTCCCTGGAGAAAGCCAGGGAGAGAGAAACTGTCTGAGCCCTTGGGAGACTCTCAGAGCTCTGCCAAGGGAATTCTAACTTACGCTTGTGAAGAGTGAGCAAAGCTTTGGAAAACATTCCTATCCTTAGCAGCATGGTAAATGTTATTGGTCTTTAGGCGGTGCTTTGTCAGAAGGCTATGCAGCTGTGTCTGCTAGGGATAAGGCATCATAGTCAGGGGGCACCCATGAGCAGACACGGCTTTGCCTGAGTCAGCAAAAGATATTTCCTCATAGCAAGGAGCTGGTGGAGTGAATCTAGAAGAAGCCATGAAGATGGCTGGAGCACCCCTTTTATGAAGAAACATTGAGGGAAGATGGGTTGCTTCAGCCTGAGAGAAGGCTCCAGGGAGATTTCATTATAACTTTCCAGTACTTAGAGCTTATAGGCGTGAGGGAGATTGACTTTTTACTTGGTCTGATAGTGATAGGACAAGGGGGAATGGTTTTAAACTAAGAGAGGAGAGATTTAGGTTTAATATTATGAGGAAATAATTTACTTAGAGGGTAGTGAGGCAACTGTGCCCACAGCAGGGAGTTGGAACTGGATGATCTTTACGATCTCTTCCAATCTAAGCCATTCTGTGAATACATTTTGTGCCTGCTGCCTCTGATCAGTAACTCCTGCAGGTGCTGTTTGCAGCATGAACAGCAGCTCTCATTTCTACCTGCTGTTTTCAGTTTTTCCATGCCTCGGGTGAGTGTAGGGTCAAGCATAGCTTGAGAGAGGAAATAAAGTACTTTGCTCCCAAGCAAGTTACCTGGAGTTTCTGTGCAGCCTGGTGAGGCATCTCATGGTGAGTCCCAGTATGCCTTCAGCACAGATCACCTCAGTCAGCAGCAACTCGTATGACTTCATCTCCTGGTCAGCCATGACAAGAGGTTTTTATTGCAGGCTCTCTTTACTTCCCTGGAGCAGACAATAAAATAAAGTCTACTTATTAAAAAATTAGCGTATCTCTCAGTCTTGGAGGCAGGTTAAGTAGAAGAAAACAGCACAACATAGCAAGACTTCATAAAGTATATTAGGGCTAAATGAAACACCAAGCTCTGGTGGTTGGCAGATGAGTTAATGCAGTAAATGTCCCAGTATGTTTTGTGATGGCCATGAGGACCAAGTCTCATGGTCAGCCCAGTGATGGAAAAGCCCAGCAATGCAGCAATCCCAACAGTGGAGTAACCCAGTGATGGAGAAGACCAGCGATGGAAAAGCCCAATAATGGAGCAGTTGAGTGCCTGGCGTAGGCACAGTGCTGCTGTTCTTGTTCCAGTGCTAATTACAAGATGCAAAGGTAATCCCAAGCAAGAGTGGAGGCTTCACACTCATTCTTCCAGGCAGTGAATGAAAATATGCCCTCTCTCCAAAGAGGATGTGGGGATTTGGTAAGGCTAGGAGCTTTTGGGAAGCTGACGGATTATTAAATTATTCCATTTAAATTGGAGCATTTTGCAAGAAACTGTCAATTTTGTTGAAAACTAGATTGGGGCTTTATGAGTAGGAAGGCAAAATGAATTATTAACATACCAAATAGTGAACTAATTGGAATGAAACTCATTGAGGAAACAAAGTTGGAGTAAAACATTTTATACCACTGTGTTCAGCCATGGGGTGTGGGGCTGAAATGGAAAGGGAATTCAAGTTCCCAGCTCTACAGCAACATTGCTGGATTACTGAAGAAATGCTGCAGAATGCTTGCAGCTTACCCAAACCCTGAATAACCTAGGCTGATCTGCTTGTCAAATTCATGACATTTCTGGCTTTATTGCTTCTATACTTGGTGCTGCTTTGCTTTACCTCTCTGTGGTGAATATGGTGATAAATTATCAGTTAGCACATGGTCCATGGACTTTGTTGTTATTTATTGCTTGCAGCTCCTTGATATGCATCTCCTGCACAGTCACTGCCAGACCCTCGTAAAAGCAAGAGGTGATGACAGAAAGGGGGCAAAGAGCATCATGGAGGAGGCTTCACACACCAGGGTGCTGCAACTCATCACAGGCAGCAGAGCATTGTTAGTTCCATGGACATGCAAGGAGAGAGATGCTCCTGCAGAAGTGCTCCAACTATAAAGGCAGCATTGAATCACAGCATCATAGAAAAGGTTGAAAAGGCCAATAAGAACATCTAGTCCAACTACCAACCCATGCCTGTGACTGCTCAAGACCGTGTCATCCACGGATACAAAAGGTCCTTTAGGACAATATGAAACAAAGCGCTTGGTGCGACCAGACCAAGCAGCAGAGCATTGCCTTGGAGCAGCTGCTCGTGCCACATTGTTTTGTTTGCTGATGTCCTTGGGCTCTGCAACCTGGCAGAATGCTGAGTTCCTGGTGCTCGCCTCCTGCTTTGCAGGGATCAAACTGAAAGCTGGTGAGATGCAAGCTGGTTACAAAGATGCTCATTAACAGAGATTTATTGCTTCCATATACACCATCACAACTCTAGATGCTTGTTGGACACAAGTGTCCCTGCTCTAAGAATGCAGGTATTTATATTTAATGCTACCAAGCATTAAATATTGATATATCACTGTGTATTTAACAAGCTACTCTGACAATCGTATGCCAAGTCTCCCAAAGACACAACTTTGTCTCGTGTTGTGTTCACCAGTTGTATGGTGGAACTGGCCATGATCCTGATGCCTTGAAATGGGTGGCCCTGGTGGAACAGAAGACCCCAGAAGTTCTGCCACCCCCAACCAGCCTGGATTCTGTGATACAACTCCATTTGGAACTGCATAGTCCCTTCCAGCACAAGTCATCCTATTTTTCTATGACTATGAACTCATATTAGGAGTCTATGCAATTCCTACAAGGTGAGGGGTTGGCACTGCAGGTGAGGATATGAGTACTGTTATGCTTTCTAGGTATCATGCCAAGAGAAAGGAGAGCTTTGGGTTTTTGACCCTGAGCATGGAGCTGTCACTGTTGGGCTGTGAGCTCTTCATAGCATGAAGGAAGCACAACTCACTGCTGTAACTGAGTTCTTCAGAAAAAAAACAAAAACAAAAAACCTTGTTGTATCCTGGCTATGAAATGCCTAATCAAATCATGTTTACTGCTCAGCACTACACTGCTAATTTGCTTTGATTTAGAATTTAAAAAGATAATTGCAGATGTGTGTGTCTGTATAGGTTTCTGTGAAAAGGCTTTCCTCTGTTTAATAAGCAGCCTATTAATACGGACTGCAGTAATTTGTCTTTCCTCTTCCAGTGTGATTGATTTGAATCCCTCCTTCAGAGGGGGAGATGGAGATGAGGAGCTGCAGTGTGCTCAGCCCCAAAGCTTGAGGTTCCCCTTGGAGGAGCAGCGAGGATGCTCAAAAATCAGCATTGAAGACCACTGTGCATGGTTAGGTTCTGTGACAGCAACTCAGCACATGATTCAAGAGAGCAAGGGAAAATTGCCAAGGGCATACCAAGATTTTGTTCTTATCTTGCTCCTTTACCAGAGCAAATCGAATGAGTAACAAGTCTATTCTAGAATATGGCAGCACCCAATGTGGCATGGAGGTTGTTGAGGAAGGTGTAAGGCACTGCTTCCATTGCTTCCACTGCTTCTAGTATCAGCTTAATAAAGTGTGAGGAAGAACGCATGGAAATTCATAGAATCACAGAAAGGTTTGGGTTGGAAGGGACTTTAAATCCCATCCAGACCCAACCCCCGCACCATGGGCAGAGTTGCTGCCGACTAAATGAGGTTGCCCATTGTCCCATCCAACCTGGCCTCAAACACTTTGAACACAGTTAATTTATTCATTTTCTCCCTCTGATCCTGCATGCAAAAAGACAGGAATTGGCTCTTGTCGTCTTCAGGAAAGGGAGTTTTTGTCTAGAGATATAGTCCTTGTAATCATTAGGTAGTCCTTAATCGTAACACATAGTGGCTTACAGTGACAAGCTGCTCTGAAATACTGAGCGAAAAACAACTCTGAAGGCATTCCAGCAGAAATCTCACCAACCCAGAGTGCTGTCTCCAGGGCTACTAATCATGGGCATGGAACAGTGTGCAGAACTCCAGGTCCTCTGCACAAAGAGCAGGAGGGCTGCAGCCCACCTCATTGACCCACACTGAGCTCCTCCCACATCCAGTTTCACAGCAGCCTTTGGTGTCCCTAGCATACCTAGATAGACATTTAGCAGCCTGGGCTGTGCGATGCTGCAGCCATTGAGGGCCATGCCCAGTCCCCAGGTGGCACAGGGTGTTCACCATCTGTATGGATTACATCTAAAAATTGAGATGCTTGTGCAGGGGGAGCAGCAACTGAAGCAGATTTTGCATAGTGACAGGATGTGCTGCATGCACTCCATCAGTGCCTAATGCTTCACTTCTGAGGATGTGGAAAACTCTAATAATACACCTTACTTAAAATAAATAGTACTCCTGTCTACGTCTTGTCACGTGGCTCACACATTTAAATATATAAGTGCAATGAAAAAAAAAAACATTAAAAACACACTCAATGTAGAAATAATTGCTTTTTTTTTGTGAAGGTATTGCCTTGAATTCTGCAGTCATATCAAGGCTTCTGTAAAGTATTTCTCAAAGCTTTAAACAGCTCTTTTGCAACTGTCAAAGTGCTAATACCCACAAGGAGCAGCATCCCCTGATAGAGCATCAGCCATGAAATGAAAACAGAAGAAAGGGAAGATAAAAGGAGCTGCAATACAGAGCAGGAGTTACTCCAACAACAAGATAAGCTTCTACAGCAACAAGCATCTTTGCTATGACAAAGAGTGAACTGTCCCAGAGAGCTGATAGGAAAGTCAGCTTTTCATCTTCTAAAAGTTGGGTGTTCATCCTCTGTGTGCTTGTACAATAAATAGGTGTACAGAGATTAGGCTTAGCAAGATTACTGCAATAGAAAGATAACCAAAATAAATGGAAATGCTCACCGGTGTTGTAGGCCCTCAGCAAACTCCAGAAGGAGAGATCTCCAGAAAGAGATCCTTCTTCAGTGCCAGACAGCCCTTAAATGGGTCTAGGAGAGGTGCAGCCAGGCTCCACCCCTTCCTGGTAGCACAAGTGAATTGCCTTCACCTGTGCTCTCAAGGCTGACTCATTGCTCACCTCAGGTGGTCAATCAGAGTTTCAGGCCATGACCAGCAGTTCCCATACAGTGCCAAACCCCAGGCAATACCCTGAGGCACTCTGGGGCACCGTGGTTGCTTGCTTTGATTCAAGTTTGGGGGGCAGTTTTTGATTCCTTGAAACTTCTGGCTATCCATCAGGCCCAGCTGGGTTCTTCCTACGTAAAGAAATGCAAAAGCATGTTGTGTTGATGCAACTTGCGGGATAAACTGAAAGATGCTGTCTGCAGAGGATCTTATCCCTATCGGTCCTCGGCTCCGCTCCTCGCGGCCTCTGCTGCCATCTGCCGCCGCGCTGAGACCCAGCACGGGAACGCTTCCATCGGCAGCCCATTCCAGCCGTGTCTTCCTGTTTAAAACCCGAGTGATGGCACTTTTAGGTAAAAGCTAACGCCATCTCTCTGTTCACCGAGAGAAAGAGATCTCCAATGTGTAATTCCACAGCTGTGCTGCATAGGACATCTCAGGACACAACTCTATGCAAGCAATGCTTTCAACTTGTATCTCCCTAATGGAGATGGTGCCCTAATGGCTGGAATTTGTCAGGGCTGGGAAAGGAAGAAGGACAGAAAGAAAAAATGACACATTCACCTGCACAGAATGCTTGATCTCTCTAGCAGTAAAGCCACACCCCAATTTCCCTTTCCTTCTTTGTGATTTCACCTTTTTCCTCTCCTCTACCCTCATCCCTTCCCTTCCCATCACTGGGACATGCTCCCTGTATCCCCCTTGTAGGGCTAAGGGCTGCCCACGTCCTGTATTGCATGCAGCTCCCCTATTGTAACAGCAGTGGTCAAAGGAGAAATCCATCTGCACAGCAAAGAGGGGGAGAGCAGTCGGCAGCCTCAGCCCACATGCTGAAAGAGAAATAGTGAGAGGCTGGGCAGCCTCAGGCTGCATATTTCAGAGCTGACAAGCTGGAAGACTTGGCTTCCTTCAAACCTGCCTGCTCTCCCCGGTGAGCAATGGTAATAGGATCGAGGCAGGGGATCAGACACGAAGACAGGCTGAAGGTTACCGAGTGCTGGGCCCTGGAGAAGTGCTCTTTTTAAAGTCTGCCCAACACTTGGCAAGCGCATCTTAAGAAAACTTTACGTGACCTTGAAGGCATGGGACTGAAGGCACATCAATCTGTGGGAGGAGGAGACTTCTGGCTCTGCAAAGCTGCTGAGGGCAAAGCCTTTCAGCTTGGTGTTGCAGCTCTTGTCCCGAAGTCTTTTTATGACTTTTATGAGTGTGCACTTTTTCACTCATCAGGAAAACACAGTAGATTTGGGATGGTTATTCTGCAAGGATCAGCTGACACAGAAGTGACTGCTCTAGTGTTAGAAAAGTACTTTATAGGCAATGAATGTGGACAGCTGTAAGAACACAGCTGGGAAAGAGGGGTGCTGCTTCCTGAGGGTTGTGGTGGGATCTTTTGCAGTGTCTGTTCTGTAGGTAAAACCTCTGAGCCTGGTGCAATGGTCCCTCCCTATCTACAATTTTGTTGGGGAGATATGAGTTGGGATCAGTGTTTCAGAGAAGCTGAACTTGCTTTGTGTTATTTCTTTGGGCTCCAGACCAAGCTGAACTTTGCTGAAGTGGTTGGTAACCGTGCCCATGGCAGGAGATTGGAATTAGGGTTAGGTTTTTTTTGAGGTCTCTTCCAACCCATTTTTGAAGTCTCTTCCAACCCAAGCCATTCTATGTTTCTATGAATGTTTCCCCTTGAATACTAATGCAGAGTGATAAAAGTGCATGGTGCAAAGCTCTCCAGTCACATTTTCTGACTATGTGCAATTTTGTTGAGGAGGTTCAAGAAAATGACGTCCAAAAATCGGTGATAAATTTGTAGACTTCGAAGATTTAAGTGATGAGAATTGCATAATTTGATACGTGTCCATTTCTTGATTAAAATTGAGAAAAATAATTGAAAAAAATAATTCCATCTGTCCCTTAAATCTAAAATGAGGTTTGCTTTCAAGTGAAACATTTGGTGTGATTCAGTACCTAGCGAGGGTTGGACTTCAATGCTGTGACAGCATCATACTCCCAAAGGTTCCATAAAAATGAACTGAAGCCAATCAAGGAGTTCAGACTGCCAGCAGCCACCAGCTTCTGTGTGAGGGCTTTTCAGCCATCAAGCCCTAATTCTTTCCTAAAAAGCAGCGATTGCCATTAGATGGTTGCTCTCTGTAGGCCTCATGAAGGTCTTTCTGCCTGTCGGAATGGTGTCCTGACTGTACTGGGAGAAGTATACATTGCAAAGTAAAGTTTTATCCTGTGGCATTTTCTTGCTACTGATGGGAAGAGTTTTGTCTAATGCTAGTATAGAGAAATGCCAGTTGCAGCTCAGTGAATGTATGCTAAGTAAGCAATTTCATTAGCTAGTAGTCAGTCTGCAGGATAATTTCATTACTTTGATGTGCATCATTACCTCTTCTTTCATTTACAGGGGAATTATAAATTTCACTTGGATGCATATTTTTTCTCTACCTTTTCTATTTATAAACTCTCCTTCCTGTTTTCTTTCACTGCTGTTTCTCCCTAAGTGCTAATGGTAACTGCAGGTGAGCTTTGAATTAATTCTTCCTCCCTTAGCTGCTGGATGAAAATTTCTTGAGCAGACCGTGCTTGTGGGTGTCATGTGGTTGCTTCCTTCATACCAGGGCTTTTCTTACTGACTGTGCTCATGGACCGTATCCATCCATTCACCAGTTCAACCAACCATCCAGCTATTCACCAGTCCATCCATCCATCCATCCATCCATCCATCCATCCATCCATCCACACATCCACCCATCCATCTGTCCATCCACCCACCCATTCACCCATTGCTACCTCCATCTTCTCTGCTCCCTTTCTCCAAGCCCCTGCTCACATCTCTTCATCCTTTTCATCCTTTTTTTCCCTTTGCCAGCCACTGAATGCTGCTGGGGGTTCCTTTCTAGGCTATGTGCTGCCTCATCTGATGTCAAATAGGCTGAGATCTCCCACTGAGAAAGCAGAGACAAGTTGATTGGTGGTGTTTTACCTCTCTCCGAAACTCAAGGGCCTGCTTTTGTTGGCTTTTTAAAGCTATTCATACACTGTTAGTATGAAACTGTGTTTGCCATAACTTATTTCTGGAGATTTTCTATTGTACTCTCTGTGCTGGCAATTAATTATTGAGGCAGCTTATTTACGGGCAGCGCTTACTTTCTTCTAGCAGCTCCAATGAGTTGTGAATAGCAACATTTTTTGTTGCTGGCATTGAAAGGTGGATATATTCTCTTTCAGAGCAAGACTGTAATTTAAGCAGTAACTCAAAGAGAGTCAACCTTGGTTATAAACAAGTCAGGAATTCAGCCTTTAAAATCACATGTATTGGCCAGCAGCCTTGGGCTTGATTGTTGCTTTTTGTTTGTTTGTTTTCTTTTTTAATTTTTGTTTATGCTTCACATAAAAGCAAAGCTTGTTCTCAACTCTTCCCATGCTTCAGGGCTTTAATCTCAATAACTCTGGAGCATTTTGCTGGGCATTAGCAACCTGGTGGATGCAGTTCCCTTTTCATTACTCCTGTGAGGGATGCACGTGCAGTGGCACACTCAGTTTCAAAGTTCATTTGCCTCCTTAATGCATGTTAAGAGCTTTGCAATTGAATGTGTCCAGATTTAGAAGTGATCCTCCCACCTTTTTGTCAGCCCAGTCTATATTTATGCACAGATATCACTGCAGTATTTAGAATCAGAGAATCAGAGAATTATTAGAGGTTGGAAAGACCACTAAAATTATCAAGTCCAAACCCAACCCATCCAAACCATGCCCACTCACCATGTTCCCCAGTGCCACATCTCCATGGTTCTTGAACTCCTCCAGGGACAGTGACTGCACCACCTCCCTGGGCAGCCTGTGCCACTTCATTAACACTCTGAGAAGGATTTTTCCCTAATATCCAACCTGGACCTCCCCTGGTGCAATTTAAGGCCAATATCTCTCATCCTATCACCTCTTGTTCTGTTTGAGCTCCCTTAACATACCTTGCCTACGTGTCCCCACGAGCTCTCAAGAAGCATTTTATAAGGGAGGAGGCTCAGCTTTCCTTCATTGTTTGCACATTTCCACAACTCCCCTTTGCTCAGAACCCCTCAGTACAGCCCCAGCAGCAGATGAACATGGGGCAGGTTGAGGTGTCTGTGTTCCAGAGCCAGGTCCTTGTGCCTCTCCACCTCTCTCACCAAAGGGTTTCCCTCTGACTGCAGTGAACAAGCCAGGGTTACCCTGCACTTAACAGGAGATCTGCAACAGGAAGATGCTGAAATGTTCTCGTAACCAATTAGCTCAATCCATCAAAGCCTGATTAAAATAAGCAGAAAGGTTTTTCCTTCCTCTGCAGCAGAAGAAGCCCTCTTATACGGAATGTGCTTCTCTTAATTACTACTCTGCAAATCCTCAGTGAGACAAAGACTCAGCATCGCAGCTTAATTCCTCTCTGCTGTAATAATGCTTTCATTTCATTCCTTAAGTGCACAAGGCAGGATAATATGTGGGCTTTGGTTTTTCTTCTTTCATTTATATTGCAAACGTCCTTCAGTCAGTAATGGAATTGCAGAAGACGTAGCCAGAACAATAAGAAGACATTGGTACAGCAACTAGAGACTGAGTACTGCCATGATCTTTGTGGGATGGGGGAGTTTGGGCTGAGATTGCAGACCCGAATGTAATCCTATTGGAATCCTATTGGAAAGTGCCATGGCTGGCAGGAGCATGTAGCAATAGTAGCAGAGGTCATATATTAGATAAAGAGAAGCAACTAATGCCATATGGTGAGATTTGGGCAGGATTTTGTTCTGATCAGAAAGAAAGAGTCAGAGAGATTCACTCAGACGGTGCTAAGCCCCTGAAATGCTGGTAAGCACTCATGAAAAGATGCCAAGGGATTTTTAGGAGTCAAATGTGACCTTCAGCTGGGATTAGTGCAAGCGAGTGAAGGGAACGTTGGAAGTGACAGGAGTAGCAAGAAGCATAGAATCATTAAGGTTAGAAAAGAACACTAAGATCATCAAGTCCAGCTGCCAACCCATCACCACCATGCCCAACTAACCATGTCCCAGGGCTGTCCTGTGCTTCCCTTAACTCTCTTAGAGAATGCAAAGATTTAGAGGACATTTTCATGGCATTCCCCCAGCTGCCTACTAGGTCATGAAGTAGCAGTTTGAAATGTGGTGCTGATGGGGTTTTCCAGATAACAGTCAGACAAATCCAGTCCCCAACCAGAGAGATGGGGCAACATGAGCATCCTCAAAGTCTCAGCTTGTAGGTCGGCAGTCCCCTCTGCTATTCTCTTCTCTTGTGTGAAGCAGAGTGGCTCCTAGCAGGCTGACTGCCTGTGTGGTGTTTGCTGAATTCAGCTCCATGGGTTACTTAGCCTTTCTGATAAAACAGAAGCAAACAAACCACATCCTGCTGGCTGGAGCAATCAAAATGTTGGCTCCTTCATAAAGGAAAGAGGACTGAAGTCTTTCCCACCACTCCAAAGTCCCTCCACACCCAGCCGTAGCCACATCTACCTATGTGTGATAGTCAGAATTGAGGACAGCCAGCACTGAGTTTTGCACAGGAACACTGCTGGCATGAAACCCACAGCCACAGCACCAACGCATGCTTGTGCCATAAAGGATTGCAAGGCAACGGCAGCCAGTCTGGCCACGCAAAGCTGGGAATGATTCAGAAGGATAGAGACAACTTCTTGGTTGCTCTTCCGTATCCTCACTAGCCCAGATCAGGAATAAGTTTCTGAAATAATGATCCTTCTGATCTCCACTGACCATGCTGGTTTTCATCAAAGAGAGGTCTGGGGGCACACATGGAACATGTCCCACGTCACTTGCAAATAGAGATGCAAACACAAAATGCCTGCGGTGTTGCAAAGAGAAGACCCAGCTGTGGCTGTCAGCTCCAGTCTCAATGTCACAGGCTGAGATTTGTTCCAAGCACAGGTTCACCTTGAAGCTCTCATGCAAATGAGAAAATTAACAGTGTGGAAAAAAGCAAAGAGCGTGAATGACCCTGTGATCAGTTTTATCCAGTTTTGTTCAGAAGGCATTTTGGTTAGCTATGAATGTGACAAAGTTGATCTCATCCTCCAGGAGGGAGCAGGCTGCTGAAGCCTGATATGGGCTCCCCAGAGAGCTGCCCACAGGCATCTCCTCCATGGTGCTTCCTTCAAACATTGAGGCTGCAAAGAGTTAGTGGCCTCATAGCTGAAATTACGTCTAATTGGCTTTCTCTGTGGACTTTTAATTTATGATTTCGTTGAGAAAAATCTACCAGCTAGGAAATTCTGTTCTAATTCTCAGTTGGGGCTGTTGGCTTTTGGCTGACCACAACTCCTCTCCTCTCCTCTCCTCTCCTCTCCTCTCCTCTCCTCTCCTCTCCTCTCCTCTCCTCTCCTCTCCTCTCCTCTCCTCTCCTCTCCTCTCCTCTCCTCTCCTCTCCTCTCCTCTCCTCTCCTCTCCTCTCCTCTCCTCCTCTCCTCTCCTCTCCCTCTTTTTCCTACTGTATCCCTGCTGTTTGAAAAACTCACAGAGGAAAAAAATAAATAGAGAAATAAGAAACCCATGGCAGCAGTTTTCATGTCCTTTCCTTTTCTCTCAGTTCCAGACATGGTATCTTTTCAACACTTAATTCTTCTAATTGCCTTATTATGTCTCATACAATTGTGATTCACAGCTGTGAAACACGCTTTAGCTCCCAGAAGAGCACCTTGTTCCGTTGCTCTCATGGAAACCTAGGCAAGGCTGTTTTGTTTGAGGAGGATGATTGCTCCAAGTCTGAGCCTTAGCTCCCACTTTAACCTGAGCTGGCTGAGCTGTGCTTCCTATCCCTAGGAAGATGTCCTTAAGGCCTCTTGGGCCACACCTTTGTGTTCCACCTCTTCAGGCTGCTGGAAGGGCAGTGTGGAACAAGGAGATGACACTAGTCATACATTTGGCTCTTGGCCTTGGAGAAGCAGGATGGCACAAGGGGCAGAGCCAGTCCCTGTGCAACATTCTGGGATCTCCTGTCTGCAGGAATGGATGCATGAGCTGTTCAGAGCTTTGGGAGCAGAGAGATCCCACAGGGAACAATTCCAGGGCTGAAACAACACATAAGAAAAGGCAAAGCCAATATTCACCATTCTTCTCAACAACCTCTGTACATAGCTAAATATCCCACTTCCCTATTTAACTGCTCCTGGGGGCTTCATCGGCCATTTGAGGGACTTTGTTCTTATATGACTTGACTCATTTCCACTTCTGAACCACGAACTTCTGGACTGTGATCTTCTGGGCCATGACACAACAGGACCAAGTTACTGTGGATCCTAGCCTGGTGTTTATTCAAATGCAAGAATTGTGCTCAAACCCATGTCTATTTTTTTTTTTTCTTCTTTTACTCGTACTCCTGAAGACAACATTTGCATTGGGAAACAGTGTGCTAACAAAGCAAACAACTGCAGCCCGTTGGGACTGGAGTTGCTGAATGCAGCTCATCACAGCAGCAGGGACACTTACCCACATAACCCAGAACAACCGAGCTGTTAAACAAACATAATCCAACAGTAATGGATGGTTTTGCTATGCTTTAAGGAGCTGAGTGCTCATCTGCTCCAGCTGGCTGTGTGCAGGGAGGTGTTGGGCTGAGGACAGACAGGGGCTTGCCTCTTCTCCCTCCCTCCCTATATTGTTGCAGTGAAGCTGCCAGGGGTGTATGGAGAAAAGCTGCTGTTTATATCACTCTGCAGAGTGAGAAAGTTATGCAATTTAAAAGCAGACATCCTCCATATGTTCATCTACTGACTGAAAGCCTGGGAATTGCTTGTCTGTATTTTAGGAAGGACACTGTATTTCTAGCAGCAAGCCTTCCATGTTTATGTTTCCTTGATCACAGCTAGACCCAACGCATATGCACTGAATTTACTGAACATTTGCAGTAAAGACAGTGCTGAGAATTCCCTGCTTAGAATTGTGAGATCTGAGCTATGTGGCAGGGAGTGGCACGGGGCAGGTGCCACCAAATGTACTGCTGATGTTTGGGCAGCTGATCAGTACTGGGGAGACGTGTGGGTTTATTATTCCATCATAAAGGAAAGAGCAGAGGTGTGATCACTTTTCTTTCCAGTGATGCACCCTTGCTTCTGTTCAGCACTGAGGTCCTTGCTTATGGAACATCGCAATGTGCAGCATTGCATCAGGAAGCGTTGCTCAGGGTATGTCCACCCATTTGGCACTGACTGAGGTGCCTCTCCTGCAGCTCATGGGGGCACAGTACCACTGCTCGAGTCTTTGGGAACATGTGGGGCTGATCCAGGATGCTTTCTGGTCTATGCTGGTGTGCCAACAACCATATAAATAGTCCTTTATAGTAGCATGCTCAAAAGGTTTGTAAAATGCTGCCTTTCTCTTGTAAACATTGTGCATCCTTTCTCAGTCTTATGATAATCTCCAGAGCCATCTTTGGAGAAAGAGTTTAAGCACCTCAGTGTCAATGGTTTGGCTGTGGAGATGTGAGCAGTGACTATTCCCACCCTGAATGTCCTCTTGTCCTGTTTTGTGGGTAGGTGAGTCAGTCACTGGAAATGAGATCTGAAGACCAACATCCAGATAGCCCCGTGGTACTGGATTTATCACAGCTGTATCAAGAGATCATTTCCAGAGTCTGTTTGAAGAAAACACCTGTTCCCAAAAGGCTTGGGAAACACTTCTACTGAGCAAAAATCCTCAAAAGGTTGACGAGCTTCACTGGTTCACAAATAGTTTGTTAGCTTTAATAAAGGAGAAAAAAATCCTTCTGCAGTTCATGCCTGAGCACCACTTACATCTCAATTATTCCCACATCGCGTCGCTGCGTGTGATATTATGAGCTAAGGCATTTTGCATGTCTTCCTCAGCACAGGCTTAAGAGCAATGTTCATCTCTGGTAATGTCATTTCTTTGGTCAACTCAGCAGCTCCCTGAGGTGACGCTCGCTGCCCTCATACTGGAGTGTCCGCTAACGAGGCCAAGTGTTTTATTCATTAAGGGCAGGGAAATCTGGAGCTTTATTCAAGAGACCCTGGTGGGAAATTTGCATGAAAATTTCATGCTGCTCTCTTGCAGGAGCCCTGCCTGGCAGCAGGTGTTCCTTCCCCGCTGGGCTGCCCTTCCTCCTGATGCAGAGCTCTAATAGAAGTGGAACATGTAAAGCTTTTCTGTTTCCTTTTGTTTTGGTCCGTTTTGCAAAATTCATGGGGCCAGGAAGCTGTCATCTATTTAGAGAAAGAGAGGGACTTTGGGGACCTGGGATGCCTTTAGATAGCTCTGACCATGTTTAAACACCTACAGGATAGCAGGTTCCCAGTTCTGAAGCAATCAAGATGGTCCAGTAGGTCTCTAGTGTCTGGAAACGAAAATAAATTTGGGTTTAATTTACAAAGTTTTGTTCAAATCCTCAAATGGGATTTGCTGAAGTTCAACATTTTATCTAATGTTGTCCTGCTTGCTTCACGTGTGAACCATTGTAGGACATGGTTAGCAGGCATGGTGGTGATGGGTTGCCAATCAAACTAGATGATCTTTGTGATCTTTTCCAACCTTAATGAACTCGGGGTTCCTGTGCTGCATCTCATGCTCAGGAAAAGTCCTCGCAGACCCAGGGAGACTTACCTCCCTTTTCTGTTTTCTCATCAAGCTCTTCATGTGGCACCTTTGCTGTCTCATATAGTTCAGCTCAGGCTTCCATTTCAATAGTGGAAAAATGTATTGGCCCGTAAATTAGGAATGGTCATAGAATCATTAAAGTTGGAAAGAGCAATAAGATCGCCTAGTCCAACCCACGCCCGTGACTGCTCTAGAGCATGTCACTCAGTGCAACACCTACCCTTGAACACCTCCAGAGACAGCGACTCCACCACCTCCCTGGGCAGCCATGTGCCAATGCATTACTGCTCTTTCTGAGAAGAAATTTTTCCTAATATCCAATCTGAATCTCCTCTGGTTTAACTTAAGGCCATTACTTTAAGAATCAGCAAAGCAGTACATGATCACTGTGATGGAATCAGCGATTGTGATTGAAACTTGTCTTCAGCATGCAAATGCCATTGGGAGGTGGAGCGGAAGGCCATGATGGCTTCTTCATCACTGGAGGGAATGCTTCAGATGATGGTTCATCAGTGGAGGGAAAATCAAACAGGTGGGCTTCATCATTTCAGCTTCATCATTTCAGCAAATCATTTCAGCTTGTATCAT
The DNA here is from genome assembly GCF_905368555.1 of Meleagris gallopavo. Taxonomy (NCBI): domain Eukaryota; kingdom Metazoa; phylum Chordata; class Aves; order Galliformes; family Phasianidae; genus Meleagris; species Meleagris gallopavo. Next base: position 7,654,713 of record NC_139409.1, on the reverse strand, counting down.
GCATGAAATAAAAAATTAAGAACATTACTTTGGGGATTGGCAGAAGCCTCTTGGACGCTGCAGTGGAAACCCCTCCCAAGGATGCAGAGGTCTAGGAGTGGGCATGAGTGCTGCCCTGAACTGCCTGCACACCTCTGTGCATTGGGCCCTGGGGCTGTTTCGGAGAGAGAAGAAATTTTTCCTCTTGTTTTTGGTTCTCCCAACTGCCCAGGGACGCAGCTAGCAACTGCACTGCTGCAGCTCTTGAGTAATGGATATCTCCTGAAATTGCACCTTGGAAGCAGCAGTCTGGTTCCTGCAATGAGCTCCTGAATAATTGAAGCAATATTTGTGGGTTTTGCACTGAAGTACTAACAGCTGCGGTGTGTTTTGATATTTATGAAGCCCAATAAATTATGGATTAGGCAGTGCAGCGAGCCCAGCTTGATATTTAGTGCTGCCAGAGTGCCAGTGCTGATGGTGCATGGTTCCTCCCAGTTCACTTCCATTGTGTGGCTGGGTAGGACTGGTGTCTATTACTGGGCTTAAGAGAGCTTACTCACAGGTTGAAGTTCAATCCCCAAGAGCTGGCAGTGTGTTTTGCATTGCTCCTCACTACACAGATCTTATAAAGACAAACTGAGGCTGTATTTCAGGTCATGGGACACTGCAGAGGTGGAGATGTCCATTTCCTTGATAATGGAAGATGCAGAATTAGTAGCAAGAGTCAAGCTGAAAATAACATAGAACCCAATCTTGCTTTCAAAGAGTGGGTAAATATCAGCCACCTTCTCCAGGATGCCTCATGCAGCATACAAGTTTTTCTTTGTCATTGATGAGATTAAATTCCGTGCTCGTCTTTTTATTACCCAGGCAAATTTTGTTTCATGCATGAGAATGTTTCTGCTTTGCAAATGATCCAGATGCATTCCAGATATCCCCCATCTGCACAGGCTGCACACTGGGAAGGGATGGGAAGCAAGGAAATAACTGCTTGAAGCAGCAGATGGCATCCTACTCCTCAGAAGCTTTCCCATCTCTGTGGAAGTACAATAAATACAGACTACAAGTGTGTGTGCTTTGGTCACAGCTGCACGAAAGGATTTGGTAGAAAACTGTAGGCTTGCTTAATTTCTCAAAAATCATTTGTCTTTAATATTTTCTTTGCTTGCTTTCCCTGCCTGCTTGGGTGAGAGGAGGTGCCACATCTCGCTTCTCACACTTGTGCTTGCTCCCATTGCTTTCAGAATGTTTTTTTCCCTCTTTACCCATAGAACCAGAGGTTGCAGATCTCTTTGGAAGAGTTCAGGCTGAGGTTCTGTCTCTGTTGTACTGCTGCACAATGAATTGCCTGAAGTCTGCCACTGCAGTGAGTGAGAAAAATTTCCCCTATCCCAATAGCCTTGCAAATTATGCAACTATGAGAATCACAGCAGCAAAAGCAGAACTCTGCTGGATCACAGGAAAATCCTGTGTGGTGGACGAAGCTTTAATTTAAGGTTTTCAGGGTTTCTGCCTACAACAAAATGTCTCTTAAAGAAGTGATGCCCCTTGCACTGAGCAGATAAAAATGAAAAATGTGTACACATTGCTGGTTTGGGTTTCCATTCAAAGCTGGGATGTTGCTTGCTCCTTTCCTCCACAAAAGCATTACTAGATTTCCTACCATGGTGGAGAATGTCAAAAGATAGTGAAGATCAAAACACTTGCCTGGTAGCCCAAGGATGCTACATTACGACTGAAATGCAGGTGGAATGGTGTCAGGATTGGGATTCAAGCCTGAGGAATTGCTCCTATCCATTTTCCAAGATAAATATTACTTTGGAGATAGAGCACAGCCAAAATAGTCTTCTTGTGGCAAGGGAAAGGGTGTTACAGAATCACAGAGTGGTTTGGGTCAGAAGGCACCTCTGGGGGTCACCTGAGCAGGTTGGAGCAGCACCTGGAGCACACCCAGAAGCCATCTGACTGTCTCTAAGGAAGAAGTCTGTATTTTCTGTTAGCTGGGGGACTTGACTGACCACATCCAGCTCTCCGTGGCGCTTGGTGCTACAAGGACAACCACCAGTGCCATCCCTTGCCCATGCTGATTTCTGTGTGGATTTTCTCAGCGGAGGCCTGTGGTAGACAACCCCAGCACTAAGTGATGGTCTTTCTATTGTTCTGTAGGCACTGCATTAAAAAGGTTCTAAATGAAGAACTCCCAGTCTCCATTGGAGAGGTGAGAGCAGAACTAAATGAACCAATGCCCCATGGGATCTGACCCTACCCTACCCACTTCCTGCATCTAATAGTCTTGCAAGGGGAGCCCAGGGAAGGCAGCAGCCATATGTCCTCTGTACTGTGGCTGCTTTCTAAGGAGGAGGGGCAGAAATTCTCTTCCAGAATCTGGCAGCAAGAGAACTCCTAGAAAAGGACTAAGTGACAAGCAGAATGCTGGCCAAGCATGAATTTTCTATCAAAATAAAGAATTGAATCTGGTTGTGACTAATTGGGAGAACTAATCCAGCTTCTTTTTATATTTGTTTCCTCAGTATCCCAGGGGATGGCTGGGTTTGTTTTCAGATTGTAGCCAGGCTGAATTGGGAAAAGAGAAAGGTAAACAGGGAAGAAGATGCAGCACCCTAAGCTCTGCTGGGAGCCTTCGAGCTGGAGCCTGAACAGAGAAAGGAAAATTCAGATTGTTAAGTAGGTGGTGTGAGGCAATGATTAAGGAGTCTGCAACTAACATCGTGTGCTTTTTTAAAAATATATTCTCTATTTTTTGCCTTTTCTTATTCTTTATCAAATAGAAAGCAGATATGAAGTCCAGGTAAGAAAGAGAACCAAAAGGTGAAGGCATTTACACAGGGCAAACAGGAAAGAGTCCTCACTCCAATCGCCTCTGAGGCACACCTGGCAGATATGCTACAGCCCCAAGGAGGGCAGATGCGCCCTTGGACCATGCGTGTAACACAGAAAGATCCAATGACTTCACTGACTTTTGTCAGTGCTGAGTGCACTTCAGAGGGACAACATAAACCAGAGAGCAAAAGCTGTATGAGAGCACCTCTCTTGGTACCAGCACAGCCCCCCGTGGGTTCCAGTACCAATATCTTTCCCTTGGATTCCCACATTAGATGCTTATTTCTCCCCATTGGTAGCAGCAGCCTCCACCGGTCTTCCAGTAAGCATCCCATGCATCCTTTCTCCTTCACTCACGCTCTTCCTTCCCAAAATTCAGATGCAGCCTTCTCTTGGCATGAGTTCATGAACAGAACTCAGATGGGTTTGTTTGCTCCATGCCTGAACCCACAGACAATTACAATCATGGCTGACTGCCTAGCTTTGTTAATTAGCTGCCAGCAATGGCTCATTTTTCCCTCTGTGGTTTCCTCTGAATTAGTAGGGCACTGCTCATTAGCTCTATCCTGCTTTGGGATGCTACAGTTGAACATGATGGCATCCAGAAATGCCAGCTGAGGGTATGAGCTTGATTTGTTTGGACAATTAAAAAAATATTAGTTATATTTAGGTAATAAAGCCAAATATTAGCAAAGCTATTTTGTACTAGTGCAATCTGCCTGCCCTGTGCCACTACTAAAGCTTCTTTTTTCTGAGTTTGCTGGCAACAAACATTAAAATGTCCACTATAGTTTATTGATGGGTTGGTATCTGCTAACAGGCTTGTTTTCATTTAGCTGACCTGCATCTGGAGTTTGGGTTCAATTCAACCAGGAACTGCACTTCCAGCCTCTCAACATTGATTTAAGTACTTTAAATAACAGAAGTAGCAACCAGGGTGGTAAAATAATGTTTTATTCCATGAATGAACAAACACTACCATGCCACATCCTAAAGTTCTTTCTACAAAAGATTGTGGACGGAGCAGATTTTTACATTTCTCAGGTCAAGTTCATTTGAGGCCGTTGAGCCTGTTCAGTGTAGCAAAATCTGGACACGCAGCATTCTTATTGTCTATTTGGCATTTTGCCGGATAAAGCAGGTTTATACCTCAGTTTCTGTTCACACAATGTTGATGCACTGTAAATTAAAGAGGATAATCAAACCAAACTAAGTAACTTCTGTGTTTTATCAGCATATATATATATATATATTTTTTTTTTTATGATGGTCAAAGTACAAAGTACAACCAACATTCAAAGCTTAAAATAATGGTAACAAAAAAGACACGCTAAAGAACACCAATGGAAACGTCATCATTGCTGTCAGGATGTGAGCTTACCCACAGTACTACGTAAGAAGTAGAAACCGGCATTGACATTCAAGCTGTCAAAACAAGAAAAGAAATTACATTAATTGTTATATTTCCAAGCTAGTACTTCTAAAGAGTCCTGATCAGCAAAGAAGTGTTATCGCATGCATGCTGAACACAAGACTAATATTGGGTCGGGGACCTGACAAATAACAGACTTACATTCCGTTATATACAACAAAATGAAATATACAGTATTAATACTGGCTGTACATTTGGTCAGAGTATTTTACAAGGAGAGCACACTAGCCAAAATTCTTATCAGGTGGGAAAATGGCAATGGATGAGCGTTGATTTCCTTTCTGAGAGTTGAAATATTTTCACAAGAAGTTTTAAAAGTTGCTTTGCACTGCAATGTAGAAATGATATTTTAAAGCAGAAGATGTTCCTAATTTTTTTTTTAAATCTAGTATGCCTGGCAAAGCTCATGCGAGCAGAAGAGATAACCAAACGCTATTCATCGACCTGGAATAAAACTAAGCCACAGACAGCATGTGCAATAAATCTGAGCATACTTGTTCTGTTTAAATGGCTTTATGAGATGATCTGCAAAGTATCTGCCACAAATTCCTGCTGCCAAAACCTAATCTAGCCTTCTCCGAACAGGCTGCCAACCACAAATTTAAAAAAGAAAAACCAAAAAAGTTATGACCATCACATATTTTTCTTTAGTACTGTAAACGTGTCTCAATGTTAAGCTGATTCAGGCTATTTATGTGTGTATTTTTCAAGGCTGCCAAAGAAAATGCTCGATCTTGTGAGTAAAGTCTGTGCCTTTGATTGAGATTTCCTTTGTTAAGTGTAACAGACTTTCTAATTGCTGGTTACCCTGACCCTCATTGCTACTCCAGACCTCTAAGGTCTAAAGAGGGTTGGTTAATTCCTCATATGTTTTTTCCTCATCCAGAACAAGCTGAGAAGCTAATAAGGTAAGCATGAGACCAAATGAAAACAGAATTAAAAGCTATACAAAATTAAGAAATAATTACAGGAAAGTAAACATCAGTGTAACTATAGTGACACTTGGTACAACTGAATTTGTATGTTCTGTAGCAATGCCAAACCTTCTAATCGTGGGAAAGAGCAGGCAAATATGCATGAATCAGTCCTTTAAAACAACTGTGCTATAATCTTTTCTGTGTATTAGGTTAGATTTTTTTTTTGACAAAGTGTGATGCTAACTCTAGGAACGTAATACGAATGATGGATTTCAGGGCTGCTGCTTGATTGCTTGAATGCAAAGGGACATCACATCTTCCAGTCCTCAAAGTGGTTTCATGGGGTGTTCCTTCAAGTCCAACGTTTTGCCACTTTCACACCAGAAGTCACTTTGTGGCAAAGTAAAAGGAGAGAAAAAGGAAAAAAAAAAGGAGAAAAGAAAAAGATGTTGGTTGTAATGAGTTAATTTCAGACAGCAGTTTCTGCTGAGTTCACCATGCTTAATGTTCTTCCATCTAGGAAGGAGTTGCTGTCAAGTAAAGCAGAGGAGCTGCTTTCAGTTGTCTTTAAATACATGCTAACAACATAACATCTCTTTCTTCAGGAAAATGATCCAGTTGCATATTGTTAGAGGGATCTGCCTTGTGCTTAGCACAGACACACGGGGTTAATCATCGTCCTCCTCCTCTTTCAGTGGAGCTATTGGGAGTTTGTCCTGAACTTGGAAACACGATGCAAAGAAGTTGACAATGGAGTTGTACAAATGCTGTTCTAATGCTGGATTGCTGAAATAATGGCTTTCATCAGGGTAAATCTGCAAAGAAGCAAGGAAATACACAGTGAGAAGCCTGAAGTGTTGGAACTGAGCACTCAGCCCACTGGTCACCCTGTGTCTTCCCATGGATGCCAGAAGGCCCAGGTTAATTCAGTGCACTGAGAGCACACTTGAACCAAAAGGAACGTTTTTGTAGGTGGTAATTCCATTTCATTTTGTTCTGAACAAGTTCAAGCAAAACAAAACCAAACCATCCAGTAAGAAGTCAGTAACTTCTGTACACGTTGAAGGAAAGCAAGAGTCATCACTGTTTGTCTAGAGTGGGATACTGAGTGGAAGGCAACGTGCCTCTTGGACTGAACCCTTACAGGTAGGACTGAGGGCTCCCACTGCTGCTCTGAGTGCCTCCATCCACAGTGTAAATCCTCGATCCCTCCACTCACTCCTCAATAAATCCTTAAGGGGCACCTACCCCATGGCTACCTTCAAGCTCCAAAGCATCAACGCTTCTTCACTGGGAATGTGTACTGAACCCTTAGTCCTCTTAGCAGCCATCAAATCCCTTCCAGGCTCATAGCCCCAGTGTCTGTGCTCCATCCTACTGCCTTTGGAACCTGATGGAGCTCATGTGAAACTGCAGAAATGCAGCCAGAGGGAGCTGGTATTCAGTAGATGAAGCGTTAGTAGGGTTTGGGCACTGCAATAAAACAATCTATACTGTGAGCTGCAGTCCTGCCATGGTAGCTCTGACTGCTGGCACTCTCCTGGCTGTGGCTCAGCAGGTGGCAGAGAACAGGGACCATCCCCATTGTCTGTGGATGGGCTTCTTTTGGAAGCTGTGGCATTACTGGCACAGATACAGGCAGTTCAGCAAATCAGCAACTCAGCAGAAAGAAGGGCATTTCTGACCGCTGTGTGTCACTCAGGGATGTCAGATTTGAGAAACATTTATCCCCCTAACTTTTCCAGCTGATTTAATTTAGAGCCCTTTGTATCTGTAATTCATCTTGATTTCAGCCTGCTGTTCCCACTGAAAGATAGCAGCCATCAACTCCTTAGAGACACTCCTTGCAAAATCTAATTTACTGTAATTCAATAACTGTCCAACAACTGTCCAAAACAAAACAATGATATCAAGTTAGCACGTGAATACATGGGAACACATTATAAGCTGATTCTGTTTCTATTGCCAGGTTGTATTTGCAAGTGGCTTTACGAAGCTTATTTCATAACAGCAGTTTGAGTTCAGACTGAGAAATAACTGTCCAAATATGAAAAAAGGAAACACATACTGTACCTGCAAACTGTAATTAGCCTTTGCCTTAATTAGGTGTGTGATAAGGTCCGCAGTATGCTGAAAATGGATTTTTTCTGTAGGAACAAATTACAATCATTAAAGAGGCAAATTTAATTAAGAAAAATCAAAGCCATCTCAAATACATAACTCAAGTGATGGGCTAACTTACCATCAGCAGTAGCATGAATGATCAAAAATGTCTGTTCCTTCAGTAATGAGACTCTGTGTTCTAATCTGGTGATCTGTGAAGGTAGAGGTTGCAATAAGATTAAAACTCTTGCGAGAAATTAGCAATTCATATGGGGGGAGCAGAAGCACTTAATTCCATTTGGTACTCCCTCACATGGATAACAAGCAGACTCCAGCACAGCATATTCTCTCAGCCACTTGAATCATTCTAGAGGTAAAACAGACTTCTACTGCTCCTTCCATGCTCTGCACCAGCAGCAGGAAGAGGTCAGAGATCCCCATCTATTTTAATAATTTAATGTTCAGCAAAAGCCTCAACTGTAGAACACGTGGAAGAAGAAGTCAAAAGAATATTCCAAAGTGAATAAAACGCACTGACAAAAAGATGCCTAACTGTACGTGCTAAAACAGGTTCAGTGAGCTGCAGTAACTTTGGTACTGTTTGAAAGATGGCACTGATGAGCTTAGGTGGACCAAAGGAGGTTCTCAAGTATTTACTGCTGTGAATCTTTAGTCTCCAGCCAACTCTCAGATGCACAAGAGACCTACTAGTTGGAGTGACTGCAAATATTACACTCTGTATGGACTTAGCGAGTATTTACTAATTTTGCAAGAGTTGACTCTGATCATCCTGATATTCTTGAACTTAACTCTCATCCTCTCAGCCATGATATCCAAGCTCTTTGACAGTGTATGCATGTACCTTGCACTCTGTTCTCCTTCCTATTACTCCCTGATTGATGATGCTTCAGTTGCACCTTGCCATGGGACAATACAGGCTATTTGGGATCTACACCTGGTCTTTACTGATATGACTTTGATAAACTTCATGGATGGTTCACAGAATAGGAGCAATTCTTATTCCTTAAGCAATCTGTGGTCCAACTGCAGAATGTAGGAGATGTGTATCAGTTAGGAGCCATGCCTGGAGGAGCGCAATGCCCTGCAATGAGCCCAAGCGCTGTTCCTAGCAGATAACCCCAAGTCACAGGATCATAGAATGGTTTGGGTTGGAAAGCACCTTGAAGTCCATGCAGTTTCACCTCCCTCATGGGCAGGGACACCTCCCACTAGAGTAGGTTGTCCAAAACCCCATACAACCCGGCCCTTAACACCTTCAGGGATGCAGCACCCACAGTTGCTCTGGGTAGCCTATGCCAGTGCCTCACTGCCCTCACTGTGAAGAGTTTTTTCCTAATGCCTGATCTAAATCCGCTCTCCATCAGTTTAAAGCAATTACCCCTTGTCCTATCACTACATGCCCTTATAAAGAGTTCCTCTGCAGCTTTCCTATACACCCCTATAGGTACCGAAAGTTGCAATGAAGTCTCCCGAGAGCCTTCACCTCTCCAGTCTGAACAACCCCAGCTCTCTCAGCCTATCCCCACTGGGGAGGTGCTCCAGCCCTCAGAGCATCCTTGTAGCCTCCTCTGGATCTTCTTAACAGAACCACGTCCTTTTCGTACTGAGGGCCTCAGAGTTGAATGCAGCACAAAACAGGGGAGAATCACTGGTCTCCATGTGGACACAGAGCCACTGACTACAATTCTTTGAGTGCAATCATCCAGCCCATTCCTTGTGCGAGTAGTCCATCCATCACATCTGTATCTCTCCAATTTAGAGACAAGGATGTAATGCGAAATGGTGTCAAATGCTTTGTACAAGTCAGACAGATTGTGTCAGCTGCTCTTCCCTTTTCCACTAACACTATGACCACGTTGCAGAAGTGGTTGCAGCAAATTTGTCAGGCACAATTTGCCCTTAGTGAAGTCACGCTGCTTGTTGCCAGTCAACTCTGTTTTTTGTGTGCATTAAAACAGTTTCCAGTAGGATCTGCTCCATGATCTTGCTGAGCACAGAGGTGAGACTGACTGGCTTGTAGTTCCCCAAGTCTTCTTTTTTTCTCTTTATAAACATGGGAGTTGTGTTTCCTCTTTCGGCCAGGATCTGCCTGTTCATCCATCCATGCCTCCTGGCATTTTTGCCTGATTTCCTTTTGTTGGGATGCTCCTGAGCTTGGAGGAGGTGATCTTTGAACATAAACCAGTTTTTTTGGCTTCACGTCCCTTCAGGGCTTTATCCTAGGTCACTCAACCAAGAAGAACCCAAAGAGGCCCAAGTCTGCTCTCTGATAAGGCCAACTTTTCAACGCACAAAGACCAAGTGGCAATTCAAAGTTCTAATTTCTATTAAATTTCTTATTCCAATATTTTTACTTGCTTTCACTGCTACTGATCTGCCTTTAAATTTCTAAAAGAACAAAAAGAATTTAACATGAACTAGAGATCGCCCGTGCAAAATCTGAGAGACAATGAACTCACAATCTAGATAACCATGAAAAAGCTTCCACTGCAAGGCTCAGGAAGCTATCTGCCTCAAGAAAATGGGTCAAAATTTATGTCTTAGAGGGTAACAAAATGATAAGACCATTGAGATGAGGATGGAGGTTGTGACTACATGGGTACATCTGAGTTTCTAGGCCTCAGTTCTTTCAACAGGTTAAATTGAAATATCTATATTTACCCAAAGTAGAGAGATGGACATGAAGACTAATCAATAAAAAAAAGAGTAACCATTATTACTATGAAGATGACAAGCCTGTAAGTACACTTAATGATACCTTCCTGCCTCTTAAGTACAGAGAGTTTTATTGGTCCGTCTGTTGCGTGTTCTTGTTCCTTTCCCAGGAGAGAACACATGGAGGAAGAGTTAAAACCCCTTTCACATTTTATGAGATGCAGTGTCCATGCACTTACCTCATACACTCTGTTATCAATCCCGTACAAACCCAAGTATCTTTCAGAAAATGCTGAAGCTTGAAAAGAAATAAAGTAAACATACCTTTCAGTCATACTTGAGTACATCGGCACTTCTAAGTCAAATACTACAGATGCTAAAAAAGTGCTTATTTTCTACTGAAACTTTAACAGATTTATTTCTAAGAGTTTTAGAAAATATAATCTGGATATGTACTATACCACAGGCTTTCATCATCACTATATCTATCAGTAACAGAAGAACTATTTTTTATTTACTTACTGCAACTGAGATATAAGAGGAGCGGTGTCATGTTTGTCCCTTTCATAAGCAGCTGACTCCATCAACTACAAGCTTCTGTTGCTCTCAGGGATAACTGCAGTGCTTAACACCACTGGCTTTCTCATTTCACTGACACTTAGTGCAAAGGGAAGTAGTGACCCTGAGAGGAAGGACCCTGTGTGCATGGGGTATCATCAGGAGGGAACCAGGGGGATCACCACCATAGGATGGGCACTGCACTGCAGCTCGCATGGAGGGATGTGTCAGGCAAGAAGGAATAATGCTCAATACAGGTTGGTGGTAGAGGTTGGATGGTAAAAGTAGTTTATAGTCTTTATAGCTAGTCTTGAGAAAACACATGATATAAAACTAGCAGGATCTTGGGAAAGAAAGATAAGAACACTGGGTAAGGGTAGGGTAGACATATCATCAGTCAGAGAGGCAGCCTGTGGGCTCCAGGGTAACGTTTACCATATAGTTTGAAGTCTGTCAGTGGGGAAAGAGCAGCTCCACACGCAAACACCTGGTTTTCTTCGCCAGCTGGAAGCATGTAAGTGCTCAGGTAGCCACCATAGTCCTAGAACACAAACAGGAGAGGGACATCAGCAGTCATGCAGTGACATGTTGCTGCTTTTGGATATTGAACAGGGCACTTGAGACCTTGCAGGAGCCTCTTGGTTGTTACAGAGCCCTCAGCACCTGGTCCTGGAGAAGGAGGGAACAAGGGACCATGGCCATGGATGAGGATGAGCTCTGCACTTGCTGCACTCTCCTGAATCAGAAGGGTTGTGTGCCCCAGAACCTGCCTCTTCTTAACCTACTACATGGCTGTAGGTCTGCTCAGATATACTACCTCTCCAAAATATCATCTCAGCACATCCTTTTTTAAAATGGACATCACAGTTTTGGTGTCTGCCGTCAGTCTGTTAACAATTCCCCACAGAAATGCTGCTGTATGTGCAGCTCTCATCGCTCACTCTAAGCCCATGTCTCCCACAACTATCAGTTTCTACTCGCAGTCCCATGCTCATTTCACATTGTGTGTACTTCGCAATTGCTGTTTCCCAGCTGGGCACACGCTGGGAGGTGAGTCAGCTCAGAAATCAGAACTGCTGTTGAACATTTGTACAATACGAGCTAGATCCGCCCACACACCCATAGGCCTTAAGGGATGCAATGAAAATAAAAGTTGGCAAAGGAAAAATTAATTAATGTTGACAGCACTTTTCTGGCAAATTGTCACTTTCTGCACCCTGAAGTTAATTTACACACATTGACGAATGCATTGATAAAACGAAAGCTTTCATCATCAACATCTCTGAGCAAGAAGCAGCCTATCTCAAAAATAAATAATAACAAAAAGCACTATTAACATAATCAGGATTTAGCTCAGCTGCTTAACCTCATCACCTCACCACAGCAGTGCAGAGGAATAAGAGAAAAAAGTTACCTTTCCAAACACACCAACTCGCATTTTATCGATGTAATGCTCTTTCAGCATTGTCCTGGAACATGAGGGAGAAACTATGAATTAAAAACACTTTTCCCTTCGACACTGCAGAGCCCTACCTCTGAAAGGCATAATAAAGCTGTTTCTATTACATTACGCTGGTGGTGTTTTTAGTGTGATTGTGCTCAGAGTAAATCTAACAATTTAACAGGACTTGATATTTAGGATTTTACACTTAAAAAAAAGTCTTTAAAAAAGTGTGAAGTTTTAAAGAGGTACATTTTCTCCCACTGCGAGTCCAGCGAAAAATTAATCTAGGAGCTGATATTCCAGCTTGTTTGCAGCTGTATGACTGTACAGAGCTAAAAATAAACAGGCTTTGAACGTGTGACACAGATAAGTGTGCTCTAATTTAGCTCTGTAAGTTTGCTCTCCTCCATCTGCGCTGGCTGGCACGAGCTCCCTCTCTCACATGCCATTACTTGATCACAGCCATGAGATTACATTGTCCTTGCTTCCTGCTCTACCCTACATACCGTCGAAGGAAGCAGGACTAATGCCAGCCTTGGAGGCATCTTAAAGACCACGCAGTTCCAAGCCTCTGCCTTGAGAAGAGGCACTCTCACCATATCAGGCTGCCCAAAGTCCCATCCAACATGGTGTGGAGCACCTCCAGGGATGGGACATCCACAACCTCTCTGGGCAGCCTGTGCCACTGCCTCCCCACCCTCTTGAGTAAAGAATTTCCTCCTGACATCTAATCTAAACCTCCTCTCTTTTAGTTTAAGTTCTTCAAGACGTTCTTCAAGAACAGTGTCATTCACCGGACAGCTTCCAGCTGGTCCTTCTCTTCCAAAAGGCCCAGCCTCCTCTTAACCTCGTGCAATAGTTTAGTGCCTTGGAAGCCGCTCCCACGGCCGTCAAACTTCAGCACGATGGCGTTGTGCAAGCTGACCATCACGGTCTCCCACGTCACCTCAAACCTCTCCGTTACGATCTGGTTGCCTGGTGTCCCATCCCTGAAACACAAACAGGCATCAGGAAAAGGTGCAGTGCTTCAAGAAACAAAGGCAACATCACTAAATGGGAGCCCAAAGCTCTTCCCAGGGCCATGGGCTTGCTGTGGGAACGGGATGCGATGTGATGCAGAAGTCAGTGGAGTTTTCCTCATTAACACCTGTATCTACTTCTCTACCACCTCTGGCTCCAATCTGTCTCCATTTCTCTGCCAGTCCCAAAGACAGGGTATTTCTGGTGGAGGATTTGCTGCAAGGAGCCTTTCATCTACCACCCCAGTTCACCCAACGCAGACCATCCCTCTCTCATCAGCTTCTTGAGTGGCTGCAGGTGGAGCTGTCAGTCATGTCTGTCACCTCCCATTGAGGCAAGTGAAGAGGGTAAGAACACTTCTAGAAGTGGTAAAACCAAGAGCATAGAAACACCCAGGTTGACCCAAGGTAAGGGGAATACATGGGCAAGACTCCCTTCACAACCTTCTGCTCAGAGCCTGCACAAGGGCACTGCCTCAAGAAATACTGAGCCCACTTCTGGAAGGCAGCCCAGAAAAAACAAGAGGTGATGGTAATGAGAAATAATATTTTAGGTTGGAATTACTGTAGGGCTGCAGGCACTTCCACCCAATTCTTGTCTTTTCTGGGGGGTTCTTGGGAACATCAGACAACTCACTGCAGGTTTTTAACATGCATGTGACTTCAGTCATTTGCATTTATTCAGGCAAGACTCAGGCACATTCAGCTTCAGAGACAGCCTAATCAAGTGCTGTTAGCTTGATGAGCACCAATCTTCCTCAAGCACTTGTCTAATGAAGTACGTTTTCTCTGCAGTATTTCTGTGATGTAATGGCATGCTTATTGCAGTGTTTTTGTCCTTCATGGAAGGAAGTGCTGCGTGGTGTTCAGGCACTCAGCTACCTCTCTCACTCCTACGTGGGGTTTCTCTGCTGCAGGGCATCCCCTGGCAGGGAGCAAGTGATGCAGCAGGATGCAGCGGGCCAGGAAGGGGTCTCCAAGGTCAGCCAATTCCCTGCCCTGGATTCTACCCAAATTTCCAGAAAAAACACAGTTCTGCATATTATTATTACTAAACGTTGCATAAAGAGATACCCATCTGCCATGCTCTCTCCAAGGAGGAAATTCTACCTGCCTAATATAAATGCTAAAATTGTGGAGATCTTCCAAAGGCACGAAGAAGGAAAGCAGGATGCTCCCCTTCCTACAGTGTCTCAGCAGACATAGCTCCTGCTTTGGATGGAAACAAGTCTCTCTTTTGCCTGAGGTTGGCTGAAATGCAAACCACGCAAAACATGGAGAGCTGAGACCCCTGATGCTGGATCTCCTGCTTGCCCAGGTCAGCTACTCCCAGCCCTTCTCAAAGAAGCACTTAGCATACTCTGCTCAGTGCCATAGAGTTAGGGCCCTATTTCTCACTGAACCAGGTGTGCGCCTTAACCCCAGGATAGAAAAACCATATCCATCTTTTCTTTCTCCCAGTGTTTCTGCTCCCCAAATAACTAAATTGGGGGTATATTTGCAACAACTGCAAAAAACCCCTACAATGCATGTAGAACTTGACTAGGGCATCCTGCTGGGAAGTGAAATTCTTGGCCCAAGCATATGAGAGAAGAAACCCGCGTTCAACCTTGCCCAACTCTCATGTGAGGCATTTGGAATGGAAATTGTGTCATATCTTGAAAGTTGGAACTTCCACACTGCATAATAATGTGAAGAGAAACAAAAGAAAAGTGAAAACTTACACAACTAAAAGCAAGGGATAGTGCGCCATGTCTGAAAACGTTGCTGGCTTTAGGATCTGCATTGGTAATTCTAGGCAAGAAAACAACAAATGATAGTGTGTCTTTAGTGTAGGAAAACCAACATAATGATAGTACATATTTCTGGTGTTTTGGCTACTTATAAACAGGAACAACACAGCATTTCATCAGACATGCTGGTAAATAACACCTTAGGAACACAGCTGTTGTCAATGAAAAGACCATATTATAGTAGCTGAGGTGACAAGAAATGTAAATTGAGAGAAGAGAGTGTGCTGTTCAGTCATGCATCTCTTTTACAGCATTCAATTAACATCTGGCAATAGCTATAATTTTCCTTCTCAGCAGCTGTATGAGTGACACAGCCAGAAATCAATACTTCAGGGCAGCAGAGGAGGGAGGAAAGAGGCAAGGAGGATGATAATTTAAGACCCAATTAAGTGTGGTGTGTCGGGGGGTAGAATGGGATCTTTTCTGCTGCAGTGATGTGAAGACCGGTAGAGAAACATCTGCTTTAATCCTGATTTTCAGGGGCCCTAACTGGTACTCTAAAACAGCAGGTAACCCTGCTGAAGGCTGCATGGTATGGCTGGTTCCAAACCAACAAAAGTGGAAAATACCCAAGGTCCCCACAGCATGGGGACTCTCACCACAGCTCCTTTAACTACTTTTGATGGCCTGGTATTGACAGCTGAATGCTCCCATCTGAATGCCTTCCACATCAACGAGAGCACATTTATATTTAAAATGTTAACTACAATCCAGATTAGCCAAGGCCCGGCAATTAAATCGGTATTAGGAGCATTTTCAATAGATTAATACACACATTAGCTGCGCGGTTTAAGTAGATTGCTTTGCAATCATTGTCTGACACTCCACCTAATTAGTTATTCCATCTGAATGCTAATGGATTGCAAATTGGATCAATGGCCCAGGGACAGCCCAAAAGGCCATCACTTGACTTTAAATATAAATAAGCACCACTTGCAGTGTTCCCAGGGCTGCTCAGCCCAAGGCCACGGAGAGGTAGGGAGGACATGCAAACAGCCCACTTGTATTTATTACTTAGATTTGGTTAAATGGGCAGAATCCAGTGTCAGTGATACCTGCAGGTAAGACATTGAGCGTCAGCCTGAGTTATTCACCATCAGCTGACACTACCACAATGAGCTGGCTGACGGAGGGGATAGGTATCATCTTTTTGACTGTCTCCTTCTGCTGCCTGTGAGGCTTAGAAGTGTTATTTTATGCACTCCTAAAACCAGTGCGGCAAGCAGACCATTTTGGAGCCATTATTATCCTTTTCAAATGCCTTTCAGCCTTTGCTTCACACTTTCTTTTAACACCTGCAAATGGTTGAAATTAGTCACCTGCCATCAGTCACACCTCCCTGCCTTCTTTTTATATGCTCTGAGAGGTGTGCTGCTTTTTGGCATGGGAAATGCCAAAATCCAAATGTGTCATTTGAATCCAGGATCTGTGTTTGTTTTTAGAGTTACTGCCATACACACAAACTAGGGCTCTGGCGTGCAACTTCACAATGCTAAATATGTGGATTTTCCATGTATTTAATCTGCTTACAACCAGAGCAGATGCTTATTAGGTTGGTCCAGGTGCAGCTATAGAGGCAGGCAGAGAATGCCTACACTTTACCTATTTGCCACCAGGCAAGGTTTTCTTTCTTTTTGTCCCCTTTGGCACACAGATTCACGGGGAAAACAATTACACAAATGGTGCAAACAATGTGCCAGGTGCTGATATAAACTGCTCCATTTTTCTGTTTTCTTTGCTCCAGATGAAATCTCTTGGCTTTTGTTGAAAAGCTTTTTTTTTTCTTTTTTTTTTTCCAGCCCTATCAAATAACATGGCTTTCTCAAAGACTCCTGAATGACTCCAAGGGGCAGACAGGTTCATTCACTGTGGCTCAATATCGTACAATGAAAGGCAGTCCCAGCTGTAGCCAGCAAGCACATACACTATCCCACTTCACATCCATCTTAGATAATAAACCACTTGAGCTATGGCAAATGCCCTGAACAATGGGAGCACCACACTGTGTCAATTCTCAGAGTGGATTTTCATCTGCAAAGAAAATTGTCAAAGGAAAAAAGAAAAACACTACACCACCCAATCCAATCATTTTGCTTTTCTTTAGCTGCATTCTCATCCAATCCTGTCTCAGTAATAACTTCCTTGAAAAGCACATCCTAAGAGAATGCTTTGCTGACTGTGTGAGTAAATTGAGAGCCAGTCATTTTTCCTCCTGCCAGTCTAGGCTAGATGACTGTATCATTCCACAGCAATAGTAGTTAAAAAGAAAAATAAGATAGAGGAAAAGTACTACTTACTGTAATCATCTATCTTGATTTCCATGTATTCTACTTTAGGCATTTGCCTGTCATTTACAGCCAGCTGCACATTTTCATTTACCTCCAGCTCAAAAATTTCTGAAAGAAGAAGGATTAAGATCACAAAAACTTCCAATATTGTCTGTGAAAATGCACATTAACATTTTATAGCCACCTTAATATCTGTAACACAGCTTTCCTTATGGGAGTGTGACCATCTGTATTGAGACATGGCTATGAGCTCCCGTCAGATGTCTACAAGCAAATCTAGGGGTCAAATGAAAAGGCCCTCAAGTCTGTGGCCAAGCTATGTATAACAAAACAGGGAAAGGGAGGAGAATTTAGAGTGCTTCAGGACAAGGTTGTGGTGCTACTCACGAGAAAGTCAATTGAAAGGAAAACCAGGGGGAGAGAGATCACAGAAACATTGGGTTTGGGAGCACTACCGGTTTGCAAGGTATGTTTCAGCAATTGTTTATTTCTCTTGTTTCTCTTATCCAAGAACTGTCTGGGACGGGAATAGAAGATTCCTTCCTTCTTCCTTTACGTCTCATAAAGGAATTAGCCTTTACAGCTCACATCCTGGCTCTTGAGGACCTCTTAGAAAAAGTGACTACCTCTAGCAACAGAAAGAACAAGTCCTTCTCAGTTGGTAAGGAAAGGGCTCATCCTGAGGGAGCATTTCCATGTGTGATGATGAGGATCCTGAGCCCCATAGGGAGGGATTCAAAGATGGTGAGATCCTGGCTTTGGATTTCAGACCTGGGAACATGCTGCAGTGCTTGGCCTCTTGGTGTCAGGCTGGGTTTGGACCAGGGGGACCCAGAGCATCACTTCTGCATTGTGGACCCAGAGAGGGCTTTGCACCAAATTATGAGTTTAGCTGATTGTACCTTCCCTTTAGAGACACACCAATAAATAGATGTGTAATCCTAACTCCTCCAGTAATACTTAGCTGATAATCATGTTGTCATTGCCCACCTCTGTTGAAGAGGCAGGCATACCACAAAAACATGCCTTCCCACATCTTTCAGCAAGACCCTATTGGTTCCCAGACTATTTACCCTGCTTCTGAAAAGCCTGTCTCATCCCTATTGAAATCACATTCCCTACGAAACTGCCAAAGCAACAGCCTATTACATTTAGTTAAATATTAAGATTCTCATTTAATTACGGCGCACACAAGTAGCTTTATCAGCAGAAAGGGGCCTGCCACATAGGGGAATTTAGTCAAGCCATTTTATTTGTTCAAATAATTGCATCTTTAGAAAGCCAAGAAGACTATGGAGGAAATAAAAAGATTGGCATATCTCCTAAAGGACTTTCTTTTCTGCTTTAGGACCACAGGGAGATTGAGTCTATAGAGTACAAATGGTCATTGCTTAATTAAATGTAAGCACGCTATAATATTCGGAGCGACGCACTATTATCTGATTATTGCAGAATACAGAGGCAAACTCCCTCTATAGAGTAATGCGCTCATATTAAATGAGCAAATTCATAACGTGCAACTGTCAGTTGTTCCTTTTTTCAGAAGAAGAAGGAGGGAAAAAGGGAAGCAAGGGAAAAGCTAATTATATGCAGAAAATCATGAATTTCAGCAGCTGCTGTGTTCAGTGCACAACTAGATCAAGCTTTCTATGTAATACTCACTACTCGTATGTACCCCTCAAAATCAAACTAATTTCACTATGTCTTGTGTTCCTTTTTCAATACTTTCATTTTCTTTTTTTTTTTCCGTTTTATATAGCATCTATCATTTTAATCTCCCAAAAGTAATTTGTAAAACTGTTCAGGAGCCTGCGACACAGATCATGGGAGCACTGTCCTGTATGCACTGTTAGTCAGCCCTCTCCATGTCTACTGTAAAATGAAAGCACTGTTTTTAAGGAGAAAAAACATAAAGATAAAAATGGATGGAGAGCAGGAAGACGTGGCAGCAGAAGAGACTAGATATTCTGTACTTGCATAGATGAGATCTGTGAATCCAGGTTCAGGCACCCAGGTTAAGTTGTTACTCTGCCTTTCAGGCCCACTGATGTTGGTGAGGCTGCTTGTACAGATAACAACAAACAGAACAGAAAGTCTACTTTCCTCTAAGATAAAATGCTTGTTTGGAATGTCCCTCTATTTAAAAGCAATCACTTGCATCCTCTATCAGAGAAAGAGGAAGAAAAAATTAACAATGGACAAATAATACTGCATGAATGACTTCTAAATGGCTTGCAAGGCTTGAAGGTTGCCTCAATGGTAGCGTGTCAGCCATCAGCAAGGAGCCTGCATAGCTGCAAGACAGAGCTCTAAAATCCCACTGCTACTACCCTGTGCAAAGACTGAGATATGAGCAGCCACTGGTGCAGAGAGATTAAAACGTTTGCAGTTTGCTATTTGCTGCCCGTTGTGACTCCAAAAAAAAAAAAAAAAAAAAAAGCAATTCTTGTATCTTTGTCAACCAGGACAACTGCACATGCCAACTTCTGCTATTTATAGCAGAAGCATTTTCACAAGGGATAAAACCTGTTAAAAATAAAATAATAATCCCTCTGCACTTGGCTGTGCCTGGGCAGCTTTGGGTATAGAGGCACTCCAGGCTTTTACCTGGAAATTTCAGACCAGAGAGGAAACAGAGACATGAAGAAATGCTAGACCAATGCTAGTCATGTAAGCATATGGCAGCAGACAGTCCAGGGCAGGATGCAGTGCGTGGTTTTGACAGCAGAGATGTTGCTTCTCTACAGGGCAGTGGAGCAGCATATTGCTTTAACCTAACTTCTTCCAGAATGCTGCTATGCTTTGTGCATGTATCTTTTTCTGCAAAGGAACATCTGAATTAGAACAAATTAATTGAAATTAATGGAAGGATAAATTAGAGTTAAGTGTACATACATTTCCTTAACTACATCAGATGCTTCTGGCACTGCATGGAACACGATTGAGCACTTCTATTTTAACAGCGAAGATTACAGTGTGTCACAAATCTGGTTTTAAATGTGATTAAAAAAAAAAATCAATCAGAATTTAGGGTTGCAAGCTGTACTTGCTGTTCACAAGTCCAACTTTTCTAGATTGGGATCAGGGCTCTAAATGCACGTTGCCAATAAGAACTGAGAAAAAGAGCCATAAAATCACATATGACTCAGGGTAAATCTTATGTTTTCTTTCCTACACATCCTAGTGTAATAGGAATCCATCCTTTGACACTTCCCGCAAAACACTGTGTTTTGCTCTGTTCCTTTGAAGACACAGCAGCAGGGAATTGTTCTAAGTCTGGCTAAGCTAGCTAAACTGATGGCTAATAAACTGCTACCAGCCCCACACAGAGCTTCAGGAATAAAGCAGGTGCTTATTATTTGTATTCCAGCAATGTCTGAAGGCCATAAAAACAGGTTAGAGCTGGGCTGAATGCTACATTGAAATGGTAGGAAAGGGTCTCTCATCGAAACAACAGGAACAGATAAATATTGGTTTCAGGTAAGACTGACTCATCTCCTGCTGTGAGGCCATGGAGGCTCATAAGAAACAGAAGGGAAGACATCTGGATGTCCATGCTGTCATGCATGTCATGTCACAGCATGCATGTCAGCCATGCTGACTTGGGGTAAAAAAAATGGACAAAAAGAAGGGAGAAAAAGCAGGTCCAGAGAAGGGCCACTAAAATGATCAGAGGGTTGGAGCACCTCTCCTATGAAGAAAGATTGAGGGAACTGGGATTGTTTAGCTTGGAGAAGAGAAGGCTCCAGGGAGACCTCATTGCAGCCTTCCAGTACTTGAAGGGAGCATCTAAACAGGAGGGGGAATGGCTGTTTATGAGGGTGGATAGTGATAGGACAAGGGGGAATGGTTTTAAACTGAGACAAGGGGGGTTTAGGTGAGATATTAGGAGGAAGTTTTTCACACAGAGGGTGGCGAGGCACTGGACCAGGTTGCCCAAGGAGGTTGTGGATGCCCCACCCCTGAAGGCATTCAAGGCCAGGCTGGATGTGGCTCTGGGCAGCCTGGGCTGCTGGTTGGTGACCCTGCACATAGCAGGGGGTTGGAACAAGATGGTCACTGTGGTCCATTTCAACCCACACCCTACTATGATTCTGAGATTCTATGTGAAATCTGAACTGTTCATTTTTTGAGAAAGCTGATAACAAATTACATTTATGACAAATCACCATCCTCATACCCCAAGAGCAATATTCCTAGAACAGCACTGTATACAGAAGGATTTCAGAGACGCATCTACATCCATGGGAACCCAAATGGAGAATTTTAACTGCAGGCTGGAACATGGGAGAGCTGGAACTTAGGGTCTGACTCCCTGAGAAGATTTGCCTTAGGCAGTGCCCTCACCCCCTCTTTTCATGAATTTACCAAAGAGCAGCTAGACTCTACTGTCCTGCCTGGCTACATTTCACTGCAGAAATTCAAGACATAAATCCAGTCTTACTCTGTGCATCGGTCATGCTGTGAACAGTCACCATCGGAACCCGGGGACCTTGAAAAGAAGAAGGAAACAAGGTGGTTAAATAGCTACCCATACACACACATACCCACGTGAACTGGGTTTTGAATTCCACGGAGCTGCAGCCTCCTGAGGATTGCTTTCCATGCAAGAGTAATCTAAAAAGCAAATCATCCAGGTATTAGAAAGAATCTATGAATAAATGACAGTGTTGTAGACTTGAAGACATGCGAGGTTTCAAAGCTTTTTCCCAACGGACTGCTAAATGCATCTTTCCCTAATTTGTAAACATTACAATTAGCACAAACACAATCAAATCACTTGCTTTTTAAATTATTCTAATGACACACAAACATCACTGCACAAAGCATTTATGTTTTATGCGCCATGGATAACTGTTGCTGTTTTGTAAACTTTTTTTTTTTTTTTTTTAAGAATTAAACACCAGGTTTATTTCACACTGGGAAAAAAAAACCACATGCTGTCTGAAAATGCTGCATTTGGGTACTGAAATCAGTGTTATAAAAAAAAGGATTAGCATTACTACATAATGCACACGAGTGAAGAAAAGAACTCACTGTCACAGCATGTGACAGATTTTAGGATGCTGTAGGATGATGTAGCACAGTGGTCTGGGTTCATCTTCTAGTTCAGAAAGTCACTAAGGGGCTGACTGATAGAAAAATGAGATGGTCACTGGAATTGGGTTCATTGTAGCTTCCCAGCTTCTTACCCTCCTTTTTCTTTTCAAGTATCATCTCCCTGCTGCTTTTGGAGACAGGACCAAAAGGAACTTTGTTCTGATCCAGCACAGCCACTCTTTGGTTATACCATACTTGCTTACAACTTTTCTAAGGGGATTGACAATACTGCTCCAGAAGAAAGAAGACCCTCAAAGACCTCCAAGTTAGTTAGTCTTAGTAGTTAGTAGTCTAGTTAGTCTTGTCTCTTTTTTCCTTTCCCATCGAGATGCAGCAAAGCTGAGCTGCTCAGCCCTGTCTGTGTAGGGACAGCAGAAATTGAAGCTGGCTCTAAGAAGACTCTTGGAGGGAATGTTGTTAGAAATGCTGGTTCCTACTTTCTTGGGACTTTGACTCTTTTATGTTCTGGGGAACCTGCAGTTGGACTGGACTTTTTTTTAATTAAAAAAGATAGGCCCCTTTTACACTTCAAAATTAAGAGTTTTCAAAATTAAGCCTCTTTGGGATTGATAAAATTTATACTCTTTGGGATTCAGACCTCTTTAACACGCCTTGAGTCCTTCAGCCTACAAACCATGATCGCTGTTCATGTGCACCAGCCACTTGGGTACTTCTTGCCAACAGAAACCTCTCGCAATATGAGAGTGTGTCCCAAAACTCTGTAAATGGCAACAAAAGTGGGTTAACGTGAGCCACCCATACCAGTTTGGCAAGTGATATAAGTTGCTGACAGGAAGAAGGGCTTCAGAGTGGTTTAAGGCCAATGGTTTTCCTAATGCTGCCCGTAACTATATCCCATTGAGTGAAATATGGCTTCAGAAGTGTTTAATGTAGACCTTACCTATACAGAAAAGAGACAGACCAAATTTTATTTACTGTTAAGCTGACTGATGCAGCAGGTCTGACATTGGTTTCCTAGCCATTGAGAAATGTCTTCTCTAACAATCACATTCTTTTATCTGCACCATCTTCTTAAAATGCAGCCAAGTCAGTATAAATCACAGAGAAAAATACTGCTTTACTCACTGAGATTTAGCTGAATTTACCTTCCTACTACTGATACACATTGACATGCTGACCGTATTTATATCTAATCTGCCCTGCTTTTTTACTGCATTTCCAGCCTGTTGGAAGTGCAACAAACCTAATAAAGAATTCATCATGGGCATGATAAAATCATCAATGAAAATAAAAGAATTCCTCCCAAATTATTTCAATCAAAGATACAGCAGTCCTTTATTTAACAGAAAAATGCCTAAAAACAAGAAAGAGACAGAAACATAACACATATCATCATTTTATTTTCCAATATATTTTTCCTTTCTTTTCCCCATGTTAGCACTGTGAAAGCGATCAGAAACTAAGAAAAAAGTCGATATGCAGTTTACAAAACCCATGTATTATACGTTGTGTTTAGTTATCTCTCACTACCTCACTACCATCTTCCCAAATAAATATTTTAAAGTGAAGTCTCATACAAAGATACTCAGTCTGAGTCAATATCAAAGAAAACATCTTAAACTATGCATTAATTTCCTTGAAAAAGCAGTCTTCTGAGTTGCTCTATTTATCCTTGACAACGAATGAGGAAAAATGATAAAGACAGAAAAGTACAGAATGCAGGATTGTGAAAGATTAGTCTCAGTACAAAATATTGCCAATGATGACATTCCAGCTATTCAATACCTTTTGCTTGTGAATAGTTTGAAAGTCATTAAGAAGAGAAATCACTCCCCCTTTTTTTTTGTCTGTAGGGATTGGTGTAAACTACCCATTTTAATGCCAATTTTTAAACTACAACATCCAAGTTACGTGCCATACTGTGCCTTCTCATACGTGTACACCGAGTCTTACAACACGTGCATACTGAGTGCATACTGCCCAACAGGGAAGGAAACAAACTCTCGAAATTAGAAAGTGTATGCTCCTTAGCTGCCTTCCATACTTCATTTTTAAAACCTGTAATGGTGTGACAGTCCCATTACACATGCCATCTGCTAAATGCCAGCCACTGTCATTTGCAGCTGTGCGAGTGAAACCTAATTTACTTGCTGAGAGCTGACAGCAGTGGCACAAGGCCACCCCTGCCCCACCACTCCTCACTGCTCAGCCCTTCCAGATCTGGATGGGACCTGAGCCTGGCACATCCTACTGCCTAATAATGCTGCACAAGGCTCTAGTTACAGGAATTTACAATTTTTTTCAGCTAAAAATTTAGCTCTGTCATAAAGATTTTGACTTTTGTCATTATCTGTGCTAGAAAAAAAATGTTACTATCATTATCTATGCTTGAAGTAAATTAAGCCATATCGCTGTAATGACAAGGGCAAATGTATCATCACGGAGGTACTACTGCTTTCTGAAAGTGCACAGAAAGTCTGTGCCTCAGTAATTTGGCAAGAAAAAGCATTGCCTATGGCTCATCATCAATTTTTAAGCAGTTCTCGCTATTATTTTCAAGAGAGTTCTGCTTGAACACTATCAGAAGGAAGCAACTCTGTACATATTTAGGTAATCAGCTAGATTTTCAGAATAAAAACTGAAAATCTTACAACTTTGAATAAAGCATTCAACTGACATTTGTTCTGCAATACTTTAAAGAGAATATTCCAAACTATTCCTGATATTTTCATGGTCTAAATAGCTATATTATCAAAACAAAGTAGTAATTATAAAAAAAAATTATGTAAAATTGCAAAAAAAAAAAAAAAGTAATCAAAATTATTTAATTGTTTAGAAAGTGGAAAAAAGATGAATTGTCTAAATTGTCTTATTCTCTTCATTCATATTCTCAAAGGCTTCAATGTGGAAGATAGTTTCAGACCAGAAGCTAAATTCAGTGTGTAAACAATGAAAATTCAAATACTCTCTGCCAGCACCACCAGAGTATCTCTTAAGCACTGATGAATGATTTAAAAGAGCAGCTGCAAGCAATGGGAGCTGAGAGGGTCTGGCTCTGCACAAGTGAGATAATTGGCAACAGCCATCTCTGTGTACAGATTCCAGATCTCTTTATTTGCTAATCCATGAATTATTTATATGTGCTGCATAAAGTTCATATGTTGGGGTGATAATATCACCCTAATAAATAAAGACATGGGGAATTCATTGAGCCACTGCTTATAATTAAAATATTTTCCCATCTACAATATTTTCCAGCTTATGCTACAGACAGATGTTCGTGCTGTTTGCTTTGGCAACCTTATTGACGCAAACATCAAACAGATTTGTGCTGCTATTCACCCTCCTCAAGGCATTTCATCTTTTAATCTAATCTTTACTTCCTCAAATGTAACTTGTCTTGTAAAATAATCAATACAGTCTTATTGCCAGGAAACATGGAGAACAGGACAAACGGAAGGTACCGCTGGTGTCTGCGCTGTCACTTCTGGTGATAGATTTCATGCGTGCTTTGCATACAGCAGAAATAAAGCTGGCTCTGCTGAGATAATTTCAGTTAGCTGTGTCTAGAGGGCAAATGTACAAGAGGTTAATTATGTTGCACAAAATAGCTTTGATGAGTTTTTGAAGAGGTTGCTTGAGTGCGTAAGTGTGGTCAGGACCAGGGTCAGTTCCATGGAATTTTGCGATGCCTACAGATAGGGCACATGGGATTGACACCAACCCATCCAACCTGCTCCATTACATTGTCCCTCCTGTGACTGCTGGGGCACAGAAGGATACAGGACTGAAAAAGTTCTCCCTTGCTTCTTCAGGCAATAGCATGTTATAAAAATACTGACAAATGCCCTCTAAATATAGCTATATTTTCTCTGACGTAATTGCTGCTGGTACTTCACTCTTCCAAAAGAAGCTGTCCTCTAACTTCAGGCTCTGTTGGCTGTCACTCCAGTTTACACCTCTGTGGTTTTGTGCCCAAAAGCTGTTTTCTACTAATCACAAGTATTCCCTCTGCAGTCGTAACAGTCACGTCTCCCTAATGTCCTCATTCCATTGGATAGAGTAGATTATTTTAGCTCCCTTTTGTAGTACAAATTCTCTTTTCCTCTTATCCTTTAATGCAAGAGCATTTCACTTTCAGTTCACCCTTCCTAAACACAAATGACCAGGACTCTACTCCCTGCTGTAGAGGATGTCTTAACCAGTCTTTATACAGCAGAATTGCCAGTTGCTTGGTTCTTTGGAAAAATTTTTGCTTGATTCATTCAAAAAGTTCATCTGCCTTTTCCATGGCCACAGCTGGTAGGTGCTTTGAAGACATTCAGTGATGAGCACTGCATGGCCAGGCACCCACCCACTCTTAAAGCTTCAAGCACTCAAAACAAATTCTTGCCCTCAGTCATCACGTGCTTAATCTTGCTTTTTGTACTATCAATTTCTCCTTTCTAGTTCTGTAAGACAGCCAACTCCTCCAGTATTTCTTTCTGCCTTCTGATGATGCTTATCAGCTTTGTAGTCTAATTCCATTAGCTGAGTCCAGCTTTGGGTTCCCAGGCTGTCATGGAAAAATCTCAGTAAGGTCATTCCCAAGACCAGCTCCTAATGAACCCTGCTGCTGATCTCCAATTAGCCTTATATTTCTCTGTATCTTAATCTACTGCCTTATTTCATTTAGGCAATCCTTAACCTTTCCTCACAATTCTTAAACTAATCCTCACCCTCTCCTTCTTAATTAATATCGTCCAATGAGGCATCACATCCTGGGGGATAAGTGAAAACATGCCTTTCCTTTCATGAGATGGTGGTCAAGTTTTTCAAAAGACACATGGATGGTGCCAAGGCTTAATAAGGGAAATCTATGATGTTCAATAAATGTTGCAGATACATTTACCCATTGTAGTGACTAATAATCAGATATAAAAAATGAAATGTGCTTAGAAAATTTGCTTGCCGACTCCCTGAACCTCATAGCGCACCATGAATGTGTACTTGGAGATGGAAATGCCAAACAGAATCACTCCAGCTCACATAGGGATCACTGTCTTGTCCAAAGGCACCAGTGCTTTGGCCCAGGATAACAGTTCAGATCTTCAGTCATAGATATGGGTCTGAACAGAGAAATCTTCATACCCAACTTACTTTCTTTTCTCCAGTTTCTGCTCTATATCCTGACATTTCTAATTTAATCCCTCATTAATGTGACATCCATCAATTCAAATTCAGATTTTCTCCAGTCTTTGAGAAGAGATAAAAGTATTGTCACTATGCTTTAAATATATTTAAGTTTTTTTATAGGATTAGCATATGCCAATCTGAAGAGAAATAACTTATGTAGAGGAATACTGTCTCTATTACCTGTCCACCTTAGAAAGCCTCTGGATATCTCAGGCTGCCCAGGAGGGCTGTGCAATCTATATCTTTGGAAGCTTCCAAGATCAAACTGGGTAAAGCCCTGAGCATACAGTTCTGGCTTCTGTTCTAACACTGCTTTGAACAGGAGATTGGACCAGAGATCTCCTCAGGTGCTTTCTAATCTGAATTTTCCCATGATCTTGCGGTTCTGTGATTAACAAGTATACAAATAGCAGTACTATCACAACGGAGAGATTGTGCAACCATGTCCTCACCACATCTCCCAGAGCTGCATCCCTGGCAGAGCAGTGGAAGGGCAGGAAGAGCTTCGCAGTCCCTGTCAGTCCTCCCAGCTGCTCTAATAGAGACGCTGATATTTCCAAGGGAAAAGGGTATCTCCTCACAATTGCATCATGAGAGAAAATATATTCCTAGCACTGCTTACAATCCACAAACCTCACTTCATATTTTATTTGTATATTCTTAATATTGTATAATGTGATTTAGATAACTTTAATTTATCCTTCTTATAATTAATTTTTTTCTTGCATACATAATGGCTTCCTAGGTAGTTAAGTAATAGTTAATATTTGATATTAACACTTTACAAGAACAAAAACAACACTGCTTCTCATTGTCCCATTATTAAGCTTTCCTCCTGTGTGTTCTCAAATTTTAATATATCCTCAAACGTACTGACTACATTAATAAAGCCCTAAGTATCATGCAAACAGGAGACAAAAGCAGCAATAAACCCTACAGCTGATCCAGCTGGCCAGCGAGGTGAAAGAAGCAGTTTTCCTTAAAGGAAGCTTTAAATCTTGCAGGACGGTAACATCTGTACAATCCACTACAGAGTAATGAGTTCAACCAGGGTCGCTCATATAGCTGGAAGTGACGCACCCTGGTTTCAGCATGCAGGAGGCCACTGCCTGATTTGTGAAGCTCCATTATTCCCAGCATCAGTGGAAGCCTCTTGTCATGGACATTTATCTCCTATGAGTGGAATTCAAATAAAAAATTGTATTGTACAGAATGACCAAATGACAGGAACCCTGGCTGTAAGCGGGTGTTAGACCACCTGCTTCTGGACAACATCAGACAGCTCACGCTTACCAATGAGAGTCAACATCTAAACAGGATCAAAGCAAAAAAGCAAAAAAAAAAAAGGTAATGCTTTGCAGAATGAAGTGATTTAAAAGGGCATAGGAGTTTCACTCCCCTTTTTTTTTTTTTTTTTCCATGCAATGAAATTACAGATGTTGCCTGTTCATTTTTTGTTAAATGTTCATGCATATTTCTTTCCACCTGCTCCTTGTCAATGAGTACACAGCTTCAAAGATGTTTAGCAATACAATATTATACCATATTCCCAGCCTGTAGCAGTGGGGTTGGAACTACATGATCTTAATGGTCCCTTCCAACACAAACATTCTGTGACTCTATGATTCAACACATAAATGAACGGTCTACTAAAAGGAAAATGTAAGATGATGGGAACATCCAGAAAAGATACCATTGTAATTAATCTCAGACTAATATCTAGGTTGTAAAGAGCCAACAGAAAAGAAGTTCTTTAAACTGCTAATAGTATCCTCTCTTTTCCCAGACTAAAACCTCTTATGATAGCTCCTATTTGTGTAGAAGAGATTTTTCGTGCCAGCCTGCTATGTTAATACCGTACAAGCATTCAAGAGAGGGAGAGAATCCCCCGCTGTGCCTCACCCCTGGGAATCCTGACCCCTGTCCTATGCACAAAGGCACTGAGACACCAGAGCCAACCTTAGCTGCTAAGTGAGAAAGGGAGTCAAGTGAATGCAAATGAGAATTATATAGTAATTATAATATAAATAGGGCCCGCAGATTAAGTCTGTGCATGCTTTCAAAGAGCAGAAACTAATTTAGGCTTCATAACCCTCAGGAAAAGTTCCAAGAGGTCACATTTTGCCTTGAAGCACTAATTACAACCTCCTGCTACTGGGTATACAAAAAGTCAAGCATCACTGTAATCATCACTGCATGGGAAACCACTCTGGTCACAGCAGATAACAGTCACCCAGTGACACAATATGTGAGCAGCAGCCAGGACTGCCTCACAGGCATGGCCAGTGTGCTCACTGAATGATTGCTGTGTGGGAAACTCATACTTGTGCCATTGGGTCATACCCAGAAAAATGTAACTATGTTCCACTCCTCCTAACAGTGCATCTAACATGGGCTCTCCACCCCTAATCAAACACTCCAGAGCAAGCCAACAACATCTCAAATGATCCAGAAAATCAGCCACTCCATGACATGCAGGTAAGGCAATTCCAGCATTTCCCACCCACAGTGCTTGTGCAGCCATCTAACAAAACAGTGTAACAGCTTCCAGAGCTGATTCCAGCATAAAAATAAATATACATACATCAACTGAATTAATATGAAGTTTTCATTCAGTTCAGACCATGGACTCAGCTTGGAATGCACCTGCTTGTGATACAGGTGGGAAAAGCCCCAAACATGGATAGAGGATGGAGAAGCCTCTTTCGGGAGCAGCATTGATTTTCTCTTCCAGACTTGGTGGACAGAAAGTGTTATGGTTCTCTATGACTTACTGATAAAAATTACTACAGCGCGCTTATAAAGGGTCATTGCATTTCACAGCAAGACAAGTTGGGGCACATGATCAGTTGGGGATGCAGGTGAGAACCATCTCCCTCAGAGCCTGGGAGTTACTGCTTCTAAAATTGGCTGTCAGAAGATGGCTGTACTGAAGCGTGCTGCCAGTTGGTTCACACTCCATTAGTAAAACCCAAGCATCAACCTTTTGTATTTGTTTAAACCCAAATGTGTTTCTTTATCCATAAGCTCTAAACTCTGTTAATAGAAGTCCTGTATCAGCATTAGTAGTTATTGCAGCATCTAATTAAGTCTCTTTAGACTGCCTCAATGACATCAGTTATTACAATTCTTGCCAAAGGTCACTTGAAATGCCAAGTGCTGGCCTCCTTAGCAGGATCAACAGCACTTAGAAAGCTTTTACTTGAATTTCAGCGAACAGTGCTTCAGAGATGCTTTATCATTACCATGATGAGCAGTTTTATGACATTACTGGTTGACAGTCAACCCACACACTTCACAGATTTTGCCAAGCAGCAGGCTTGCCACATAACTAAGTTTAAACAAGCAATGAATGGAGGCATTTTTGCTCTGCACATTTAACGTTGGTTATCTGGGGAGGTTAAATATGAGTTTTGTGTCCTTCTCTCAAAAGAAGAAATCACTGAATACCATGCCTGTCTCCAAAGGCACTGAGTGATGAGGTGGCAAAGGCTGCTGCTCTTGCTACAACGCGTGAAGGGGTTTCTCTGCAGCATGCAGCATCCTCTGCCATCACTGTGGGATTAAGAGCATTCAGCACCTGGGAGGGCTGGGCTCTTGCTTATTAAGGCCTGTGATGTAATTACAGACCAGTTATTAAATTGCTGTTGAGATGAAACTGCATAGGGCTGTGAACTAACTGCGAAAGTGTGCAACCACACCTTGTTAACTCTTCACTCGGGTATGATTTAATAAACATTATTGATGAGAGTACAATAGGTCACATTTCTATGTGATATGCAAGGCAACACATTGCAACATGGCTCGTTTTTGTAGATAAAACACTGCTTTATGAACTTGCTCTGTAGAACGGTAGACTTTTCATGCTGATGTATAGTTCTCTTGTCATCTGCTTGACCATAATTACTATAAAGCATCCTCATCTCCTGTTTTTCCACTAATTTCAAGTGATGGTGGGTCTGGCCCATACAACACAGGTTAAAAGGTCTGATTAAATGAAGGAATTAAGAAAGATGTAGAAAAAGGCTCATTATCCTCCTGCCTGAAGGCATGAACCAACTGCTTATTGTGGAGACTGGGCAGACACATCCCTGATGAATATGTTATTGGAAAAATCCTGCAGAGAGTAATTATGCACCTCCCACTGAAGAACACTGGCTGTGGAGCTAGACCTACTTCTAATCTGTTCCAGTAGCCAATGGTGCTTTCCCTAGGAGCGCTGCCTTGCAACACGAGAAAGGAAATGAGGGTTGTGATACTCGACTTGAGATACGGTCAAAGGCAAACCACTAATTCTTGCTGTACCTCTGCTCCCCGTTTGGTAAAAGCATGAAAATGTTCTTATGGGGGAAGGTTACAAAGGGACTTTGTGCGTCTTTCCATAATTTAAATACAACTGTGACTGCTGCATTTATTTTACCAATGATAATTTTTATATTTCTTCCTCCCTGTATTTGAGAAATCTCAATATACAATTATCTTGAGACATTAAATATTAAGCTTTTCATGTTCAAAGTGACATAAATATATACAGTACTGCCAATAATGTCTCTGCACTGATCTCATGGCCTCTAATATAAATGGAGTAAGTGAAGCAAAATCTGATTTGATTCATGACTCACGATGAAAGATAAATATCACAATCTTCTTTACCAATGCAAAAAGAATTCAGACACCTTTATTCAGAAAGCAAGTCCCTCGCAGTAGAAGTATCTGTGTTTTTGTGATGAATATTCCGGAAAGAGGAGTTGTTTGCTAAAACTAGTATTTTTTGTGAAGATACCCATGATTAAAAATCATATATCCAAGATTTTATGAGGCTTTCAAGCCAAATGCATTCCAAAAACCTCAGCATTATAAACTGAGGTATTACAAAAGTGCAGATTAAACTGCTTACATTGATAAGAAGATGGGGAAAATAAAATGTTATTTTGTTACCATGGAACTCATCAATAAATCGAAGAGCTTTATCAGTTTAATTTAGCTTTTCTTTGGGATAGATTCAGGCCTGGCTAAATCAACTGGTAATCCCATAACAGAAGAAAATAATAGGAGGTTTTCCAAAACACACATCTTCAAAAAACCAAAGTCTTTACGCGGTCATGGGATCTAAGAAGATATAAAATTCTGTATGTTGTTTTTAGTATTATATATTTGCTCACAAGTTTAAAATTATTTCTTAAAATCCGTGGACTGAACTATGCCAGTGGTGATGGTGCTAGATACTGGCATTTCAGCTGGCTGAGCTTATCTCATACTGCACAGCCCTCGGCTATGCAGCACACAAGTTTTCCCATTTTTCTGACCTCCTCCAGGCTCCTTTACAAGTTGTTCTCCCAGAAGTGCTGGGTTTTAGTAAAAAATGACAATATTAAAAGAATAATGAGGCACCAGAACAGATTGCTCAGAGAAGCTGTGGAAGCCTAAATGCTGGAGGTACTCAAGGCCAGGTTGGATGGGGCTCCGGTCAGCCTGATCTGGTGGGGGGCAAACAGCCAACGGCAGGGGAATTGGAACAAGATGATCTTTAATGTCCATTCCAATCTAAGTCATCCTATGATTCCATGAATGCAGAAGAGGTGCTAATTAGCAGTCAATAACTGGATTCAGCATTGCACAGATCAAGGATTTGTCCACTTCTGAATCTTGGCCCTGACAAGTGTAAATACCAAGCTGATGCATTCTGTTGAAGAACTCTTCACTGTAAATCAGTGATTGAATTTAATCTCCTTTTTAAACTTAGTCCCACCTACACAAAAACTTTGTGTGCGTGGAATCTTCCAGAAGTATAACATTTCAAACTTGTGCCATCTACGTGGGCAGTAGCTTGTCTTGCAACCACATGAGAGGGCAGAAAAAATCTATATTAGTAAAATGGTTCCACAGCATGGTTTTAGACATGCCTGGAAAAAGCAGATCTATCCTCTGATAAATCCCTTGGGCAAATTTGTCCTTTGGACACATTATCATGCACAGTTCAGGTACAACGCTTCATTTTGGTCTACAGCTGCAAAATTGCCAGCTCAGAAAGGTAGAAATGATTTCACTCCTGCTACCTGTGATTACTGATTACAGAATCTAAGCCACACTACTGATACTGCTAGAGAGGGCCTTCAAAGGAGGTGGTTAATACTAGAATATTACTAGGAGAGCCTATTTTCCTTTCTTCAAAGAGAGAAACAGCTTCAGCACTAGTTGACCTGCACAACACTGGCAGTAAAGACTACCAGGCAAACACAGGTTCCAGCAGAGAGAATCTTCAAAGAGCTCAACAGACTACAGCAATGCCGAAGTGTCTTGAATCACAGCACTCATACTATTTCTGGAAAAACAGAAGGGACGCAAGATGCGTAGGAAGAAATAGTGCTCTCTGTTCTTAGATACACTGTTATTTCTTTTCAAACTGATAGTTGATTTTTCCCAAATTTGTCAATAAAATGAAAAGATGATACACAGCACAGTGGCAAAGGCACCTGTGTATCACCAGACCATGCCATGCCACGCATGAATAGTTTCCCCTCAGTCCTTGCTATAGTCCTCTCCATTCTGTGTAACTACTAATTTTCTTTGTTTCATCCCTAAAAATGATTATTCTCTTCCTGAAAAGGCATGATTATGGAGAACCTTAATTAGCAGGCTGGTAGGTATCCCATGAACAACACACACCCCTATCATTTTCATCACACATTAAGTGGCATTAATTGCAGTAATGTATGCATGTGTTGTCAGGGATCTTCCTCACCGTTCCTTTTGTCTCAAAGCTAGCAGGCATTAACCCCTCATTGGGAACCTCATGACTCTCTAATTACAGTGAGGATACAACTGCCTGCATGCAGTAGCAGGGACTTGAACTCCAGGATCCAGAAAAACCATTGTTAGTTCTGTGTGTTGAAGCCAAAATCTCAATGGCTTCAAACAGACTCATTCTTCAAACAGAAGAATGAACACACTGGAACCAAAACTGCTCCACAGAGTGTTAGGGTACAAAGTAGCCTGCAACAAAAGTGGCTGCACATCCTTTCTTCCCCCATGAATGTAGTATTAACACTGAAGTATTAATAGTGGTGGGGCGTGAGGGAAGGAGTCACTGAACATGAGGAGCACGAATTTAAAATGGAAACACTAAAACAATGCAGAGCTGATTACAGTGATAGTCTTGGTAAAGCTTTATTCCTGCTAAGGAGAAAGAGTTATCACCAAAAAAATGGGTTTAAGTGCATTACTGGCTATCCGTCATTCAGCTTTGTACTTTATATGCACAAACCTCACCAAATAAACAGGAATACATTGCTTTCCACAGCTGAAACTTGAGAATTCTTACCTTTTCTCTACATAATTGAATTTTACATCATATTCCAGAAAAGAAAACCTCATCCTCAATGAAATTTAAGTATAAAGTGCCAAAACACTTCCATGCAGATTTTCCTCCTTTATTTCAGAGACTCACTGACAAAGGCTGTGCTAGTTTACAAGAGGAGAGAGAAAGACAAGCCCATATTTTATGATGAAAAGGACAGTAGGAGTGACCTTGCTCCAGCACACATTGCTTTTTTGACAGTGTCTAGAGGAGATAATCTAAGAGCAGTCTGCAAAGCATCATGTTTTCTTAGGTCCTACTACAGTAATTCAATCATGAGCATATAAGATTAGATGAAAAACAAGGTAACTAGCCTTCTGGGACTGAATGATTGCAACAGGGGTTGCCTACTGACAGTAAGCATTACACTGTTTTCCTGGAAGAGAGGTTACCTTCCATTATGGCATACTTTTCCCATTTCAGCCTGTGCCAGATAGCACTGTTGGACAGCAAAAATAAGAAAATTACATGCTGCATCTATGATACTGAAGCAGTGAGTAGAATTCCTGACCTTTGGGATCACACTACCAGTGCCAGACCTTTCTTGTCCTTTAGTTTAGTTTCCAGTGCCCTCCATTTAAGCATCATAGAATACCTTATAAACATGCTGATTAATCAATTCTTAAAAAGCTATTTTAAAGAGTTTAATGTAACCCACAGTTGTTTCTGCATTGCTAAATGCCTTCAAGTTTTCAACTGAAGATCACTCACTGAACAAAGTGAGTTATTAAAGCAAGGTATGAAGTATGGGGGAGGTTAAATCTCTAAATCAGCCCATGAATTGTTTTCAAGACAGGGAAAATTTAATATAAATATTTGCCTATGAAACATCTGAAACAAATTTGATTTCCTGGTCAGAGTAAAAATATAGGATAGTTATTTTCGTTAAGTCTGCTTTTCAGACAAAAGCAATGGTTTCCCTCACCAGACCCACTGTAATGTGATGGAAACCACAGCAATAGCAGCAGGGTAACAAATTTCCAGGTTGCAGCAAGTGAGGACAAGCCCAAATGCAGCTGCACACAGAAACAAAGAAAAAAAGCTGCTCACCCTTGAGAGGCCTCAGATAGACAGGGATCTCCAGCAAAATACCCTTGCCTCCACTGTCAATCTTTCAATGAGGTCTGGGAAAGGGTGGATCCTGGCTCCACCCCTTCTGGTCACTCAGCTGCATTGCATGCAGCTGAGCTCCTCTGGGTTGGCCCTGCCTTCCCACCAGGTGCTTAATTACTGCTTGAAGCCCTGAGTTAGCATTTCCACTACACTCACATGAGCTATGACAGGTACTAAAGCTGGTTAACTTTGCTGTGGATGTGCACGTAGCAGATACCTGATGTTGAACTGATCCTGAATGAAATGTGTTAAGAAGAAAGACTCCTGTAAACTGCTTGAAAGTAAGAAATTGACAAACCTTGCACTCCCAGATATGTAAGAAGTAATGACTTCACCAAATTTAATGGACTGGTACTTTTATAAAATCATTGAAAATGTAAACTTTCAGGATCTCTGTTTTCTTGCATAAGTGTATTTTGCAAAGTTATCTGAATGGAGACACTGACGTAGCCCCACAGTACAAACCATGCTGTATTGGCATTGCACTGAGAGTTTGACAATTTAGACTTGTATAATTAACATTCACACAAAATACATTCAGCAGATGTAAACAGATCTAACTCTAATAACCTGACAATGGAGGTACTGCTTGCAGCAGCTGAGGATCCATCCCACAGTTCATTATGGAAGAACATTACCTTGTGTACCTGGATTAATGTACATACCAATAAAACTCATTAATATCTTTAGGTATCACTGCAGGGCTTTCGTAAATGAGATATAATGCAATACGAACACATCCCCCACAGCTGTTGATAAGACCCTTTAGAAACTTAATACTGTTATTCACAAGTGCTTTTAATTACAACAAAACAATTATTTTGGTGAAAGGAAATGGACACTGTTCCTAGGAGCTACTGGCAATTTTCCTGAAATAAAAACAAGAAGAAAAATATACAGGTCTTTTGTTGTCAAGAGATAAACTTCATAACCATAATAACATTCACTGCAGCACTGAATATTTAGTGGGAAATGGCATTTCTCCACATATGGCTGCCATGCCTATAGATTCACAGACTTGCAGATGTGGTCCGTTAGGTTAATTAGGCCACTGTACCAACAATGCTACTTCATTACACTGTATCACCAAGTGCTTTTTACTCTACCTGTAAACGTCTCACAAAATACAGTCCATCTATATTTTTTGGTGTAAAGCGCGTATTAGAGTTAAGGTGTCAGGAACTTGTTCTCAGTTGCCCATGGTTGACCCCACCTCTTCGGTTTCTCCTTCACAAATTTTCCAGTGTTTTATCTCCTCCTGTCTTATTTTAACTTAAGGATGCTTGGACAGGCTAAAGGGACTTACCTCTGACTTCAGTAGGAAGATGTGCACAGAAATAGGTTGCACACATCTGCCTTATCATTTAAAAACAACAGCAAAACAAAACACGTAAAAGAAAAAGTATTAAGAGTAAACTTTCAAAAGTGAAGTCATTCAGGTACTCATGGCCAGTCTTTCAAAACTACCCACAGGTACACTGGATATCTGAAGATATCCATGTCTAAATCCTATCCTTAGGCACAACAACCACAAAACCAATTCCCACGTACCTTCACATGTCAGTAGGAAGTATTCCAGGTTGTGACTGAAAGATGCACTGAAATAGGTACAGTTTTCAATCAGATCACAAGACAGACACTGCCTGTTGAAGTTTCCATTTGTGCTTGCACTGGAAAAAAAGTTAATATAATTCTGTGAAGGTCACTGAGCAAATGTTATCTGGAAGCAACATTATTTGAATC
Organism: Meleagris gallopavo; assembly: GCF_905368555.1. NCBI lineage: Eukaryota > Metazoa > Chordata > Aves > Galliformes > Phasianidae > Meleagris > Meleagris gallopavo. The sequence goes on along the minus strand of NC_139409.1, from coordinate 7,617,211 downwards.
TCACTTTACTATAGAGCAAGAACATAAATATAATGTGCCCAACATTAGCAAGAGACAAAGCATTTCCATTTGGCTGAGTTTAAATAGCAGTAATGGCTTTTTTTTTGCTTGAATGGACAGTGTATAAATGGATAATGATGTCTATCTTTGCAAGGTCAGGTGGGTATGCAGGATCGTGTAGTTTTTAAAATAAAATCACAGTAGCAATTCCACAAGAGGAAGCTATAATTTAGCCAATGAAAGCATGAAAAAAAAAGGAGCAGTGTTTTTACACCAACTCATTTTATAGCAGGCAATAAAGACCTGGAACTGCTTTCTTGAAGTTTCTTACTGGTTGCCTCACTGGTTTGATTTGCTAGCAGCTGCCTTTGGGACTGAAGGTATTTTCAGGAATTTAAATAATTGTTGTTATAATGTCCAAGTAGAAAAAAAACCCACTGCTTTACAGAGTCTGTTTTTGTTGAAGGTAATGTGGCCGTGCATATGCTCAGAAAGATTTTGTGGAGCCTACTGTTGGTTGAAGAATGAATTACAGATCATTAGTAAATATTAAATACAATTTTGTACTGCTACAGCATTTTACAACCTCACAATGCTTCTTTCCAGTATTCCTGTGAGGCAGGTGAATGATTTTGCTGCCTTTTCAAAGTAGAAAGAGATGAAGCTGACAACTTGTTTAGGGTCACCAAAGACTCAACTGAGAAGCTCTGGGGATCTTGTTTAGGCTGAGATCATGTTTCTGGCTTTCAGATCATTCTGCTTAGAATCTATTAAATCAGATCCAAAAAAGGAAACAAAAAACCCCCAACAAAACCAGATTGTCATTTGATACAAGCTGCCTTATCTCCAGTGGAGATCAGTTAACGGACATAGGCCAAGGATGCTTCTGAGCTGACTCCTTTGGACAAGGATGAGAGAGAATCAAACTATCCAGCAGAGAAAATCAAATCCTTAAAGAGAGGCCCAGTTTCACTGGGTAATGAATGTAAGGTTGAGGACGTTCACATTTTGGGCACCTCTTTCCTCATTACCAATGTGGGAAATGAAGTTAGGGAGGCTTCTTGAGCAGCAGTACCTGGACTCAGTTGACCACCCTTTCCATCTTTCATTAGAAATTAACAGTTGATATGGCTTTTTTTTTTTCTTCACCTTTTTTCTTTAAGAAAATGAACACTGAGCTGAGCTACTCTCAGAAAAGTGTGGAACAGGCACAGAGGTTACACTAGGAAAACATGATTGAATTGCAGATAATATGGTTTGCTCCAGTCTCTTTCCCACTGAGGAAAAAAAAGTATGAAATCATGTCAGAAAGGGCAAATGCACTGAGAGTCCGTTATCAAACAATGCTATCACCAGTTCTGCCCTTCATTACAAACACTGAGAAAAATAAAGAAGAAAATAAAAGAAAAGAATGATTCTCAAATGGTTATAATCTGAATTTAATTTTTCTCTTTTGTAATCTATTTCTGCAATACTTCTTGGTTGCTATACTACCTATAGTTGTCCATAAACTAACCTTTTGCTCATTGCACTGTTCCTTGAGGACACTAAAGTCATCTGGAATTGCAATAAAATAAAAACAAACAAAAACAACCCACAAACATCTGTAAACACAGCATTCTGCTTTTTCTTTTCAATTTCCTGAACAGGTGAAGTGCTATTAAGCTCTAATGAAAATTGCAGTCTGGAAGAATAGAAACAATTCATATATGTGGTTTATGTAATTCTGGAATCTTTCAAGCGTTAAGCAGTTCTGTTGGAAAGTTTTACGACAGGTTATCAATCTTCAGACTAATTTTAAATTTTCAAGAAAATGAGAAAATTGCTAAATTTCAGACATTTCCAGATGTCTGTCATTCTGCTCACTGTCATTACGCTGCTCTGTTCCAGTGATACACTGCAAGGTGCTGCGATGCCATTAAAGACAATCAGATAAATGACAGTTTCTACTGCAGTCTCTCATGTAATGACTCATGCTCTGTATGTGAAGTTAACAAATACAGACCTGTACAAATGCCGCCTTCTTGGCAAATCTTCTGTGCTGAGGAAATAGCTTTAAAACAAGCAACAACAACAGAAAAGACATTTGAATTATTAGTAGGGGTTTACAAGTATCATGTATAACATCTTCAGTCACAAAGTCATTTGACTGATCATACAAAGACAAAGATCGGGACTCAGACTATTGATGATCAAAAAAGGATCAAGTGATGAAGGTAACAACCTTTCCATTTTTTCATCAAGGTCTACGGTGCAAAATTACCTTTGAGCAAATTTTCTTATTCTCTGAAACCAGTTTTTACTTTATTTTTATTCTTTTCCCAGTGAGCTAACTGGGATCTGATGGAAAACGCACTGAAATATCCTCTTTGAAAAAGGGAACTGAACTTTCAGGAAGGACAGAGTATAAGTGAAGAATGCTTCATTGCCCAATTTTTGTGCTGAGATTGTGGTCAAGGCTTTTTCTGGTTAAATACTGAACTCACTGTTCTGCAGTGAGGCAGTTTCTGTTCACCTTGAATGTGCCAATGCTGTTGGTGGCCAACGTGCAGGGTCCAGAATGATGCTCCAGATGCACTTCATGTGAATACTGAAAATTCACAGGAGCAAATGCAGTGCCCGTGTGGAGAACACATCTGATAGGACATTCAGCCCTGCTGATCTTTTTCCAATAAGCTGCACTTGCCTCAAAGTATATTTTGATTGCATAAGTTGTGCATGGTATTTTCCACTTGAGTGGGCTGTGAAAAAACAAGAGCTTTGCTGCGGGTTTGTTACTTCGCTCTGCCAAGTCATAATGACCATTTTTTCATATTGAAGATATTAGAAGAGTGCATCCAACACCTTGAAGGAGCCTTATGCTGTGTTCCTAATGATCATTCAAAGTTCATCATATTACAGAGACATTAGTCAGATGTGTCAATGACCTTACGAAACCAAGAAGTCAATCTTCTAACTAAGGCTTTGCATGCGAAGGATTCTATATGGCATTTTGGGTCTAGAAAAGCTTCCAAATATTTTCTTTCCACGTATTTTCAGAAAGTCTGTCTAATCTGTTTTTAAAAAGAAAATAATACAGAATTTATTTTACAAGCATAAATGACAACGTTTTTGAGTGTGTGTGTGTGTGTGTGAGCGTGTATTCTAACTAAACACTATTCCTATAATACACTGATATATCTGAAGGTCAATAAAGGACTCTTTCTAAAATTGTGTAGGAGGTCAATGAAAATACTCTTCCTTCCTTCAGAGCTTAACATCTGAAGTTGCTGTAGGGGAAATCATTCCTCTATAGAAATTTATCCTGCATTTGATAGCCACAGAAAGAAAGGTTTGAATTGGACAGAGAAAATAAATCTAAGACAAACTCCATGCAACGGTGCAGGAGATTAAACCAAAGCAGAGACAAACAGAGGCTGCTGTCTTATCTCCATCTCCTGTGCTCAGACATTTCAGACGCATGCACTTCACTGTAACTAAGCCAACGGCCCAGTGCTAAGCAGGGGATGACTGAATTGTCACACCAATATTTACTTACATTTTATGCCTCTTTTCATCATAGGCCAATATCTTTGTCACATCCCAATCGCCAGATGTGATAGACTCCAAGTTATCGCTGCTGCTGTTGGGCTGCCAGAAATAAAAGAAAATTCAATGTCTTTATTCTTAAAAGAAGCTATCTAAGCAAAGCTTCTCTTTATGTTTCTGTTCTGATGAAGGGAGGTCTTTAGACTCTGTTACCTGTTCAGAGTTACCAAGCAACTGTAATTTCCACCAGCTCCCCCCCCCATTCCCATATTTCTGAGAATAGACAGTTATGGAAATAAATAACAGAGTCAAAATCATCTTAACTATAACTCTTCTAGAGATAACAGGATAAATTCAGTATAGAACTGCTTCATATCCTTTCCTCTAATCCGGCGTGTCCACAAGCTTCAGATTAATCCTTTATGGCAGTGCAGGGATTTACTTATTTACACTAAGAAGGCATTAAAAAACAAAATAAAACAAAGCAAAGCAAAGCAATGATAGTGTTTGAAAAGAGAAAGTTGGTAAACTTTTTTATCCTAAGTATTTTAGTCAGAAATTGCTATTATTCTATGGACAATCACTGAATACTTTCCTTTATGCACAAGTCCAACATTCTACCCTTGCACCACCTGGTCTCTCTGGTCTGAGCACAGATACTACTTTTACTGCTTTCTGCTGCAGGTGCACACAAGGCAGCAGCAGCGAGCCATTCACCTGTGATGATGACATGGCAACATGGTAGAACTTCCCACGTCCTCCCTGGGGATGGGCTCTCACAAAGAAAAACTTCCGACCGTCCTTGGAAAAAATCGGCTCTTCATTCTGCAAATGGCAAAATTAAGGATTATGTTACCACTAAATTGAGCTATGCTGCAGAACCCTGTGAGATTAATTTAGAGTGAAGCAAGAGTGCCCTTTAACAGCAACCCGAGGCAAGCGGAAGACCCACTGAAAACTGAAGAACATTTTGAAAATTACTGTGTCTGTGGTCTTGGGAAGCTGACACCTTCCAGCTGGGGGAAGATGGGGAGCTGAGCAGGAAGGAAGGGCCGTTGGGCGTAAAGTCAACTCCCATTTGCACAGCCAAAAGTGCATACATACAGCTGACTGCTCGCGGCAGCTGGCATCAGGCCTTCAGCAGTGATGTGAAGCTTGTTGGCACAAGTATGTCAAACTTTGTTTACTCTGCTGGAAGAACTGATCTTTTCCTGTCTTTGAGGAAACACAACTAACAGCTTACTACAGCAGCTGTCACCTTTTCCTGCTCACTTACAATTATTTATTTCACTGAAGTATTTATGAGGGGAAGGATATTCTTGCCAAACTGCCTTTGACACAGAGCTCCCAGGTGAAGGTGGTGAGTGACTTTTATTGGGTGACTGGAACATTCAACCTGAGATAGAAGTGACTCAGTGCGAGGAACTCAAACCACACATTTGGCAAGTGAGCAGTTCCTGCAAGAGTCTTTGTTTTCCTTTTTGTAGAGGAACTCCAAGGCGCACGGGACATCTCTGGTGCAAGAGATGGTTAAACAGCAGGTTACAAAGGAGGGCAGAAGGATGGCCCATAATGGTGTGGCACAGTAGCTGTGTGTGAAGGGAATGGGCTGGCTGAAGCTCCTTTGCATGTTAAATAGATGGGACTTACACATGAGCTGAACCTCTGCTGAACCTTTCCTGGGGACCAGTTGAGCCCTGCCTGCACTGACCCATCTTTGTGGCTCCTTTGTGGCAACATGGATGTTAATGTTGAGCCTTTTCTGGTTCCAATGTTTAACAAACCTCTGCTTTCTGCTTTGGCTCTATACTGAACCAGAACTTCACTGCACAGGTATACTTACAACTAGTGCAAATACATATGGCAAAAATAACTGTTTTTTATTTCTCATAAAGCTCTTACTGTGTATTAATTTGCTACCATCTCTTCACTGATTAATTAGCTTCCACTATTTCTTGGTTTTAACAACACCGTGCTTGGTGTTCAAATTGCTTGCTTTTCTTATTTTCTCCCGCTAAGGATTTCATTATATTTTAAAATATTCCCATTTACAGCTCATTGAATGAAATAATGGTATCATTTGTTTTTGACATTGTACTGAAACTTGAAATATGAAACAACATTATTTCCAAATGTCTTGAACGACAGAAAACTCCTTGAAAAACAACATGGGCAAATCTACTGTTCCACCGGAACAGAGGTACATGCCAGAAATTTCACCCCATCTTTCTTTATCTGTGCCTCCTGCATTATATATTCCAGCAACATGTTTTTGCCAGTGAGAGCAGGCTTTGTACAGATTCATCCAAGGTTTGCTTAGACTTCATCACTTCATCAGGCTTTGTTTAAGGTTATGACAGAGATGGTGACTTATCCTGGATGGCAAACTGGGGGCTATCAGGAAGGGAGCTTGCTTTGTGCTGCAGCTGATATGATTTGTGTGGGTCAACCACCACCACACTGCAGTTCTGCAGGAAGCATTTCCCAGCTGGTCCATCTGTGCTTCTTTGTGCAATATGCTCTCTGCTTCCTGCTCCTCCAGAGTACAGTGCTTAATGTGCTTTTGGAGAGACTTTCTGAAATTCTGCTTAAGTTATGGTCTGCTCTGTGTTACTGATTTTGTGAATAATACTTCTTTGAGAAGTTTTTCTGGTTTGCCTTCAATTTTTTAAAAGGAAAGCAGTTAATCCGAATAGCCCAGCCCTCTGCAATCGCTCCACTGATTGCTTTTCCCTTTCTCAGAAGTCTCCTACTTTGTCTTAATGATGCACCTTTGCCTGCCTTTGTAACATCAGGTCACTTATGGGGTGGCTTCACAAAAAGCTTTTTGCAGGGTGAAAGTCAGTCTTGCTTATAAGCTTCTATGAGCTCTGCTTTTATTTTAAAGAACCTCATTTCATTCTGCCTATTAACTGGGTGCAAGAGAATCATTACTGGGCTACCGTGCTGTTGGAATTAAAACAAGGGAGCTGTAAAAGAAAAATGTTGTGAGATTTTCTACATCTCTACCTTGTGACAGAGCATGTCTTTTTAAACAGAGGTGACCTGAAACACTAGGGGGACAGGAGGACTGCAGAGGCAAACAGAGCCAAAAGGAGCTGTTTTCAGGGGAGGCCAGCCAGCTCATGCAGGCACTTTTGGATGTGATATGTCTATAAACTATTTTGTGGCAATCTCCTGGTTCCATTGACATCATTGACCCACAGCTTTGTGTAAAGTTGGAACTGCACCCTGATTTATAATTAAATTTATTCAGCACAATTTCACAATTAAATAAATAATCCAATTTAAATGCCAGTAAAGTTTATCTGTGTCAGGTGCTATAGAAAATTCTCCTTTGCTGTCTCCTTGTCTTTATATGGCCATCATAATTGCTACCTGGAAATGGCTTCTTTACAAAAACACAAACAAAACTTTTTACAGCTGTAATTGTTTCAGAGAATTTGTATATCTAAGCAAAGGTATGAAAGAAGGTCAGTTAGGTTTTTACACTCAGCAGAGAACTTGAAGGTATATAAATAAAAGCAGCAAAATCTTCCAAAATATCTAGGTATCTTTGGTGAACTTGTACCCATTCTTTTTCATTAAAAAGGTTTGATAATCTTGGCCATATCATTTGATGAGGAGTTACAGACGTTTTATAGAAGACTGTGTGTATTTCTCATTGCACTTTGAGTAATTAATCCTGTTTTTTAGCCACACAATGAAAACAATATTGCTATTAGCCTGTGTTGGAGAGAGCTCTCCAAAGTTTTGGGGTTTGAATAAAATTCATTCACACTCTGAAGCCCATAATGGGACACGGGACCATTTACCATGACCTTCCATATTTAGATTATAAAGTGTCACGGAGTTACCAAACAGTTACAGTGAAAAGAAAAAAAAAAATCAAATCAAATTCATGAGTTATGTGCCCTAAGTCAAAAGTCCCAGCATTTCAGACAGCTGACAAAAAGTCAACTACATTACCCTTGGAGATTTGCTCGTGCCCGTTTTTAGAATCTTCTGTTATTTCACTGTTTTTCTCTCCCCCAGCCAACTGTGAAGTTTGTCTCTATTCTAGGAAGATCTAGGAAGGTGAACTTAAAGTAAAAGGTAAAGTTACTGTATAGTTTTTAAAGAATGTGCCTGGAGTACTGCGAAGCAGTATTTTAAGGAATGATGCAAACATCTATATTCTCTGATTTATGTTTGGGTTAATTCTCAGATGGTCTGGCCAATGGAACACACTGATGTCCTCTTCAGGTTGGGCTGAATCATGCTCAAGGTCCATTGACTATATGCCCACACTGCTGGCAGAACCTGCTGACTACAGTACCGAATTGCATCCTTGCCCAAATGTATATTGAAATATATCAACCAAGGACTCTTCTTTCTGAGCTGAGTCACGCTTCTGGTCTCCTTCAGAGACTGCCGAATGTGTGATTCATCTTCTTCTTAAAGATTTGACATTTTCACATTATTCTCATACTCCGACACCCATGGCATGAAAATAACTTTTCAATTTTTTAGACTAATGTGCCATAGAGTAAAAAGTAAATACAGAAAATGCAATTATTTTAGTAATCATATGCTCAGCTAAAACTGGATTTTAAGTCGTTTTCTTGTCAGAAATATAGGTGAAAAAGCTCTGTATTTCTTCAGACTCTTAAAAAGCTTTTGAAGAAAAATATCAAAAGCACTCATAGATACTAGAGTTATCTTCGTTCAGTAATGAAATGCTGTACTCAATTGGTTACAATAAACATACTTTTCTGACCTCAGACTAGGTATATGATGTTAGCAGTAATACAAACTAATTCCTTGGAACAGGTTGGTTAGAAACTGGCAATTCTTTTAATAGTTATTCAGGACAAAACACCATCTATTAATGCTTGTATGTTTAATAGGTAAATGACTAAAGAAGCATAGCAGTGTAAAGCACAAGTTCTTCTAATACACTGCTCTGGGTTTCAGGAGAATGGAGGACCCTGTTAATAGTAAGGAAAGGATTAAAATTCTTCTCGGATTTATAAAATAAAATAACTCTTTGAAATACTTTTTTCTTTTTAATTAAAAAAAGATACAAAATACGGTCAATTTATTTTTCTCATGACTTGTCTTTGAACATTTTGTTATCTATTTAAGCTAACACAGGTGGTGTAAACACAAAGAATACTTTGGCAGCATTTTCATTCTACACCTGAGTACAGCAAAAGATTACTTGAAATGCTTGGAGCACAAAATCTATTTCCTCTGTAAAATCAATTTTAATCTGGATCAGACATAGACCGATGCTGGAAGACAGACACTGGAACAGAGAAAAACACTGCTCTTGCTGTGAACTGATGCATTGTTGTTTCTATAGGTTCTTCAACACTTTGAGCAAGCCGCTACAAAAATGGGATATACTTTAAATCCGAAAACACAGTGCAAGTTCTTTATGTGACATGTTCCTCCCTGTCTGGCACTCACATATTCCATGAAAACAGTTCTTTGTTGTGGCTGAGTTTGTATCAGCAGCGTCTCCCTAAATAATAGCTTAATCAAATCTGAGATCCCTTCATAAATTACCTGCTGGGGAAGTGTTATAAATGATCTAGAGATTTACATGCTGAAAATCTACAGTATATAAATCTATAAGCAGGTGTTAAAAAAAAAATTGAAAAAACAAGAAAAATTCCATTAATAAAAAATCTTTTGTGGTTTTAAATTCACTATATATGTACATACCTAGTGAATTAATAGGGATTTACTTTCATCTTAGTGTTATTTGATTTGAAGGATGGCAGCACCTATCGCTATACAAAGCAGTAGCATGAGACAAAAGGGAGAGCATCAGAAGAATTATGTGAAATGGATGGGAGTTAAAACAGGATATTACACTCAACCACACAGTTTTTCCTCATTTTGGGATTCATGTAAACCAGCAGTGTTTCAGCTGCCCTACAGACAATTTAATTCAATTTATTACCTTTTTTACATTTCTTTTAACAGCTGCAGAGTAACAGATAATTTTGTCAAATTTAGCTTAAATGACTTAAAATCCTATCTGCATGATTTTGATTGGAAAGGGACATAGGCTCTTTTAATTAAATGCTGTTTTCAGCCGTAGACTTCTTTCCAGTCTACAAGACCAGTAAACAACCACCACAGTGCTTCAAAAAACTGTCAGTCTCAAAGCAGGATTTGAAGGACTACCTCTGAGGTTGCTCCATGAATGGGTGAATTACCATTAACATCAGCTTTTTGCCTCTTAAACCCCAGTAAATCCTAGGCTGAGAACTCTGTGCACACTAGAGAAGGTGATAGCTGAAGCACATGAGGCTTTCTTATTAACGGGGAACTGTTTTATATAACACAAACCATGGCATCTTATCTTCCTTATTTCTGGAAATCAGTTTTTCCCTTGGTAGGACAAGAAAAAAAGAAAAAAAAACTTGCCAAAAGTTTAACCACAAAGAGAAGATCACTATTACCTGTCTGTGCAGCCAACCTTCACTTTCATCTTCATGTTTCTAAAACAAAGCAAGATCATTAAAGAACATTCCTGGCATGTATTACATGTTGCTTATCAGCACAAAGCGTAGTTGGACTGAATCTGAAAAGTTGTGCAGAAGAATAAAAATGCACAAGTCACATTATTCCCCAAAGAAATAGAATTTGTTAGCAGCAAACAAAGGTTGAAACCAAGATTTTAAGAAAAGACTCTGTACTATGCTCTATGCATAGCATATCTAAAGCATAGAGACAGATAAGCTCCACTGCATATCTATCTCTCCTCTCTACTACAGATATTTCTACTAAAGAAATATCCTTGTTGGTTTAAAAGATGGGATCTGCTAATAGTTATGCATACACTTACATTAGTATATCTACTGGAGATATTAATTAACTACAAGTAATTACATAATTTGTTGTATATTAATAACATTGTTTCTATTCCCTGTCTGCCTAAATAAATATGCACCAGTGGACATGTCCCCAGGTGAGATGGCTGGAACACTTTCTCCTCAGGTGCAGGTGGCCAAGGACCTGCAGGCTTTTCTCCCTACCTTGGTGCAGACGCCCGTGGTCGCATCGCACAGCGTCAGGATGGAGAAGTTCTGGGCCCTGTTCAGCCAGTTCACCGCCACCTTGGTGCTTGTAGCCCACTTTACCATGGTGATGTAATAGTCCCTGAAAACACAGAGGTGTTTCTGGTTATTAAAACAGTGCATCTTGATGTCCCTGGGCTTTCTTATGTACGGATTTCAACCCCTGACAGTGACATTTTTAGGGCTGTGCGGGTGTTTTATCTGCCACTTCTGAAAGTCATTTTCAAAGATCCACAGGTAGAGATAAAGAACCTTTCAAGTTATTTAGTCTTCCAAGAAGGACTGAAGTGCCTGGAGCTACAAATTAATGCACTGATGGAAAAGAAATTGCAAACATTTGCCATTCTCAAACCCATCATCACCAGCAGTAGGGTTCTTTATGCTTATGAAGAGTTAACAATCTCTGAATGTCCCTGATACACAACATCCATACGTGTTGAATCTGAAGAACAAGAGCAGGAAGGACGTGGTTTAGAAAGGTGCTGGATTTCAGCAGAACAATTACAACTGGTTGCCAAAAAGAAGTCAGTAGAGATGTGAAACTTTACATCATCAAAAATGTCATCCTGCACTCCCTACTCCATTCTCTGTGGCTGGACACATTCAGGTTCTACTAATACCCACAGTAGATCACTACTGTTGGCTGCACAGTCCTGTAAGCAATATCTTGCCCAAGAAAACGTAGCAAAATTGAGTAATATGCAATATTGACAAATGCAACCCACTTAGGCTGGACTGGGCTTGAAAATCCAGGATCACAAATAAATATCCTGATGGTCACCTTCCAAGAGGCGCTCACAGATGTGCACCTCTGCACTACTCCATTTTCAGGGTAAAGCTCTTGCTGGGCTGACAAAGCTAGTAATGCTTTAGTATACCAATGGGCTGTGCAGACCAAAGACACCCTTAACAACTTCTCACAGCACACAGTCTATAAAAATTTATTAGTTCATTTGTTTGCTATAAAATATGTATAAGGAATTGTTGCTCCCTTTGGAATTAATGTGCTGTGTCACTGGAGAGAACTCTGAGTTCTGGCAAGCACTCCTGCATATACTGAAGAAAAAGGGCAAAAGCAACAAAGACACGCTTCTCTAGCAAAATAACAAGTTGGGAATTGATTTTGCAGTTTTCTGTAACATTTAGCGCCTGAATTTGGCTGGGGATAAATAACAAAAGGCCTCAACAACAGTATCCACCACACTGGGAGGAAGGATACTTCCAGGTGAGAAAACAGCAGTTCTGAAAATTCAGTGCTTGAAATAAAATCGTAATTTTACGCTCTATCAGCAGGAGGACATAGGCCCTAAGAAGAAAAGAAAGGCACTGAAGCAAAATTAAACTGTAAAACCACCTCTTCTTCCTCTTCACAATGAACTGAGCAGATTCAGTCACCCTGAAAAGGAAGGTGAATTCAGTACATATTGTGGCTCGGAGCATTTTTTTCATAAATCCAATTTAAAGTTTGAAAGACATATATTAAAGTTCTACATCCTTGACATTGCTTGAATACAGGAGCCACAGTTCTTGCTCAGGAACTTTTAATTATTATTTTAAGTCATGTATATATCTTCTCTATCACCCTGGAGATGGCATGGAGATCCAATTTCTGTCTGTAGCCTCTGTGAAGCCTGCAGACACCCAGCAAGCAGACAACAGCACGTACTTGTAGAGTACTTGTTATTCTAGCCTCAGAGTCTTTAATTTACTTCTTCTTACATCTCTTCTGTAGGACAACTAAATTTTATGTCTCCCATTTTGCAGAGGAAAACGAGACAATGAGGTGTGATTCATCTCAGCTAATTGTAAACATCTGCACTTTGAGAGCTGCCCTGGTTGGGAAGCCAATGGAGGGGAGTGGGACATTTCTCAGGCACTGTCTGACGCAGTCTGTATTTTATGGGAGCTGAGGGAAGGAGAATGTATTCCTTATGACTTCTGCACTCAGGGGAGTGCTTCATTTGCCAACTGAGATGCCAATGTGATGTGAGAAATATACTGGACCACAGTCTGGTTCCCATCACCTGCTTCTGTAGCAGTTCACTGTTACTGGTCCAATGCCTTTCATCAAAATTAAAGTGCCATTTAGACATTAAGCAGTTAACTTTTTTTTTTTTCTGTTGTTCTGCAACTTTTTTTCCCTTTCATCCACTTTCTTCTCACAGCAAAGCATGAAATTGTAGAAAATTTGGCAAAAATGCTCAGAATGAAAGATTTTTAAGAGGAAAAAGACTTTGAAGTGATATTCTATTGCTTCCAAATATGCTTCCTATCATCAACTTCTTTTTTTCCTGACAAACATTCCATTCTGTGGAAAATTTTTGACTTCCTTTAATTCTAAAGCAAAACAAATGAAGTATCATCTCCTCTTTATTTTCAGTTGTATTGACTGTACCAAAACACTTTGCTCCAGATACAAAGAACATCCAGACTCGCTGCTCTGTCCATGTGTGAACACACTGGGCACACTGAAATGCTCCAGATCCTTATTATCATCATTCTCCCCTGAATTTCTGATACCCTTTTCTGTAACTGTCTGTACAGGGCACCTCTCGTGTCTCTTCATGAATCATTATCACATTAATCCTCTTATTTTGAAAAACATATGCAAAATTAAAATGTATTCCTCTTTCTCCACCAGCACTAATAATGTGCTCCAGGGATGGAAATCACCATGGTTTGGATGAAATTTAAAAGCACTAATTGATGATGACATTTTGCATCATTTTACAGTACTGATTGAAACCCAATAAATTACAGCCACCCATAGTCACATAGCACAAATTTATTAGTGACACGTGGAGCCTGCAGCCTCAACTTATTACTGTAATTAAAACACTTCCGAGTATACTCTGAACAAAAAAATGATGTGGTCCAGGAGCAGCAATTCTGATGCTGTGATTTGGGTACTGTGAGCTGGGAACGCAGCCTGCAGACCTGAAGCTATTGGTTTGAAAGGCAAACACAGCAATGCCCATTTGATTTGTTCACAGGTCATACAACTGTTGTTGCATAATTGGATTTGAATTGGAGCCATTCAGAATGATTCAGTGAAAAACATGTTCTGAGGTTGACATTAATTTTCCTAATGGGAAGAAAGGTAGCTTCCTCCATAAGTGATTGCACTGGTTAAGCATTCTCTCATCAGATGACTACACAGCGTGTGCACAACAACCAGCAGAGACCTTATGTACCTATTCTTTATAGGACTCTATAGTATATAGAGGTAACGGCCTTAAACTGCACCAGGGGAGGTTCGAGTTGGATAAAAGGAAAAATTCATTCTCAGAAAGAGCAGTCATGCATTGGCACAGGCTGCCCAGGGAGGTGGTGGAGTCACTATCCCTGGAGGTGTTCAAGAAACATGCAGATGTGGCACTGAGGGATGTGGTCAGTGGCCATGGTGGGGGTGGGCTGATGGTTGGACTACATGATCTTAGCGGCCTTTTTCAAACTTAATGGCTCTATGATTCTATGATTATGCATAATGAGGGCACCTTTCCCTGCCCTCACAGTTGGCCTGTTCCATTAGCTCTGTGCTGTACCTACATGTCTGTTGGCACTGGGACTGCCCATCCAGCAGCCTAATTTAGCAATCAGTCAAGAAAGATGAAGTGTGATCGGGTGCTGCTACTTGAGTAAGTGATGCGCTGGGAATGAAAACCTTGTTGCATCATGTCTGACATGCACAGAAAGCATCATGGTGCTGTGCGGATGGTCACTGCAGGTACCAGACGTAGAAGCAGAATGTAGAAGCAGAATTCTTCTACAGGATGTCATGCTGTAAAGCTATTTCAAGTGTACAGCAAAGCTGCTGAAATCCAGAAATGGCTCTAATCCCCAAGCTTTGCAAGGAAGTGTGCCGCGCATTCACTAAAGCTGTTTCTCTCCCAACAGCAGCCTGGAACAACGTGATGCACCTTTCAAGTGCTCACAGACCTATAAACGTAGCACCACTTTTGGTCATAGGCTGAAGTCCAAGCCAAATTTCCAGCTCTTGCTGAATGCAAACAGGTCGGAACACTTGCTTAGATAGAAATGTGTGGCTAAGTGCTTGGCTGAACTGCAGGCCAACATCTCAAATATACTTACCCTGAAAGCAGCAAAGAGCTTTACTTTCTATTTTTTTAATGAAGATAGGACAGTGTATTTGCAGAATGTCCTTCTGATTTAATTCCCGTGCTTGACTCACAAAGCAGTGAACTCATGATTTCTGTATTCATGTTTATGCTTCATGATGTCCCATACAGGACACAGACAACTGTCCCTATTCAATGCCAATGACTAGATGTGAAATGAAAATGTTACGGATTTTGCAACATCCTGCTCAGTGCTCTAAAAATAAGCCCACTCTGAAGTTATACTGGGTCACAGTGACTTTGAGAAAAAAATGAACAGTGCTCAAGAAAAACATGGAAGAAGAAAAAATATATGAAAACTTTTAACTAGATTTACCCAAAGTGAAACTTGACAGTAATGGCAGAAAAAGTTACTGTAAAATGACCTCAAAAAAGTCAGGGTCTGATATAAAGCCCTAACAGAATCAGATTGGGCATCCCAGTACAAGGAAGCACATACCTCAGTCTCTGATCATCTGGGGGAATCATCTCTAGATCATGGGTAGGTCCATTCAGACCAATCACATGCAAAGAAATAGTTGGATTTTCCATTCCAGCCTGGATTTCAAAATAAAATGAAGTAAAAATAAAATAATTACTATATCTTATACAAACACAGAATGGTTTCGATTTATGAAGTGCCCATGGACTGTAAAATGTGCTCTCCTGGTTAAGGTTATGGCTGGGTACTGCAGCCATTCACAGGGAAGGCACACCTAAGGTGGTTTATCACAGAGGTGTGGAAAGCTCATTAGGCAGAATCAAGGGGAAATTCTACATAGCACATCTCTTAACTTTTGTAAAAGATATTGTTTTACATGGTGACTAGAAATAACTTTTTCTTTTCTTTTTATAAAACAGACTATTGGGATAATGGTAAATGTTGTATTTATTCCTTTATTGTAGGAAACCTACTGAGTCAGTTGCTTTCCATAAAACTTGCATATATGTATCTCTCCTGTTTGATTATGGTTCAGTTTGGACCCATCTGTGAGTTCTGAGGAACTCAGTACACAAAGCAAGAAATGACAGAAGAGACGACAGTGCTGCAGAGTACATATCCTGGAAACTGCAGAGAAATCCAAACACCAAACTTTCCTTCTTGTTTCTTTTCTCAGAAATGCCATGAACCCAAATGTTTTAAGGATTGCTGTAAACTTTTAGATATTTCAACTCCTATCTAGAACAGAAGCACAATTGCAGGCACAAAGCAAGAACTGAAACATTTTATTTTCATTATATTAGGAATGACTAATACTTTGATCAGAAAACTGCAATTTTAATAATACAGCTAAAGAAAAATACAGACAATTCACTGGGGAGCAGCTGACTTTTCTTTAGATTATGTTTATTTTCATTGCTTATGAATATTTCCAATTATACTGTCTCCTATCTGAGCCTACCAAGAAAAAACTAAAACAATATGAGTTTGCTGTCTGTTTGCTTGTTTGTTTTTAATAGAACAACAGAACTGCTTGTTTTATTTTCCCTTACCTTTGGATAATGGTATGTTTTAACAGTAGGGTAAAGACTGCCAGTGTATACTGGGATCTCCATGGTGGGGACTCTGGAAGCATTAATTGTTGCATATGCTAACCTGGTGCCATCAGGAGACCACCAATGAGCAATATGAGTCTTCAAGATCTCCTCTAATTAAAAAAAAAGAAAGGAAAAGAGGGAGAGAAGAAAAAAAAAAAGACTATTAAATGTAAATTCCTAGTTAGCAATAAATGAAAACCGTGTAGATACAAAAATCCCAGTCTAATCACAGCACAGGGAGAATGTCACAGGAACATCAATTAAAAATGCTCATTAAATTATGCTGTATACACAAATGAACACAATTGATTACAATTACTCTGAATATATCAGTTATTAAGCATAATTACGTTGCTCAAGAAACATCAAATTATTCATACTAGTACACACACTCATGATAGAATAAAAAGCCTGGCTGCTCCTGCCCTGTGTCTTGTATATGAACATAAGGAATTTGACAGTAGCAAAAGCTGGGCTCCTATGGGAATAATGCACTGATTTACTTCTCCATAAAGAGTTCACAAAGTCATGCTTGACTTATATCAATGGATTCAAGCAGCCTTTGTACTTAGGTTAAAGCACATCACCTGAAATTTGAATCTTCCTAATCTCTGCTGCCGGCTGGGAATTAACAAAAATGGTGATTTTCTGTAAGTTACGCAATGTTGGAGTTTTTAACACTTTGTGAGACACCAGGCTTCAGAGACTGTGGCCTGGTTGCCATCTTGAATATTACCCCTACTTCAATTTTAAAATCATTTTTGCAAAGCAATATTTCATATGCAGCCTGGGTCAGAGGTGTGGCTGTTAGTGACAAAATGCTTGGAAAGATGACGATATAAATATGTCAGAGCTCAAGTATATAAGTGGAAAGCAAGACTGCAGATATGTACACAGATCAGGAGAAGCCCTTGAGAGTAGCCCTGCTGAGAGGAGCTTAGAGGTCCTGGTCGATGAAAACCTGAACATGAGCCAACAGTGTGCGCCTGGAGCCCAGAAGGCCAACGGTATCCTGGGCTGCATCAGAAGAGGGGTAGCAGCAGGGAGAGGGAAGAGATTGTTCTCCTCCGCTCTGATAAGGCCCCAGTTGGAGTAATGCACCCAGACCTGGGGTCTCCAGCACTGGAAAGATGTGGAGCTGCTGGAGCAGGTTCAGAAGAGGGCCACGAAGATGATCTGAGGGCTGGAGCACCTCTCCCAGGAGATAGGCTGAAGGGATTGGGCTTGTTCAGCCTGGAGAGGAGAGGAAAAGACTGAGGGGAGAGCTCATTGCAGCCTTCCAATGTTTAAAGAGAGATTATAAACAGGAGGAAAATCAACTTTTTGCACAGGTAGACAGTGATACGACAAGGGGAAATGGATGTCAGGGGATGTTTTTCACTGAGAGTGTGGCTGGCAACCCCCACCCATGGCAGGGTGATAGGAACCCAATGATCCTTGAGATCCCTTCCAACCCAAGCCATTCTATGATTCTATGACGATGATTGCAATCCTAAGGAATTATTTTGAAGTCTGGCAGAACCTAATTCTCATTAAACATCAATTCAAAGACCTTTTAATTGCTAATACTTTCTCTTATCATTTAATACGCTTCATTGCAAAGATGACTTCAACTTACAGATAGCCAGAAAAGCTATAGATTCACTCTGCCCAAAGTGTCTTCAGCTACCGACAAGTGGAAGACAATGACTTGGCTTTCTAAACCTACCATTTTGCAAAAGGCAATATTGTAATTCATTTCCATTAAAAGGCTTAATATCATACAAGTCATTCCTATTCAAACTGGAGCAGAAGGGCTTGCATATGCTGTACAGATTGATGGATTGATGGGCAGGAAGACAGATGCCATTACTTTAATGTGAGAATGAAGAATTAAATAGGCTTTGGAGTGTTTCTGAGCTTTCACCACTGATACTCAACTACACAAGATCAAGCAGCTCCACCCTCTGTTGTTATTGTGTAATTCAAAAAATGAATGATAATCTTTAGATTTTGGACCCACCATGTTAGTATAACACTCTGTGATGACTCTTTGCTTCAACCAAAATGCCCACTTGGTCTGAAGAGTAGAAATTCACCAGATAGTGTATTTCAAAGGAAAAAATCTTGGATCTATCCTTGGAGAACAGATGGGCAATCAGACATGTCAGAGATCAAACGGAATAACTTTCGTTACTCCAGAGTTGCATTTGTCTTGAGAAAGTGCTCAAGATAACACTAGGAAGAGTGCAAGGGAAAATCACTCTCAAGAGCTATGCTTCTACAAGTAACAAATTAATTAATCAGTACATAATGGGAATATCTATGAGAGACTTCAGGAAGATGTCTAGGAAGTTGCAAATATCACACGGGAAAGCATATCTCTGGCAGATTTCTTTTGCTGCATTGCCCCGCCTATTATTTAAAAGATGCTGCTCTTGACTTTTTATTGCTACATCATTAAAGGCATAACTAAAAGTATAAATGAAGAGGAAAAATGGCAGATGAATCTTTGGCATTTTAACATTAATTAACAAACTTTTTCTCAGGGACCTCAGACTTAAGGAAGCAGTTCTACTGAAGGTCACATGCCAAAAAAGGTTTCAGTGCCAAAAAAAGGTTCTGTGTTCCTTTGTTAATCAGATTTAATGGTGTGTGTGAACCTTTGCCTTGATAGAAAGTTGGGACCCTGCCATTATTAGAGAGATCAGTTAGTTTTAGCAAACCAGAGAGCGTTCTACTGAAATACAAAATGTACTTGTGCCATAAAGTTTCAGCTGAAAGTAGACTAATTTGCAGTAGTTTGCACACTACTTATTCTTGAGGAAATAATTGTTTGCACATGTATTTACCACACAATCTGAAAATCAGCTGCATATAGTACATCTCCTAGTTAAAAAATTATGGTAATAATTGGTCAAAACTGGCTTTCTTCCTCAAGGCTTGCATCACTAGTTGCTACATGACGCAGGCATGCTGTGAGTGAGGGGTGGAGATTCCTCAGTCAGTTGCTGGTTCCTCTGTGCTACACAGCTATGCACGTCCAGGTTCATACACAGCACCTGAAGCAAGTCAATGCTTACTCCATGTTACTTCATTCATCCTCAAACCATTCAGAGACAGCTGGCCTGTAAGTGGTGAATCCTTGGACACCACATACTACTCAGCCTGTGATCTAGAGAAATGCAGAAACACAATCAAATAGTTCAACTTGAGGAATGACTGGCTGCAGCTGAAGAAGGTGGCAATCCAAATGGGTTAAAATGGGTAAAAAAGCAACACATAGCTTTGGTATTGAAACTTGAAGAGCATCTAGAGTGGATTGGGCTGTCCATGTCAGGGATGGCATCTCTATAGAAGAACATGTTCCCTGCTAGATGCTTTCCTGCTCATCTTCAGAAAGCAGAGAGGAACAGTCCATTGCTACATTTCTTGGCTGGCAAGTAGCAACCCGATGACCATTGTGGTCCCTTTCAACCCAAGCCATTCTATGATTCTATGATTTAGGTTCACATGATATCTATCCCTCTGTACTCAGCTCTGGTGAGACCACACCTCAAGAACTGTCTGAAGTTTCAGTTTTGGGCCTCTCACTACAAGAAGACATTGAGACCCTGAAGTGTGTCCAGAGAAGGGCAGTGGAGCTGTGCGGAGTCTAGAGCATAAGTCTGATGGGGAGAGGCTGAGGGAACCGGGATTGATTAGTCTGGAGAAGAGGAGGTTCAGAGAAGACCTTACTGCTCTCTACAGCTCCCTAAAAGGAGGTTGTGGTGAGGTGGGGGTTGACATCTTCTCCTGTATAACTAGTGATAGGGCTAGAGGGAATGACCTCAAGTTGCACCAGGGGAGATTCAGGTTGGATATTAGGAAAAGTTTCATCTCTGAATGAGACGTCAGGACCTGGAATGGGCTGCCCAGGGAGGTGGTGGAGTCACCAACCCTGGAGGTGTTCAAAGAACGTTTGCACATTGTGTTGAGGGATATTGAGAACTATTGGCGATCAGTGGATGGTTGGTCTGGGTGACCCTATGGGTCTTTTCCAACCTTGGAGATTCTACGATTCTATGATTCTGACTAGCCCAGCAAGTGTATAAAAGTGAAGGAAGCACCAGCCTGCTTGAAGATTGGAAGTTATGTCAACAGTTCTTGTAAGACCGATGAAACTGGAGACTTGTATGTTGCTTCAGGTAACACATTTCTCAAAGAAGGGCCATGAGCATCAGGGCTTTATCTCTGGAACCTCAGTGATAACCAGCAGATTCTGGATAAAACCTGTTTTGTGGACATCATTTGGAAATCCAAATAGGTGGTTATACTGTTGTATAACATAATCTGCCACTGAGATATCTCTACAGGTATTTATGTGATAAATCTACTTCTCAGGCTCGTGTAGAGTTCTCAGCTAGATGAGCTCTTTGTTAATAAGTGCACATCGATGCTATTTTCACAGGGGCCAATAAATGCATTTTTTCAAGGATTTCTAAAAATCTATTTCCACATTCTCTGTCAGTCCTGAGTAATACTATTGATTAATGCCATTCTGTTTAATGTGGTTAAGTTCTGGCTTGCTGTTAGTGAAAGAATGAAGCTTTTACCAACGGCTGAGTGGGAAATCCATTGGCATGATAGGAGGTTCTTCCAATTTACGAAGACATTATGAATAATTTGCAGTTCAAGAGTGAGCTAAATGAAATGGAGACTTGCAAAAGGCAAGGATGCTTGACCAGCCCAATCCTCTGACAGATCTGTCATTTCCATAAAATGATAAATGCAGAGTCAGGAGAAAAACTGGAGTAATAAAGGAATAGTTTTCAAGTGGAAAATGCATTTGTTTTTCTGTTGTCATGGTCAACAGAAACTAAGATTATTATCTGTATAATTTACCCACTGAGGCTATAGCTATCATAAGCATCAATAGTTCAGTTTCCATGCAAGACAAGAACAGCTGTATTAAGTACCTTGATCAAATACTTTCCTTTGGCTGCCCACACGCTTCTGCTTTGTAAGGCAGAACCTCACCAATGTGGGTCTCTCCACAACAATCCTCTGGATGCACTCATGCACATCTGCCCACATTATCACCCCCATAGGAAGTATGGTAGTAGGTCTGCCATACATCCCTGCAGGCAGTGTCATAGAAGGACCTTCTTGAAGAGCGAGCAAGTTGGTGCAAGACTGGTCCTAGTGCCTCTTCAACAATTGACTGCTAACATCTCCCAGTATCCAGGAAAAGAAATGTATAATGAAAACAAAGAAACTAACCTTGTCTCTTCAAAGAAAAAATGTCTCCCTCATACATCTGTGCTACAGGCAAACAAGAGATCTTTGGGAAACCTAAGTGGTGTGTCCACTCTTGGTAAAGCCCCTTGTGTGAGACAGACAAGCTGTGGCTAAAAACTGCAGTGTCATTAATTTCCAAAAAGAAACCTCAGTTACTGGGGAGGTGTCCTTGGAGACTAAGCAGGAAGGTTTTTTAACTGCACCTGGAAAACAGCGACTGCATTTCTAGAGGTCAAAAGAAGGGTAGAGGCATTTAGGACATTTTACTTATTAAATAAATCAATTTCTTTCAAATAATTAAAATCCCCTTCTTGTTCCAAACATTGCACATTTTTGGGAATCAAAACAATATTCTTAATGTTGTATGTTGTCTTTGTGACAAAAAAGATGAAAAATAGTTTGATTCTCCTGCAAGCAAATCTACACACATGCAGACCCAAACAATTCAAGCATATCTAGTTTGATGTCAATAGGCCCACTAATTCCAGAGTATTTTAATTTTTACTTAAAGGACTAGACAAGGTTTTGTCTTACAGAGGGAACATACCCTTGTTTGTAACTTACTGCTGATGGTTTAAAGCACAGTGACTCCAGGAAGCAGAATCAACGGTTTTGTTTGTGCAATTTGGAGTAGACAATGCTCAGATTCTTAAGCATTTGGTGTGCTGATGGCATTTTAGTCTTTAAAAAAAAAAAAACCTGTTAATAAAAAGGAATCTTAAGCAAAATGAAATTAAAGTCTAACACAAAGGCCAAGGCTTATACTGGGGAGGAAAGCTCAAAGGAATTTGTCAGTAGGAAGCATCAAAAGAAGATGAGAGGAAGAGAGATCAGAGAAGCAAAAGGGGGTCTAAGAAAGGAGAACAAAAAGACTTCTGAGATAGCAAAACCCCAAGGGTTCCTAGAGAAACATCAAATAAATACAAATGCTTATTTGACAACTAGCATCTGTTTTAAAATCAATTACTAGATCATCTCAAATCACCAACCACATGCCAAATCGATTACTATTGTATAGTTTTGCCTAGTTAGGGGAAACTGCTCATATTGGCCTTCACTGACGTGTTTCAGGGAGGCTTTCAGGGACCACCTTGCAATCTTTCATACACATGCAAAGTTTGTCTGAATTGAAGGGGACCCTTGAAGGTCATCTGGTGCAATGAACAGGGACACCTACAGCTCCATCAGGTGCTCAGAGCCCCATCCAGCCTGACCTTGAATATATCTAAGGATGGGACATCCACTTCTCTCTGGGCAATCTGCTCCAGTGCTTCACCACACTTATTGTAAAAAACATTTACCTTACATCCAATGTAAATCTCCCCACTTTCAGTTTGAAACCATTTCCCAATGTCCTATCACAACAGACCTGGCTAAAGACTCTATCCCTTCTGTCTTAGAGGCCCCCTGTAGCTCTACATTGACTTCCATTAACGGGTATAAAGTGAGAGTAAAAGTAGTTAAATGTATGAAAATTGCTTTCTTATATAATTCCGCTTTACATTAGTTCTATATCCAATCCACATTTTCCTACATTGACATATTTTTATGCTTACATCAGCAATACCCTTGCAGTACTCCTGATTTCAATGGAACAAATCTTTTCGAGCTGATAACTGAGTCAGGTGAAAAAATCATTTTTCAGGATCACTAAAGAATTCTGAGCCATTTGGAAAAAGGCAGAGACACTAAAAAAATAAATAGATGAGCAAGGAAAAAGAGAGAACATGCCATGCTCAGCCTGATCCCATGATTCCTGTATGCCAACAATGAATGTTCAACCATTGCTCAACCCAGCGACTCCAAATTCCTTCTCAAAACACACAGCCTCTTCTTCTGTGACAGGCAGCAAGCTTATGAAGAATAAAATATTACTTGCCTCTAAGGGATTTGAAGATATGCTTTAAAGAACATATTTTAAACAGAAAATCCTTGATCCAAAAGCAATCACCACCTGATGGCAGCAGCACCACACAGTCGAGGTGCCCCCATGTGTTCAGCAGCTGAGAGAACGTGGCAGCCCCTCATCTCAGGAAAAGGAGCCCATCCATAGGGAAGGTGTGGGCTGTGAGTGTCATTAGTTTCGCCTTAGTCATGCAGTTTAATTGCTTGAACACATGTTGTTTTTTGCTCATGCAGCCTTGCAGCCCCATGTTCCTTTCAGAAGAACATCGTGGTGAGATGCCAGCACTGTGGTGAGTTAGGCAGCATCCCAATGTAAGATGCTATCTGCCTTCAAGGACTTGCTGTGCTGCAGATGAAGCATGGAACAAGTACTGGCCTTTCGTTTTTAAGCAAACAGAAAGGAAGCTATAGGACATACAGAGCCCTCAGCTGTGTGCTTGGAAGATGGAGCACAGGGAGTTCTGAGGGATGGCCTGTGCTTTCTGCCTCTGTGTCTGAAAGATGAAGCCTGAAGAAAAACTCATTTCTTAAGCTGGGCACTGAGGACAATGCCATACGACCCTCCAAGTCGGTGAGCTCCAGTCTAACCACTTCTTCTCCTATGTGGGTTCCAGAGCTACTGCATATCCTGAACCAGGCTCGAGTTTGACAAACATGTCAACGTCACCAAATCTGAAGACAAACAGGCCGCGGTCCACAAACTACTGTTGCCGTAGAAAGTGAGCGTGTCACCTTTGGATGCTCTCTTAGGCCCTGAAGGAATATCATGGGGATGAAGAGCAAACAGCACCCAGTAGAGCCAGGGTGACTACAGCAGAGAAAGCCCTGCCTGACAGCTTTGCCAAATTCTGATCACTCTAATCCAGGCTTCTTAGCACAGCCCCATCCACCAGCAATTCCCTCCTGAACAAGGAGGGTGTTAAGCTGTTGGAGTGGATTTAGAGGAGGGCCATGAAGATGATCAAAGGGCTGGAGCACTCATCCTATAGAGAAAGGTTGAGAGAACTGAGCTTGTTTAGCTTGGAGAAGAGAAGGCTCTGGGGAAACCTCACTGCAGCCTTCTAGTACTTAAAGGGAGCTTATAAGCAGGAAAGGGATTGACTTTTTACAATGTATGGAAGTGACAGGACAAGAGGGAATAGATTTAAACTAAACGAGGGGAGATTCAGATTAGGTGTTAGGAAGAAATATTTTACTGAGAGGGCAGCACTGGAACAGGCTACCCAGAGAGCTGTGGATGCCCCATCCCTGCAGGTGCTCAATTCCAGGTTGGATGGGGCCCTGGGCAGCCTGAGCTGGTGGGTGGCAACCAGCCCAGAGCAGGGGCTTGGAAGTGGATGACTGCTACGGTCTCCTCCAATGTAAGCTGTTCTATGATTCTGTATGATTTCACTGAAGACAAGCTTTAGGACATCTTTCCCCAAGGAGTGTGATTAAGACCAGCTCAGGGCAGCATGCTGCTGAAAGACTGAAGAGGTTTTCTGAGGCTGCTCTTCTCAACCACACCAAAAGCACCAGTTTCATGCTGCTGCTTTGTTCTGCTTCTTCTTTTTTTTTTTTTTTCCCCAGACCATTGATTCTTCTTATTTGTTGTGTTTTCTTCACCAAAAAATCCTGTAGTTGCTATATGAGTCAGGGCACTGGGGTGTTGTTAACAATGTTATTGACAAGAAGTTGCCAGATCTTCTTTGCTGTCTGAGTGTTACAGAACACCGGAGGTATCGATTACAGATCTGGCTCTGCTCTTTGGAAGCGCTCTACGGCTCCTACCAGAATGCATGAAGGTCAGGTGCAATAAGTAAGAAATCATGAAACTTTAAAGTCCTCCTCATTCATATGAATGGATTTGTTGAAAAAAAAAAAAGTCAGAAAGTCCAAAAAAAAAAAACAACAACCAAACCCAAAAAACAAACAACCCACCAAACAAAATAGATGCACACAAGTCATGCCATCATTAGCAACCCTCAGCTGTTTGCTTTCAAAACCATGAAGGATTCCTGCTCACAA
Organism: Meleagris gallopavo; assembly: GCF_905368555.1. Classification (NCBI taxonomy): domain Eukaryota; kingdom Metazoa; phylum Chordata; class Aves; order Galliformes; family Phasianidae; genus Meleagris; species Meleagris gallopavo. The sequence continues at coordinate 7,591,779 of NC_139409.1, read as the reverse complement.
CAGCTCCTAATAGTTAGCAGGTTTCCTTTGTTCCTGGTGTCAGTGAGTCCCAGACACCTGTAAAACCCTCCCGATCCATTCTGGCTATGCTGGCATGCAGACATTTCATCTAAACAGGCAAATCTGTAATTCGTCAGGATGCCCAGTGATAATGAAAATGGCGACTGAATTAAGAAAGTAGAAACATTACTTAGAGATCACATATTCAGATATTCTTAACACTCATTCCAAAGAGCAAATGCATCTCAAAAACCTCTTCGCAGTGGCAGACTGCAGTATGTCATTAATGCATGATAATGATGCATGTTTCCATCACTTGGTGTAGGCATACCCCACGGTCTTTGTCAGCTCTCCATGAAAGCTTGTTAGCTAGAGGCACTAAGGCTGTAGTAAAACCTGTAGTAACTTTTGCTGGCAAAAGTCTTCTGGGTCATTTGCACTGCAGCTCATTGCTGATGGCAGATGTTCACTGCAAGGTCGCATCATAGCTTCTCAACTTCTAAGGAGCTTGACAAGACAGAATTCCTGTTGCCTAATTGACGTGATGCAGTGGGGCTCCTTATTGTCAAGTCTTGTTTTTTTTTTCTCCCTGCCACTTAGCAGGCTGCTATGGCTGGAAATACAATTTGCTTATCTGTGCAATGCAGTGAGACAAATCAAGGCTTTCATTATATGCTGAATATTACTCTATTCAAACCTGCTCAAGCAGCTTTCACTGCACCTTTCCTTTAAATTAAAAGTAACATATTCTTACCAGCTAATCTGTGGGCTTATGACAGCAGGAAGATGGACAGCCAACACTGACACAAGGGATCAATTTCAATAGCTACAGACGTATCAAGAAAGTTAGTGATCACAAAACCCTCTGAATCTGACTATCAAAAATTCATTAGATGATTGCAATAGTTCAAGAACACAAGTGTCCCAAAGCAATCTCTTTTAACATTTCATAAAGAAGTACTCTAGAAAGGAAGACTGAAGAGCCTGACATTGCTATTAATAAAGAACTTGATTCTTCAGCCTCATGAATGCCTATCAGCATCTGCACCAGTCGTCTTTCATGTGAATTACGTGCATGATTTATTCACTCTGAGCAGCACCTGCTAGTCACCTAACACGAGTGCTAATAAACCTGTTAGTACTGCAAAATAAGGCTCTATGGTATAAAATAGGAACTGTACCACATGAACTGCATTTAGTTCAGCTTCAATTTTTTTACCCAATGTAAACTGCTACCGACATTGAAAAGCCATTAAAAACCCACTCAGAGTTTATGTTGCCCTGCTATGGCAAGATTCCCAGAGGTTTCAACCTGAACAGTGATTCAGGAACTGGCTAACTGAAAGATTTAGCTGAACAGTGACTCAGAGGATGAATCTGATTTTACTGTGCTGTATAATTAGAGGAACTACTGAGATCAATAGAATTACCCAAGAATAATCAAAATGAGTGCAGGATAGAAACGGAAGCAGAATTAGCTTATAGCATTATTTCAGTAAAAAAACCCACTCTTATTAAATAACAGAAACATTTATTATTAATAAAAATAATGGCATATAATAAAGTTATACCACAGATGGATCAGAGTGGTCTGTGTTTATCAGTGGTGGCATTTGCATGTGCAAGCAGGAAACACCAAAAACTACTATTGAAGAGCGAGAACCAGAGTGATAAACCCTTTTCATTTAGTATGCACAAATCCCAACATCATCAGTTGTAAAATCACACAAAATAGTTGATGCACACTTGAATAAGGACAGTGTGCTAGTTTTGCTAAAACAGCGTATGTAATCATCTCCAATAATATGTAGCAGAAACTGCAGAAAACACAAATTGTTCAATAACCAGTGAAACTATTTGTGGTTGTGCAGGCACCATGAAGGCAAGAACAGGTTGGTTTTGACCACACTCAATGTGTGTATGCAGGAATCCTGGCAGTGTGAGCTCCCCTAACCCATGTAGCCCCCATCTCCAAAGCCTTTCCTGGCCACCAGCAAGTCTGGTCCCTCATAATGCTGTGCAAATCAGAAACCACTTGGATGTATTGCTGTGTGATGGTGTTGTGTGTATAGCAAGCAGTAAAAAGACTGAAGAAAAAAACAAAATAGAAAGGAAAGAAAAGAATGGGGTAGGGAGGCTAAGAAACAGTACGACCCTCTTCTACTTAAGGAAAAGGCATTAACAAAATCAATCTGTGAACTTACTGTAAAAGTTCTGTTCTTCCTACATACAAGCCTTGAGGGATCACCACTATTGAATCAGGTAAGCAAATAGAAGAAACAAATACACCTGCATGACAGTGTCAACCCGTTGAGAGCTCTTTCATCTCTACAACAAGGAAATACAACTTTATCTCAGTCATTCTGAACTGAAGACCACTATGCAGTAATTCTAAACCCATTCAACTACCACGCAGTAGTAAAGAAAAACTTACATATTGGCCTTCCTTAGACCTCTTGGAATTAGTCCACTTCTCTGGAGGCAGCTGCAGATCTACTGTTAAGCCCAGGTAATACACAGAAGACAGTTACAGCTGCTGTGGGCACAGGTGAAGGTCCCAGCATACAGCCTGGGGAGAGGGTACTGAGCCTGTGTGACTGTCATCAATACCTGCAGCCCAGAAACTCCCATAGGTGACTGAGGAAGTAAACAAAACTCGAAGTTTTGTGTATGCAGAATGTCCAGAAATTCTGGTAAATAATAAATCAATTTGCACCAAAGCACACTCCTGAAATGACCACTTAACAACCCTTTATATTGATTGGCCAAAAGCATTGAGGGATGGCCAAAAGCACTGAAGGATGTCTTACTCTCAACACACTGCCTGGTGGCCTTTCTTGATCCTTCCTATGATCATCTATCACTTATCACTGCAGCTTCAGGTAGGAGCTTTTGGACCAACAGCCTGTACCCTCAGCACTGCCAGCAGAGCAGTGTCTAAAGCAACCCTACAGGATGGTTTTGCAGAAGTCATCTGAAAGAAAAACAGGACTTCATTATTAAGTCCAACACACAGGACAGCCAAGATGTCCTGCTCATCCCATCCACTGTGCTGGGCTCAGTGATGAAGTCTGAGTAACTGCCTTACTCATTCAAACTGGGATTTTCCAATGGAGATAAATGTATTAAACATATTCTAGGAAATTTCAAAGCTGTTTTGCTATATTTCCTATTATAGGCACTATGCCTACATATTTTCATATTTACTAACATTTTTATTTTTAAATTTATGAAAAAATTAATTTCCTTAGAGAGTCTAAGGTTTGTGTCTCTAACAACTGCTGGTTTTACTTTAAAGCTACAATAATTTGTCTTCTAATGAGAATTGTAATTGGATAGTGACTTAAACACCAGATGAGGTTAACTGTTCATACTGGCAGTGAAATTACAGAGCCTTAGCTTTTTTTTTCATTTTACTGTATTGATTTGATTTTTTTCTATTGCCTCTGGTATCCTGCCTCTCATAGCTATACAATTATTTCATTATTCTCAAATTTTTAATTTTGACATAAGCCCATGTGTACTAGTACATAAAATTTCTGAGAAAAATATATACCAAAATGCATAGAGAAATACACATATGAACACACAAGCAGCTATGCATAAGAAATGTAACAGTAAAAACAAATTGCCTGCATAATTGGATCTAAAACCGGTAGAAAATAAGTTATTTAAAAAAATATCATAGAAAGGCAATTAAGAATTTTAAGGAAAAAAAAAACCCCCTAATTAACTGCAAATTATAAGTATTGCTTTGAACTGCTTTGTACAGAATAGTATCAGATTACTAATTATCCCTGCCCGCTTTGTTCAAAGATCATGAATGTGCATTTTAATTTACACTGGAGTAAGCTAAGTATAGTGAGAGCCAGCGTGTAGAATTCTGCAGAAATCACTTGGGACCAAGGGAAATTCCCCCATTTCCATACAAATGACACGCATCACATCCAGCTCATATTGTTCCTTAGGATGTTGCAGACAAATACCAGAAATTATAAGAAAGCTTATAACCTACCGGATAATAAATGTAACCCATACCCCACAAATCACCATCTACCAAAGATAATTTTGTCTGCTGTTTTTTGCTGATTAAGGGTGGCTTTGGAAAAAATACCCTCCCCCCTTTCTCTCTTTATCTGTTGCATTGGCAGGGTAGAGGTTCTGTTTTTATCTACCTAAGAGCTCGTGATATCTAACGTAGACTAATCTTCATTTCCAAAGCCCTTCACAGCCACCTCTACCCTTAAACACTTCCTATTTAGTATCAAGGACAGTTCCCACATAGAAATGACTCATTATAGAAGCTGCTTTGCCAGTATATTTCAACCGTGACATTCACAGTGTTAGCAGTGCTGCTGTGCAGAGATTGCAGCTGACCAATATCCCCACTGCTCCTTGCAGCCATCTGGGAATGGGACAGTTTCTGGGGGGGTGTTTGCTTAGCTCCAGGCACAGCAAGGCAAGCAACTTAGCAAGTACTTTCTCACGGCCAGGTTCTAAAACATATACTCTGTAATGTCTCAAAATGATTGAATGGCAAACATCATCTGACTGCAAAGAAATTGCCATCATCCTTGCTGAGTAGGATGAGAACTGCTGTGCTGTACTCCTTGGCCCTCTGTTTATCTGTTATTTTATAAATCGTGTTATTTCTGGACAATTTGGATATTGCCAATTTTAATATTTATTATCCACTTCTTTCTCAGGCTTTGCTGGATGTCTTTCATCTCCTCCCTGTGATTTTTCCCCTGGCTGGCTGATTATCCCCTTCCACTGCTGGCTCATGGCTATGGTATTCCCAAAGATGGGAACACTGACCCACTCCCATGGGGACAGGGACAAGCATGTGATAATATCCATCACAGACTGAGGCTGTGATTTACTCTTTGGGCACCCTCAGAGTGATCATTCCCCCCCGCTCCTGCTGATAATCAGCTCCAGAGTATACATTTCAGTTATGTTATCAGAACATCAGCTGGAAGGTTTCATCTTCATGAGGCTTATCAGTACTCTGCTAATACATGAGAAAAAGCATAGTTACATCACGGGACAGACCTTAATTATTTTTCAGTTGGAAGAGCATTTCTTGGAAGAGGGCTAACAGGAAGTTTGGTTTCTATTTCGCAGATCTCCATTTCCTAAGTGGAAAAGGGAGCACGATATACTGCAATGAAAACAACCACCTGGCTGCCTAATTGCCTGTAAATTATCTCTCTGTGCCTTGTGTGCTCAGGGAGTTGGCTCAGTGCAATTTTAAGTCCAAAATGATAGGTGGTATAAATATTTAGAGATATATACTAAGGATCCAGTTCTTTTTTTCCATTGTAATTTGAAGAAATGTAGCAGTGCTGTGCTTGCCCGCTAAGGATTTCTGTGTTCAGAGGAGCCAAATTCGCTCAGTTTATACCTGTGAATTCACAACATGATTCGCTATTTTCCAATTGAAACAAAAAATAGACACTCAGGAAAACCGTGCAGCCAAACAACTGCTTTATTCTTTCTTTCCTTTTTCAAGTGGCCAGCACATTGCATGCTGCTTCCACTCAACAAACTACAAACTTAAAATGAGGTTAAGTCATACGGGAGAAGTGACTCCTCAGGCATATTTTGTTTGCTATGCTGTAAGCAAAGGGCTAGTTTCTCCTCCAAACCTTTCTCAGCTGTGCTTTCAGATGCATACTTTCTGCAAGAGGAGAAGTCCAAATCAATCTGAGGACTGAGATGGCCAGGAGCAATCTGTAGATGAGGAATGTTACTTTGCTGGAATCGAAGCCAAATGCTTTGTGATCTCCTGTTTACTGATAAGCACTGCGTGAAACTTCCATTTGTAACGTCTGTTCTGTCTAAGCAAATAGTTCATTCAGGCGATCATCAGTTCTTGGATGGGAACAGAAAGGTTGGTTGGCTGGTTTAACTTTAAGATGCTTAACTGGGGGTAGTACTTAGGCATTGAGCAACCAACCAACCATCACACTGCCACTACTACCTGGAGACCCTCCTTCAGACCATGCTGTAATTTGTTATTTGCCACCTCTCCTTCTCAGGTTCTTCTATAGGGCCCGGTACATTCTCCAAGTTAGAAGCCCAGAGGCATAGCTTCTTCTGTGCCACACACTCTCCACACTTCCTGAAGCTTCCTTTCAGGCTGAGGTGCCAGTCAGAAGTGTTGTGCTGCATAATCTCCTCATTAAAGATAATCCTGGCCTTCTGTAATGAGCAGATCATGTACTACAACACTTCCAAGTGGTAGCTCACACCAGAAGAAGATTGCTATTATGTCTGCCTTTCTGTCAAACTACTCCCACCACTCTGGCACCATCTGGCACCACATGCTCTCTGGTAATGGAACCAGAAAAACACCATCAAAGTTCTCTCTTCTTCTCACTTTCAGGATTATTTTTCTTTCCTGCATTATTGTGGAGCTCACTGAAGTGGAAACATTCCTTCAGGTTGTCACCCCCGATACTATCTGGGCAACATGCACTAAATCATGGGGATTTACAGACCTTTGAAAACCCTGCAGCAGCTTTGTGCCAAGTCTCTGCAGTGCAATACAACCCTGAAGAACTTCAGGACACAGCTCTCCATCCTGTCCTGTTCCCAAGGTTTCAAGCCTGCTTGTGATACTCCAGAACAATACATAATGAGCTCTAAGTAAGGATGGGTCAGTTCAATAATCAAATGAACTTTTATTTTTCTAATGAGGTATTGAATTTTTTAAGTCATCTCTGTGCACACAGTCTAAGGTAGAGACTGGAAAATCAAAACAAATGCAATAAATACAATGACCTCCAGATAATTCCTAATGAGTAAGATTTATTTCATTGTCTGTTTTCAGACAGTTGCCTTCAATTTTAAAAGTACAATAGTACAAAAACATAATGTTTTGCTTTTAGGAGCTGTTTTTCTTCAGTTCAGTTTCTGACCACTTTCTCAAGTCTTTAATCTGCCTATCTTGAAAACCTCCTTTAAAAAACTGCTTTTGATCTACTTTGATTCAGTAGCAACTGATGCTGATTTTTTTTCCCCCCCTGCTATTGTCGTTAAATCAAATACAAGGCAATGACTCAGTTTCAAAGGAAAGCAAAACTAATGTAGGAGGCAAATGCTTGTGAGTCATATGAGTAGAAAGGGAAGGCCTGAAGTGATTTGTTCCTACATTTGGGGTGATTTGTGAGTCAGGTGAGAGGCTGTCATCTCCTCTACGGTGCAAAACAGAAGTAGTAATGCAGCAGAGGTGGAGCAGCTTAAACAACATGCATTTGTCCTCCTGTTCATAGGGTGCCCCCTGGGTTGGAAAGCCTCCTCCCCATGCCGAAATCCTCAGGGCTCACCTGGCTTTCCTGCTGATGACCCCCTCCAGATGCTTCTCTCCAACTCCACCTTGTCACCATACCTGCCCAGGATCACGCAGAGAACAACCAGATCTGGGTTTTTGTGATAGCTACACCATGCCTTTCATCTGACATCCAGGGCCCAAGGTGAGGCTCTCACCTCAGCTTTGTGTCCTATTTCTCTGAGCTCATCTAAAATCAGGTCAATAACTGTGCCTCAGTTTGCCTGATTCTAGAAAGATGATAATAACTCGAGTTCTACCAGGATATAATGAGAAGTTTTATTAATTGATGATTGTAAAAGGCATTAAGATCAAGACAGAATAATTGCCTCTGCGAAGGTCATAATTAGATGTACCAAAAAATACAGCTGAGCGTTCTCTGCAATGCTTATCTCATTTTATCCTTGTACTTCAGCTACAGGAGTGTGGGTGTGAGAAGAGCTGTGCTTATAAGCACTTTGCTACACCGACACCCGAACAAACACATGCAAGTGATACTGAACAAATTAGAAATAGAGAAACGCTCACATGGCACCAAAATAGAAGAAAGAGATCTTGTAGTGAAGCACCTCTGGGCAAAGACACGTGTCAGGGGGGTCATACCAGGATATCCTAGGTTAGGTATTAGGAGAAATTTCTTCTCAAAAAGGCAGTGGCACAGGCTGCCCAGGGAGGTGGTGGAGTCATCATCCATGGAGGTGTTCCAGAACTGTGGAGATGTGGCACTGAGGGACGTGGTCAGTGGGCACAGTGGGGGTAGGCTTACAGCTGGACTTGATGATCTCAGTGGTTTTTGCAACCTTAATGATTCTAAGATTCTATGTCCTGGCTCTCCCTGCCTGCATGTCAGCTCAGGGTCAACACTAATCTGATCCAGGCAGGGATTGTGAAAAGCTCATCCGACTCAGGCTGTGAAATCATGCCCTTGGATCCTAATAACAGCTACAGCGACCAGTTGTTGTGCCAGGGAGAATTATGATCAAAAGTTGGGTGGGTGGGTAAGAACAAGCTGACACACATTCGTGAATCCCAAATCCTGCTTTAGGGAGAACTGGAAGACTTTGCGTTTTGAAAATTATTATTTATCTCTCTAGCACGTTCTAAAAAGTTCTCTGAGACAGTAAGGGCCATATTTATGAACTTAATAGCACTGGGAACTATCCCAAGATTATTAAAAGGATTTAGAAAAATCAAAATGCGTGTAGAAACTTTGGAGAAATTTTCAAAAAGACACGCAACATAATGATGGATTTTTATTCTCATAGAGACCTCTAAAAGAACTCATTTTAAACATTTCTTTTTAATCTTTAAAATTCTTTTCTGCACTCTGCTCGCTTTTATTTTCCACTGAATATTTGATGCAACAGTTGTTCTGAATTAAAGTTCAGGTTAAAAAAAACCACCCAAACAACCCACCGAAGAACCAACCGTACACACTAATCAAAAGCAAAAATGGGATTTCATCTCACATTGCTTCTCCTTTTGAATCAGGATGCTATTTGCATACTACATCTTCTCAGCAAATCATGCAGATTTGTGAGTGCAGCACTCTAACCACATCATCTTCGTGAGAAAGCTCTGGATACCCATATCACATGGAGGCAATGTAACTTCCACCTTCCTGCAGAGGGCTAAGGAGATGAGTTTTGCCCAATTTCCTCCTTCATTACATCTTACTCCCTCTAATGATTTTTTTTTTTTTTTTTTTGCAGGTGACAATTACAGTCCTTTGAGTTTCTGCTTTCCATTTCCTCTATAAATTCAATAGAGTATTGTTGGGTTTATTTTTCAAATATACTCTGAAACATTTCCAAGGAGATTAAGCCCTGTTACATAAGGGTTTTTCTTTTAGCTAATGCAATATTGCATGCTTCTCTATTCTCTAATGAAGTTTGGAAACCCACTCTGCACTTATTCCTTTTTATCAACACATGTTCCCATGCCCTTCTGTATTAACTCCTTCCCTGCGAGACAGATCCTCCCTCCTCCAATCTTCGTTGCTCTTATTACGCCAACAGAATCAGAGAAGAAAAAAAAAAATAAAAAGAAGAAAATAAATAAATTCATCAAAAACTAGCATAAGAATAATGCAAGGAGCACAAAGGAGAAAGAAACAGGAGTACTTACTTAGGAAAAAGAACTGTAAAACATTCAGCCTGGAAAGGGATTACAGATGCATAAGAAAATATGATCTTTGAGAGATTTAACAGCTATACTGGGCAATACCTTTATAAGTCACAGTGAGAAGTAAACTTATAATCATCATTTTAAATGTTTGCTACAACTTCTTTTTAAAATACGTACATAGGTAGACTAAAACTGAAGTATGATATAAACCTTTAATAAAAGGTTAAAAATTAATACATCTCAGACTGGAATGTAATTGCTAGCAGATCCCAGCAGAAAGGTGTCATTCTGTGATCCCAAGCATTGCAGATTTAAGGCTTAAATGGTTATATTCAAAAATGCAATGCTATAAAATTAAGTAGAAACACTCAAAAATCCCAAGCAAAATCTTGGAGTAATACTCAGAGAAGTTTAAGGAACATGGTTAGAGGTATCAATTTCTGCTCAATCATATGATTTTCCTAGAATCTAAAATGTAAGTTAGAGTGCTATGCATACTAAATGAGATTGAAATGCTTGAATCTTCTCTGACCCGCCTGTTCCCTACATGAATTAAGGGAAAATTTTTTGTTAATAGACTGGAATTCAAGTACACTGACACTGACTGGCAATGGTTGCCCTTTGCTGTGTAATCAGCACCAGGTGAGCCAGAAAGGAGATGTTTTTGTGGGGTAACTTACACCCAGCTGTGCAACAATCAAGGAGTCCTAGCTATGTCACAGAAAATGTTACGTCGTTTCAGAACCATGCAATGCTTCTACACATTAAAAATCTCAAAAATCCTTTAAAAGTGAGAGTTTTTCAAAACCGACAGCCAAAGTATTCCTTTATAAGCAACACTTTAAATAATTGTAAATAAATTATTATATTTAGCTCTTAGCAGCAGTTCATGGGGCTGCTCTGTTTGATGTCACTCAAAACAGCAGACTGAACTTTTCTTGTGTAGATATGACGGGTAAGAACTTCATGTTCTTAAAGCTTCTAATATCTGGGGAAATGGGGCACAACAAATTTTCAGTAATTTTCAGAAAAAAAGTCTCAGCAAAACTGCCTGGCATGCAAACAACAGCTGGCCAAGATGGCAGCACAAGTTGGATCACTCAGCACCAGGAGCAGTGGTTTGGTGGGCACTGTGGAGATGGGCTAATGGTTGGACTTGATGATCTGAATGTCTTTTTCAATCTTAATGATTCTGTGGTTCTAAGTCTTCCTGTGCTACTGTAAGGAACCTGCTCTAGCAAGTGGGGTTGGGTTTGATTATCTCTAGAGGTCCCTTCCAAGCCCAGTGAATCACACAGTGTCTGTAGGCAGCTATTTAACACCAGCACACACCAGTCAAAGTGTACCCGGTGGTCACTTGTATTTTGCTACTTTCTTAAGAGGATCTTTACAATCAATTTTCTCTTTTCCTCCTCTTTTTCTCTTACTAATCATGATCACTCAGTGACAAACTAATAGAGATGGATGTTTTATCTTCTTGTAACTGTGGGTATGCCAATCACTATAAAGACGTGCCCTTGCTCTTCAGTTCTCCTGATGCAGGTATATCAACTTCCACTGGTATGAACACAACAGTCACCACTGGGCTTAATCTGATATCTGCCTGGAGGAGAACTGGCAGCCTGAAACACACTTAAAACTGTTCAGTTTTCTCAATAGTAGGACCCAAGTGTGTTGGCTATCATTCTCATGTAGCATCGAGCACATGGAGCTCAGATAGCAGTGCTGGAGGTTGCTTTCCAAGCACAAAGGTTTAAGCTCCTGCCTGTTCTGCCAGAGCAAACAGCTGAGCTCAGCTCTGTGGGGCACTTTTCAGCCCAATCCTCCTCACAAGAGTTCACCCTTTTTATCCTCAGGTCGCTGCCTCCCTGTTTGCAGACCTGCTCCAACCTGTGGCTGCTTCCAGCTCACATTAGGAGCAGGCCTTGCAGTTTTTTTTTTTTTTTTTTAAAAGCACACTTCATTTCATCGATTTCATTTCCCCATTAGAAGAGCTGACATATGGGAATTATAAGCAGATGACCAACTGCTGTCATTATTTCTGATATTCTTTTGATTTTGCTACATTTATGCAACAATGGATAGGTCAAACCTCTAGTGAGGCTCACATTTTTCAGCAGAATTTTCATTCTCCTCATGTAGCTTTCACTTTTTCTAATTTAGACAGAGTACTTTTTTTTTTTTTTTCCTCCCTTCTGGCACATGCTCTTTATTCAGGCCAAAGATCAGCGAGATAAAGAGATAGCTATTTAAACTTCTTACAGGTTTTCCACTGGCCCCCGAATTTCCACAAGCAAGAATTCTTCCACCGTGGTGCATCAAGAGGGAGAAAAAAAAAAACAACAAAAAAACCACAGAAATTTACTTTTTAGGTCAAATTGGTGGAATTATGTACTAATAAAACCTCTAAAGCAATCTTTCAATTTTGGCTGTACTTATTTCTGTCATTTTAATCACTTCGTGAATGCAGCACTTTAAGAATCGTAGAGTCATTAAGGCTGGAAAATATTTCTAAGATCATCTAGGCCAACCATCAATCCAACATCACCATACCACTGACCACGTCCCTCAGTGCCACATAGAAATGTTTCTTGATCACCTCCAGGGATGCTGACTCCACCACCTCCCTGGGCAGCTAAAACTGTTTTCTTTAAGATAAGTTTTTAAACAACAAAAACAAAAAAATCATAGAGGCTATTGAGAGAAGAAAACCACTGATTTCCCTTAGGGAATCAATGAGGTAACTGTAAATTTGCCACGATAAAGAACTCACAGTGACTCTGTAATCTAAGAGCCACAATGTGTAACTGCAAAGAGATCAGAAAAAGCCATCAAAACTCCACCAAAAATAAAATAAAAATAAAAATCATATTACTGCGGGTCTAGGAGAAACCCAAAGTCATTTTCTAATCTCCCATGCATGGAATTACAACTGATCTTGATCTCAACAAGCTATGATGATAGAAATGCATCTAACTCATTCTTAAATTCTCCAGAACAGAGATATCTACATTGATCCTGGGCACCCTGCCCTATCTTTTCCCTAACATTTACATGCAACTATTTTTGGTGCAAATTAACCCAATTTCTTTTAATCTTCTACAGCATTTTAGAGGCTGTGACGTTGGTCACAACAAAAGTCAATTCTGCCACCACAGAAATGAAGCACTTTCTATTTGTTCACTGTAACCTGAACCCCTAAATGCATTGTGTGTTTTACATTATCAAACCACTGCTAAGACTTAATAGAGAAAAAACAAGCTCTCAAAACTGGGAGAGTTCTTAAGCGCTGTGTAACATTCACGCTTTTTCTGGGACTAATGACAACTTAAGCTTTTTTTTTTTTTTTTTTTGCAACTCTGATAGTGGTCACAGAGCATCATGAATATTACAGCACGGCCCTAGTGAAGATTGGCATCAGTACTGTGAGCTTCCGTTACATTACAGTAATGAATCCAGACTTCAGACTAGCATAGCATACGTCAAAATATATTCCGCAATATTTAAATTGCAGAAATTATAGATTAGTTGCTCAAAATGCGAGTATAATCTGAAAATGGGGACAAAGTATTTCTCCTAAGGGTACTGTAAAATGGCTTTGATGCATATAAACAGAACTCACATACAAGTAGAAGCTCCTAACAGTTGTGTTGTACAACCCAATACATGTTTTAGATACATGTGACTCAGTGATGCAGAATCTGGTAGGTATCTCAGTTGGCTGCAAACTGGGTAGCTTTTTTCTCTCACATAAGATGAAGAAGAGACAAATATGTGCTCGACAAAGCAGCAACAGTAAAATAGCAGAACAGAAAGGAGATTCTACTACAACAGCTGGCTTAAATTTTGTGGGAAGCTTCAAATCTCAACTAAATATGCAGAGATCAGAAGACTTACTATGGATTTAAACTACTGTAACCAAACTGCTCTCACATGTTCCATGTAGACTGCAAATATATTTCAGGAAGAGATTCATATTAATTTCATGATCACTTTAGTCACACCCAAGCAGACCTGTTGCAACTCAAAAGAATGTTTAAGATTAAAATACTGGCAACCACAGCATATGACACTTTCTTTTTGCTATATACACATAGAAATCATCCAATAATAAAAGCCTAGCCAAAATAAACAATCAAAAAAAAAAAAATCAGAACAACAAAGAATGAATTGCAAGGCATTGCATGGAACTGGAAGAAGCTACCTGAAATATTATGAAAGTGGATCTGATTTATTGCAAATGTCCACTCTGACAATGACCAGGCTGGCAATAGATACGGGATGACAGTAACTCATTCTAGAAAGGACAATTCTCTTTTCCCTTACTGGCTTGAGGTGAGCTCACACCAAGGTACTGCCTTCAACATTCTATCACCCATAGCCACCAAGCAAGGGTGTGTTGAAGGGAAAAATCTATGCTCAGCTTAATGACAGACCTTGTGGACTCTTAAATTTCTCTCAGTAAAGCATGCAACACATGAGCATGGTGCCAAGAGAAGTCTGGGGGCTCAAAGCTCTTCCTGAAGAAATAGCATTTTAAATAGGGCATCTGAGAAGGGAAAGCACGTGCTTCTTCAGTGGAAACACCAACAACCTCACTCTCCAAACACCCTGGACTTGGAGCATTGGCAGCTACTGACTGACAGGCGAAATCAGGACAGCCACCTGGCTTCCTTCCACTGCACCAAGGAGATCACTGGCCTCAGTAAATAATATTCTGTTTTCCTTCCAAAAGTCATCCTGAAGCCAGAATGATGGCGATCCAAAAATTAGAGGATGACAGGTGTTGGGTTTGGCTGGCAATCTCCTTCTAAACAACCTTCTGCAGAAAGGGAAGGTTAAAGCCTGGGCTAGAGCTGGCATGGCTTATTGCAGTGCGGCAATGGATTTTGAAGCCTGTCCAGAGAATGGCACATTTAAAAGTTTTCAGGAGCATGCTGACTTCTAGGCAGGCGTTCTCAATGTGCATTGTAAATGGTTCAATTTTCTCTGACCTTAACCAACTGAGAAGGGCCAGGAGCCCGTCCCCAGTGATGCATATGAAAGGAAATACTCCACCAATACTAGAAGATCATGGAACTTCTACCAAACCTTTCATTGTACGACCAGCTGAAATTTAAGCCTTTTTCCTTCTTTTTAAACATAGATAAGGCAAAACATTGCTGCATCCAGCTGACCTTCCTTGAAATAACTGTCAATAATTCTGTTACAAACACATGGCTGAGGTGTAAAGCTGCCCTTCATTTTTATTTGCCCGCAACAGAAATGGACAGATCATGCAAATCAGCATGCAAATAAATGTACAATAAATGGCTAAAAGAAAAAAGTCACCTACATTTTCAATGCAAAAGCTAAAGAATGGCCAACTGGGAACTGCATGACCAAAGTGTTATGCAACAGCTGCATGCACTTAATAGGCAATGCTGAACGATGCACAACATGCAAAAAGAAACTTTCTATTTTAATATAGCGATGTCACTGTAACAATACTCTGGGTCTCCTGACCTGCCTGAAGAGGCACAGAGCCAAGGGTAAAAATTCCACATGCCTTCCTCATAAGCCATAAATATAATCTGCATGTTCCAGAGGAAAACTCAATGATTTTTGGACTTAGGGTGCACTAGGAAGGCATCTCCAAATGCTCTTTGTTATCCTTGCCTCTTTGCTCCATAATGGAAAAAATGCAGAGCTACACATTTACCCACTTCCATGGAAAACTTTACTTGACTGAAAATACGTTAACTGTTAAAAATAAATAGATGAGAATTGCCAGTCACTGCCCTAGTGGTTCTTTATGTGCATTGTCCAAGAGGAGTCATAGAATCACGCGAGGTTTAAAAAGACCATTAAGATCATCCAGTTCAACTATGAACCATCACCACTGTGCCCAATAAACCACATCCTTAAGCACCACAGCTACATGTTTCTTGTAAACCTCCATGGATAGTGACTCCACTACTTCCCTGTGCCATCATCTGCTTCATTAACAGTCCTTTGCAGGTGGGCCCTTTTGACTGTCTGGAGTCTTGCCTTGAGCATCCTTTTGGTGAGAGATCGCTCTATCCAGGAGATCTTAAAATGTTCAGTGATGACTCAGTCTAACTTTTATCTCCCCGTAAGCCTTGGAGCAGCTAATTACTGGCAAAGGCTAAACCTACACAGTGAGATGTTACAGTACCTCATCTCCTCTGATGACACCAAACAGGAAATTTTGTAGTTACTAGCATTCAACCTAATTATGAATATCCATTCCCAATTTATCCAATCATCAGTTACGGTTTCCAAGCACTAAAGGTTTAGAGTTCTCACATTATACCATGAAGAATAAAGTACACAGACAAATTAGGCATAGGGCAGTGTTTCAGCAGACATATTTACCAGACATTTTAGCAGACATTTACCCAGTGTTAAGGCCATTTCCAGACTTCTAGGATTAATTTTTCTAACCATAAGAAATATATCTACTTCAGTTGCTTGAAATACTATAAGCATAAAAGATACTGCTCATGAGAAATGCTATTTGTTTTGGCAGCTGTTAGCAGGCACTGCACCTCTGAGACCAGCTATACACGTTCTAAATATACACTCTGATTTTTCTGAGATGCTGATTAAATTATGGAAAAGATTTTTCTTTATTACTGCATTCTCTTTTCTCTCTTTGCAAAGTCTAGGAAAGGAACAGAAGCACTATTAGCATGAATCAGCCAGCAGCTTTGGCTCTGTCATTCCCATAAGCTCAAGGGGAGTTTCAAGGAAGTGCACGGGAGGAGAAATTGGAAGTCTTTTACTAGATCTTGCAGCAAAAAATTCTGCAGTTTCATTGTCTTAATGATGATGACATCCTGGCCTCCCCCACCAGGTGTCACTACAAAGTCATTTAAGAGGATCTGTTGGTGATAAAGCAAGATGCGGGCAGAATGAAGATTAATAAGACATGCGAGTCAGAGCTGGAAAAGAGTCTCTTCTCACTCCTCCTCTCGCTCCCCAGCCAAAAATAAAGCAGAGCAACACCACTGTGCATTAAGCTCAACAGAGCAGAGTATCAATTTTAAATGTCGGATATGTATAACTCATATTGCATAAGAGTTTTAAATGAGCGCCACGTGAGCCATTCAGATGTGCTCCTCCGGCGTGAGGCTGAGAAAGAGACGAGATGAGATGTCACAGCTACCAGGTCAGTACTGGTCTGGAAAAGGGTCCTTGCTTTGAGGTAATCTTCAGGGACTTGCAGAACAAACCCTTACCATCACTCTGACAGGGAAATGAGGTGAGGGATTAACTCATGTGCAACTCTTCCTTTTGCAAGCAAAGTCCCTAAACCACAAACAAAACAAGTGCTTCACATCAGCTTGCAAAACAGTTTATATAGTATTTATACTATATTTATAGTTTATATAGGTTTATACTGCTTTTATGTCTGAGGGCACAAGAAATAAGCAGCACCCTCCGTTTCACAGTCTGCGCACAGGATCAGCTCATCTGTGGGTAAAAATCCATCCTTCCCCTCCACCTACGGAAGGAACACATGGAGCATGCCTGCTGCTCCACTCCCCTGTGATTTCCATGCAGCAGAATGCAACATCAGAGTCATGTCTGTGAATGCAGACTTGCTGAAAAGAGGTCAAACCAGGACTTCAGAGCAGAGCAGCCAGGGAAGGTCCTTGTCCTGCTCAGCAAGCCATGTACAGGGAGCCTGAAACAGGCTCAGGCAGGATTCAGCACTCCCCAGGATTCAGCCAGAAGTGAAAAACCCTCTTTGTTCATGCTATCCGTTTAAATGCTGAGCTGGTTTCAGCCACAGCACTTTAAGTTCTCTCTTATGGGATTTCACAATATTTTAGCACAGGCATCTATCAGGCAAAACTCTGAAAATGTTAAGTCAGTCTACACGCAAACACTGTCAGTGCTTATTTTAGTAATAAAAGCCATGTTTAATCTATGCTTTCATGTTTCAGTAATCTATGTATCAATCTATAGCCTTCCAGCTAAATACACTAAGTAGATTAAGCTCTGATTGATTCAAAATGTTTTTCACTATATTATCAAAAGTCTACAGATCAGCATAAATACCATGAGGAATTTTTTTCCCCTTTGGCAGATTGACAAAAGCAGAGCTTAACTTGAATTGAAATGAACTCCTGCATTTTTACAGGGCAAAAAAAGCCTGTCAAACCTCCTCTAGTTCTGCTTTACTTCCAGACCTGGTAAAGTCCTGTGATTAATAGCACAGAGCATCTACTCTGTCGTGACAACAGCAACACCATTATGAAGAGGAGCGCTTCCCCTGTACCCACCATTCATCTCAGCCATTGGAAGATACCCCAAAGGCAGCACTGCTGGGGCAGCTCTACAAAATGGGGGAGTAGGGGTGTTGGTGATATGCTTTTAAAGATGACAGTAAAAATACTGCAAGTGGCTTCCTCAGACTGAAAATACCAATATTTTTATTTCTGTAACGTATGCAGAAAAAGCGATACGCAGGTCATGAACCCGCCAGGTGCTCCAGGGAAGCTCAGCTGCCATTGCTGGCAGTGGGGTGAACTTCAGCAACAAAAAGAGCACAGAGCAACATGCCCAACTTGCTGCGATCTTGTTTCAGCGGCCCTTTGCAGACTATCTGCTGGAGGTGGCCGCACAGATGGAACAAGATCCCTACATATGCTAAGCATCCACCCCGGGAGCTCGCTGAGACAGTAGCAGTGCAAGCAGACGTGGGTTTGAGCATCCCAGCTTGACTAGTGAGGTGGAGGAGACATCTCCAAACATCATTAGGAATGGAGGGAGGTGAAAAGTAGCCCTGGGATGGTAAATTTCAGTCCTAGCTCAGATTTCAAGAAATTCCACTCAGCTGAATTTGGATTTAAAGATTCCTGTTCTTTTCCACCTCTTCCTCCCCCCCCACCCCTTCAAAGGTGAAACACCCAAGAAAAGGAGAGAATTTGGTTAAATAAAGTTGCTGGTAACCATGTAACAGCAGAGCATCCCAGCTGCTGGCAGGGTAATGCTTCAGCCTTTCTAACATTAGTGTCTGAACTCTCACAGACTCCTTACCCACTCACCACTCTGCCATATCCAATTTCTTCTGGGACCCTTCTCCATCCATCAATGCTTTCAGAGAACTGACACCTGGATGCTGCGAACCCATCTGATCCTGCCTCCCCACAGCTTGTTCACACATCTGCCTCAGTACTGATCCTACACCCAGCTTCACCTCCAATGATGTAGTGATGTAGTGATGTAGAGCAAGGGAGGGAGCTCAGCTTACAAGATCCACCTTTGGATTTGAGTGAAGTTCTGCCCTCCATCACTTGAAAACACATATTTCAGATTTTCCTAGGGGTCCTTCTTTATCTTTCTTGATAAGTAAAAGAAGTTTTCATTTTAACATCAGCCCTATGTTCTTGGGCTCAAAGTGACATTTCCAAACGAATGTTATAACACGATTTCTGTTAAAATGTACTCCAAGTGAACAACAGGATCAGAGGTCTTATTACATACACAGTACTCAGAGAAGTTACAGAACCTGGCTTGGTATATCCACAGACTGTATCTGTATTTGGTTCCTTTATCATCCCAGTATATTAATATACAGTTAACAAGTAAGTTCATTATAAAGGACAAACCTGAAAGTCAATGTCAGCCAAGAAATTGCCTGAGCAATCCAGTAATTGAATAAAAACATATGTCAGCAAAACACGAGTGTCACTATGGGCTTGGAGTTCACCAGTGTGACAAACTTCTCCTGTCAGCATGCTGCTGTGTGCAGGGCTCTATCAGAAGACCTTGTGTACCAAGTGATGTTTTGCAGCAAAAGGTGGCTACCAACATGCACACTTGACCTACAGAGTCAAACCAGCCTGTCCATAACTTCAAATTCATAAACAGAAATTAAAGAAAATCAGCACTTTGCAACTTCTTAGCCACACCTCTGGTTACAAATGACTTCACAAGGGGAATATTTGCTTGTAAATGTTCTGCAGTACAACATAAACTTAAATATCAAAAGTAATCTAAACGGGTATCAGAGATTTCTACCAATGTGTTTGCTGAGTTTGATCATAGAATCACAGAATATCCCAAGTTGGAAGGGATCAGTAAGGATCACCAAGTCCATCCCGGCTCCACACAGCAGCACCCAAACCCAGCCCTGTTCTCAGAGCGGTGTCCCAATGCTCCATGAGCTCCAGCACTGGGGCCGTGCCCCCATTCCATGCCCACCACTCTGGGGCACAGCCTTTCCCTCACCCGCAGCTGCCCCTCCCCTGACAGCTCCCTGATGTTCCTTCAGGCCTTGTGGTTGCCCTTCTGCTACCTGTGAGAAGCCGCAGCTGCCATGAGCCCTCCCCTCAACCTGCTCTGCTGTGCACCCAATGAACCCAGTGCTCTCAGCCACTCCTCATGCATCTTCCCCTCTGGACCCTTCCAGCAATGACCCTCTGCCCCACCAGGTCCATTTACAAGGGAAGGAAGCCAATTACTGTGAGAACCTGACTTTCAGAAAATTGTTAGCTGTCAAGAGCTGAGTAGCTTCTAGAGCACACCTAGAGCTGTGGCAAACAACTGATCAAGTAAAATTGTCTCCTAGCTTCTTCCCTTAAAATAGAAGCAACTTCCCCTCCATGTTTCTGTCCTTTCCAGTGACTTGAAAACTGTCACATCTCTGAGTGATTGCAGGTGCCAGTAAGTAATGAACCAGCTCTGTTCATTAATGCTTTGTGATTTATTACTTTTCGACTAAGGGAAAGAAAAACAGCCTGAAAAAAAAAAAACAAAAAAAACCAACCAGGATTCTGACATCACATTATTTCCAGTCCAGCACTTGAGACAACTGTTAGAATAGTGAATTTTTAGCAAATGTCCACCAGTCCCCAGAAACGTAGCAACGAACACCTAATTTCAGACAGTTCCGCCAATTTAGAGTGTAAAAAACTCATAACTAACTGCCATCCTAGATGTTGTGTCCTACCTTCGTATAGCCAGTCGCTGAGCCCATTGAAAATAACACCTTCTTTTCCTGAGGAGACCACTCGAATGGCTTGTTTCCCCACATGGGCACAGTAATAGATGTTATTCTCAAAGATAAAAATCTGATTTGAAAGGAAAAAGAAAAAGAGAAGAGTATTAAGCAGTGGCTCCATTTTAAGACGTTGCATTTAACTTTTACAATAATTGGTAGTAAAGAAAAGTCACATATCACATTTTTATAGCATTTTCATCCAAAAAAGACTTTCACAGCTTGCTTCCAATGTCATCAACTACTAGAAACATACTAATTTACAGCAAACTGAAGCCCTTATTCTCCAACACAAGTTTTATTTTTCTTGGTCCTGTCCTCATTTCAGAAATTGAAGAGTGCCATAAGAAGGCATGAAATGAGGTACATTACCTCTCCAGATTCTGTAGAAGTGCTTCAGTACATGGAGTGGATGGTGACTAAACTAATTAGTGGAAAATACGTCTTACATATTTCCATTAAGATTTACTGCTACCAGATCGTTTTTGGCAATCAGACTGGTCATTCAGGTGTTTAAGAGATGATGAGTGAGCCAACCTTTAGCCAGCCATTTAAACCTCTCTCTCTCTCTATCGATATATATTGGTCTACGGCATCATCTGGTTAGGTGTTTAAATGTCACCACTGACACAGAGATCCACTCCCTCTTCCCCTCAAAGTGAACCACAGCCTAGTCTTATTTGGAAAAAATTTCTGAGATCCACTCAGGCTGCAGAGATGTACCGAACAGAGTACCAGGCAATCCAGACAGACTGAAAGACAAAACTGTTAATAAGAGTTCAGCAGACGTTTACACGTTTACAGATGAGTTTATGGAAGGTCGGAGCTATTGGAACAAATGTTAGGTATCTACAGCACAATACAAGACCGCAATTTCTCATGCTGCACTAATGAAAGGATAGAATTGAGAAAAAGTATTTGCTTTCAGCTTCTGTTTCACGTCCAGCTGTGGTATGTGTTTCAACTAAAGATGAGCTGGAAAGATTCCAGAAGAAAGTATAGGTCCTAATGTAGTTTTGGCAGTTGTTACAATGAGTTTACCTAAGGATAAAAAGTCTGACTGTAACTGGAACTTGCTTTTTCCCCTTCTAGTCTACAAGGGTTTTTAAAATAAGGACAGGCCATTAATATGTTTTTGAAAGAAAAAAATACATGGTGGAAGATTCCTGCCTTCATTTTCAGTAAGCAGAGAAGCCAGATGAAAGACCCATGGTAGGGAGTTCAATGTGTTAGCTAGCTTGTAATTAGGAGGTTGCCAAAGCTTAAAAAAAAAAAAAAAAAAAAAAATAAAAATCAGGAAGATCACTGTGGACAAAATACGAGGTTGTTTTTCAAAGCCTATAGGGGAAAAAAAAAAAAAGAATAGAAACTGATAAATATTATTAGCAGTATGGAGTGGCAATGGGGATAAAAACAATGCTGGGACAAAAAAGCCTTAGTGTTGTGGCCCATTCTGCTCTGCAGCTCCTCCTGCCACAGCCAAGGCTCTGCACTCCCTGCTGTACATCTTCAATTTGCACAAGAGACACCCTGGATTGTCCACAACCCATTGGTGGCATTTGTTGGTAAAAGGGAAGACTGGTCAGACTGGAACTTGAGAAACCTGTTCTCAGTAATGCACTATGCCCTAAAGGATGCTATCCCCAAACTGCAAGACAATCCCAAACCTCTACATCAGTATGTGCAATGGGTGTTCGGGCAATCTCTTATGCAACAGGTGCACAGCCAGGTGGAGTTATTCAAGTGATGCAGCCCATTTCTTGCCCAGCTCCTCCCAGCAAATGAAGGCTTTGCAATATTTTGTACTGTCTTAAATGTTAAATGAGTCTACAGGAAAAATAAATAAGGCAGAATGACAACCTGCTTCTGCCCTGTGCTTTGTAAAGCACTGCAATGTTTTCTGTCTTCACTGTTTTGTCTTTCAAAGCGTCACTGCACTAGTCAGGCTGCATAGGGTATCTGGTAGCTGCAATGGAAAAGAATAAAGTGCTCTGACTTCAAACAATCTCCCGTGTAATTCAGATCCAAACTGCAGAACCTTATAGAGAATTTAAAATTATCCTCCTAACTACAGTGCCTTGTACCCTAAAAACGTCAAGCATAATCAAGATAAAAAATAACTGAAGCAGCAGACGGAAGATTTCTATGTAATGTATCTTATAAATTAAGAAAAAGCTTTTGAAATTCCGTTATTCATCAAAAAGAGATGTCCCTGGATTACTTCACCTTCTGGTCTAGAGATATTAGATTTTTTTTTTTTCTTTTGAAACCTCTTTATAATATTTTCTACTGTTTACATTTTGTGACATTAAAGTAGCGCTTCCTATCAAGCAATCTGAATCTTTTGAGCTAATTAGAGAATAATAAATCTGTGTAAGGAAACAAAATATCCATGGACATCATTTCCACATTATTTTATGCTTACTTTATGTAGCAATCTTAAATAATAAAAGAAAGGACAACAGAAGGGGTCAAGCTGAGTTTTGTGTGTCTTTCTGTACAGAAGATGAAGAGCATAATAAATTTCTAGTGCCTTCTCTTCTGGTGTGTGTATTTGAGAATGATTTTAGCCCCAAGATCCTCGCAACGTTTACATCTTTTCTGATGGACATCACATGATATCCAGCACTGAGTGCAACTAATGGCATGGGAAATAAAGCTGGGCAATGTCAGGGGGATATCCCCACCTTCAGCACTGTGCCCATTTTGGTTATTACATTTCACAGCCTCCAAAAAATAGGATATTTTGAAAGAAGTAAGAAGAACACAAACATCCATACATCGATTGAAGAAACCAAAACTGTTAAGCCTGTAAAATGAACAAGGAAGTGATAAGCTAAATAAGAAGAAAACATAAGACAGAAAAGAGGAAAATAAAAATATATATATATATATATATATTTAGCCTTCAATTTTTCTTTTCCAAATATCACAAAAACCAACAAACCCTAAAAAAAGCTATTTGAAAATGGATAAAAAGATTTTCTCCTATAGAAATCAGAATTAGTGTGACACTCTGGGGTGTAATGGAAGACTTCCATCTCTTCCTTCTGGATGTTATAATAGGGATCAAAAAAATGAAATATTTCTTCACAAAGATAACTAGAGTGCCTTGGGGGACTGAGATAAAGACTTTTTTTAAAAAGAACTTACTTGCTCACTCCCAGGATAATAAAACCCATGGGGATTTTGCCATTGCCCTTATGGAGCTCAGGATATCACCTAGCATTTTCAGCATAAACCACTATGCCCTCAGCCTCAGGTATCAACACAGCACTAGTTCCTGTGAACCGGGAAGAAACCTCTGCCTGTTCACAATTTGCATTAGAACCGATTACTGCAAGCCATTTGAAAAACTAATATTAAAGAAAAAAGTACTATGCTGGTTGACCACATGCCTAAGATGGAAGGAGATCTTTTAGTCAAAGCTTAGGTATTTATCCAGTAAAATAAATGTATACTAAGCTAATGCAAAGTAAACTCATTCATCTTAAAACGTACAAGATCCATCACAACACTGACTGATCCATTTCAAACTTCATTTGCAACTATTTATAGGCCGACTATTCTGAACTGAAAGATATTATACCTCCTTTTACAGTTATTTCACTCCTCCTTCCTTACAGCCAAAGAGGTGAGGGAACTTATTTTTTCAAAGACAAGGAGAAGATAAATTAACACGCATTAATCTGTGCTTTTCATGCTTTGATTTATTCTCCAAATTTCAGGAAGAATTCCGAGTTCTCTTTGCCAACTAAACAAATGACATCTTTAAAATTTAGCATCTCCTAATATAAAGTTAATGTCTGGATGCTTATTACTTTGATGACACATTGCAGAAGGGTGAATACTTCCTACATGCCAGAGGGCAGCCTTCCCACTGTAAGGTCAGCCCACAAGAGACTAGTTAACATGAAAAGTTTGTCTACTTAGCATTGAGAGTTTGGTGAATAAGACCCAGCCTTCATGTATAGACAGGCATAAAGGTTTGAACGTGCATTAAATTCCAAGTCAGCCCACTTGCAGTCTGAAAGAGCAACGGTCTCAAAATAGAAGGCTCAATTAATAGTGGAACACAGCTTTAAATCAACATCTACTTTCTCCTCATCTAACATAATGCACTCCATTTTCTTCCATTTTTTAATATTAAAGCCTTATTTCATTTTTATTGTGATTTTTATAGCTGTTGGTTTTTTCCATTTGCAGAAGTCTTCAAATAAGCTGGCAAGCCAGTTTACCTGAGGGAGTATTCTGGCAGAATAAATGAAATAGCAGATTCATTTTAGAATTCTGTCTCTCAGAAACACATTTAATTTTGCAGAATCAGTAAAGTTATCTGTGTGAAAGTAATTATCCATGGACTTCACTGTTCTAGATGCTGAGCAAATGCATGGAAAAAGATCATCCCTACCCCAACAGCGTATTTTTGTAGACTGGTAAGCCTAGAATGGAGGCAACAGTCTTCACTGAACATGTGGAAAAACAAAAACAAAAACAAAAAAAAAAAACAACAAATAGAAGGGAAGCAGGGACACTGAAGACAAGACTCAATTGACTCACAGGTACCCAGAGCCATTTTAAGCCCCTCACAGTATCTAAAACATTGTGTAGTATCATATAGAATGCAGGAGAAACCTCTATTATCCTGGAAAAGCATCTAGAGCCCACATATATTTAATGCTATTCATCTGAATTGCTCTAGGAACCTATGTATATGAGGACAAATGCAGTTTTCAGTGTCACCTAAGTGCAACAGCAAAACCATGAGTCACACTTGAGCTGCTTGAGCTCTATTCCAATGCATGAACCATAAGATCATCCTTACTATAATTATCATTTTACATCAGGTAGACTATTATAAGCCTGTGAAGACTGAGAGACAAAAGATCCCAAGCTCCTTGTCCTGTAATGAACTGCATGTCATACTGATCAAATTACTTGCAGAGCCACGGTCAGCTTCAACATGACACTGAACTCATAATGTTCCCTTCTGCACAGGCAGAGCCACAGCTGCTATAAAATTCCTTTTGCTGAAATAACAAAGAAAAATGGTTCTTTATGTATCTTGCTCTATGTATATGCCAATGCACGTAGGTTGGCATCAATCCTACCTCACCTTGGTTGTGACCTTCTGTCAGTATGTGGCTCGAAAGGCATGAGCCAGACTGTCCCAGATACCAATGAAGAATTGCCTAACTCTATGGTTTTCTCATTCTCTGGCAGCTTTTACAGTTTTCGGGTTGCTTCCATGTCCAAATAAGTCAATCAAAGCAGACCATGCAGTTTAGGAATCTACAGCTTCTACCGATCATAGACAGCCAAAAGAAAATATCAGGTATCTTCATCTACTCAAGATATGGTCCACTAGCTCTCCGTTACTCACAGTCCTAACCATGTCCAAGTCACATCATTTCTCCTTCAGATGGTTTCCTCTACTTAAATGCCAGTCACATCACTTCTTAAGAAACAGGCACTGATTTCTCCAAACAAGCCCAACATGAATCTATGTGGGTAAATGAAGGTGACCACTTGAGGCAGATTTCTGTGTGGCTAGTCAATCCTTCAATAGAGTTGGATCACCAAATTCCCCAGGATACAAATGGGGATTCTACTTCCAATCTAGGTGCAATATAAGGTTCCTACTCCTTTACATCAACTATTTCTTCAGTCAAGTGTACATATGAAAAGTCCTAGAGCGCAACCAAGGGCATTTTAAACTTCTTCGTGTAAGATGCTCTGTTTATTTTTAAAAACTTCCACTTATTTTTTTGGTTGAATACAGCCATATAAAATTTCATGTTTTAAACTGAGCTATATATTAACTATCTATACACTTGCATGGTGTTACACATCACATAGGTCTGAAATCCATCTGAAAACGAGACAGCTTCAGCCTCTTGATGTGTCCGGGAAGAAAAGTATTACCTCTTTGTTCATATACTAAATAAGTGGCTGAGGGCAGTAACAAAGCCACAGCATGCAAGCAGTATCATGGAGCTGTCAGATCATGGACACAAGTAATTTGGAGCATTATCAAGCTCCTGAAAACGTGCACCCAGGGTGATCTCTCCCTCCACCTCGATTTCTATGCTCCCTCTACTTCCATTCAAACATTTTGAAGATGGCCCCTCTCAAACCAGTTCTGTTTTGCCATTGCCATGTGACATCTGGAAGCTGAGGACTGTGAAAATGAAAAACTGTCAAGAGAAAGATTCCCTTGCTGTTTCGCCCAACCTGTCCTCACTACACAGAATTAACATGCCCATCTGTGTCCACACAGCATCTTGAAGCAGATATAATCGTGTTCTCACTTTGGGATATCATGGAAATCTGACAAGCACTGTACTGAAAAGGTCTTGGTATTTTGCAATGATAATTCTTACATCAACTCAAGCAGAAAAATGCATGATCAATGCAAAATCAGTTTCTAAAGCTTGTTACTGATTGATTATGCATTATTCAGTGAATAATGATTATCTGAATATGAAAAAATGCATAATGGAAGCCAGTTGAACATCAAAGTTCACATTTATCACAAGTGTTGTTCTTTATGCATGATATGATTACATCAACTCATCAGTTCTTCAAAAAAGAGTAATAAAAGCATAAACTGTTCCTCAACAGTCGGCTTATATAAAAAGAGAGAGTATTTTTATTAGAGTTCTATACCAGCTATTTAAAAAAAAAAAAAGCTTGATAGCAATTGGGATAAAAGTAGTGAGTCCAAACATTTTTATTCTCCTGCATCACAGAGTTCAATTTTGCAGGTTTGGAAAGAGACATACTGCAATTATGATGGAGAAGTGAAAGAGAGAAGTTTTTAAGTCGATTCTTTCTTCACAAAACCAAAATGTCATTATTAAGATTGACGATGAATGAATGAAACTATTCCATCTAATCAACATGTTGCAGAGAAAGAAATATTGATAAATTATTGACAGAGAAGGCTACAGGTTCAATTTTTCATTTAAGGGTTTAGCTTTGCTGTAATTCAAAGTAAGAAGATAACTGATTCCCAGGGCAAGGATTTAAAGGACATGCTTTCTGAAGGTATGCACCACACAGATAATGTTTACTTTGGACAAGGGTAAAATTTACTTCACTTATCTTCTTCCTAGAAAAGGTGGCACTTATGGAATGAAGCGAAAACTATTCCAGTATTAGAAATATTCTGCAGGAAGGCTTTCAAGATTGAGAAGCTGAAAACAGCCTAGAAGACCACTAAAACCAGAGAATACAGTAGTACAGATTGATGCCCATAAGAACAGCGCTGGTTCATAGACATTTCAAAAGCAGTATTTTTGACTCAGAGATCAAAGGCTCCATATCTGATACAAGCAGCATAAGAGAGTAACTGAATGGAGATTTGTGTTATTAAAAAAAAAAAAAAAGGAAATGCAACAGAAAACTGCTGCACATAGTTGCTTTGATTATACATTAAGCAAAGGAAGTGCAGAGAGTTACCGCTCGTAAACTGTGCAAAACTCCCTTGTAAAATAAGCGTTAAGACCCTAATTCTGCTGTCATTGCCCACACCTAGCAAAGAGACTAAGAAGTCAGAGGGATGTTTTTCCATTCCTCATGTCTTCAGATAAAAGTATTTTTTATTTCTCCAAGCAATGACTAGGTCCCAGCTGTCCCAAAGGCAACCAAGAGATGTATTAGTTTGCACAAGGATTTAAAGGCTCTGCTTCTTGATATTCTAGAGCTATTCTGTAGTCACCGGAGGATTCTGTGAACAGCATTCAGAAGATTCTGTAGACCTTTTCCACTAGAGATACTAAGGTATCCTTTGGAAAGAAGAAGAGTTTGTAAGGTCCTGTAGTTCTTATGATCTTTAGAAGTACTCTGAACTGGCATGCTAAATGAAGTCCCATTCAACAAAGTATGGGAGCAATGATTGAATTCTATGATCTGGAGACATGTTTCTCTTTTTTCTTTTTAAACTGGACAATTCTTTCAGCTTAAGTCCTTAACTACATTAATATTCTTCTCAGGTTTCTACAAGCCTCTTCATATTTTCGACATTGCATCACTACAAACACAGTCTATTTCCATTTATATTTTGTGAGCACACTAGTCAGTAACACGTAGAGATTCTAATTACACCTAGAATCTGCTAGAGTCTGGCCAAATGAGCAATTATTATAGCTTGGAAGATTTTAAAATAGATGTTTTAAGAAAAATACGCTGCCCTATTTTCTGTTCTTCGGGGAAGAAAGAGCATTTATTTCACACTGACAAAGAGAACCACGTCCGCTTGGAATTCTTTGCCCTGGATTCTAATGGGGTTATTTTAATTTATGACTGCCTTGTTTTATTAAACTATGTATCAGTAAATGTACCATTTAGTATGGAACTCTGATTCTGCTTTTAAGTTCTCCTTGATGGATTATCTTGTATTCTGTAAACTAATACCACTGATGGTTATGTAGGGCATCACTATAAATTAGATTATTTAATATGAGACGATACAGTGTATCATTTTAACTCTTTTACTGTGTTATAGAATGAATATCTGGCTAAGGACAGCACATGAATTACTTGTCAGCGTAAAGAAAACTTGCAACTGAGTTCCTCCAAGAACACAATGTCCTTGCACAGTTAGCAATGCAGCGCAATATGCTTCTTTCATACAATGTTTAGTATGGTATAAAAACCATCAGCATTTATTCCAGGAGCTGAGCAGCAAGTACTAGAAGGCCTAATGGAATTGTGCTAGAGGCTTTTTCATGGCTCAGACAAATGCCTGGGGAAGGTGAGATCACCAATGCAAACAGAGGTGAGCTGCTCCACAATGCAAGTAGACTAGGCAGAGCAACTAAGAGACTGCTTCTGCAGTCCTAAAGGATAGCATTTAAACATATTGTTACTTATGACTGCTTCTTTATAAAGCAAAAGGAAACTTATAACTTCAGTGGATTGCATCTACAAATCACACTAGCAGGATGCTAGAAACACTAATGTTCTGACTCAAGCAAAGTAAAGGAACATCAACATTTCAGATCGCAAGGAGGGAACTGTTTTCAGTGGAACCAGCCCTAATGCGTTTTACTATCAGAAATTTTGTGCTTTTGTGAAACTGCAGTAGCATACAATGAGCTACAGTAACATAATAGAACTCACTGCTTGTGCTATAATGCATCAAGATGGTGAATTGCTCTGTGATTAAAAAAAAAAAAAAAGAAAATACACTAAGTTAGCATAGCAGATTCATCAATACATGCATTTTTGTTAGCTATATACTTGTATGTATGTGTGTGCCCACAATAATTAATGTTTTAATATTGTAAGTCCACCGGGTGGGAGGACTATATATTGTCATCTTCATACTGTAACTAAAACAGAAAACACAGCAACGGCTATGAAGTCATGGAAGAAGTCTGTGGCAATGGCGGGAAATGCCCTCAGTGCTAAGTCATTGTATGGCTCTCACAAATTTGATGGAAAAGAAGTAATTTTTTCTTTGATTTATTGGTAGAATTTCTATGGCAAGTCAACTCTTTAATTTTTTTCTTTGAGATCCTTCATGCCCACCAAGTGACTTTATCTATAGTACCCACAACTTCTTCCAGTAATGCGTACTGGAACGTCCTCTCTTGTCTTAAATGTCATACTCTTTTGTCACTGGTGAAAACACAGCACTGAGAACGCTGAAATGGAAAGGGACAGCAGAGCTCACAATGAGGATGCAAAACATTCCCTTCATAAACGAGGACTGCACGTTAAACCCACTGATGTCAGAGAAAGCAAGAAGCATGTGTAAAAATGAAAAATAGTACACCACAGTCAAGATGACCGAAGAACAAAGCATCAAAAGGAAACAAACAAACAGACCAACACAACAACACCTTTTCAGTAGTATCCACTAATTATGAAGGAGAAAAAGGGAAAGGGAATCTCTAACTACAGCAACCTGTCCCCATATTTAGTATATGTATATATATACACCACGCTGCACATTTGATAAAGATTTTGACACTGGGAAAGGGGATGAAGTGAAGGTTATTCTGAAACTCTTGCTTTTCCCAGAACGCAGGAACTATGCATAAAGCTGTCCTCTAACTGTGAATTGGGTATACACAGGGATTAGAAAGGAAGGAGCATTTTCTTCCTTGCAACTAAGATAACCAAGCCAAAATTATTACATATAGCAGACCACAGTTAAATATTGATTCAGATGCCATTGTAAAAATAAAAAGTGAGAGAAGCGCAGCTTAAAAACAACACTGTAAAAAACTGTGAAATGATAGTAGAAACAAATAGACCCGCAGCAGTTACAGTTTAAAGGACCAACTGGATAAGGACAATAACAAATGACTCAGTACCTCCTATGGAAATCCTCTTCACTTGTGATCTGTGCAGATATTCTGCCAAGCACTAAGCTGGCATGAATTCATACAAAGAACAACCTGCTAATTAAAGGAGTCAGGCCACTTCAGTTCCAGGTGTCATCACTTAACCTTCATTTTGCATCTAGGTATCCTAAATAGCAAGACACTGTGCTAGGTGTTGAAGTTTTTTGATAACAAAAGGCAAAGCTGATTCACTGTAATGCTGTATGGCAGGACCTATTATTCAATGTTTTACATACAAATGAACTCCAGTATTTCTCTAAACGGCATTGCTTTTTTTTTTTTTTTGCTTTTTTTTTTTTTTTTTTTTTTGGCAGCAATACGTGTAACAACAACCTCTTTAACCATCATTAGCATTCATTGTTTGAGGGCACCTGGCAAAGCCCTAATGTGGCAGAGGCTGAAAGACTTGTTCCTCATTTTTCGTTGGCATTTGCATTTCACTGAAATGGAGATTTCTTAATGCACCTGCTGTGATACATAAGTTTTACTACTTTAGAAGAAATTATACACTTGATTGCTGCATAATCTGCAAGACTGAAATGTAGCTCCTGCTTCAAAGGAGTTGACATCAGATTTATTGGCTCTGAATGCCAGAGGAACCCATTTTGACCACTCTCTGAGTTTGCCATAAATACAAGGGCATGAAAAAAAATCCAGCAATTAAATGCAATTATGATCATCTTCCTGCACATCTTAGGTAGTATAAAAAGACAGTGGAAACAGTAAAAGACTGAACAGCCAGGAGAACCTCAACGTGTTTTTCTTTGCTGAAGGATAAATACTGGGATATGAGAGATTTTTTGAATTGTAGCTGCTGCCTCTAAAGCTGTGAAGAACTGCTATGCCCCGCATCTGATGTGTCACTGATCATTTGTATCCATCAGACTGTTACAGGGAATTATAGGAAGGAAAATAGCATCACAGCAGAAAGTCTTCTGCCTCTGACAATTGGAGTATAACCATTTCCATGAACGGTACTTTAGTGTTGGCAATGCAGGTAAACACTCACTGTGCACTATTAGAGTAGTCCTACTGCTTGTGCCTTCCTTATGACAACAGTGCCCATGTACACCCCCCAGCTTGTCCTTGAGGCAAACATTCTGAACTTAGATGTGCTCATTTTGGAGGAACTTAGACAAAAGCATCCTGAAAACCTCAGGGTTTGGGACTCTTTGCACACTTCAGCTACAGACATGCACTAGAAGGTCTTGCTCCTAAAGCATTTCCTGCCTTCAGGCAAACCAGCAAAGGAAATTTCTGTACTGTGTTGGTTTTTTTTTTTTTTTTTTTTGGATAAATAGCGAACCCAAATCTGTCTTTCTCACATGTTCTATGAGAACTGAGTTCAGGTTGATATCAACTCTAATTTGCACAGACAGTACTGAGGGAAAGTATGGAAACCTTGTGCGATCCCTCTGCATGTATGCAGAAACTCATTCTAAAAATGTAAAAATGCAAAGCCATAAGGCATGAAAGCATTAAAATAATCCAGTAAGATCAATTAACAAAAGCTCTTTGCTTATCTTTTTTTTTTTTCTTTTTTTTTTTCCTGGTGGTATTGAAACTCCAAAAGGAGAAAAGTATGATTTCTGTTGGGTCACAGATATCAAGATAAGAAATCCAAGATAAGCATACACAGAACAGGGCAAAGGAGGAGCACATCATGTTTTTTGCAGTCCTATCACGACTACCAAGATCCTTATATTGCTGCAAAGTATCATGCTTTGATACTGCTTGAGAGAAATACAGCATACACACTGAAAATCACCCAGGAACGTGCTGAAGGTCGTAGGATTGATGCCATTGCATACTGAGGGCTTTGGACTGTTGATTGTACCTTGGTAACAATGATTTTTTTTTCCAATACCTTGAATAGACAATTTCATGCACAAAAAATTGCACTGCTACTTAAATTTAACAGTGCTTTTCACTATGCAAAGGCATAAATGATGTTTCACATGGTAGGACAAAAGAGAAGAAGCAGCCCATTAATAACAGCCATACTTAGAGAACGTTTGAACTGAAGTTGGTGGCTCCCCTTCCATACTCAGAAGGTCAGTACAGGTAAAGGCACGATCCTTCCATCAGCCTTGTCAGTCTTCTATTTTTTTAAGACATGGGCTGAAAGTCGAGAAAGACAGAAGCAATTTTTTGAGGTGCCAGAAGTGAGGGCTTTTCTGCATTTTGATTTCCTGACATTGATTTTCTCAGTTCCAATATCTACTGCTATTTACGTAGATCTGTCAGAACGTGTGGCATTCTGCAGGCTATTGAGAAGTCAAGAACCATGCTCTGATGAGTTTATAATCCAAAAATTGGCATATAATTTAATGAATAAAGACAAAAGAAAACAAGATAAATACAAAATTGCTCCTGGGAAAGTTCTGCTGTTTATTCTACACTGAAAAGAATGCAAATTATTCAGATTGTTCTGTTGCAGATCTGTTTTTATGAATCATTAGGCAAGCAAACAAGAACGAGGTCAGACACGGTGACCAAAACTTCTCCTTGGAAGGATGAAACAATGGAAATAAAAAGCTGCAGGGCTAAACTCTCCCAGCCTTCCTCCCGTTTGCACTGGCAAAGCAGGAATCAAGAGATTTTGACAGAAAAGTATTCTGTCTTCTGAAAACTGGGGTATCTTCAAGGTGATGTAAAGCCATTCAATCCTTGCTCCCATCTTTCCTGGGCCTTAACGAGTCAACATATAGGTGGAAACAACACTTGGGAACTCTCTCTCCTCTTACAACACAACCCAGCAAACATTTACACTTGAAAAGAGTGCTGCTTTTCTTTGCATTAGCACTATATGCTGTCCCCACAGAAGGAGAAACTAACTTCACTTGGAATTATGTAAAGAGTAAGCCAATCAGTCTCAAAATATAGAAGACTGAGTATTTATATTCTCTTTAACTCATTTGTAATGCTTGCAGATTTTTATTTTTATTTTTTTTTTTTAGAGAGAAGCTTCTTTGGCAATTCTCTGCTGATAATTAGCTGTGAATAGATTAGATGTGCGTGTGAAAGCCACTTTATTAAAAACTACACTCACAGTTTTACTTCAAGGTGAATGACTGGTGAGGAAAAGATCAAGAGGCATACATGTTAACGTGGTAACACTTAAAACTACTAATTAGGGTCTCTTCTCCATCCTGATCGACAAAGCAGGAATAGGGAATGATGCTGAATTATAGGCCAACAGATTTACGTATTTAGAAGCCCAGAACAAAAACACCCAGAAGAAACCCACAGTTGCACAATATTTCCAAGACTCATAGGAATTCATATGAATGCTTCAGATTACTTTAAAAAAGACTGCATGTAGCCCAAAGAAGGGGTATTTACCAAAGTTTATTTATTAGGGAATTGAGATATTACCATATTCTTAATAAAAAATGGTGGAAAGTGAGATCAATTATTTCAGTATAAGAAGATGAAGCTGGGAGTTAAAAAAAACTTCATTTTTCTGAACTATATAGATAATATTTTCTTGTATAGAGTCATAGAATGGTTTGGGCTTTGGGTTTTGGGACCTTTAAGATTAACTAGTTCCAACCCCTCTGCTATAGGCAGGGACATGAAATGCGTCCATTTGGATATATTTTCTTTCTGTGCAGAAAGATTTCTTTGATAGAGGAGTCAATGGAATAAGTAGATTGGCTGTTTTATCTTTGGCAGGAAAAAAGTTAAATCTTCTTTCTAAGACAGAAATTACGTATATCCACTCAGCTTGGTAGAACTATAACACAAACATGAAGTAGTACTGTGCTGTGACTGAAGGCACTGAAGCACATAAGTTCACAGCAAAAGTACACTAGGAAAAAAAAGAAAAAAAAAAAGGAAGTTGTCCTTATGAACTTAAGAAAAACCAGTAAAACAGCTTAGGATTATCTTTCTATTAGCAGAGATAGCTTTTATTATATTATGCTTATGCTTATGTTGTGAAGCTCAGTTTGTTGGACTTAAAGCATGAAAACAGTAAGAAAAAAAACAAAAACACAACTCTCTGGATAACATCATGTGTTATCAGCTGATCACACATTATCAGTAACCAGAAGCCTAAAGATGAGGTCTCTCTTCTACCTCATTTTCTTGATGGAGAAAGGGAGAGACACCTTCTTGTTCCTGCACCTGTTCTTTTTTTTCTGACATGATTTACAGACTTGCAGTGACAACCATCATTTCTTAAGTCACAACTTTGAAAATAACATAGTTAAGGACACAAATAAAGAAATCCCTGAAAAAAGCACTAGGGAAAAGTGAAATATACTAGATTTTCTCAGCTGCTCTAAAGCTCCTATTTAGTTTTACTTTTTGGGGGGAAGAAGGTAGTAAAATTCCATACCAGAAAAATAGAGATTGCTCAGCATAAGCAAATACTTCTTATTAGATTTACACTGGGAAATGAAGCATAGGAATGTAGCCAGCTGTGAAAAATTGGTAAATCCAAAGATAACAGTAGCCAAGAGAAAAAAAACAGTGGAGATTTCAGGACTACTATGTCAGGCTTCATGAAATACAAAAGATATTTGACAATTTTTATTTTTATTTTTTTTAAAGGCATACTATGAAAACTTTCTTCAAGCACAGCTATGATAGCAAAGTAGCTGCTGCAAATGAGGAGTTGCTCAAATACAACATCCATGGGCACAGAAATAAAGGTAAGATGCAGCTTACCCTTAGGAAAGCTTCAGGTACACAGAGACTTCCAGCAAGATACCCTCACCTCCACTGCAAACCCTTAAATGAGGTCTGGGAAGGGATGGAGCCAGGATCCAGCCCTTCTGGTCACTCAAGTGCATTGCATGCACCTGAGCTCCCTGTGTTGGTCCAGCCCCAGCCTTCAACCAGGTGCTCAATCACTGGTTCAAGCCATGACTTAGCATTTCTGTTACAAACACCCTTCTACTTCAGTCTGTTCTGCAGACAACTACAGGGCAAACTAAGAGCACACCTGTTCTAAATTTGAAATATTCCCAGTGCCAAGTTTGCACATCTGGAGACATCCTTGTGAAGCAATGATATACTCACTAGTTCATACGTTCTATTATAAACCTGTCCTGTGCCCAACAATAGAAGAAGCAAGTGCTTCCTCTCAAAGGATTTTCATAAAGTCTTCTTTATTTGCATTTTTAGACACAATTACTTTACTGCACATTTATACTTGGCAATTTTATAAATAATTTACATGATAAAACAACTCCACAAAGATACCAGCAACTACCACATGCGTTTCAGGAATCTAGTCATGAGCTGATTATTCTCTTTACTTCAGATCAATAGCAGTATAGTCTCTAAATTCATTTGCACACTTGTTCTTTTTCTTACCAGCTGTTGCCCTTTTGGACCCCAACCAGCATACTGAAGCTTTGCATTGCTGACCTCAGGGGGATACAAATTCTGGGGATCCCTGCAAAAGAGAAAAACAAAATTTCAACTTCAGAACTGTCCTTGTGTAAGCTGGTGCATGCTCTCCTTTGGAAATCCACCATGTTCCATGAGGCATCTTTCAGCCAGTCATCTAACATTTTGTGCCCAAATTCAGCATATATCTTATCATATGATAAGAACTATACCAGTACCAAGCACTGGTAAGATCAAACTTTTACCTGACAAGCTATGTTTTCTATTAATATGATGTTAAAAACATTAGTTTTACCAATGATTTCCCTAAGCCTTAAGAATTAGTCAAGGGATGGTAAACACAGTAATTGTATAACTGATGATATCTAATAAGGATAAACAATAATCATGTATTTGAAACATAATGCCACAAGAAAAATATAATTTCTTCTTCATCATCTCACAGCTTTCCTGCCTAATAATTTTCCTTTGTACATGACGGCAAGCATGTTTTGCAGCTGTATAACAACTGATATGAAGTCTGGCTTTGAAGGCAAAATCTCCAGCTAATACAAAAAAACTCTATTTTTTAGAAAATAAAATAATTTTCTTGTTCTTTCATCTGTTACTTTTATTTTGTAGCTGAACAACGAGACGCAGCAAATGCAATATAGAAAAAGGAATGTTTTTTTTTTCCCCGTAAATGTCAGAGTAGCATAACGTCATTTCATCGTATCACAGAAAGCAAAATTTCCAGTGTATTGATGGTATTTATACTCAGTAAAAATAATTACATTTTATATTCTGAAGTCACATTACTAAAACTGTGTATTGTAATGTTCAACAAACAAATGCACTAAAAAAGTCAGTATACAGTATGTCTCATTAGCAGAATTCTAAAGCAAATGGCTTTAAAAAGAGAATTATCTGCCTACAGATAGGAATTAACATGGCAATCTGAGGCCAACTGCCCAAAAATTAGAAAAGAGCCAAAGCTTGCCTAGCCTCCAAGCAAAAGGCTGCTCTGCAGCATTTGTTACTTAAATAAAGGCAATTTTTTCTGGATTAAATTTTCAAAACAGAACAAAGCTGAAAGCAATAATTAGACATTAACAAAATTGTTTTTGTTGCCTGGACTATGAGCAGTGCAATGCCATGGCTATGTTCCAGCTCTGCCTATTCAAATCAGATCTCCCATGGCTGTACCCTCCCACTGCACCATGGATGCATGTCCAATAGCAGCAGCAACAGGAGAACTTAGGAATGCATTTTTCAGTCTTTCAAATGGGAAAAGTGTTTCTCCCGTGCTCTTGTTTAAAGCCAACTACAATCAGAGTAGACCCTAAATGAGACGGGATACCAATGTATACAGAGTCCATTTCCATAACAGATCTGGTTGGAATAGCAACTTCTGCACTGCTGATAGAGAGTGGTTATAAACCATAACCCATATCGTCTGTGTGAAGAGGCCCTTCAAGCTGATTGAACAATGAAGTGCTCACGATGACAGGTCTGATGTAGATGTGGAGAGATGAGTGGTTTGTTGAGACACTGACCCTTCAAGTCAATGTGCATCACCCATATGGCTTCTGGCTCTACTGGCAAAGTGTCACTCAGCACTGATGCTGGTGGGATATAATTACGCCTTTTCTTGTGATGATTTTCAACTTTAAGTAAGTCTTTGTGGGCAGCGTAAAGTCACTTCTGTAAAATAAGTGACTGTCATATTCAACTCCTACTAATAACAGCCAGAAAAGTCCCATTCCCACAAGAGGAACAGCCCTACAACTTCTGTATCTTTTCAGGTTTGTATGCATCAGCTACTTAAACTTCAAGTCAGCTGTTCCTGTTAAGACTCAATTTCTTTGGTTATCTACTTCGATTATCCTAACAGACAGTAACATCTGAATGCAGGAGAGAGAAAACTAGTGAATCAAATAAAAATCTCTCATGGGAGAAAAAACAGTCATTTACTATTTGACAAATAAATTATCTATTTGTTGGTGGTTTGTTTGTTTGCTTGTTTTCACCTATAATAAGAAGAGGAGCAAGATACTATAAACAGTATAAATAGAGAGGGAAATAGCATCGCCAAATAAACAGATTAGACAAATTGTAAGAATTGAAACCTGTAATGCTTCAAATAACCCAGGTGGAGCTCAGCGACAGACATACCAATTACATTCTGTAATTCAGACCAGAGCCCAGGCAAGTCCCATCATGATGCTCACTGCATCATGCTCTAGAAGAGGAAGAGTCTAATGCAATGAGAAAAGCTACATAAACTGGCCTTGTTGGCTGATAAGGTGAAAGACAAGGCAGAAGGTAAAAGCCCTCCACTTGGTCTACCCGGAAAAAGCTCTGCTGCAGACATGACAAGCAGACATTTTCTCTTTCTCTGAGGAAAAATATCATTGCATCTGCTGAATTAGTTCTTACCTGCTCAGAATAGCTGGGAAATTCCTCTTGTAGCCTAATCTTGCTTATTTGCCATTTGATAAATGTGCAGATAGAAAGGCTGACTGATGAAATTGCATATTGTGTGAAGGTGCCTGATTTACAAATTGAGCTACAATAAACTTCCTCTATATCGAATGCTCTTACACATTGAATGTGTAAGAGCAGGCATGCAGAAGTCATGATGTAGACCACTGCAAGGAGGTATTAGCTAGGAAGCTATTCTCATACTCTGAACTATTCTTTTCCACCATGGGATAATAAAAGCAGTTTAAGATTCTAGTTTCCTCCAGAAATGCTCCTGAGAATTGGACACGTTCTTCTAGTTCTCTTCTCTTAGAAAGAAGAGAATCCTCTTCCCAAGAGAACCACTATTCACTCCTTGCAGAAAACTTGAGCATCACATCAAAAGGTCTGAGAAGACATCCCTCTTTGCCAGCCATGATCTAGAAGGCTTCAGAGAAACTGGAACAGCATGTACTCTGTATTAGCAGTGACCAGGTGAGACCAGACTGTCCGTAAGCCTGAAAATGCTTACCTAATTAAGCTCACCTACTGGTAAACTCTACCATGAAAGAGTAGATTCCTACATGCTTACATGGGCTACATGGGTGCATAAACATGAAATCCCTCCATGGCAGCCCCAAACAACTCCATTACAAATCCACCCCATCAGCTACAGCAGTATTTGCCTACACAGCCTCTACAGTGAGATGGTCATAACCCGTTACCACTCCCCCCAGGGAAGCTCTTAATGATCCACAAACTGAAACACACATTTGGAGAGCAGCTATCAAACACACCTCAGCTTATCTCATCCTATTCTGGACCTTCTCCTTGTTATTCTCCTTCTTAAAGAAGCCTGAAGGGTCTCAGACCGAATGCACACCAAAAAGTCAGGGGCACTCGCCCGTTGTCCAGGCACTGCATACATGGAGTTTCATGATGGCCTAACCAGCCATCTCCTTCTGGCAGCTATATTACTGCTGAAAAGCAATAGCTTTTCATAGCTATAGCCTTCCTCCAAAACATTCTGCTTAAAATCTTCTATATATATTTTCTTGAATCAATCAAAATTACAGGGCAACTCAGCCTCTCCAAAGAGCCAATGCTTCTCACAGACTCTCATCATTAGGTCTTGTTTGGACCCAAGCCTTCACCTGTGAGCTCATTTGTGCCTTGGAAATGGGTTGTTCTGAAGGCAGCCTGTATATCTACCATTACAGGTTTACATGAAGAAATAGGTTCACTGCATCATTACACCACTTTCTGTGTTTCCTTGTGGAAAAGCACTCTATTTTTTTCCAGATAAAGTAATGGCAAGGCAAGGGCTTGTTAAAGGGTTGCTCTTATTTATTTCATCTCTTAAGATGATTGATTTTAAAGCCTGGGAAAGAAGGGAAAAGTAATGTTGTTTTAGGCCAGACAGAGGATGGAGTGGGTGCTGTATAAACTCTTCCACATTCAGATGACATTGTCTGGAACAGAGGCTGTTAAGCTGTTCCAGGCACAGGGATGATTTCAGCACAATGTTCACAAAAGATTATTGAACTAGCAAACAAAGAAATTTACTCATTTCTTTAAATGAGTACTCATTTCTCAAAAAGTCTGAATAAGAAACATTCCTGAATGTAATTAGCATGCCATCTACCAAGTCATTTTTTTTCCTTGTAATTCAGATCAAAACATCTATGTAGAATAAAACAAGCCAAACAGTCATATCAGCTTGCCTGTTTTTGACCTTAAGCAATACTGTGATTAATGAAGAACTAGTTTTAAAGAGATTGCATTCTTTTAGCTGGATTTTTTTCAGTCTCTGTGTTCCTCTCTTTTTCCTGTTCTAAAG
Source organism: Meleagris gallopavo (assembly GCF_905368555.1). Taxonomy (NCBI): domain Eukaryota; kingdom Metazoa; phylum Chordata; class Aves; order Galliformes; family Phasianidae; genus Meleagris; species Meleagris gallopavo. The sequence goes on along the minus strand of NC_139409.1, from coordinate 7,551,298 downwards.
ACCATTTTCCCTCACCAGCACTAAGTCTTGCTCTGAGCACAAACATGACAAATGGTTCTATAACAATGGCTTCAAAAGCAGCTTAAGACAAAATAAAATGTCCCAATAACTCAGTCAGAAGCTCCTCTGATTTCAAGAATTCTTCAAGAAAAATATTCTAGAGAACCAGACCGAAGAAGACTGGAAGTTAAAAAAATCACTGAAAATCTGGGCTGTGGTATGGATGTTCTTCCTTGGGCCTGCTTGAATAATGTTTCAGCTTAATTTCCAACACAGAACAACAGTATTTGCATGGAATTTCTTTGCATATGCTGCCGATATGAGCAAAACTGCAACTATTTCCACCAAACGGCACTCCCATATGTCTAAATATATGTGAGCTAAATATATGAGCTGGAGTGAGTTCCTGAGAAAAACTCTGAACCCTCTTGGTTAACTGTGACATAACTTTGGAGAATAAAGAAAGCATTTTAAGACTGCACTGTCATATGAAAATAAGTTGAAGAAAAAACAGGGAAGGCAGGAATACTCCTCCAGTTATTTTCATCAAACTATCACTGAATATTTTGAAAGACAACAGCCCTAAGCACATCAGCTCATCTCACTGTAAAACTTCTTAGCTATAAAAAAAAAAAAAGCTATCTCTCCTAATTATCTGTCTCAGCACTAGAAGTTGGTGTCTTCGCATCGACTTTTAATAGCATAAAACCAGACAGCAGCTTAAATAGATTTCTTCTTCTCTGCAAAGAGGAAAAGAAAAAACACCATATAAAGAAGAAATTTGGAAAGGTTATAAAGAACTGGAAACTTCACATTTAAGAATTGTTGGTGAATTAAAAAAAGAAGTAGACTCGAGGATATTTGCAAAAAGAAATTAAAGGGAGTAGAACACGTGTTCATAAATGAACAAAGAACCACAGATTCTCCAACCATAGGTTGGAGAAAGAGAGGAAGACTTCCAAGAAGCAAGAATGCCATTTCTCATGGAGCAAAGAGACATTCTTAAACAATTAAATGACTTGTTTACTTCAGTATTCACCAAGGAGAAAAGGAGACAGGTGTCGTTAAGAAAATTGCTTCCCAGGAGATACACAGTCTTACAGAGACTCTCAGCAAGAGGAAAACGTAACACAAATGGGAATCAAAGACTTACCAGAACAGATAATCAAGAAATTAAACTATCAGAAGATGCAACTAAAGGAATCATACTGGAATTCTAACAGAAGTGCTTTAACAGATGGAAAAAGCTCTTCCATGCATGTAGGTTTATCCACTATTAAAGATTTAATGCATGTAGGCACGGATATTCTTTTTTTTTTTTTTTTTTTTACAGCACTTTTCAGTGAATGGAAGTTGGAAGAAGCAATAGAAGCATTTGAATCAACTAACTTCAAACACAGATCCACATCTTATCATTTAACAAGTCTTAAAAACAGCTTAGCTCACCCAGCATTTTGTCCAAGATGAAGGAATTCCATGGAGTTAGAGCACACAAGATGAAAAGCAAGGGGATCTAAAACATATTTGGCTCTGATTTAGCAATCTAGTCAGATACAGCAGATAATAGGAGCTGAGAGATCTGTCCAATTATAGTCTGCCATTGTTTGTAAAGCACCTGTGTATGTCATTTTTGGTACTAGACCTGTGAAATATCATACAGTACTAATATCACTTTAAAAATCAATCACATGCCATAAAAGGAGCCACAAACGTCCTCTGGGAATTAAATAAACTTAAGGCATTGGCTTGTATTTCCAGTGAAGATCTAATCCAATCTAATCTAATCCATGCTGGAGGACAGCAAACCACTCATCAAAATCTCTAGGCTTACCTGAGTACAGAAAGAATGGAAATGGCCCTTAGATGTTGGTGATAACGTTCTTAAAATTATGATATTATTACATTCCAAACATTTCCAAATCCAGCTGAGTTTCTCACTAGTGAAGCCTAGTTTCTGTATTGAGTGACCCTGCACAATTTATTTAAGAACAGAATTTAATAGGAATCCTACTTCCATTTTCAGGGAATGCTGCCTCAGATAAATATTATGGCAGACTTTGTTTCAAATCCTTCTTCTTTATTCCTCTTTTTCGGTTTTCCAATGAACAATAAACTGCTGACCTTTTCTGTAACATCAGGAAGTTGGACTTTTCTTTGCCAAACTGCTAACATGCACACCTAACTATTAATTACTCAAGATTTTATTTCTTTTTCCTTCAGTTTCTCCAGCCATTACTTTAATTCTTAATATCAAGTCCTCCCATCAGGGGACTGCTCCTTTTTATCGTCGCTATGTATGGTTTCTAAGGTGTCCACCCACATCACAACTAACTCTAGAAAAGAGAAGCATGTGGTAAAGAATTGCTTTGCCTACACAGAGGAGGAACATTTCAAATTAAAAATGCAGTGACCAACATGGGCGAACAAATGGCAAATTCCCAGTGGAAATGATATGGTTTTGAGCTGCTGAAGTGATTTTCCTCCCACTGGCACAGGCTACAACAGTCTTCAAGGCTGAGCTGCTCTCGACCTGCCACCACTTGGAAGTGAGTGATGTTCAAATAAAGCCTTTGCTTAATGAAATGCTGGAGCTTTCTTATTAAAAAGGTACAAAACGAATTTCCAAGCAAGAAGCACATGTATTTTAACTACTGTTCAAGCACTGTCCTTTAGTGTTTAATTCATATGATTAAAAAAGCAAGGAACCCAATTGATCCATCAGGATTTGAGCCAAATTCCAGTAAATTCAAAGATTCCTATCTGCTCCAGAGGATTTAAGGTCAGGCTCCACAATCAAAACACCAATATAATTTTCCAGTCTTCTGTTGTCAAATACAATGGGATAAGCATATCTGATCATGAGTATGTTGTTATTCATAGCCTGGCACAAGAATCACCACACAATGAAGCAGAAGTTCCTGGATTTGCTATAGAAAGCTCTTCAAAAAATGATACAAACAATGGACTGTAATTGGGAAACAGGGAGGAGATGCAACATTAGCAGGTTATTCACAAACTGCATTAGGCATTTGTTTTCGACTTGTTTTAAAAAATTTTGTGTTATTATTTGTTTTCACATATCTCTTATAAGAGCTAGTTTCAACCCCCCTATGTCATTGTTAGCGGAAGAATGCACCTCATATAGTAAAATTTAATTAGCTGAAAACAGACTCTATTAATTACCGTGCTTTTTTATCTTAAAATAAAATGTGGGCTCTAGAACAAGTTTATAAAAGTTAAAGAGTGAAATCGTGCAGCACTTCTACAGTAATTACTGCATATCACCACTGTGGGGTAAGCAATATTTCTCTCCTTGCTTTGCAGATGGAGACACAGAAGCACAGGAAGACTCTTGTTGTGCAGTGATATTTGAATGCTAAAAAGAAGGGGCATTATAGAACAAAACAGAAGAGACTTGGTCAGACTGGAAGTTATCTCCAGCGTGGCCAGTTCTCTGAAGGGTTTTCCACCTTTTCCCATAAATAGGAAAATAAGAGCGTGTGTGAGGAAAATTTGGCTGCCTTTCAAAGTGCTTAACAGTATTGCATATACAAATTCTTATTAAACTTTCTTTAATGGGCCTTAATTTCTTCCCTGGCTATAGCTTGTATAAAAGGATTGGAAAGGAACATTAGCGAGAGCTCTGCAGAAATCTGCAGCCATTGCTTTGAAAATGGGCTGAGTTCTTCCTCCTGTTACAGCTTGGGTGATCTCCAATGCACATTTCGTACTGCACTCATGGGACTTCTCTTGAAGTTAATGGAAATTCAGCGTGGGGAGCAGTGCAGTAATTTACTGTGCTTTAAAGTGTACGTAGGAAGAGCTGAACCAAACTCTACAATTGCTCCTATGATGTATTTATCACATCCTTTTGATAATGCTATACAAATTTGGGAAGGAGCGCAAATCATTGTGGAGATGGGTTAATAGTTGGACTAGATGATCTTAGTGGTCTTTTCCAACCTTAATGGAGTTTACGATTCTATTAATCCTTTGCAGAAGTAGCTATTTACAATTTCCTCCTCCCCGTATAAAATCACTGAGGAGTGGAAATAACTGCTAACATCTCTTTGATCCCTATAGGCAGATATGCAAGCTCCCATTGGTGTGCTCTGTCTGGATGTGCTAACATTGTACTGAGACTTCATTTGAGGGGTCAGTTCTAATCCCTGCCACTCAGCTGTGCTCAGTGGGCAATGCTTAGTGCAGAAGGAGCTGAGGGCTAGGAGGTCTGAGGAAATGAACAAGTTTTATGCTGGTCTTTGTGCTGAGAAATGCAAATACAACATAGGTGGTTTTTTTTTCAGTTTTTTTCTCTCTCTCTCTCTTTTTTTTTTTTTTATATTGTATTAATTTTGGCTGCAGCTAGAAGTTAAATACAGAGGTACCCGGAGGGATACAAAGTTAGCTCTTGCCTAGAACCTGTAGTGCCAGATCAAGCTGTAGTAGGAAGTGACCTTAATACTAGTAAGGGAAATCCTGCAGCAGGGTTAGGGGAACGGTCTAATGAGCCAAACAAGAAAACTGAACAAACCAAGCCTTTTCCCTAGTCCAGCACAGGTTGTGAATGCCTACTACCATCTACTACAATTGGACTTTTAGGACCACTGTATTTAAAACCCACAAGAGCATAAAATAATTTTTGGTTGTTGGATTTCACAAGCACATTGCTGGCTTGTGCCTACATCATATTACGTAACTTTTTATTTTCCTAAGTTAGTTGAAATAACATTATGAAATAGTTTCTATTATTTTTCTCCACTCTTTCCCTGCACCTCACATGAGAGCTACCTATTGCATATTTAAGCGTGGGGATGCAATGGCAGTAACTATACATTACAACTCAACGGCAATTACAATGCAGCAAGTACAATTTTGGGGTTACGAGAGGAGCTTTGCAAAAGCATTTATCAAGCAGACAGCTGTAAATGGTTATCAGCGGGTATCTAAGCTAGACAGAAGCAGAGGGGATGGTACATATCGCCTGTGCAAGGGAGGATGAAAAGAGACAAGAGCCTTGTTCCACTAGATGGCACCCGGGGCCAGCATCACATTTTTGAGTGAGCAGAAAGAGGAAAACCGGTGCCATTCAGGGAAGCAGAAATGAACCTAACTCCTCTCCGTGCCCCGAGTCCTCTGCCTGGTAAAATGGGAATGTAAATCTTGGCTTCTTCTCCCTGTGAAATATGAAAACCTCAGGCCACAATAAACAAACAAACAAACAAATCCAGAAGCACAAGCTGTATGGGTTTCTAACCTGAATCTATGGGTTTGCGAGAAGGCTGGGATTACAAAAAATAACACTAACAACAACAATAACAACAACAACAACAAAACCCATATAATAGAATCACAGAATCATAAAGTTGGAAAAGACCTCCAAGATCATCAAGTTCAATCATCAACCCATCCCCACCATGCCCACTAACCAATGTCCCTCAGTGCCACATCTCCATGTTTCCTGAACACCTCTAAGCATGATGACTCCAGCACTTCCCTGGCAACCTGTGCCAGTACTTCACCAAATCCACACGGAATCCTTGCAGGTTTATTTGCCCCCTCTTCTGCCTCAGCCTTCTTTTCATTTTCAGGTAAGATCCTCACTGTATATGTCACTGGCATATACTAGTTGTCTGTAGGGAGCTAAATTGTGCTACTCCTCCTTATATGGGGAGTTCACTTCCACAGCAACTCTTAGAGGAAAATGTTAGTCCCACACCCTGTATAACCACATGTGAGATAGATAAGGATGTACTCAGATTGGCCATCACACTTACAGAACACTCAGACACAGCCTGAATCTGGAGAGTCTGCAGAACATGGAAGGAAGAATTAGCAATTTCCCTTTAAAAAGCAACTTAGGCTTACAGATTAATTTCAGGTTATTTTAAAAGTGATGTTTAAGATTATATTAATTCACCTCCTTAACAGTTAGTCTCAGCAGAGATACACCTTCTGTTATCGGCCAGAGGAGGTCATGGATGCTTGCCTGGATTATGAATTTTGTTGTCACTGGAGAACCTGAGGCATCAAACTGAACTGCACTTTGTGCTTTGCCAGTGCATTGGGTCCTGACCTAATGCTCTTCACTCCCACCTATCCATCAGACAATGTCCCTGTATTAAATATGAAATACACACTGAAGACATTCTCATGCCTTCACCCAACAGAGGCTCTACTTCCCAGTCAGCTGATGCAGTTGATCACCTGCTACATCATCTCCACTCATTACACCTGCCCTCTCTCTTCTTGCAGAATCCTAAAATATATCTAAGATTTGTCCAGATGAATGATAAATGTCCATGTTTCATGCAAATGCTAGTAAGCCATGCATTTCAATTCTATCCTGCGCTACAATCACATAAAAGATTAATGCAATTTTTACTATGTGGTGTTTGCAATGGCTGTATACATATCTACAGCCCAAACTGCTTTCTAAACCACACCTTTCACAACATAAAACACTGACATCCTTCCACCACTCTCCCTGCCTGATCCAACACTGCAAGGCTGTATAATCCACGTCCCTGCAGGTTTCCAAAACTTAACCAGTTGAAGTTCTGAGCAACCTGCTTTGAACTGGATGTTGGACTTCATAAGATCCTTTCCAACCTGAATTGCGTGGTGATTCTGTGATCGTCCTGTGTATAGAACAGGTGCACTTTTTAAAACTTCACAGGCTTTGTCAGTTATTAGAGGATCCAAAGCATCTGCTACCAGTGTAGTCATCACATATAGAAATGAAAACCCAGTGAACAAGCAAAGTGAATACCGAAATTATATTTCAGCACAATTATATTGCTACTTTTTATCATTCCCGCATAGCTATCACCAAAGCAATACTTAAAACACACAGCCTGGCACCAGATTCATAGCTTTTAGCCCTGTATTCACTGACAATGATTTGAGGAATTTAGTTCATTCATTTCCATGGATGCTACAGAAATATCACTCTGAAATGCCAGGACTCATTATATCCCTATACGTGTCATGTTGATATGATGGAATCCCATTCCTAACCACTTGGGTTAGTCCTTAAATAATCAGGACAAGAAAAAAATACACAAACAAAACAGGTATATTTTAAGGGATAATCAGATAGGAACTATGGGATAAACTCTAGCAAAATAAGAGGTGAGCTGCAGGGAGATGAGAATGGAGCTGGGGGTTATCTACAATGTCAAGGAGATAGAGCTGATTAAAAGGGATTTTAAAAACTGCCTCTGATCAATGATAAAGAAGGATCTCCTCAAGCTTGTTGATACCTATGTTAGTCATACTCAACCAACTTGATCAGCTTGTATAACAAAATGATCAGTCTGATGGATGAGAAGGAAGCTGTGGTTATTATTTTCCTTGACTTCAGTAAGGCCTTTGATGCTGTACCCCATAAAACCCACAGTGAGAAGCTGTTGAAGTGTGGGCTGGATGAGCTGGTGAATCAAAAATTGGCTAACTGCCCAGCCCAGAGTAGTGATCAGTGGCACAAAGTCTAGTTAGAGGCCAGAAATGCGTGGAGTACCCCAGGGATCATTACTGGGTCCAGTCCTGTTCAACATCTTCATTCCTTATCTGGATGATGGGATGCCGTGAACACTCAGTAGAAACTTAGAAATGCTTTGTAAAGCCTATGGGGGATTATTGTTTGTCTGCACGCTTGCACTCTCTGAAAAGATATACTCAAAAACCCAAAGGCTTACGACTTCAGTGTAACTTTGAGTGCAGTGGGATCGTGTGAACACACAGTGACTCTATCTGCTCTCTGCTGGGATGCTAGAGAGAACATTTGTGTACAGGGAATCTGCTGAGACATGTAAACTGAAGGGTGATGCCTCAGTTGTGGCTAAATTTAAGGAAGTGACATTCTTGGACAGATCCTCCAACAGTGCTCTGGTGAGTGGCCCAGTCGTGGGTCCCAGTCAGATGCCAACACATCTATGTTCTGGCCAAAACCTTGAAAACCAGAATATGAAATTCATGCACTCTGATGTTCCAGGGAAGATGAGTACTTCTGCTTCCAGACTATGTCATCTTTTGTACAACACATAGCAGAGCGGCTGCTGCAGCTGAATGCCAAACCTCTGCAAAGGGCTGTCATAGGGAAACCATTGGGCATGATAGACATTATTTTGCAGAATTCTTAAGGGATGAATTGTAATATGAAAACACCAAATAATTGCTTACCCATGAGGAATTTTGCTGAGGACGTAATGTGCCGCGTACGAATGCCGATACATCTACAAAACGAAATTAAGAAATAGAAGAGAAAAAACAGATTAGTAATTGTCAACTCTATTAATGGGGCTCTTTTCCAGAAAATAAACACATAAACAAATAAATAAATAAAGGAAACCCATCATTTATGGCTAGGGAGCAGTTATTCGAAGTCTGCAGTAGAAATGAACAATGCATTCATTCACTTAATACTGCTGTGTGTTCTTTCTGTCTTGCACTTCATTACAGTTTGGCAAATGGTATACATCCAGATGCTCAGTGTCGTTACCATGACTACCGGGTCTCTGATTGAACTGGGGGCACATGCTCTCTGTGCAGGCTAAATATAGAACAGTCATTAATGAGGACACCTTGGTCAGCTGGAGACAATCTCTCATTATAACTGAACACAACAGGGACATAATGCGTATTTCGCTTCTTTATTCCTGCATTAATAAAACTGGGAGTGACAGTGGGTGATCTCTGAGCAGGTTGTAGGACCACAGCTAGCCAGCAAATGAAAGCTTACTGACTTTGGACATAGAACTGACCTCACGTCTGTTCGACCTGCTAAGATGCTAAGTTGCATCTTCATATCAATTTACACTCTCCAGGCTTTGGGGAGGAGCTCATCAGTTTGTATGGCAGGCCATCTCAGTAGGGAGAGTTTATTACTTATTTCATAAGTGGCAAATAATGACACCAGAGTCAAGGTTGGTGCTTTAAAAATTAGTAAAATATTTTTCTCTAGTGAAGACAATTTTATTTATTTAATTTTATTTATTTATTTTATTTATGCTAAGAAACCATTAGATGTCCTGGATGGTGCTGCAAGCCTTAGCAGTGATCATCCCAGGCACACTGCATGGCAGACAAGTATGCAGGACTTCCTATAACTCTCATGCATAGTGGCATCTATTTCTGGGGGGCTTAACAGAGAGGCAGAGAAACACCTGGTACATCATTCTGTAGATATTAAAGCCAACTTCTCTGTTAGGATTTAAATCTTTACATTACTGCATAACCCCTCCTGGAAAATAAAAAGATACATAAAAATCTACCAAAGACTGCAGAAGTGACAACAGAGACTGACACTAGACTGAAGTGACTCCATCTCTGCAATTCATTCATTTCCTTACATGGATCAAGTTTCATCTCAAAATCAAATCCTTTCTTTACGCATGCTGATACATAAAGTCACCTCTAACAAGGTCAGTCTCTGACGTGTTGGTGTCAGGGAAGATCTAGGAGCACAAATGAATTCACTGCAAGATAGCATTGATTTTAGTACACGTCCTTTTCAGATTCACCTGTTGCAGACAGCATCAAATAAATTACCATTATCTCATCTACAGCTAATCACACCAAAGCCAAATAGCTCTTGAAGCTTATAATGCTGAAAATGGAGACCTCGCTGAAGCCTGTGGCCTTAGGTTTCATTTCAGCCTTGTTAGAATTCTATAACTGCTATAATTCCTTAAAGAGAATGCACTGGAGGAATAGATTTGTCTGTAGAACTAGAAAACATGATTTAGAGGGAATCGGTTTAGTGGACATGGTGGTGAGGAGTCAACAATTGGACTAGATGATCTTAGTCATCTTTTCCAACCCTAATGACTCTATGAAAGCTGTACAGGGTCAAATGACGAAATACTGGTATGATCTGCAAGCATTTTTACCAAGTTTAAAATAGTTTTATAGGTATGACAAGATACATTTGTATTCATTGCTTTCCTGATGTTCAACAGTACATTGCCAATAAATACTGAGTAACTTTTGTCGACAAGTATCCTGGCAGTAGGATGAAAAAAACAGTATAAATATATAAAAAGTGGGCTGGGCAAGGAGAAGCAGAAGTCAGCCTCCAAAATAAGTATGAACAGAAAACTTCAGGACAAAATGGAGAAATGTGGCAGGAGGGAAAAGAAACAGCCAGGGAATTTGTGAGAAGACCATCTGCAGATGTTCCCAGTTGTGGTATAGAGTCCCCACAGCCATGCTGGAGGGCTTAAAGCTGTCTTAGAGCCATTAATGGAGATCAAGGTGAAAGATTTATTACTTAGAACCAGGAGGAACTCCACGTCTTGGATGTCCTTCTAAAAACGGAAATGGGTGCTTTCCTCTAAGATACACAAACCAAATGGAATTATTTTCACTTTTTTTCGGATGATGACTATATCTGCTTAATATCTCGACTAAAATATCTGCTCAATTATTCATTTAATAAGTTCAATTATTCATTTATCAGTAAGAGAATTCCATGCTAGGGAAAAGCATAGGATTAGCATCCCTCTGAAAACCAAAGTCTCAGAGACTGGGTAGCTCTTGAAAGTTCTTATTTCATATAACCTGTCTGGTTTTGAGGTTTAACCAACAAAAATAGCAGTGTTAACTCTTTGCATTCTTCCTGTCTATCAAGGGATATGGTACAAGTTCACTGCAGTGATTTGACTATCTTAGCCCTAATTTTGGCTGCATATCAGAAGCACAAAGCTCCTCTCAGTAGAGGGGCACATTCAAAGGCAGCAGAGTTTTTGGCAGTGTTTTGCCCTGTAGACCCTCTGTGCCAAGTTGTTCCGCCAGCAGAAGTCAGAATAGGTTTGAGATTGCTCTAAAGGGCTCTAGGTATTATAAAAACTGGGTCACAAAAACTTCTATGCCAGCGGTGATCAGTGAGTAGAGTAGAGAAGTCATTATACTAAAACCACAGTGCCAGAAGCACTCTCCCACTGGGTATCTCAGCCCAGGTCACAGCACAGATCTTGCCTACTTTCAAGTCTACACTACCTGCTGCCACATGTGCATGTTTTTACTCAAATCACAAGGGGTCTAAGAGATGGCTCTGTCTGTTTTCCTCTCTCAAATGCAGAAAAATGCAGGACTGATTACATATGAAAACACTTTGTTGTGAAACCATTGACCTCCTTCTACACAATCAGCAAAAGAAACCTGGACCTGACCATAATGATAGTGGGAATGCAAATGTTGTAGCACATACAGCAGCAGAGTGGAGTCCTCCTTTTCCTCACCACCAAAGTCCAAAATAACACATAAATTTGGGTCCTATAAGCCACAGAAACAAGCTGGAAGATGTAATTTCTGTTGTACGTCACAGCAAAGTGTGATATGGATGGTAATGCCTCCTTGAAACCCCCTATACGTTCTCCAAGGATACAGATTCTAGTCCAGCAGAGCTTATTCAACAGAAAGTGGAAGTTATTTAATACAATGGATTTAGACTCTTTCATTCACGGTGACTATTCATTTAAATTGTAATTAATAGCTCTTGCTCATATCCCCAAATGACTGCATTAGCACTTGACATAAGCCCAGAAAGACAGAGAAGGTCCTTGTTACCCCTCACATCTCACCTGCTTTGTCACATGGAACAACCTAGACACAGGGTCTTTACCTTCATTAACTTCTTTTTAAAATGTTTAGGATTTTCATCACCGTTTCCAACCTGGCACAGCGTGTGCAACTATAAAGCATTCGGGAAAGTTTTTAGGTGGAAATTTGGGATTTTCTTTCTTTTTTTTTTTTTTTTAAGAAGTAAACTGTAAAATCTATTTCCATGATAAGAAAAGGATATGCTGTCTGATGAGGACATAGCACCAGCATCAGAAAAAGAGGAAGAGTTTAGTTCACACTTCCATCTTCTGTACTGGTTTCTGTCATACACTGTGGGCTGATGCTCTGCTAGCAACAGCAATCTGCATTCATTGAAAGGCTTTTCTTTATGTCTGTATGACAAGGTGCTGAATCAATGCAAACAGGAGACATGTGCAGGCATGAAAAGGCCTGCTCACAAAGATGTTAGAGGCAAAGAAGGGCAAAGAAAGACTTAGATGAAAATTCCCCATGTCAGCCCAACTATTCCATCTTCCAATACGTTGCTCTATCAAAACAATTAATTTAGGGTCTTCTCTCTCAGCATATGGAACGGTTTGCTGATAGAGGTAATGCTCAGAGGGACTGGTTATCCTGATCTCATGATTATTAGTTATGATAAATACAGAAACAAAACATGTTTTCCATCCTTTTTCTAAGTGATTCCATAGAGCCAACTGGTCTTTCGTGCCCTACTGCACTTAGCTCAAATTATTATCTAGAAAATTCACAAAATATAATACAATTAAGATTTTTAAAGGGAACAGTCACAGAGCAGGCTAGAAGTATAAAGCATATTATAATGCAGTTCAAAGGATTAATATCAAATTTCTAGAACTTTGTGTTTTCTTCATGTTTTGAAATCAAATATTACATCCAAAATGTCATTATAGCACCCTTAAAAAATTATCTCAAGTCATCAGAAATGATACTGTACAACAGTTGCCTGAAGTGTGAGGACAGCAAGAAAGCATTTTAACATAATTCATCATAAATCCCTCAGCAGTTATATGGGCAAAAGGAACCACTTTTCATTCTGTAACAATAAAGTATATCTCCAAGTAATAGATCCCCTCAGGACGCTTAACTGACCCAAATTGTCCATATAATCTATTCCCTTTCATGCACTACAGCAAGACGTAAGTGGCTGGTGAAATGGGAACCACTAGATCCATTAGAAGAGTCTCCTACAAGGCATCTCTCAAAAGACATTTGCTGTAAGTAGATTATGCAGTCCGTTTTCCTACTTGTCCTATGAGCAGGAAATCCCCCAAATGCACATATGGGAATCAGCCCAGTTGAATAATCCCAAATGTGTGACATGTGTACTACACCTTTCTGAACTGCCCTGGAACCCTATAAACCTGTAATTCATGCTGTGATGCAAGTTATGCAGGTGAAAACAGGTTTGCCATTTGTCCCTTAATATTTATGCTATATTTCTTTATGGCATTCTGTGGAGAATTGAAGCAGATCATTGTATTTATTTTGAGAATTCTCTATAATTTTGATGGAAGTTAACATTAAAGATTAAATTTGCTCTTAGTGAGTCACCATTTACCTTCATAAAAATCCTGCATGATGCCATTGGTTTCATTGGGTCTGAGCAGCCTGAAAACTGATGGACCCATCTGTTCTATTGAGAAGAAATCTTTAATTTCCCCTAATAGGTTGGACTCGCCCTCCAAATGGCTGAAAAGAAAAACCATGCCCTACAGCTGAGCACTAACTTCTAAGCAATGATTTGTTCAAGTTATAATCTTTCAGAAATACATTCAGGTGAAATTACATTTTTCTTGATTCTCCCATGTATTTGTGATTCAGAGCACAAAGAGCTCTCTCTTGTTGAGTCATAGCTTGTGGGCAGGTAGGTAACAGCCTTTTTTTTTTTTCTCCTGGTGGAGACAGATTGGTCATCAGTATTCTCCCTGTTAATAGGCACTCCACAGTAACTAATTTTGAATTAGACTCTGAAAAACCACAGTATCTCTTCTTTTTGTGCCACTGTAATGAAAAAAATAATAAATCCACACCTGTATTTTGTACCCTAGACCTGATTATTTGTCAGAACCAAACAACTCAATAAAGCCATATAATCTGAGATCTTTTCAACATTCTCACCTACCAAATTCATTGTGATACTGACCTACTTTGGCTTTGTCTGAAACAGCAAACTCTCTTATATTGTATTAGTCTGTATTATCCCTTTGTACTTCATCCCTTCCCAAGCAACTACTCTAACACAGTCTCAAGCTGTGTGCCAGCCTGTTGATACAGTCTTCCAAGGAGCACTGTCCATTTCAATTTGTGCCTCTAATAAATTAGGAATACCATGATGAAATGGTATCCTCAAGTGTTTCCTGCGCATCAGTTCAGCTGCCAGCCAAACAACCCACAACTGTTCCCAGCAACTGTTCCCCACAACTGTTCCCAACACCGGAATGCTCTTACCCCTTCCCAACACCTCATCCAGATGATCAGCCTCACATGCAGTGTGGTCACAGCTGTGGGAAGTATCCATTGTCAGCATTGTGCCACACCAAGGAGGTCTGAGGAACTTGAGTAAGAGCACAGACAGGGGAAATAGGTTTAGGAAGGAAGGGCAGTTAGAAGAATGGGTCTCTGGGGTCAATAGGCATACAGAGCATTTGGCAAATGGTTGCCTTTGCTATAATTGTATCTCTTCCACAGGAACTAAAAGCACCAAGATCTATACCTGGTGAATACATGCATTATAGTGGAGAAAAGGCATGGAAATCCTCTCAGTTGATTTATGCTTGTATAAAATGATGCTGCCAACACCTAGCAACCCATGTCTCAAGGAGAACCAAGCAGTCAAAGTTTCATCACTGCTACATCACTGTGAACAAGGCACTGCTCCACTGCTACTCAATGGCATATAAAATCAAGAAGCAGCAATTAGAGTGTCTGTTAGAGTCTAGCAGAACTAAAAAGAAATTTTAGCAGTTGCTTTGGAAGAAGAGAATGACATGGTCTGTATAAGGGATGGAGAGTGAAAGAACATGAAAGATCATCAGGAAAAACATTTGCATGGCTCTGTTTTTCAAAATCTTTCAGTGATTCATTCAGTTTTCTCTGAGGCTGCAGATTAAATCATTTCAGTATGAGTCTGAAGGAGCCTAAGGCTGTAAGTATGTCCTTGCTGAGTGCAGGATGATTGGAGCAGCTTTGCAGCCGTGCAGTATTGTGGATGGCCAGCACTCCTGCCACCCATGCCGGAGAGGCTTCCTTGGAGCAGAAGTGATCTCACATTAAGGTGACATCAGGAAGGGATGGCATATGCATGCTGCAGGGTCTTGTTTTTTAGAAGTATTTGTCACCCAAACTCAAGCCATTTATAATAGTGTTATGATCTGCAGGCAACATGTGCAGTTAACATGTAAATCTCTCCCACAGATGCATGGGGTGTGTGTGTTGGGATTAGCTAATTTTCCTGCTCTTGGCCCAAAGCTCTCTGAACCAGCTAAACCAAAGAATTGCTGCTTCACAAATAGTATCATCTCCAGTGTGCAAGATAATCACAAATAAAATACGATGTCCGCATCTACTTCAGAAATAGATGGAATGCAGTGCTGTAGGTTAATGCTGCTGCTTCACACTCTACAAACTGATTATCTCTCTGTTATTTCATAGTAATAATTCTTGATTAAAAGATATCCATCTGAATAACGTGTATGAGAGCTTTATTCTGCTGATGATGCCAAAAAGGAATTTTGATGCCAGCTTTACTATTTATGCATCTGTGACATGGTGGAGGTAAAGTGGATGCTCTTTTTGTTACAAATACAGCTCCAGAATCAACTTAGGCTCCAGGTATTAACATACAACTCATGTGCCAGATCTCGCCCCTAGGAGAACGTTAATCCAATCTGCCAACTGCTGCTGCACTCTAATACAGCTCTGCCCTGCCAAGCAATTACGAAAACCTCCTTTTGCTCCTGAGCCACCTGTCCCTCACAGTGCTTTACTGGCACCAGCAGCACAAGCAGCCACTTGCAGTCACTGGATGACTGCTCCATTTTCTGCTGGTAAACAAAATGGCAGCTACGAAACACTCCATAGTGTTTTTGCACCAGCACTTGTGCACTTGTTGCTGCTCTGCACCAGGATATCAGGGAGCATTTCCAATCAATTTTTAAGAAGTATGGGTGGGGGCTGTGAATAATGAACTCATTTTGTTTTTGATCTTTTTAAAAACTTCCATCGATATTCACGTGGTTCCTCTCCTGCTTTAACTGGTGTTAGTGAAAGACTGGATGCACGTTCTCCAAATATTGCACTTGCTTATTTTGAAGTCCTGTTCAGAAACTTGGAAATGAGAATAAAATTATCGAGAATAAAGTTAATGCTGTGATGATGACATACTATACAATATTTCCATCTGAGGAAAAGAAGAAAGGGAAGAACAAATAACTTGGCATTATTACCTAATAAGAATAAGAGTACAAAAGTAGTCTACAACCACATAAAATTTTTAGAAGGAGACAACAATTTTCCAAAACTGAACAAACATAAAACCTTCAAGTCTGTACAATGCCCCACAAACATACAACTGTGCTTCTCTTGAAATATCACTGGTCATAATACTGGTCTGCACTAGGTTAGACCTAGAGTCTATCCAATCTGCTGCCTCGTCTCTGAAAGTAGCTCAGTACAGGTTCAGAAAGAAGACTGTACCTAGCATAGCTGTGGTCATCCTTCCCTATATCGCTTCCTCAAGCTCTTGGCAGCTTGGAGCTGCTGTCTTCACAGCTGCCTTCCTTGAGGGCTGTCTCTCCCATTGAGTATTCTAGTCATATGCTTTTGCACCTACAACCTCATGTAACAACACCCTCTTCCAGACAACTGCTCCAAATGCATGCTTGATGTGTGGTTCAACTGCTCCAAATGCATGCTTGGGGTGTGGTTCCTCTAATCATCCTCCAGTGTTCATTTTAGCCTCAGGCCTACATCCCACAGAAAACTACTTCCAAAGGCAGCCCAGGGAAGCTAATGCAGCTGGAGAGTTTGTGTTGTTCACATCTATATTTACATCACTGACTCTTATCTTTATTGACTTTGGAGGTACAAGTTGGGGGGCTGAAGGACAGTATGGTAAATCAATGCTTATAAGGAAACATTAGATACTGTCTTCTTTAAATGAAACATTTCTTGAGTTGGGCGGGCTGAATGTGGGGAGACTCTAAAACACTTCTCTCTGTGGTGTTTACAATCCAAACTATGCAGCTTTGTAGCAATTACATGAAAACCAACCCAGGAAAATGGGCTGAATATTTAATCTATCTAATCAATTTATTCACTTTTCAATAATTCAATATAGGTATAGAGCACTCCATGTTCTTTTATTAAAATTTTCTCCTAGCGTATCAAAATTTCTTTCTTACTCCAGCAGTTGTGAGGGGTGAATACTACAAAGAAGTTAGCACTTCCATTGAAAGCTTTTATGACATTAATCAGCTCGGGGCAGTCTTAGAAGACTCAAAGAAAGGAATTCAAGACAAGAAAGATGGACCTTCAAACGTCGTTAGAGAGCAGAAGGGAATGAGCACCGAAGTGGTTGTGAAAGGAGAATGAAAGCACTGAGATATATGCCAGGAACTTTGGTCCAAAAAGGCTCTCTCTTTTCAACGAAAGATTCATTTTCCAGTTCCATATGAGATCAGAAGACTCTGAGCTGTATCTGGATGCATGCGTGGGTTTAATTCACCATAGGCAACATTTCTATTTTCTGAGATAAGGAAAATAAACTGGTATCACGTAAGAGACCTCTAGCAGCAGGGTATTTTGTGTGTCATCCTTGGCATCTGCAGACATCTTCAGAGGGGTCAATGGATGGTGGCGATGGTGGATATCCCTTCAGAAAGTGAGGGGAGAGGAAACCAGTCAGAAAGAAGTACAGAGCATCCCCAGTTCCTTGTGTGCTGTGCATTTCTTCACAGCAATCACTCTACCAGTACTTTGCTACACCTGCACACAAAAATCTGAGAATTCTTGAACTTAAAGACTTAAAAAGCCCTAGAATTCACTTCCTTTTCTAGGAAAATGCTTTTCTTTTTTTTTTTTTTTTTTTTTTAATTTTTTATTTTTTTCTTTCATGTCGAGAGTAGAAGAAAAATGCATAGAAATTCCCTGTTCTAAATCTGGGTCATTAGCTGCCCAAGGAGGAATTATAATGATTGGTTTTAACATAGTTCTGATATAAAACAGAGTTCTGCAGGCAGTTAAAGAGATAAAAGGCACTTGTTCAGCGTAAACACAGAACTGGATTGAGGCATGTAACAGCTAAAAAGGAAAACATCTCCATCAGGAGATTTGCATTTCTGAATATAGAGACTTCACTGGGGTGCCATGCATAGCAAGATCTGGTTTTCCAGAAGAGGGCACTAAACATATTTTCTTCCTATTTCATTGATTTAAAATAAATAAATAAGAGAGATCAGAATCAGAAGAAATAGATCATAAACTCCTGCAGGCTGGGACTGCTTCCTATGTCCCTGCACATACATCAGAATTAAATTATTTCTGATTTTTAAATTCTAATGCCATTTTCCCATTTTGTATCCTATTCCTAACATATCTCCTTCCTTAACATTTTAAAACAGCTATCTATAATTATCACAATGCAGTGTAAGTTGGATTCAACCCTTAAAACTTAGCAAGCAAAATTATGCAACAAATAGAAACTCACCCGTCTATAATTCTAAAGCTCCTAGATGTTGCAGGGAACTTAGCTCTTTATTAAGATCTATTTTTTCAATAAGTTTTATGTAGCTGTATCTATTTCATTCCTGATAAAGCATGGAAGGTTCCCCTATCTTTCACTCCGATGGTTTCCAATACAAGTACAAGAAAGAAAACGGCAGTGATATATTTGCTGTCTATCTGAGTTTGACTATCTAGGAGAGCTTGTACACTTATCTTATCTGTGCTTTATTCCAAAATAAATTTCAGGCTATTTTTAAGGTGCTTTGTGAATTTTGTTAGAACATTACTCTCTGCTAGTCTGTCTGTTCAAGTTAGATCATCTATACACTCAGGAAATGAACTAGAATGAAAAATGTAAGATTGTTCCAGCATAGAAAAAGGTTGGTTTTTTTAATTGTGTTGTTTTGCCTTGTTTTTTTTTTTTTTTTTTTAATTTTCCCTTCTCTGTTTGATGAAAATCTCATTTACTAAAGAAAATATTTACACAAGAAGACTGCTGATAGCTGATAGTGACACATAACATGCCTATGTACTCTTGCATGACAGGATAATTATTTCAGACTTTTGACATTTTTCTGCTCTTCCCTGGAACATTGCACTTGCTTTCCAGTTCACTGATACACATCTGTGTCTGAATAAATGTAGGACACAGTTTGTTGGCCTCTGCTACATGAGCAAGACTTAGTTTGAGGTATTATTTTGTACTCAGTCACATCTGTGCAATTTGTACTGAAGTCTGACATCATAAATCACGAGGCTTAAAAGTCAGTCCTAACTCCATGAGTTTATGTTAGAAGAGAAGCAGCAGTTTAATCCTTTGTTTCTAGTAGGAAACAGTTAAAGCTCCGATGGCATGATCACAAAATCACAGGATCATTAAAGCTGGCAACACTACTAAGATGTGTCCAAACCTCAATCTATGGAACAGCTGAAGCCACCACACTGAGGTTTTAATGCTCTCCATTCCTCGCAGTCCATATTTTGTTGTCATAATACCATTAAACAACATTAGCTAGAATAGAGACTCAGTAAGAAACCAATATTTAGTGCAATTTTACTGAAACCACTGCTAAACAGGGAGCATATATTAGCAAAACTGGAATGCGGGGGCTGGGGATTGTACTGGGAACTTCGTCTGTCATTTATGACAAACACATCACATCATATTTTATGAACATATTAAGATGATCATTTCATATGCACCACAAATAACCATAGCGGCTACTCGTGATAAGCACAAATCCCCACCTTCTACCTTCAAAATTGAGATGATTCCGATCCTACGGTACCTCCTGAGGATGCTGCAGAGAGAACCCAGTCCTACATTTAAGGAGTGAAAACATTCTTTCCCTAGATAATAAGCACAAGAGGCCTCCATCCACTCATTTTTCTTTTTACAATGACAAGTTCTTAATTCCTCTTGTCCCTACTGTGTAATGAACTCAACTACCAAAATGTCCCTGCAATTCATGTAGGACTGCCCAGCCTCTATCTACCTCCTTTTTTAGCTGGATTTCTTTTCTCGAATTAGACTACACCATGTCAGAGCAGAAGGATTGTTTTTAAGAGCAAAGAACCATTTAGGCCACACAAGGGAACACACTTTCTGCTGGAGCTTTGTAGGGATTTGAAATGAACCACAAGTCTCCTCCAAAATTATAAGAAATAAGCCTGACCATTCTTCTTCCCCCATGTTAGTCCAAAACTGGTGCTGACCACTACTAACATGAAATGTTGGTTACTCTGTCGTTTCTCCTGAAAGAAAATGCAGGATTAAACCTCTCACTAATTGGCATTCCATATTCTTTGCCTGCATCCAAAACTTCGTATTCCACGCACACTATGTAAGAGAAATTGCAGAGTGATCACTCTGCAGTAAGAACAAATAATCTCACCACGTGATGATATGTTTACTCAATTACAATGGGAACCCACACTCCCATGGTGAGAATTTATAATTTTTGAAGCGTGTGCAGCAGAGAAAAACAAAAGATTTGTGATTGCAATGGCTCAGCAGTCAAAGGCACAAATGAGGACACCTGAGCAGACACTGTTTGCACAACTCTCTAACAGTTCTAAAAATCCATAAATCCCTCCAGAGCTGTGTGGCAAACCTCCCTGTCTCTTTCTGTTACGGAAGACAATAAAATACTAATTAGGCCGAACCAATTGCTGATAGCAACCCACAACAGAAGAACTTGATACATCGGTATGTCTGACAGAGATATTGCTACCTGAACACAGATGCATCCCCAGGAAAATGTCTCAGTTGCTCAGATTTTGTTTATTTCCAGCTGTGGTTTATTTAATCCAAGGTGATTGCACAGCACTGGTGTTTTGGGTGAGCTGCACACATCCAGGTCTGATAGTGCAGAAAAGTAAATGGAAATGGAGAAATGATCTTCAGTCAACCTTCTCCGATGCCCTTGAAAATTTTCTTTCGTCTATCCTGTTGCTATTCAGCCCACACTGAAAACGACAGTTTAGGGAATTTATTCATGGTGGTTTTGAGATTTGAAAAGATAAGGAGTCTTTCACAAAGGGTATTTTAAGAAGAATAGATTCATAATTAGAAGAAATCACAACACACTCTCCATTTAACATAAATGAATGCTTCCAAATTTTCTCAAACAGCTGCTGCTTCAGCTTCAAATCCAAAGTAAACCATCACCCAGAAAATTAACCTCAGTTGTGTTCTCGAGACTTTCTTGTTAATACAATACTTCTGGACACACAACTCTTAGCTTTTGTTATGTAAATGAAGCTGGAGCACTTCTTATTTTTGTCACTACAAGCAGGATTAAAAATGCATTGTTAGACAAGGATATTTGCTGTACTGATCTTAGCTTCTGAAGTAATGTTCCAAAACAGGATAGAACCACAGAGCTGTAGGGGTTGGAAGGAACATGTAGAGATCACCCAGTCCAACCCCTGCTAAAGCGGTTCCATGCACAGGAAAGTATCCAGAGAGGTCCTGGATATCTCCAGAGAAGGAGAAGATTCCACAACTTCTCTGGGAAGCCTGTTCCAGTGCTCTGTCACTCTCACAGTAAATAGCTTCTTCCTTGTGTTAGTATGGAACTTCCTATTTTCCAGTTTCTGCCCACTGCCCCTTGTTCTACTGTGATGAGATCCCCTCTCAGCCTTTCCTCTGCATAGCCTCAGGTCTCTCAGCCTTTCCTCATAAGGGAGATGCTCCAGGTCCTTAACCATTTTTGTATCCCTCCACTGGACTCTATCCAGAGTGCTCCTGGTGTGGCCTCACCGGGGTGGAGTAGAGTGGAAGGATCACCTTCCTCCACCTGCTGGCTACACTGCTTGATGTACCCTAATATACCATTGGCCTTCTTAGCCACAAGGACACACTGCTGGCTCATGGCCAGCCTGCTGCCCACCAGGACACCCAGGTCCTTCTTCACAGAGCTCCTTTCCAACCAGTACAGGTGCATGTAGTTATTCCTCCCCAGGTGTCGGACTCTACACTTTCAGCTCTAGCTCCCTAGAATCACCTGGCGTAAACTCCACATTGGCATGCTCATAAAAATGGCACGATTTCAGAAGTTGTGAGCATTTAATTGAAAAATTAAATAATATCTAAAAGGTATTAGTAATATTTATTCTATAGGAATCAGTTGAAGATGTCATTTTTATGAGAAGACTCAAGGTTTAGCAAATCATAATAGGTTCAATGAGTCCATGTAGTTCCACTAGTTCACTAAGAACTTAATGACTACAGCCCTCCAGTGAATCGAGAAAAGATACTGTGCCTGAAGATGTGCACAAGAATACACATGCACAGATTGAACAGTAGAAGAACATTTAAACTAACAGAAGTTTTACATTTCTAGCACTGATTTTTTTCCCTTCTTTTTATATAAGAACTGCAGCAACAGATTTTGTACTACTAATGGCTAACATTCTCTTGAGTAAACAGAGTGACAGCGCATTAAGCTTGGAAATGCCAATGACTTGGGAAAGTAGATTTAGCCACCAACCTTCGATAGTGTTCAGCACCTCCAGTATACTGTGCAGCTTTGCAACTGAGAAGGAGCCTTTTGGTTTATGACCAACAAAGATCCAACTCTGCATGTATATAAAAAAAGAGTATAAAAATGAAAATTATAAGCTTTTCTAATCAGAACTCTCTGAAAATTCTACTGGTTTACACAGTTATCAAAGATGTTACAAACTGCTAAAACAGCTATCTTGATTTCATGGAACTGCCCACTTTACCTAGTGCAAACACTGTACACTATACTGCTTCTGAAAACAAAGTTGAGTTGGAATGGTAAATAAATTTGAATTACATTTATTGCCACAGAAGGAAAGCAGGTGTAAACAGATCTATTTCTAGCACTGGTAAATGTTTCAATTAAGTAATAAATTTTCAGAGCTAAAATATTAGTATTACTGTTGATAACTATGACAGTATCTAATTTTCAGAGGAAAATTTATCATAATAATAGTGCTCACCTAACTCAAAGGATGTTTGGAGAAGTCATTAATATTTATACCTATTAGTGTTTTGGAAATAACAAGTATTATATTATTTTAATTTTTACATGCTTAATTAAAGCAATGATGAGGCTGTAATTGGAGTGACAACCACAAAGCCTGCTCATTCTACATAACAACCACATTTGGACAAATACTAAAAATATAACAGCTATAATAATATGCTGCATTTGAAAAATAACTGTTTTTTAGTTCCTTCATTTACTCAGTACAAAACCTAGGGTTTGAGATAGGCCTTCTGAGGTCTCCTTGGTGCCACCTTTCTCAGCTCCTCTGCCCTCTCTCATCCTTCAGTTGTTCTTCCAAAACCCATCCAAATTCTCCATCCAAGCAAAGACCTCTTTAATGAAGCAACACTCAGTTGTGTCTTAAATCCTCTGGCTCAGGAGCTACAATGAATCTCTGCCTAAAGGACCAACCAAAAAGCAACACCATCAATCACTTTTAAGTCATCGTGACACCCATGGCAATAGGCCATAGGATGGAAGGCAATACGAAGCTCATCACAGAAACTATTCTAAAAAAAAATGCAGTTGGACCTTCTTTAATTATAATGATGATTAATTCTTTGCAGCTTTCAGCATTATAAAAATGCATTCCTTTAACTTGAAAATAGGTAATAGCATCTGTTGTATCAGCTATGAAAGTCTTGAAGCCCTAATTGTTGTTGTTCAGAAGACTTAGCAATTTTCTGCGTATTAATCAGCCAGGATTTCTTGTACGTAATTGCTCTTAACGACTTCGCACACAGTAACAGACTGGTAAATTGGAAAAGAAGAATGAACAGCTTTAAGAAGAATGTGGGCCACTTTAATTCCTCTCCTGCACTATGACAATAGCTATTCATAACAAAGTCAATTAAATATTCTCTATTTAAAGTCTCACCATGTCACTCAAGAAAATCACTTTTCTTCTTGTTTACTTTTCTCTGCTACTTTTATCACCATTACACAACACACAAATTACACTACCACAGAAATCTTCTCAAGCACATGCCTGGTGGCTTTCTCCTGGCACCAGGTTCCAGATGGTACAGCTGAGGCTCACTCTACCAGGATGCTATGGCTCAACCCCAATTTACGTATGTGGAATTACTGAGCAATGTGTGTACAGCCCCCCTATGTATTTTGGTGAATGACAATTTGAAATCAGTTTCCCCATGGGTGCATTTATACCCCAGTTCTTCCCCAGAACTTTACCCTGCGGTTTCATTTGCAGGCTGCAGCTTGTTTTAGTGTAATGAAACAAGAACAAGACAAAGACTTGTCTTGTTTTAAAGACAAAGAAGCCTGGCATCTTCCCTATGACCTTTCAAAACAAATCTGTGGTCAGGGTGGGAAAAGCTCTCTATTAGCACAAGGCTTAGGCAGAATACTGCTGCCTGAAACACTGAAGTTCCAGAAACAGATGCAATGGAAAAATGAGCTGAGCAGCCTGGCTGGCTACAATGCACCCACAGCAGCCCCATAGCTATTTGCTGAGCAACCTCCTCATACAAGGGCTGCTCTGAAAGTAATGCTTCCCACTTTATGATGTTGGCCCATGATGTCACAGGCAGGTGTTGATGGTATGGCAGTAAAGGCTGAACATGTTTGACAATATTCCATTACATTTTGTTGCTGGGTGACAGATGGCAGCAGAAGGGCAGTCTGACACAATTGTGTCTGACATGGAAGTGCCTACGAAGCAAAGATGTGGAACCAAATTTCTCCATGTGGAAAAAAATGGCACCACTGACATTCATCAATGCTTGCTGAACATTTATGGAGACCAAACAGTGGATGTCAGCACAGTGAGGTGGTGAGTGGTGCATTTCAGCAGTGGTAACAGCAGTGTGAAAGACAAGCCACGTTCCAGTCAGCCATGAACAGCTGTCCCAACACAAAATGAAGAGCATCTCGATCAGCTCATCAACATGAATTGGGCGGTGACTATGTTGAAAAAGAGTGTTTTGCAGCTGAGAATTTGCTCTATCAAATAGTGTTATTGTACTCTTGGCAGCTGTTGTAGTTTCCATGGAAATAAACAGCAACCTATGTATTATGTATATTAAGTTATCATGCATACATGTAGATGCAGTGTAAGTGTATTGTGTAAAAATAATTACAGTATCCCATCACCACTATTTCTATCACAAACTCAAAAGGAAACATCATACAAGACTCTACAAAGAAAACTAACTCTATCCCAGCCAAAAACGTGGCACACACATACTCACAAGTATACAAAAGGTAGCACATAGTTCTTGTAAGTGGAGAAAAATAAACCAATAGTTTCAGACATCTATTAAAATAAACCATACACAATAGGCTCAAGAAGTTTCTTTTCGAAAGTATTTGTAGAATTAAATTTCAAAGAAATGTCCTTTGACAACATATTTCCTGAAATTTCCTTCTGACTTTGCAACAAGGACAACTGCCCAAGGCTTTGCTAATCAATTTCTTGTGCTGCTGAAAACAGCATAATTTGAATTTTGGCCAAGAACGTATTTTGAAACATAGAAAATGTGAAAAGCTTTATCACTATTATATAGCCATTGTCTGCATATCAAGAGAGAAGAGAGATGAGTAAATACTTTAGCAGTGATTGCAACTTTAATAAATACAGAGAACCACCCAATATGGCTTACTAACCCTCTGTAAGTACACTTCTTCATAAGCATGGATCTTAAAGGGGAAAAAAAAAAAAAAAAAAAAAAATTTCATTTAGTTTCATTTCAGAAAAATGTTTTGGGAGTTCTTGCTGTCAGAAACTCATGTATGAACCCTTGAGCAATTTTTCTGTGTTTTTGCACATAGTACACATCTAGTCACATCCTGAAATCTTCTTCCCAAACTTTCCCTTTCCACCTTGGGCTTTCTTTTCCCAAGGAAGGGTTTATGAGTTATTCCTGAAGTTTACATTACAGTTTTATTTGACCTTTTCCTAACAGCATGGTTCTCCCAACCATTACACTACTGTGAGTCAGGAATAACCCCAATGATGACAGCAGAGAAATCAGATGAGCAACAAGATGACAAACTCTACTACCCAAGGACCCACAAATTTCCTTCGGTTAGCAGCTCAAACCAGATTTATTGTATGGAAAAGGACTTGCAGTTTCTATTGAATGAATTATTTTCGTTTTGAGGAATTGGTGCATTCCTAAATTATGGAAACAGAATGTATGGGGCTTACAGTTTATCCAAGTGATACAGCATAGCCATCATTCAAATTCTTTCAGATCTTACACCAGCAGTATTTTAAAAGAAAATAAATATTATTCATGTCTAAGAACTGCTTCCCTTGCGCCTGGTGCTTTAGTTATTTAAAAATGACTCATTATACTTTTCTCTTTTGAAGTTTGGTAGAAAAGAATTACCCTAATCTGAAACTCTGAAGTAACCCAGTGGTGATTTCTTACAAATGATTTATACCAAAACCTCTGAAGAAAAGGATTTATAATGGAAGTGATAGCTCAGCCCTAACTACAGTACTGGGAACAGTGACACCATAATTAATGTATTATTTCAGTTGTGGGAGACACTGACAGTTGCTTTTTGTTCTTGGGAAGAAATTTATAGTGTGACTGAAAAAAAAATTACACAGAAGAGGAATAGAAATCCTTGTAGCAAAGACATGTCCTTACAACTCTCCTCCCAAAGCCTATAAAATTCTGGCAATGACAGTGTTTCCTCCGTGCTGTAATTTATACCCTTCTCGTCTACTAGATGGCAGTGTGACCTGCTTTCAGAATATCCAAGTGAGAAGTTTTCTTTTTGTGTTTCATTAGAAGCAATTAATTTAAAATACCATTTTACTGGCATAGATTTGGGGAAAAACAAACAAACAAACAAAACAATCAGGAAAAGAAAAACAACAACAACAATAACAAAAAACCAGAGGCTACCAGTGACTCTGTGTTCTGAAATCACATCTATTTACTTACTGGTTCAACATCAAAAGCAAAAAGTGCGTATTCCCGGTCAGGTGACACTTCATATCGAACGGCCTTTAAGGAAACCTAGAAAATAAACCAGACATTGAAATCATTTTTTTATTTTCAACTTTTGAGCTGTCCTTATATAGATGAAGATTACTGCCAGACTAAGCATCTTGAAAAATAACATTTTGCATCTCTAAAAAAAAACCCAAACAAAACAAAACAACAACAACAACAAAACCCAGAAAATTCTGTAGGCAAATGTATGTTTCCGTAAGAGAAAAGATAACCACACTACGACAGAGACCAGGCAGCTACCTCAGGAAAGTTTTCCTTCCAAATCCATTGCACAGAGGCTGGTGGACAGCAGGCAGAGGAAAAAATGTGGTAAACAACTTAATTCCCTCATTCCCTGCAGTCACTGGCCGTGGTGTTGGTGGTTGCAAGCAGTAAATACCCGTCAGAACAAATTAATAGTAAGAAGACACCACTGCCTATCCCAGTTAAGACAACGCTGAGGAATCCTAATGCCCCAGTCAAGAAAGTTTTTGGTATAGTGTGGTGATTCAGCTTTCCTTGTGCACCCTTAACTGAACTGTGTAAAAAGCTGCACTGTGAGTCTTGCTAACGAGAATAGATGCCAGAATATCTCAGACTTGTCATGAATTCTCCCTGATGCACTTCTCTTTTGTGTAGTGCAGATATCCCTTCTCCTTTCCAGCGTGCTTCACAACATACAGTGCCAATACACACGGCACCAAAGAGAGGTGCTGCCAATACAACACTCATCCATTGCCTTTTAAAGCTCTTAAATCCTATCCCCTCACCTAATAAACTTGCTTCAAGTCACTGAGATATTCTCTGGTAGCAGAATGGCAGAGGGAAGTTGGACTTAAGGGAAATGTAGAGCATCCCATGAAAAGAGACCTCCCCAGCATCAGCAGAGTGGAAGGGGCATGAGGTGGGACAGCGGCAGAGGGGACCGATGGGCCACTGTGGTTCAGAGTGAAGGTACATCTTGTTTGCTGATATATTACTGACATAGAGAAAGGAAAACATTTCAAGGCAGCAGAAGTTATTCTGACCTGAGGCTGGCAAGGAAAAGGACAAGTACAATGTGACAGAAAGAGGTATTACAGCAGCTCTTATACTAGAACTTCTGGATGAATGCGGAGGTGATGTTGTGCAGATTTGTTTATCTAGAGGACACAGGAACAGGGGTAGAGCAGGCAGCAGGGAAGGTATAACACTAAAGAGTAAGGTTATCTTGTAACACTGCACTTTTCTTGTGAATGG
Organism: Meleagris gallopavo; assembly: GCF_905368555.1. Taxonomy (NCBI): domain Eukaryota; kingdom Metazoa; phylum Chordata; class Aves; order Galliformes; family Phasianidae; genus Meleagris; species Meleagris gallopavo. The sequence goes on along the minus strand of NC_139409.1, from coordinate 7,523,235 downwards.
TAAAAATTAAAAATGAGAGGAATAAAAGAAAGAACAAATGGAATTAGCCTGACTTCAGCAGAGTTTCTTGTTAATGGAGTGAAAAACACTCTTCATGGAGAAAACGCAATATATAACAGATATAAGAATCATCATTATATCAAACTGGAGAAAGTCAGAGATCAACAGATCGTGGTTCTGTCAGCATATTGCACTTATTCGTTTTATCTAGGGTGGGTATATTTTACAACATTCATCTGTGCTGCCCTACTGGCCCTAGGTTGGTAGTCATGGTCTGTTAGGCTGACAAAAAAATGAAAGAAAAAAAGAACAGAACAGCAGAAGAAAGGGGTTATATTCCGTTTAAAAAAAAAAAAAAAAAGAAAAGAAAAAAGAAAAAAAGAAAAAAAAAAGATTGCTTGCATGGTGTAACAAAAGTTAAATGGCAGCATGAGAAGTTTAAGGTTGAGTCCTGCAGTAATAATTCAGTGATTAATTCCGTGTCTCATTAAAATAAAATACTGTACTCTAGCCTATACTCTACTCTATATGAGTCACGTACTCAGGTTTACTGCAAAATAAGCGTCAACTTGGAATCCAGTTTTAAAATTTTCTTGATCATTTATTTCTATTTTTTGAGACCAAGTCAAGCCTGCAGTTTCCAAGACTGTTTCCTGGAGACCTTGGGTCATTAGTAGCCTTTTAGCTATTCTCCACTTCTGGACTTTTGCAATGATATTACACAAAAACCAAACCAAACCAAACCAAACAGTGAACAAACCTTCAATCTGACTAAAATTGGAAGGAAGTGATGCAATTTTACCAGAACAACATGATTTATATCTCACAGCTGGAACAAACACAAGAATGTTTAACCTCAGGAATTCATTTTTTCAAGGAAATTTTGCAAACACTCTGACATTTAACCTTCTAACACAAAGCTGACTTCATCTGCTACAAAAAAATGATGCCTCCTTATTATAAATAATGCATTGTTTTAGCTGTGAATTTATTTTATTCCCATTCATTTTCATGAGAGTCTACTAACTTCTTCCCCCGGTAATTTCTTGGGGTTTTTGCCATATGTAACCTATTACCACTCATCATTGCTACTCATTAACAACACTGAAATCACATTACAAACATTAGGCAAGAAAAATCAGTAAATCCACAGTTAAAAAATAAGCATTTACATGGAGTAATGTGGAGAATGCTACCAACAGACAGTAAATAGAATCAATTGTTTTTGTTCTATTAAGCATGCAAAGACCAGAATTATATACCTTCCAATTATATGTGATATGCAAGACTAACTTCAAATATCTATATGATACTTTCCGATAGTATAAAAGAAACTGAACTTGCAGTATAATAATGAAAACTGGAGCTGAATTTCAAATTATCAGCTGCTACTTAGCTCACAGCATTACCAGCATATTGTTTCTCTTTGACAACACAGGGTTGAAATCCAAGTCATTCTGTTTTTGTGATCCAACTGCAAGAAAACTGAAATTATGCTCATTATAGAAAATACTTACAATTTTTTTGTTTTCTATTAATACTGTTGAATTGTTAGTTTCAACATTCCTCAGAATCACTGTGCCATTCTGGTTTCTATAGATGAATTCATTATCTGCAAGGAGAAAAAGAAAATATCATTAAGGAAGTCTGATATTGTCTGTTTATACGGAACCCAACAATGCACTTGATTCCAAAGGACTGCTGGGAGCCTTCCTGTAAAGAACACAGATTTTCTAATTCAGCCACTGCTTTAACATTAAGGTGGCTTCCAAGATAGCCATGAAAGTTTGTCATACTGTCATATTATTTGTAGAAAAACAAGGTCAGAAAATATTCCTTGCACTGAAAGGTTTCCAAGATCCTTAATATCCATTACGTCAGATGCCTGAAGGCTAAAGGCAACTTACTTTTTGACACAGCATATTTTTGAAGCTAGTATTGTACAGATCTTCTGACTCTGCTGCTTGTCCTAATACCAGAAGGAGATTCATGGGAAGAAATGTTTATTTTCACATGCAACATGACATATCACCTTGCTCTCATTGCACTTTGGGACTACCCCAGCACCCAGGATGTCTGCACAAGGACAAGAATCCTGCAGCAGGAGTAGCTCAGGAAGTCTCCAGCTCTCAGAGCTCAAAACCTATTACAGAAAGGCTGGGATGGGCATATGAAAGAGACTCCAAATGAGGGTTGGGTGGCAGGTCGAAGGTTCAGGATGAAAAAACATTGCAACAATAGAGGGCAGTGATCTTGTCAGATGTCATAAACTGAAGTTCATGTCTGACAAGTGCTTGCATGCACTGCCCCACAGATAAAAGATAAAACCGAAGTCGCAAGCATGTTGTCATGAAAGGCTTCAGCAGTTCTTCCTGACACAGGAGTAGGGTTACTGCTTTTTTAGCAACCTAGCTAAACTAACAGAGAGAACTGATGGGTCCTACCCAACTTCTGCCCCTGACTTCAGTTAGGGAAACCATTCCTCACTGCCCACCCTCACTGTGACTGCCTCAGGGTGATGTCATGGTGCATCCCACAGGTCTTAGGGACAGGTGAATGATTAAACATAACACAAAGGTGGTCCAGGGATGAGTCAAAGGTGACATGTTCCTTCCTTACCCATATGTCAGACTTTTTATCAATTTCAAACTCGTGATGACCAGTCATTACCCATCTCTGTAAATAACTTTGCGTGTGCAGATGTAAAGTTTCTGCACAGTACTTATTCATAAGAAAATAGTCACCTCCTACACATCACTGGTTTATAACAAAAAAAAAAAAAAGGAAAAAATCTTTTTTGAGAATAAGGTGAAGCAGATTCTTTGGGGGCAAGCTGTTGCTGCAATACAGGTAACAACCTGTTAGAGTCTTTGAATGACTGTAGTAGACCTTCAGAGACATAGAAAAAGTTCTCAAAGTATTTCTTTCTTTTAATTATGGCATAAATTTTATCAACACCTTTAGTCCTGAATAAAAACAGTAGAGTTAGACTAAGACTTGCATTTGAGAGCAGAGTAATGAAGAGAGTTCCTGCTTGGATATGATGGCATTAAAATGTTGTCATTAGTTATGTGGTATTGTCCAAAGTTATGGCATTTTCATTAGCATTCCTGATTGTATTCAGGACTTTGAAATACTGCTTCATACGACTTAAAACTAAACTAAGAAAGATTTTTCAGTCTGTATATGTACTGACTGAAGAACTAGGACAGACATCCAAAAAGTCATAAGTATGGAGAATATAACTAGGGAATGCTAATTCCCTGCCTCTTCTAAAATAAATATTAGGAGGCATGAAATGATGCCACCTAATCTGTCACCTAGTGACAGATTCAACACAAATAAAAGGGATTATTTCTTCACACAGAAGGTAATCAAGCAGTGGACATTGTGGTCTCAGAGTAAAGCAGTTGTCAGGAATTAGAAAAATGGATGAAAAATCCAGAAAAGATTATAGGCCTTGAGGGGAGACACTTTTTGGAAAGTCTCTGAGTCACAGCATCATAGAATTGCTCAGGTTGGAAAAGACCTTAAAGACCATTGAGTCCAACCATGACCTAAACATACTACCCTAGCTCTAACAATCCTCTGCTAAATCATGTCCCTGAGCACCACATCCAAACGGTTTTTAAACACATCCAGGGATGGTGACTCAACCACCTCCCTGGGGAGCCAATTCCAGTGCTTAACAGCCCTTTCTGTAAAGAAGTGTTTCCTGATATCCAGCCTAAACTTACCCTGGCACAACTTGAGGCCATTTCCTCTCATCCTGTCATCTGTCACCAGTGAGAAGAGACCAACCCCGCTCTCGCTGTAAGCACCTTTCAGGTATTTGAAGAGAGCAATAAGGTCTCCCCTCAGCCTCCTTTTCCCCAGACTAAACAGCCCCAGTTCCTTCAGTCTCTCCTCATAGGGCACATTCTCCAAGCCCTTCACAAGCCTTGTTGCCTTTCTTTGGACCTGCTCCAGCATCTCAATGTCCTATCTGTACTGAGGTGCCCAAAACTGAACACCATACTTGAGGTGAAGCCTCACCAGAGCCGAGTACAGGGGCAGGATTACTTCCCTAGTCCTGCTCACCACAACATTCCTGATGCAAGCCAGGATGCCATTGGCCTTCTTGGCCACCTGGACACATGTTCAGCTGATTGCCTATCAGTACACCAAGGTCCCTTTCCGTCAGGCAGCCTTCCAGCCACTCCTCCCCAAGCCTGTAGGGTTGCCTGGGATTATTGTGAGCAAACTGCAGGACCTGACACTTGGCCCCACTGAAAGTCATACAGTCTGCCTTGGCCCATCGATCCAGTCTATCCAGATCCCTCTTTAGTGCCTTTCTCCCTTCAGGCAGATCAACACTCCCTCCCAACTTGGTGTTGTCTGCAAACTCACTCAGGGTGCACTCAATCCCCTCATCAAGATCATTAATAAAGATGCTAAATAGAAGCCATCCCAGTGCCAAGCCCTGGGGGACACCACTCATGACCGGCAGCCAACTGGATTTAACTCCATTGAATGAGAGATCTGTGGTGACCAGAAGCATATTCCAAATTATTGCCATGAGAAATATGCTCTTAAAAATCTTTCCTAAGCATCTGCTTGTGTCCCCAGCCAGACACCAGCACAGATGATGTCTGGGGTCTGATCCAGCACTGCTTATTTACAACTTCAACTTCCAGCTTCTGTGCCAGGTACTGAAGAAAAACTTTTGTGCCAACAATTTTTTGCAGTACTACAATAAAATGTATTAATGCACTCTACGTACATTTCCCATTTATATGTATTTTTAGGCCATTAAGGCTGAAGCATCATTTGTTAAGAGACGAAAACATATAGTCCAAATTTGTATTCTCAGGTATCCTTGAAAAATGGAATAACTAAGCTCATTATCAAGCATTCTGAGAAAGAATACCGTTTTAATAATCATCCAATGTCAGCAACAGCAGTTGTTTTCCAATTACATTCTAAATTCTAGGTAGGAAAAAAGCTCATTTTAAATACAGCCAGTAAAGCATCTGGATAATTGTAACACTGTCAGAATACCTCTTAATTACAGGAAAACCTGGCCATGAATATTTGCCCTCAGCTCTAAGTTCAAGACATAAGAGAAGCATCTTATTAAGCCAATGAGTCAGTGGCCATTTAATACCTGGCAATTTTTTCTTGAGCATCACTTGATCTGATGGAAATTATATTACTGCTCCCATTTACGTCGCTACTACACTATTCCTCCCTAAGCTCCTGCTTGGAGATACTGCAAAAAGTAACACTTCCATGAAGTGTGCAACTTCAAGATCATTACATGGAAGTTACTATATAGTTGGAATTAGGAAGTGAAAGGCCTTTTTGTTATTTCTTAAAGTGTAATGAGCTTAAAATCAGGCATTAATCTGCTGCACATACTTCTGATACGAATAGGGAAGAACAAATGAAGCAGTGCAGATTTGTTAGGGCAGTAAATCTTGACGTTATATTCAATATGAGCCACCAACGCAGTGTCTGAATTAATGAACAGAAAAATCACTCTGCTTAAAAGAGGAACAAATTGCTCTGCATTATACTCCAAGCAAAATACTGTGAGGTTTAGCTGGTCTGTAAGTTGCAGTATCTTATCATCAATTAACAATATTCTTGGAATATTGTCTTGAAGTGCGTGATTTGTTCTACTGAAGAAGCATTCATTTATATGGGACATATCTCAATCAAAGACAAAAAGCAATGCAGTAATCTCTGTCAGTAATGAATTCTGTCCAGCAAGCTGATGAGTATTTGCAGCCTGATTTATAGCTGTCACCATAGCTGACAAAGGTCATCACTATATCTCATTTTTTATACCTGCCTTTCTTTGGGGCTGGTATTCAGTGTAAATGATGCTGAAAATTTTACCTTTCAGGCATAAAGCCATTTATTCCATTAGGTAATTGATTTCTTCAACAGCAGAGGTCATGCCACTGGCTCCCCCTCCTCTCTTAATTTCCAGGAACCTGTCTGCCTGATAGAATCCAGAATGTAGGCACAGACATGTAGTCACACTTGCAAAAGTGACCAATTACAGAAAGTAGTGATTACTTGAAAACAAACTAAATGCCAGGAGCTCCTTCCCCCCGCAATTGTTGAACTTGTGCTGCTTCCTCTCATTTCGGGTAAAACGAGATAAAAACACTGGCATTAATGGCCTCAAGTTGTGTCAGGGAAGGTTGAGGTTGGACATTAGAAAGAACTTGTTCATGGAGATGTAGCCATGCATTCAAACAGGCTGCCTAAGGGAGGGTGGAATCCCCATCTCTGGAAGTATTTGAATTGTGTGGACGTGACATTAAGGAATATTTAGAGATGGAACTGGACTTGATGATCTTGAAGGTGTTTTCTAACTTAGATGATTCCATGATTCTTTTGTTTTTTTTAAGGGAAGAACGTATTAGGTATTCAATTTTGAAGGCTGTTTTTGCTTTTCCAGTCATGAAAAGCTCTTCATCCCTTCCTGGGGTTTTCCCATCCAGAAAAGCAGAGGGACTTTGGGAGCCTGCACACTGGTGCTGCTACATTGCCAAGCCTGGAAGTGCCAGCTGCAATACAGGAGAAAGATCACAAGGCCCTCAACTTGTCAGTTCAACAAGCCAAGGTAGCCTAAACAGCCACCTATACACTGGAACATCATCAAGAGAGCAAGAAGGTATTTATCATTTCCCAAAACATAAAAAAAAGAGTATCAAAATTCATGGACAAAAATTCACTGACTAATAAACTGGCAGATATTGAAGGAAATGGGCAGGATAATTATTTATCATTTGTAACCCAGTGCTTTTGTTATATCACAAAATCACAGAATATGTGAATGACAGAATCCATGGATGACTAAAACGGGTCAGGCTCAAGTCCAATGTAGCATCAGCTACTGCCATGGTTAGAAACCCAAAGCTGGACTGTAGGATTACTTGGCTGATCCAGGTCTCCCATTCACATGGTCCAAACTGGGCACCATACAGATAGCTCATCGCAGCAGACAGAAGGTCAGGGACAATTTTACCTCCAAAAGGATGACTTTGACTTCTGGCAGATGCAAGGAAATTGAAGGAATTACATCTAGCTACAGATCTGTATTGCTCAAGTATATATGGCTATGGCTGTACAGCTTCTGCATTGAGACTCCGTAAGCACACACAGTCAGAGGAGAGAAACTGGTTTGTAAGGTAAAAGAATGGCAGACATGATTTTGAGGATAATTTTCATTATTTGTCAGAGAGCATGAAAAGCAGAAAGGATTCACTGAGAAAAGGTAGGGGGGGATAAGTATTTAATTCCAGTTCTGATAAAATACTCCTAAAGAAACTGCAATTTTTTATCAGTTTACTGGAGAAGGAAAAACAGGGGGAAAAAAAGATAAAATCACATGCAGCAACTTAGAAGAATCAGTTGGTGAAAGGCAGAAGGTAATATCAGGGTTGTTAGGAGAGCTCTAGTCATTCAGAGCCACAGATTCAGAGGAAAAGGCAACTTCTCAATTGTTCTCAAGTGCTGTAGGTTTGGACATGAAAGATAACCAAGCGTGTCTCAGTCTGATGAAAGTCAGCATCAGGGGAATTATTGTTCTCAGCCTCTAAGATGAAGGGAGACTGGTGAATAAGGGAAACCTAAATCTTACAATTATTCTGAGCCATTTCAGATAGATTAGCCTCTAGATAGCAGTGTGACCAGTAGGGCTGGCAAACAAATTACATCGGGTCCAGAGGGCAGAGGGCAGGGATGACACAGCACTGCATTGGCCATCTGCATGGCTGTCATCATGATGGGGCTGCCCAGAGTGGACCAGGAGCTTTCAGTCATTTCTCACCTCTGCTGCTGTAGCAAGAGACTTTGCAATCCTTTTTAGTGGGGCTGGAAAACCTGAAAGAATCCTCAGAACTCTGCAAGTGGAAACACTGCATCCTATTCCACCTGGTGAGGCCAGCTGCTGCAGTTGGAAATGAGAGAAGAGCCCACTGTTTTCACCCTGTCTCTTCTCCAAAAAAAGGCTATTGTGGGGTTTTTAATGACCCAGAGCAGACAGGGCTTTTCCATGCAGGGACATTGCTCAGCAGTGGCTGTTTGCTCCCCGGTAGGGATTGATTGGGCACAACTGCCCAGCAGTGAGCAGATAGCATGAGGTAACAAGAAGGAAGCACACAATAGAGTTGGATAGTTTTACAGACTGAGCTGGTGTTTTCAAACTGACACAAGTGTGTGCTACAATCATATTCATTCATAAAAACATGTGAGGATGAGGAAGTGGAATTTAAGTTATTAAAATAAATAAACATATAATAGCTAGGAGGGAAGGGAAGGGAGAGGGGAGAGGAAGGGGAAGGGGATGAGAGAGGAAGGGAATGGGAAGGGGAGGTGAAGAGGAAGGGGAAGAAAAAAGGGAAAGAAAAGAGAAAAAAAAAAAGGAGGAGAGAAAGGGAAGGGGAAGGGAAAGGGAAGGGAAAAGGGAAAGGAGAAAAGGGGAAAAGGGAAAAGAAAAGGAAATCCCTCAGCCCTCACCCCAGCACACACACACTGGGGCCAAAGAAAAGTTCAGGATGGAGAAAGAAATCCAGACTACCCACAGCAGGCCTGCAGCACGCAGGAAGAAAATACCAGCTTGTAACGATGCCTGACATTTGCAGGACTGAGGGTGGCTGCTAGTTTATGTTGAAATTCAGAAGGTTACCATGGGAACAGCATCACAACAAAAGCAGCACCAAGAAGCAGGCAGGGCAGTGGTGGGTGCTTGCTGCTGGGACTGCCACATTCCCACCCACAAATTCACCCACAAGGGGATGAAGCAGCCCATAAGTGCCAGGCAAAGCAAAAGGTTTATACCATCCAAACACTCCATGTGAGTATCAGGCATGAAAGGTAAAATGTGGATGCTTAGGATTTCCTGGAAAAAAAGTGTTTTCTGTGTGACAAGTGAGAGCAAATAGGGCAAGTGGAGGTTGAACAGGTTGCTTAGCATTGCACCAAGGCCCTACAAGCCTTTAATCCTGCCAGATGCAGCCGACTACGTTCAGAGATTGATGTTCAGAGTGCCAGTGTGGTACGTTCCTTTCAAATAAAGGCAGCAAATGCTAGGGCCATGCATGCTTCTTAACTGCTATAAAATCAAATTGCAGAGACTATAATGCAAAATAAAGGCAGTCAACCCCCCAGCAGAAGCCTACTTGGGTGTCCAGATAAACACAGTCCTAAATTCAGGTAGAAAAGAAGAGTGCTATGATGACTCATTTAATACTATGACCTGTTGCTCTTCCAAGACACACTGTAGTGCCTCTATTTGTTATTTATCATCTGTACTCATAACTGGATCAAAATCCACTTCCCCAAGCACAAAGCAAACCCATTTCTGTGTTGAGCTGTTTACCAAAAACGCAGAAGCACTTCCCATCCCCAGATGTTACAATAAACTGACTTTGGGAGAGCAGAGAGAGAGAGAAAGTGAGAGTGTAGCTTATCTGGTGATTATTAGGAATACTAGGAAGAATTTCTTCTCAGAAGGAGTGGTGATGCAGTGGCACAGGCTGCCCAGGGAGGTGGTGGAATCACCATCCCTGGAGGTGTGGCACAGAGGTACACGGTTAGTGCCATGGGATGAGTTGATGGTTGGACTAGATGATCTTCTTGGTCTTTTTCTAACTGAAAGATCCTACGATTCCGTGGTTCTACAAATGGCAATGAAACCCTATCTCCATACCCTGGTGATGAGGATGGCCCTTTATACACCTTGGCACTTGCATCAGAACACAGCCCTCCATAACCAGCCTGCTTTATGTCTTCCATCCACCTGCCCTCCACCAGCAGCCTTGCTGAACCTCAGTGAAGAAATAAGTTACAATCTGTTGTATATTGTGATGCTGATGCAAGGGTGCAACAGGGGATGGAGAACAGCTTGCCTCTAACAACATCACTACAGCCTTTAATTCCAGGAGACAACAGAAATCCCATTTTTATCTTCCTGGCATGATGGATCATTATTCTTTTATTGTTTCCAACATTTTAATTTTTTTTAAAGTGAGAAGTAGAAATAGAAACTTGAAATAGGTGATTTACCATAATTAAGCTAAATGCTGTGTAACACACTGCACTGGTACATTAAGTAAGTACAACATGAAAGAATGTGTTTTATTATGCAAGAAATGGTTTTAATTGCTTATCACTTCAATACAGCTGTAGTTGGTGCAGCAATATAGTGCTTTGGCAGTAGTAGCCAGTAAAATAAAACACAATTATAGCTCAGACAAATTCCCAAATCAAGGTGCATCTCTAGCAGGCTTGTAAATCATTTGTCAAAAGCTCAAAGAAGGCTGAGCCTTGGGAAAACTTAAGACTACAAAAATCCGTAACACCAACCTGTTTCTCTCTCTCTTTTTTTTTTTTTTTTTTTTTCCAGTCTAATCCCAAATATTTCATGATCTCAACTCAAAGAAAGCTTATTCATTTTCATTGAGAAAATGCTGAGGAACCAAACCATAGGCCCAGTCTGTGCATATCTTTGAAATTCCAGTCCCAAATGTCAAACCAGCTACAATTCTGCAGCTCCTCTCATTTGTGAGACTGAACTTCACTTCAAAGGGCCCCAATCTGGGAACTCTGTAGGCACAGATCACGGCTCAGCAGCATAGACATGAAAAGCTGAAGTGCATATGAGAAACAGAATGCATTTCAACTTCAAAAAGCTTCTCTTCCCAGCTTCCATAATGTATGCATGGAAAAAGGAGAGAGAGACTGCCATTAAGAAAAAAAATGAATGAGAAATCCTCCAGAGTAAATGCATTTTGACTCCAGCCATGGCAAATTATGCCCCTCCCCTCTCCCTATCCCCCCCCCCCCCCCAAAAAAAAGAAGGCTGTAAAATCCCACCAAAGATAGCAAAAAATGTGCAGCTTGTTGCTGTCTGCCCTCAGTGCAGGGACCTTGCAGCACCCTGAGCTGGCTTTGTCCTACTGCAAGACAGAAAAGTCTTCAGGAACTCTGTGCCATCTTCTGTGTCAGTTCAGTTGTGCTCGTACTGTGTGTTCTTCAAACAGTAAGTTACAGCAAGAAAAATGAGAATGATCCCAGGTTCCCATGTCCTGACAGCTGGAGATGCCAGATTACACTCATTCCTTCAATTTCCTGCCAGAAACTTCCCACTTTCAAAGAATCATAGAATCATTAAGGTTCAACCATCAACCCGTCACCACAACCATGTTCACTAAACCAGGTCTCAGAGCCACAAACCAGCACAGATCAAAGGCAATTTAACTCCAAACAACTAATTCCAAGGAAATAGTACCAGAACACCTTTATTCACACACTATATAGGTTTCATAATCTCACTATGCATCAAAACAGCAAAACAAAGTGCAGGTAATGGGCAGCACACAACAGAACATCCCAGCTTGTGTAGAGGCCAAAATAAGTGATACACAAGGCACTGAATTTATCTGCAGTATAAGACCTCAAGAGCAACTGCTACTGTAGCTGCCAGCTGATGTGACAGTTGTCATCATCTCATTGCTGACACCTTTGTTCCAAGCACCCTTTAGAGCTGCAGCATCGCTGCAGGTGATCCCTCACTTCTTGGCCAACAGCAACAACTCTTATCTGCCTCATTTAGGTTGCCTTCACAGATGGGAGCATATAACCCTGTGTGTTACAAGTGAATGGAATAAGCCATCTGACATTAAGAAAAAAAAAAAAAAAGGAATCCATGAATAAATTTTCATTAGAATGTGAACTCACAGCTTGCTTTCTTAATTCCTCCATACATTTCCTTGGATTCTTCTCTCTCCCCTGGCCCAATTACACTTCTTAGCGGCCAGAACAGAAAGAACACACAGAGTAACTGGTTTTTTTTCTTCCTGTTACTATTATTGTGCTCAGTGTTCTGACATTTCAATACCAGCTGAATGAGATCTTTGTGTATTAACAAGCATATTCACTACGCATACAGATCCCATTTACACCTCCTTATTTTGGATGCTGAAGTCCAAGACCAGAAGGAGCACGGCAGAGCTATAGCCATCGCTCTGACTCTAGACCTCTGAAAGTCAAAGAAAGACACTAAAACCAATGCCCTGCCCATTTTGGTTACTGTGTGCTGGTCACAAGAGGGCACTGCATTACAGAGCAGATGGAAATGATTTCCATAGATGCAAAGGGCTTTTAATGAATGTTTGGGTATGATGTTGGCTGCAGATCTCTAGCAAGGAGCAGCACCTGAAGCAGAACAGACACTCAAGTCAAAGGGACAGCTACTGAGAAGAGCAGGTTGTAACTAAACTGCTTTCAAATGAATTCCCAATGAGGAAATTAAATTAGTATCAGCCATGTATAATGGCTTTCCCTGGATATCTCAAACCTGTTTGTCCACAGTGACTGGCCCAGCTCCCACAGGTAGCCCAACATGAATCACAGAAGTGACGCATCAGATGTCTTGTTCCACATTCTTCTTGTTCTTATTCCTGTTCTCACCAAGGAACAAGGTTGCACAGCGCTCCTACCCTCAACTCCATCAGTCCTGAATCAGCAGTGTTTTGCAGCTAGGAGGGCAAACAATACAGACACTGAAGCAGAAAAGATGAACACCTAAACATTTAAATGCAGTGGATTAAATATGATTACATCAAAAGAAGAACTGGTCCTTTCCCGAATCCTAGACAATATTTTGTCTAAAAGGGTCTTCTCAGTGGGCTCTCAACGTGTTAATAACTTCCAGCAGATGGCTTTAAAACCAAACAACATCTTTTGATCTTATTCAATGAAAAAACTGTCACCTCTTCATGTTTTTCCCTTATTTTCTCAATTCTTACATCATTTCTACGCCACTCAGGGCAATCCTGCCTTTAACATGCATTTAAATGCTTCTCTTGTAGTCTTTACGCTTCTTTGGACAGTGCCTATTCCCACAACAATCTATCCTTTTTGGATAGAGCAATCAAAACACAGTGTTTTGATTAAGATGATAGTGCCTCAAACTGGTAAAAAGAGGCTATATTCAGTATTGTTCTCTCCTGAGTGTCAACTAATATTGTTTTCCTCAAAAAAAAACCGATTGCAACAGAAAATTCATTATAAATCCTCTCCTGTTCTTCATACCCAGATCCATTTTGGATGGCAATTCTGTGTCTATTAAAAAAACAACAACAGAATCATAGAGTCACCAGGGTTGGTAAAGATCTCCAAGATCATTTAGTGCAACCATTCACCTACCACCAATAATTTCCAAAAATTAAAGCAATTTTTAAGAAAAAGTTAAGAATACTACAATTATTGGTATATAATTCTTCTTGCAAAAATATCTCCCTTTATAAGACATTAAAAAAAGGGAAACAAATAAAGACTAAAGATGTGACTGTTATTCCCTGCTCCTGAACCCTAGAAATATGGTTATCCCAACCAACATTAAGGCAAATACCTATAATATGTATGAGGGCTGTAAATAATAAGCTATGCTGATTCTTAATTTAATAGAATAGGACTGATAGTAAGCATTTACTAGGGTAAATAAATTTAACTACACGAAATCTGTCTGGACACGTTTTGCAGGCTGAATTGGTGGATATTATACATTTGTCCAAGCCTTGCTGACTTGAACAAACCCACATTTCTTCTCATCTCAGAAGAAAATACTATGGTATATAGCAAGTGTACAACAAGGCTTATTGCCACTGACAGAAACAGAATTTGGGGTTGGGCAAAACTTTGGTCTCTTCCGTTCTCAATTGAATTTTCACTGATGTGAGATTTGTATATCTAAATTTTAAAGCATAATTCTATTCCCTTGATCAACAATAATTATTTCACTCTATATTTCTTTTAATGAATTATATATATAAGCCTGGTGCTATTTTTTCTAAGAATAAAAAAATACTGCTTCTTATATAGTCAACAGCTTAATGCAGTCAGGAGATCCAAATTCACTAGAGGTTTTCTTTCTTAGATAAGTACATCTTTGCATGTTGAAATTTCAATTACAAATATCTGATATAAATTTAATCACCAAAAATACTCATTTCCCATCTCTAATTTGTGAAATTACTGTTTCGGGGTATATATTTATTTCATGTTCATTAAATGGGGCAAGTAGAAGAAGACATAATACCCTAATTATCCTTTATAAGTATTCCGTGTTCAACAAGTATCTAAGAGCAGTGGAGTGCTCATGGAAAGATCTCGAGTCAGTGCTTTACATGAAGTCAATACCTGCAACAAGGAATCAGACACAAAGGGCAATGCAAAAAATGAAAAACTGCCTTGAGAATGAGAAAAAAGGAGCCTTTTTTGTCTCCTACAGAATACAGGGCTCAAAAGATGGGTAGATTCCAGATCTCTGGAAATCACTGCTGAAGATGCAAGCTGTTTGTTGTTATCAGGATCAACTGTTTAACAAGAGGCTCGAACACACTGAAGGGCTCTCCTTTCTTATCAGCCCTCTCTCTTGTGCTTATCCTGCAATGATGCAAGTCATTTCTTTCCTCTTTTTTTTTCTAGATGCTCATCTCCTCGATGTTCCTATCCCAAAACATTTGCATTCTTACATTAGCATGATTACTAGGAAAACCCTCAGCAAATGCTAGAGACATCTAAAGGGACAAAGGGGGAAAAAAAAAAAAAGAAAAAAAAAGGAACAAAGCAGCTTTATTTTACTACTAAACCAACCACTTTCCTTTCACAGGTTTGTCAAAGGAAATTGCCATCACAGCAGTTTCCTTCGTCAGGGGCTGGGGACAGCTGGGAGTTTGGTGCCTGCTTTACAGGTATAAGCCATGGAAGCACATTTATCAGTGTCACACTGGACCTGCAGCTCTACACCTGGAATTTTAACTAACACAAACCAGAAAAACACCTAATCCAGTTAAATCCCAGCAAAACCAGTGCGTCCCCTTTGGCAGTGAGTTCTGATTTCAAACCATTCTGAATAAGATAAAAAACCAGATCCTTTTTTAATTTGTCTCAAACTGTTAGCACACAGGCCGAGCTGGCATTTCTTTTCTTTCAGCTACAGAAACACTGCTGATGCGAGCTGCATCTTCTGAAGTCCCCCAGCAGCTCCCCATGGAAGAACGATGGAAGAATGATGCTTCTTCCCTATCTCCCTATCTGCTGTTTGTTTTTTTGTTTGTTTGTTTTTTAAATCAAAATCCTCCCCCCCCTGTGAACTGGGTCCAGCTGCAGGAAGCACTGAAGTTTACATATTTCTATCAGCCACCAGCCGTGCAAAGCCCTGGTGCAGCATAAATCATGACAACGGGGGTGGCTTCTTCCCAATTTCCGTGGATTGCTACCTCAAATCTGCAAACAAATTTAACACAAGCCAGAGCCCAAACGCTCTTGGTTCTCACACCTGTTGCAGCATCAAATTATTCCCCACAGCTGCTCCTTGCTGGCAGACACCATCGTGGCAGGAGGCACCGCCTCGCTGCTGAGGTATTTTCAGATAGAAGCACTAATTTGAGTGGAGCCAGGCGTGAAAGGAAAACTGGAAATCTCTTTTTGCAAACGGATATAAAAAGTCTAGGAAGTGCTTGCTGATCCAACATGTGAAAGTGTGACTGTTATATTGCTTGTGGGGAAGTCTATTTTTCCTACTCTTTGAAAAATTACATCAATGAAAACAGAATTAGGCAGTCATGTAGAGTGGGCGTTAGCAGAGCTCTGACAAGAAGGGAAAGTGAAGTCAAGAACATCTCCTGCATCCATCTTTTCCTCTTTAGCAGTTTCCTATAAAGTCACCCAAGCAAATGAATGCCTTTTCCAGCTATTTGTCTTAGGCTACTAAGGCATTCTCACACAGGATAGGGCTCCTTTCATCATTTCCACAACCCCAGCCTCTGCTCCTCCTTGCACACCCCTATAATCGTCCCTGTATACATGGGGTTCTCCCTCATCCTCACTGCAGCCAAACCTTCTCCATCACTTGCTCCCTTACATCTCACTCCTCAATGGTGACCTTCACACCACCAGTCGTGTCCATTTGTTGGCCTCTTCACTCAAGCTGGTGTGATGCACAGCCGTAACAAACGCAAAGCTATTATGCTGAACATCTGAGATCGCCTTTCTTTTTTTCTTTTTAAAATATTTTTTACGTATTTTTTACAGGCTGCCCAGAGAAACTGTGGGATCCCCACCCCTGGAGGTGCTCAAGGCCAGGTTGGATGGGGCCCTGAGCAGACTGATCTGGTGGGTGGCAACCAGCCCACAGCAGGGGGTTGGAACTGGATGGTCTTGAAAGCCCCTTCCTACCCAAACCATTCTGTGATTCCATGATTTGATGAGTTTTGCATATGGGTGTTTAGGTTTTCATTAGGTAAAGCCATGTTTTGGTATTTCAAGAGGACTTTTGGCTCAGAGGCGCTGATGCTGAAAACTAGTGACATCCAGGGGAATGGTTGAGGAAACTGGTTACCTATGGAGACTCCTAAATAAATATGTCTAGCTACCTGAAAATCTTGACCTCCTCAAGACATCAAACTACTCAAAAACAAGCAAAAATCAAATTGACCATTACTGTGTCACTTCTGCTTTTATAGTGTGTGATATTTTTCACAATCAGGACTTTCCCCAATATATTTCTCCCTCCAAATCCACTGCTCAGGGATGATTTTCTCAACCTGCCAGCCACACATGCCCCACAGTACCCTAGTGCTTCAGTGAAGCTGGGCACAGCCACCCTTCTAAAGGCAGTACAGAGCTGCTTCCCAGCTTGTTCCTGCAGACTGTATTAATTTTTAAGAGGGCTAAATTGATTTCGCATTTCATTCTCTCTAGCAGCAATGAACAAAATAGCTACATGGCAGAAATGCTCTCCTTCATGGTCTATAATACTATGTTAAAAAGCCATTAATTCCAGGGTTTCTTGTCTTTAGTGAATAGGTTACTGTCACTGCTAAACTTAGGGAAGTGCCTAGCAGCAGCAAGGCAGGGAGCAAGGCAAACTCCCTCAGTGCTCTCAGAGTAGAGTATCTATTGAAAAACTTGAAGACGACGATCCAGAATGGGCTGTAAAATCAAAACTATGGTTCAAGACATTTAACCTGTTCCGCTCTTCTTGTCCACTGGAGTAGTCTTGACAGAGCATGAACCTTAATCTCTTCTGCTTTAGCAACATAGGATGTCACTTTGTGAGGATATTCAGATTACAGATAGCACATGGAAACTTCCACTGGCACCAAAACAACCTCAAAGGTCACTGTGTGCCTACTTAACTGTTTCATACATAAACAGATCAAAGAAAAAGTGTTTCTGAAAGTTATTCCTGACTAAGCCTCCATATATAAGGGTGCGCTAACAGAAAAGCCTCCTTCAGTCTTTCCCCCAGGTTTTCCTCTGGTCTACATGGCATTTTCCTTCAGTGTTATGTCTCTGCACCAGCACAAGGTCATCTGTATGGTTTCTCTCTGTTGTGAGGTTCAAAGATCACTGAAACCTTCAATGCCACAAACCACTGTGCTGTGCTCCAGGTAGCTTCTTGTATATCTCAGAAAATATTTCAAGAATGACCAAAAAGCCAGAACATCCATACAAATATCACAAAAACAAATTGCCATGAGGTAGGAAATAGGATGTTCAGCACACCAGAATTGGGAGTGTGATAAGTTTTCTTTGAGTCGTTAAGTTCAGTAAACCCATTCTCTCAAACCATTTCAACACACCATTAAAAATAATTGAAAGTAACTATTTAGTATCTCCGCTGAGCAAAATGGGCAATGAAGCAAGTATTCCAAAAGAGTAACCTGGCTTTCTTTATGCTTCTTCCAAATTTACACTAACCAGTGAGCAGTTCACATTGATTTAACACAAGATAAGAGCCAGGGCGAGTGTGTGCCCCCAACTTGCAGCACCTGTGTTCAAGAGCACCTACAAACACCACACAAGGCTGGAAATTGTTCACCTGGTGACCAAAGGGAAGATGAGTTTTCCTTCCACTACAGTCCAACCTTGCTAAGGAAAAGGCTCTGAGTTTGGTCACTCAGAAGTGGTCAAGATCATGGAGGAGCAGCCTGGAGAAGCCTACGTTCCAGCTAACCATGCCACAGCTCTAACAATGCTATTCTAGTCTTCAGGGCTTTCAAAGCAGCATCTCAATACAACCCTTTTTCACAATGAAAAATATTTGCACTTACAAAGTTCTTAATATCTATGCAAAGCAAACTATAAATAATTCATTTACTCCACATGCATCTGCACCATTTGAAATGCATCAGTGCTTTTATCAATACACTGGGATGAATTTACACTGCACGGAATAGACTTGGGGGCATTTGGGCTCTCCGTGAACTGTTGATTTGAGCATTATCATTAAAGGTAAACTGAAATAAATTACCTCAGTTACTGCAAGACATTTTTTTCAGCTTGGTAAATAAAGCTTATTAGTTCTAGGTCATTAAATTAAATATTAGACTTAAAAAGAGCTTTGAGAGCCTATAATGCTATTAGGAAAACATGCAGTAAAACATATGTGCCTCAGTATCAAAGATAAAAGAATTGCTGTATTATATTTGGTTCTTAGTTATTAGTGCATTTTTCAGGAGGACTGATGCAAAGGCCCCGTTGCCATTCTCAAACACGAGCCAGGCACACAGCCATTTTGGCTCCAGCTGAGGGGCAGGTTTCCAAACAACTAAATCATTTCCAGAAATACCATTTAGAGCCTCTTGCTAAGCAATCTAC
Organism: Meleagris gallopavo; assembly: GCF_905368555.1. Taxonomy (NCBI): domain Eukaryota; kingdom Metazoa; phylum Chordata; class Aves; order Galliformes; family Phasianidae; genus Meleagris; species Meleagris gallopavo. The sequence continues at coordinate 7,504,566 of NC_139409.1, read as the reverse complement.
TGTTCTCCTTCAGATTAGAATAAATGATGTTTTCCCAGTTTTGCAGCTGCAGCAATTGGGCAGGGAGCAAAGACAGCAAGGTTTGCTCTTCAGATGCCTCAGGGCATCCTTGGGCATCCCATGCCCCTTGCTGACCAATATATTGTGCTTTTCATTTCATGCTTTATTCTGTTGTTTGGCTATAACCTCTCTGCAAGGATTATGTCACCATGCTGAGCCAGTGTCTGGCACAAAAAAGATGCACTCCCGGTTGGATCCTCCAGCCTCCAAAGCACAGCCCCAAATTCTGACAGCAGTCACCACAACATACTCTCTGTCTTGTAGGATACCAACAGCAAGGCTGGAAATACAAGTAATGATAGCAGGCTGCATCCAATCAATTGGGTGTAGCCAGTGAATTCCAAGCTCCCATGACACTGGGGTTGGAACCTGATGATCTTTAAGGTCCCTTCAAATCTAAGCCATTCTAAGATACAGTGATTCTATTAATTGTAATAACTAATGTTGCAATAAAAGTATAGTTATGTCAGCTTTGAGACCAGTTCTCTCTCTTTTTTTTTTTTTTTTTAAGCTCATTTGAAATTGGTGGAATGACAGTGCTATTGATCTGACACATTATTTCTGCTTGCCCACCAGGAATCAAAAAATGCTTAAACATCAGCACATCCCATCAATTTCAGTAAGTTTTCAGAATAATTTAATGTGTCATCCTGTAAATAAATACTTTTCTGGGAAACATAGATTTGAGGAGCTGAGAGAACTGAATTTTGCAGATCTCTGAGTGATGGTGGTACTGCCCAACATTAAATCATAGGAGGAGAAGGAAAACAAGGATAGAACGCAGGTATCTATTTTTTTGTTCAGATCCTCCAGAAAACATTGCTAGAATCACTCATTTTGTGGCACTTAAATAGGCAATTTTTCTGCCATTACAGTGCTCTTGCTGTATGGAGTTTTACAAGTTTGCTATAGGCATTTTCAGTCATTCTTTCATTTGCACTTAAACTGAGAATATGAGACCAATGGGAAAGTGTGCTTAGGAATCAGGCTATTGCACTTTCATCTGGCTTATCAGAAACCTTGATCCAGATTTCACCACTTAGCCAGCTAGATAGAACTGTGAAAAGCAACTATAACGCAGGCAAGAAATCAATGTTGCAAAATGGCTATGGGCCCTTGGATGAATGACTGCAGGTTGCAGTCTTGTCTTCAAACACCAAAGTACTTTTGGACACATAATATTTATGGATTTACAAATAAGTTTTCTAGTTATATTAAAATCAGTAGCAATTAGTAGCAAAGCAACACCACAAGCCCTTCAGAAATATCTATGCAGTTTTGCTCAATACAACTTTATATTCTTTTATACAGAAACAATATTTTAGTAACATCAGGGCAGGCAAAACTCACTGGAGTGCATGAGAGAAGGGAAATGGAGTTAAATACATGCTAGGACTGGACTCTTAATGAAAGTGCATATGACATCAATATGTGAAAGTAACTTGAAAAACAACTCTTATCAACAAAACAACGCATGCATCAGAGAGGAGAGGTTATACACAGCTCCATGGCAGTGTTCCATTCTCTCTGTTCCTGTAAAAGTTTCATTCATTATAATTCCCTTATAGTCTATCAAATAACTAAAAGAAATAGCAGCAAACATCTCAATAAAAGCACCTCTTCCTTTATTAGGACCATTAGGATGAGAGTGACTGGGGAACATGCTCATTCGACACAACACTTTAGCACTCTCTTTTCGTTATAGGTATTGTAAGTGCTCCCAATGGGCGTAATAGACAAGCAAAGCCAAACACAAGGAAGGAATTGATCCTGTTCCCTTATTAAATTCAAAGGAAAGACTAATAACTTCAGAGATAAAAGGAGCTGGACTGGAACCTACATGAATGGCACACCATGGATCATCTTCTTCTAGCCAAAGTTTCTTCAGTCTGCAGCAATTTCCAGTAGGAGCTGGATTCTTCGTCCCCTAAAGAGTTCAATTCCAGCAAGCACTACGTGTATTAATTCCAGCATTATTTGGTTTTCCTCTGACTAGAAAACACACAGCAGCATAAGACAAAAAGAGCACATGGTGTGTGTGCAAGCACCAGCCCAGCTGCTGCTGGGCCACTGTTTTCCAGTTGCTTAGCAACTCTTCACCTCCCTGCTGGAAAAGAAATGTTTTGATGAGGGAATAGAAAGAAAATGATTTGTTTACGGTGAAATAATGATTTCAACCACTTCTTCTAAGCATCACCTATTGAATCCTGGGAGCTCTTAGGGACAAAGGCTGCAGCTGTCAATGCCTAGCTAAGAGTCCATTGGAGATCCTCAAATGAAAAATGGGAACAACAGGGCAGTAGTTTTTGCATATGCATATCTATAAATCGGGAGGAAAACTGGAACAGGAATTTTGAGGACTGCATTTTTGGGCAACCTATTTTAGCTACCTCCCTTGAACAGGAGGTTAGACAGATGACTGAGGCCCCTTCCAACATCAACCACTATGTGATTCTATGATACATATGTGATTCTGTAATTTCAGGAGCAAAGAAGAGAATAGGGTAAACAAAAGAGGAAATACAAAGAGATCACGGAACAAACTAGCGAATTATTTGTATCTCACTCACCAGTTATCCATTTAGCCTCTGGGTCATGAATTTTGAAATCAGCACTGAAGAGATCTTCCACTGTTATTTTCTTCTTCTGAGATAAGCTATTATCTTCAACTGTAACACATTCAAAAACAGTTATTACTTCTACTTTGAAATGTATCTGAAAGTATATTGAGTGAGTAATGCCCTATGATATTGCATTCAGAAATGGTCCACATTAAGCTTTCTATCACTCACAAACCCCTTCGCATTTTTAATATAGCAAAGAACCATTTAATAGTTCACAAACAAATCTCTTAGTTATTTATGTCTGGAGTATCTCTGAGCTATCAGAGACTACTACAAATTAATTCTGAATGATGCTTTGTTCTGCCAAAAGGTGTGTCAGTATAGGTCACTTTCACCAAATTAAAAGAGATACTTCAGTGTTCTTTTTTATTATTATTATTATTTTTAAAGTCTGATTGAGGTTTCAATCACACTGCTTAATTTGGCTTCCAGTGTACAAAGACGTATTAATACAAGTTCTTCTGCATAATTTTATGAAAATTATAGGTCAGAGGAATTCCAGGAAACTGTTGCAGTTAGTTTCCACCATGGCATAAGGTTCTATCATAGGGCACCCATGAATATTATGCAGACTGAAGCAGGATGTCAGGGTACAGTTGGTTCAGGTGCTGCTTTCCAAATGCCACCCGAGGGAACAGGGACACACTGTTCTCTGTCATGGAAGCATAAGAAAAGGCATAAATGAACCTCTGTGCTGGAGCTCTGGGAAAGGACAGGGTGGTAAGCTCTTACCATTCCTTCTTTCTCTATAGCATCAGACTGTATTACCTGCAGAAGGTCTTATAGACTCTAGAGAAATCAACTCTTCACATGGGCAGTGATAGGACAAGAGGGAACAGCGGAGGAGGTTTAGATTAGAAGAAATTTATATCAGATAAGGGTAATTTTTTCACTGACAGGGCAGTAAGGCGCTGGCACAAGCTGCCCAAAGAGTTTGTGAATGCCCCATCCATAGAGGTGCTCAAGACCAGGTTGGATGGGGCAGCCTTGTTTGGTGCCTGATCTAGAGGTTGGCAACTTTGCCTGTGGCAGGGGGCTGGAAGTGGATGATCTTTGAGATCCCTTTGAACCCAAGACATTCTATAATTCTACAGGTACTATGGGTAATGTTAACCTCAGTCATAGAGCTGGAGAAAAATAAATAAATAAATGTTTGATTAACCAGTGATCTTTTGGTGAAAAATTCAGATTTACCAACCTTCTGTCTAACACAGGGGCAAGTTGGAATGTTAATTAAGGACGTTTCTCTGGCCCCAGCAGAAAGACAGCAGAAAAAATACACTTTCAGGGTCTAAAGTCGTCCACCCCGTCCTGACTATCACACCTGAGGATACCTTAGAGCATCTCAGCAAGTTGGTGGATACCACACTGCTGCAGAGTTATTGGAACTTCCTCAAGTCATGGAAGCAGAGAATCAAGCATGTTGCCACCACCTTTTTTGTCCTGATATCTCTTCAGCCTCAGACCCATATGGTAGGTGCCAACCACAGCCTGCACAGCAATGGTGCACACAACACAAAGACATGTGATTTGAGTGTCAGGTTAGCAAGCCAGCAACCAAACAGCACACATGCATGCTGAGAGAATTTGGTGAAAACAATGAATTTTTTTTTACTTCTGATTCAGTTTCAAAAGTGTGATGGGAACCGTGCACTGGTCAGATTTTTTGGATTCATCTATTAACATATCCTTTAAAGTTAGTGCACCCAAAAGGACATGGGCTGAACTGATGAAATCTCATTCACCAGGACACAAATGTAACAAGGATCCAAAACTCCAAAAAGCTCAGAACAAAACAGAAAAGGTCAGACCTCCTTGCCCGGTTTCCCTCTGTGATACCAATGCTGTTTGTTTTTCAAGCTTTCTCTCAGTTTCAGCAATGTTCTGAGGCTGTCTGATGGATCAGGCAATCTCAGTCACCTTTCCTTCCATCAGCCCTGGGGCTCAGCTATAGGTCACTGTCCTGCGCTACTCTGCACTGCAAGCTGACAGGTTTTTTTTTGCAAATGTCCATCTCTTGGCAGCCCTGATCCAGCACTTCAGAAACTCCCACCCCACCTTGCTTTCCTGCTCAGTGCTTGGGCAGACCTGAGCACTGTTCCACCCCAACAGAGCTCCCTATACCCAAAACACAGTGAGTAAGCTTTAAAATCCACGTTTTTGTTGGAAATTAATGATTCTGTGTAACCACTTACGAATTAAAAAAAATAAATGATACTTATTCACATCTGGTCATTGGGTATTTACCTGCTCTTGCTAAGCAGCAAAAGCCATACAAAATTCAGTCCTTCTTAGCCTCACTCTTCATAGAATGGAATCACAGAATGGCCTTGGTTGAAAAGGACCTCAAAGATCATCTAGTTTCAATCCCCCTGCCATGGGCAGGGCTGCCAACCACTAGACCAGACTGCCCAGAGCCACATTCAACCTGGCCTTGAATGTATCCATGGATGGGGCATCCATAACTTCTCTGGGCAACCTGTTCCAGTGGAACAGTATTCCAAAAAAAAAAAAAAAAAAAAAAAAAAAAAAAAAAAACCACTACTAAAAAAACTGTCTTTTCCTAAGCACAATGCCTAATGATATTTTGGTATAGATTTTTTAATCAAAACTTCTGTAGGTTAGGGTCTTCCCTTCAGCTTTGATACGTGTGTGTGTACATGCATATCTATAAACATTTGCACGTGCTAATACAAATACACACATAACTGCTAGGATGAGACCCATACAGACGCCATATGGCTGCAAGAAGTGAGCAACTGTCAATTAGGAAAGGTTCTGTCCCACACTTTTATCACTTGTATGAATAGCTTGACATTTTTCTAAGGTGGGTGGAATGGCAGGACTCACACACACAGCCACATTCCTTCCGCATAGGCAATTGCATTATTAAATGCAAGCTTTCATCAGTTACTGCTACTTTTAAGAATACTGTTCTAAAATATTCAAAGATATACAAATCATAAAACTGTTGAAGTTTTATTAGGATTTTTATAATCCTAAGAATCTTCAGAATTAGCTAGCAGTACCACACTCCCATTTTAAGCACAGTGCCAGCTGAGTGCAAAGAGCGCTGTTTCCAGTTCATGAGATAATCCTGAAGCAGGGTGAGTGTCCTACCTCCCAGAAACCCCAACCAGTAGGGATCTCAGCCTTTCTGAAGCTGAATCCACAGCTGGAAGGTTTGAATTGATTTTACAGAAGAATCTTGGAGAGATATATGAATCTTCCCCCCTGCCCCCCCAATCATTAAATACCTTAATCAGCATCTGCTCTGCTAAACAAGCCTTGTCTGTTCTCCAGTCTAACACTCACTCTTGCTTTTTCATGAGGCTGCTCTGATGTTTGCATTATGGGGAAATGGCATCTTGATGATACAAGCTGGTGATCCAGCTAACCACTTTTCTTTGTCTGAGCATGGACTGCAAGCCTGTATACTGACTGTATCCCAGACCTGCTCCAAATTACTCTCTGTATGCACCAAATGATGCTGTATAATCAATGGATATACAGATGGTGTGTGTGTGTGTGTATATATATATATATATATATATATATATATATATGGAGCTTGACTAATATAATTTATATTGGAGTAATGAGAGAAAGTCACTCACCCTGTCCTGGGCTCGCGAGATGAACTCCAATGGAGCGGATCTCCAGAGAGATCCTTCCCCACTGGCAGTCTGCTCTCAAATGGGTCTAGGAGAGGTGCAGCCAGGCTCCACCCCTTCCTGCAGCACAGGTGATTTGCCTTCACCTGTGCTCCCGTGGCTGACTCAGTGCTCGCCTCAGGTGATCAATCAGAGGTTCAGGCCATGATTCAGCAGCCCCATACAGATGCTCAACATGTTTTAGAGCATCTCTGCATGGCATGTGTTGGTGTTGCACTGTTAAACAGGCCTTCAAACCGAAACGAAATACTAAAAGGAACAATGGTTTCCCAGCCAGGGAGAAGGCCAAGATAAATACAAGCATGAAATGCAGACATTAAATGCAAATAATATTTGTACTAGCACAGCAGTGTCAGATTAGACTCCAGTATTATCAGAAGAAAGACTTAAGTGTGAAGTATCCCCAGGAATTTCACTCTGCCCATGCCAGGCTGCACCACCTACTTGAGAGATGCAGAAAAGAGGATTTTTTTCCAACATCACTCTCACTGTTGGCAGCAGCTCCCAATCAACATCCACAAATCTGCTATGCCTCCTTACTTCCACGTCCTAGCCCTTCCTAGGCTCATAGCTAAAATATCCATCACTTTATTTTCTGGAAACCAAAAGATAAACATTTCTCAAGCCAATGAACTATTCTAGGGCAGGTAGATGCAGATTCTGCATCTCCTTTTGGAGAGGCTCCTTTATCTTCCCCTCTCCTACCTTTCTGGGAAGTGCTATCTGCAGTCAGTACTAGCAGTGACTGTGCTTGTGACATTTGCCAAGCCAGCCTCAATGTCTCACTTAGCAGTGCCTGTGAAATGAGCCACTTGTTAACCCTGTGCCATCGCATGTCCTTGGAACAAGCTCCAGGGCCAGCGGCCCAAAGAAGACTGATCTCAACTGCTGCCAAGCCACAGCAGCAACCTAAGCTATCAGATTTTACCCTTGGCAGAGCCTCACCATGAAGCAGTTTGTATCCGTAATAAAAACAGAAGCAGTACTGAGCTCAGAGTTTTGTATTTGCATGCAGGGGACAGTTCAGAAACACCAATAAGGAATAAACCAACCCGAATTCCATTTTGCTATATCAGAAATCCCCAAAAATGTGGTTTGAAATTTTGGCATGTAAATTCACTTGGCACTTTCATCAGTTTTAAACAGAGACACTTTCAAAGGAGCTGCTTGGAACTCTTGTTAAATATGTGCTAATTAATACCTGGGTGATTTATTTGTATACATGTGTGTACACAGAAATACAAAATGTCTTTGTATGTGCACATACCAAGAACACATAACTACACATGACTTTTACTTAGTTCTGAGTGCATGCACTTCATATTCCCAGTTCATATCATATAAAATAGAAGGTAATCATAAGAACTCAGTTACTTTTTTTTTTTTTCCCTAAGAGAACATTAACAACACAGTCTCAATGCTCAGTACACCTTTTCTGTATCACCACTTACCTGGACAATAGTACTGTAGTATCTATAGTCAAAACAGTCATTAATGGATATATAAAAATACATATATATAAATCATGAGTCATCTCCTCTATGGAGAAGGATGAGTAATGCTCAGAAGTCCTAAATGAGGTCTATGGTAGAGTTCAGAACTGAAACCAGAGTACTAAATCCTCATTAGATACTATTCTGACTATCTTTATAGGCTTTCTTATTACAGGTGTTCATGTGGAAGGAATGAGTCATGACTCAGACTGTACTTAGGGTATTTGTGCTGCTCCCCACATATCCACCTACATGGGATCCTGCTCTTTATGGAAGCTGTACCTGTGCTCTCACCTGTGCAGTGAGAGCCACTGAGAGCATCATGAAGTCCAAAGGTGAGGGTTTAGCAATCTTTGCTTCAGCATTCATTTTTGAAAAGCCAGGGATTAAACTTCCATAAAGTAGGAGGTAATGTTTCCATAACCAATGGGTACCTAATGGACCATTTATCACAGCAAGTAAGTGAATACAGACCACAGGCCATGCCTTAAAATGCCTCACAGATGAACTGCATGATCCAAAGATGTTAATCTGAACCCTAGCAAAAGCAGTTTAAAGAATGATTCTTAATTACGTTTAACCTTAATTAATTTAATTACTTAATTATTCTGGTGTGACCATGTGCTGCTTGTGTTTACATTAACAAATTCCAGATAACATGAAATAAACTGAACATAGCATATCGTTAAGTAATTAAAAGGACACCTCAGTGATTGTTTCACTCATTTTCCAGTTAATTATATGAAGTCCTGTGTTTCTCTGCTTGTCCTCTTACAGCAGGACTATTGGATAAGAATGGTGTCAGGGAAGATGGGCCAGAACTGCATGTCAGTTCACATGCCACGAGCTCCTGGAAATTTCTGCCTTGCAGTTCCCATCTCAATTTTCCTCTTCGCCAACTTGATCTCTTCCATTTCCTATAGTTTCATTTCTCCTTTGTTGCCTTTCATCTATTCCATCTGTGCTTGCATGACTCATCCAATGAGGAGATCCTTTTCTTCTCCTATGCACCCCTCTACAGGTGACCTTCTACCTTACTCTGTGTTTTGTAGCTCCTAACCCTTTCAACACTGTGTTCTATGTTTTTTTTATCTCATTTGTTTGTCCTTTCATATTTAGATCACAAGCTTCTCAGAGCAGCAAAAGCACATTATTTCCTCCATTAAGAAGTCATAGAAATTTCAAGAGCTGTATAAATACATAATAATCAATAATCATAATGATAGCACATTAAGATTCAAACCTATAACCTCAGCAGCTACTGCAAGAGAAGTAATTAATAAAGATTCCATGTACAGAACTGTGCTGAAGCTCTGTAACAAGATTAACTTAAAGAATTTCTTATAGGGAAGTTACTAATTATCTATTGGAGTTAAGAGTTATCTAGCATATACTTATCTGGAATTGCTTTGTAAAGCTGAAACACCATGGTCTGATCTGAAAATCAGTACAGTGAAAGGATTTAGGTGCCTACACACAGGTATTCAATGCCATGGTAGATGCTCCTCGGTATGCACTGAATTGGTGGTTGCAGCTCCACATGGGCATGGACTTCAGGAAGTGCCATGTCCTAACTGAGTGCCCCACATCAATGTCTCAGGTGCCTTGTACCTCTAAAACAACACTTGCAACCTGTGCTGAAGGAACCAAGTTTCTCATGCTGGTACCTTCAGCTTATCAAAGGCCAATTTCTTACCTACCCTTATTAAGTCTGAATGAAGAGCTTTCCAGTAACTTTCAGATGACTTTTAAAATAAGATACTAGAGAGGAATACAGCAGCGGTCTTGATCTTTGAATCAAAATGTAGAACTCTAAACCAATCTGCTTACAAACGGTATTGAACTCAGCATCTCATCACGCTAAAGAACTCCAAGGATGATTCCTTAGATGCTGCCTTTGCAGTCAGCCTGCGGTCTTTTTATTCTTGGAAGTGTAAAATTATAGAAGAAACAGAACGAAAATGAGTTAAAGGTGATAAATACCTGGTGTCAGGAGTATAACAGAGGTGACAATCAGGGAGCAGATAACGAGAATAACAAGTAAGGCAATTGCAATTCCTTTCCAGTTTCTTTGTGGAGGATTACTCCCCACCAGCTCCTAGAAATATTAAAGGAAAGCAAATGTTTAGAAAAGGCACTGAAAGACAGAAACAAACTGCAGAAAGTGAAGAGCAAAGTATTCCTGCACAACCACAGCACGTGGCCATGGTCAGCCAAGCAGGTAAGCCAAGTACAGTTCATGATATTGTAATACGTTGTGGTGTCAATATAATTCCTTCTAAATCAGGTGATGTGATAAAGAAGTGCACTGTACCCACAGGATGCTCAGGCATTGCCTGCCTACACCGATCTTGCTTAACAAAGACCAATTTCCTACCTATCCTTATTAAGTCTGAATGAAGAGCTTTCCAGTAACTTTCAGATGACTTTTAAAATAAGATACTAGAGAGGAATACAGGGAGATAAATAATTCACAGGGGCACGTATGGAGATAAAAATCAATGAAAATATCTCCATGGTGACCTTTTTTGCCTTCTGAGAAAACATCACATCCACTCAAACCACCTCTCCTCCATTCCTATGATGTTAGGGCTAAGGACACGAAGACAGGCATCATGTCTAGCACACCCATTGTATTTACTCACATCTTTTGCTGGATTTTCCTTTATCACTGCACACTAAAAGTGAATTCATTCGCGCATGAAGCAGCTACAGTATGAAGCATCCATGCTCTCCACTTTCCTAGAAAGCTGACTTCCCTCCAGAGATCAGACCTCAGAGTGTGAACGACTCTAAAAGCTCAACCTCCATGCTGACCTCTCTAATTGTCATGGTTTCATGGTTTGTCATCGATATGCTGATGGGTCCATGGGTCTCTTCGCCCACTTGTCAGGGAACCCAACTGAACCGTGACACTAATTTAGGATTCTTGCTCATTTCCTAAATTATGAGGTATAATTTCGGAATTTTCTAATATAAACCTCCTGGTACCTGTTCAGAGCCTTTTCTTGCTCCTCTCCCCCTCCCCAAGGAACACAAAAAGCCTTGTAATAGAGTAAGGGTTTCTGTGATCCAGAGAGCTTATTTCCAACTTTTTTAGCAACCTCTTCCCTCCTTGCTTTCTTCTCAGCTGTACTTGGCTTTTTATTTGAAATGAAAAGTAATTAGAAGGAATAAATTTATAGAGAAATCTGAAAAGTAGGTCAGGGTCCTCGAGAAACGTAATTTTGCCACCAAGCAAACAGAATGTAAATACTTGCATTTTTATAGCATCTTCATCCTAGGTACCTTTACAAATATAAATTCATTTCATCATAGGACAGAACACCTTCACTGGGAAAGTATTTTGGACTCCATTTCAGAGAGTGCAAATAAACCCAGGAAAAAAATCCAGGCGTTGTTAGAAAGGGGCAGAAATACTCTTCTTTCCACTGCAGGGCATGGGGTGACACAATAGGGTGATGGGAGAAATGGGAAAAGCAGCTGAAAAACCACAGTGCTTCTGTACAGCCACTGCAAAACCTGTCTGTGCCTGAAGGACATACAGAGGGAAGTGCAGGCAGCTCTACAGGACTGAGGGAAACACTCCCTGGAAAGAAACTAACCAGCTCCCCAGTGTAAGTTTTAAAGTTGAGAGAACTACTTCATGGGTTTGAATTAGATCTACAGACCCAGATCTACCAACCACAAAGTTTCCCCATTCATGCATGCTCTCAAGCTTTCAATGTATTGACACTTCCATTTAATCTGTTATCATATCAAAACTCCATTAATTGTTCAGTCATTCTACCAATACTGGAGCAAAAGCACAGCAACTAAGACTGGGAATTTCTAAGACATCATGAAAACTATTCACCAACAAAACTTTGGGATTTAATACACTGCGATGAAGCAGAAGGAATGTTTTCATTTTGCTTTCAAAACATCATCAGAAATTTTTCCCTGATAAAAAGCAAGAGGAGATAAATGACATTTCAAATAAAGGCAAACAGCTTTATTCAGGACAGGCCTGGACAACAGCTTTGTTGTTCTCAGTCACTTGAAGTCTCTTCTAATGGAATTACTTACAGGACATCAGAACACAATGCCATACAAACCAGCACCCATGTCTTGGGTCTTTCCTACCTTTATTTCTCTTGATTCACAGAATCATAGAATCATAAAGGTTGGAAAGACCAATAGGATCATCTAGTCCAACCATCAACCCATGCCTGAGACCACTTCAGAACAGTGCCACCAACAGAACCTCCACATTTCCTGAACACCTCGAGGGATGGTTAACACCCCCACCACGCTGGGCAGAATGTTCCAATGCATCATCACTCTTACTGAGAATAATTTTTTTCCAAATATCCAACCTGAACCTCCCCAGTACAACTTAAGACCATTACCTCTTGTCATTTCAAAGGGTTACTGTGACCATCTTTCACCTCCAAGATATTACAGTCTTACTACTGTTCCCTGGTTCCCCATGTCTTTGGCTGCAAGCTCCCATCTCTTAAAAAGGAGCACCTGCAAGCACACATCAGCTGTTTATATTGCTCAGGTAAGCTTCTGTGTGGGTTCCAGAAGCCAGGAATGTGCTTAATTAAGCCCTAGGCAGCTGTGGATTTAAGCAGATAAGAAGCACTCCTGAAGTGGCGTCCCAAAGGGTTTGTTTCCAGTGTGCAGCACAAAGGTCTGATTTGCCCATTACTGAAAGATTCTATATCCAAACTTAACAGTGAACTACAGCTGTTAATTCTGAAGTTATTACTTTGTCTTCAATGCTGAAATCTGAGTATAAACCAAGCACGCATAGTTTCTGCCCCAACCAAACGACCCACCTAAAAACAGGATAGGAGATGTCAAAACAAAGCCGCTCTATGTGAATCACCTGCCCTCTGCTTCTTAGGAAGAATTCACACAAAGCCTATACATATGACCTCTGCAAGCGAGTCTGTCAGCCTCTTTTTTCTCCTTTTTCCCTTATCCATTTCCATTCCCTTCTATCTCTTACATAAAAACTTAATTGCTTCTGGATTAGGGAAGTAAAACAGATGTTACCACAGCTTTTAAAGTAAGCACCCTCCATTGATGCTGCGTATTACAAACTGTAAATGTTATCACTCTCATCTTCATTTATGATTGAAAAATAATACTACCCACCTGTGAACCTGACTTGAAAGCCATAAATCCAGACATATACAGTATTTTAAGACTCTAAAATATGGATTTGTGGTGACATATTTTCCTCCCTCTGAAAGAATCATTGCACTGACACGTTAGGGATGAAGGCAGGATGTGCTCTGATCCAAGATGCTGTCAACAAAATTATTTCTGGCATAGTTATTTGAAACCTGTCAAAAGTCTGCCTGCTTGGTGGCAATATTACAATAATAGATTTTTGAGACAAGAACTCAGTCACAACTTTGATCTTTGTTTTCAACAGCTATGTCAATACTGTTCAATGAGAGAAGGACACTGCAGACATCATAATCAAAGAATGAGAGAACCATAGACTGGCTCGGGTTGGAAGGCACCTCAAAGATCATGAATCTCCAACCCACTCGCCACAGGCAGAGCTACCAACTTCCATATCTAATGCTAGACCAGGCTCAGGACCCCATCCAACCTGGCCTTGAACACCTCCAGGGATGGGGCATCCACAACCTCTTTGGGCAGCCTGTTCCAGCACCTCACCACTCTCGTAGTAAAGAACTTTACCCTGCATCCAACCTAAATCTTCTCTCCCTCAACTTAAAACTATTTCCCCTTGTCCTGCCATTATCTACTCTTCTAAAGGACTGACATTGCTTGACAAGCACTGGTATTACCAAATAATGCTATACATGTTGGGCCAAAATCCCTAAAGTGTCAAGACTGCCACAGAGGGCAGGTCATGGTGAGCCTTTGAGTACTTTTCAACATGGAGTTGTCACTTCTGTGCTTAAAGAAAAGTAACTGAGAGTATGTCCTATCTGCTGTTACGCACCTACAGACCATTCAGAATACATAAACTGATCTACATCTGCTGGAAATCCCAGTGGCATTGCTACAGGTGCAGACAGGAGACTCAGTTCTCCTCTCAGTTATGCCAATGTAAATCAGAAAGGATACAATAAAATAAAAAGTAACTGTATGAAACAAAAGCCTGCCTAAGAATATTATGGGCTTAGGGGAGATTGGATGGGGTTTATAGAAAACCTTTTGTATGTTTTCCATACCTGCCATTCTTGCAAGTGCTTTCGCAAGCTCTGCTCCTTGAACCTTTGATTTGCTTCCCTATTTTAACTAAATAACCTGAGCACAGCCCAAAATGCTACACTCAAACAGAGTAAACAAAGAAATCGTGTTGGCACACAGTTAATTCAGGTGTATTCTACCTACTATTTGTGCTCTATTACCCTGGATTATAACTGTTCCCTGATGACACAGTATGGTGAGTGCAACGTACATGGCGAGCCAGCCCCCAAGTTTCCAAGCACAGCCCAGAATAAATACACTGTTCAAGAAATAAACACTTTCGTCCCTGGCAAGAACTCCTATGACCTTCAGTGGAAAAATAATCTTGTCATTAATTAGCTCTTCATAACACAAAACTGCTGCAGATTATGACTGCTGAATAATACTACAAACAAGATGAAGAGTCGTTAGTCCATATCAATAGATCATTAACCTTGCCTTGCAAAAACAAAATAGTAATTGCAATGATAATGGCAGCAAACTGTTAGTGTAGAAGTGGTTACAGTAGGAGGTTTCCTGAGACCACTGTTGTATTGCTGACTGATAACACACTACCTTAGCTCACACTCCCCCATGTCTGGATTCTCTGCTGCCCTCCTGCCTTGAATTTAGGATGGAGGCTCTTCCTGGGCAGGAATAATTTTTGGTACCCTGCCTGGCAGAGCGCAGGCCTCAATCACTAAAGAACTTAGAGAATATCATAATACAGGTAAACAATAATAAGCAAATAATTGCATCTTTATCTCCGAATTCAAGCCAAATTGCTTTTGCTGGGGCTTTTTATTTCCTTTCCTCTTCTTCTGTACAGCAAACTCCACTGTTGAGATGCTAAAGGTGACACTTCAGAGACCTCAGTGAGAGGAAGAAAAACCTGGTCTGCTTTTACAAATGAGGCATGACACACATGTGGGCTTTCCTGCACAAGTCCAGTAGAATGAGTAAGGGGGGATGAAAAATGAAACTGTTATGCTTTTCTTCACATTCCACTGATAAAGTTAAACACAGTGTTACTTCTAAATTTACCAGAAAAGTCTGTAAAAAAATCTTAATACTGTAGTATCTGGAATTCCTTGCTGTGCTGTTCCTGTAGAAATGGATATTTAATAACTTCCCATCATTTTTTATGAGTACTGTGATGAAATGATTTTGGATTCCTTCCAAACCTAGCAGCACTGGAAGATTAATTTAGCATCTTTCAATTTTGAACTGGCATCTCACATGACTTTTGTACCCAAGCATAGTAATCACATCACAACACACTCTTAGCACTTTATCATGCACGAATAAACAGATATTCCACAGATATGCACAAATACTACTAATCTAAGTATTCCCCATTTTCCCTAGTGCTTAGGGACAGAGAGACAAAGAGGTATTTCCAAAGGAAATTAGAAACTGGGAATGTGAACTCTGAAGCATAGAATCATAGAATGGTGTGGTTTGGAAGGGATCTTAAAGATCACCCACTTCCAACCCCATGTCACGGGCTGGCTGCTCCCCACAGGATCAGGCTGTCCAGGGCCCCATCCAACCTGGCCTTGAGCACCTCCAGGGATGTGGCATCCACAGCTTCTCTGGGCAGCCTGTGCCACTGCATCATTGCAATGTTTTTCCTAACATATAATCTAACTTTTCCCTCTTTTAGCTTAAAACCATTCCTCCTTGTCCTGTCACTACCAAACAATGTAAAAAGTCAGTTCCCTTCCTGGAACAGGCTTCCTTCAGGACTGGAAAGCCTCCCCAAAGTCTTCTCTTCTCCATGCTGAACAAGTTCAACTCTCCCAAACCTCTGAAATCCTGCCAGGAGCTCTTTCCCTAGATGAGTTAACATCAAGCTTTGAACAAAGCTGGGACTGTTGCATGAAGTACAGCTCCAGCCAAGGACATGTCCATCTTCTGTATCAAGCCTAGGAGAAAGGAGGTGGCCATGGCTGCGTGCATGTATGCACACAACGTATGTGATTTGAGACACATTTACATTAATTGGGATGGTCCTGCTTTAATGCATTCTTATTAATCATCTTCATTCTCCCACCTTTAGCTTGATTCATTCATCCACCACGACCTAGATCTTTTTACAGCTCCTGGCACAGTGGGACTGACAGTGCTCACAAGGGGCACATAGCTGCTACTGTAATTCAAAGCATAATTAAAGATTTATTCCCAATAGCAACAGACTTGATAAAATCAACAGCTTTTCTTTGACTTCATTTCAGTGTTTGATATAAGTACATACATTCTGCTACTAAAACTGAACCAAACTATCTGCTAGGGTGAAATACTTGCTTCAGCATCAGCACAAATTGGCTTGATGCTTATGATTCTATTTCATAAGAATCTGCGTTTCCATCAGATCCATGAAAAGACTTGACAAGCCCAAATGCTGCAGATTGTATCAGTGATACAAGGAATCCCAAGTGCCACAGAGCTTTTCTTTGCACAAAGAACATCTGCAAAAGATGATGCTGCTAAGGCATGCTAGGATGACACTTTTCAACCTTATTTCTTGAAGAATTTCAGTTTCAAGAAATGAGAAAATAAACCTGTCTGCAAGATTTGAAAACTTTGAGAAACTCCCCTTTACTTCTCCCAGTTCCAAACAAGTCACAGAATCATAGAATTATTAAGGTTGGAAAAGACCACTGAAATCATCAAGTTCAGCTGTCAAAACATCATATGGATATCAAATGCCATGATGCTAATACTTGCTAACAGACAATTACAGTTTTTAGAGAAACTCTATTTCAGAAAAATAGAATGTAACATTTAATTTCTGACTCTGAATACCAAGAAAGAATTTGTGATAAGGGAAGTGGTGAGGTGTTTAATCTCCCTGGGCAGAAAAACAGCTTAAGAAATTGTTTAATATTATATTTTACTAAATCTTAGACACTTTTTTTTTTTTCCCCCTATAATCCACTTTGTAAATAATTTGTTTGTAAATGCTTCAGGAAAGAAAATATGAAGTGAAGAAAATTTAATTCTTAAGTAATTTGTTTGGGAACAATGTGAGAATTGGCCATTAGAGTTTTGTGGTTGCCAAGCTGCGAGGGCAGCTGAGGGAGGAACACCAAAGCAATGGGAACAGCAGGAGGGAAGAAAATGGGTTTATCGTTTTATTTTGCGCTCTCCTGAGGTGTCCATCAAGCTCAAGATGTAGAAATTGCACTGCGTGCTAAGAAAATAAAAACAACCTTGCAAGATTACCTGCAAGCAAACCTGTGATACACTACCCATAATATGGATGCATGTGTGAATTAAAATAGGCAGGGACAATGGAAGGGTAGATTGGCTAGGGTTGGCCAAAACATACGTGACTCTCATTAAGACTCAAAGCTTCATGCATATATGGGTAAATAAATAAAATAATTTAAACAAACAAACAAACAAACAAACCACCAACAAATATCAACCAAAAGAAAAAAGACTAAACATGGAGAAAGAAGAGAAGCACCCTCAGTAGTGCAACTGTTCATGCTACCTGCTGTCTTTAAGCAGAGGTTTAAATAAATCAGCTGCTTTTTAAAAGATCACAACACCATCCTTTCATCATCACTTCCATTTCTGGAGGATGGTGGATTTTAGATGAGGTCCCTGGCCAACATGAACGTTGCAAGGTGATGGCTCCCAAAAGCCCTGCAGATGTGGGCATGTTTGGCCAAAGCAGGTCAGATACAGGACCAACTTCTCAAGCCCCATAATGGTGATGGGACAGGGCCAGGGCTGGATGGACGGCATGAGGTGACACTGCAGTGACAGCTCAGAACTCTTCTGGGGAAAAAAACATTTGATCAAAGCCCATAATAATGATACTTCAAAAGCAATGAAAATTACCTAAGCTTCCCCGGTGAGATGCAAAGCAAAATTCTTTTACTTACTGAACAAAGAAAAATGTCCAAACTTACAGGCAGCTGATGATAAAATCTGATGGGCGCACACTAAAATACTCAAACTTTAGTAAAGGAAATCACATATTTCTGTCTTACTGAGATATGCATTATACATAAAAGTCAAGTTCAGCAAATATATATAAATACGTATCTCCCTTAAAAAAGTCTGCAGTATCTCACAAGAAATAAACATTCATTCCTGTTTTAAACCAGAACATATCCTTTTTGAGGTTGATAACATTTTTAGTAGCATGTTGGAGTCCTTTCATCTTTTCCATATAGCATAAATTAATCACATTATGATGCCACATTCCTCAAGTGTCTGAATATCCTATTAAAATTAAAATACAGTGCAGGACATATATAAACTGCCAAGTCCAGATTTATTCTCAGTGCTAAAACTCAGATTATTTTTAGACTTTCTTAACAGAACTTTAATTTCAAGCCAAACCATCTTATCCACTGTAGAAGACGACTGTATCACATCACCTTTCCTAAATGCTCAGGCATACCCCAAATATTCTCAAATCAGAAGCCACTTCATGCATATCCTGATCTGATGGCCAGGAAGGCTTTTTAAAAGAAGCCATAATTTGCCCTCATTCCTGTCCAGTCCTTGCTTAGGAAAACTGCAGTCTGATGGATTATGGCTCTTCGAGGGTACTTGGGCTTTCAGCATGAAAGGCCACAGGACTGGCCCAGCACGGAGAGCTGCTGTCATGCAAAGTGACACCAAGGTCTCCAGAGGTTTGAGAGTCTTAATGCTTGGTCTGTTTTAATTGATTTCTATTTTTACCATGGCTCTCACATACAAAAAACTGTGTAGTCATTTATTTTTATTTTCAAAACTTTCTGGGTGGCAGTAAACAAATCCAACAAACAGTAAGTCATTTTTTTCCTGGGAGAGCAAAGTGCCAACTTTATTTCCCATATAATGCTGCATTAGCAATGAAGTGTCCCCAGATTGAGGCAAAGAGCTCACTGAGTACCTCATCCTTCTCCATGCCTACTGAAGCCAGTTCTCCCTTCTCATTTATTAGAGGAGGTACATCCTCCTTTGTCTAATTCCAAATCTCTAAAACCAACTGATTACAATATTTTTCACCCAGACCTATTTCTCAAGGGTCACTGCCATCCAGCAGCAAAGCAATTGCACTTATCTTGATGATTTTCAATCTCCCTGCACAATTCATGCTAGCACCTTAACAGCACTGAACATGCAGTAAGGTTTGAAAGGAGAGCACAATGCAAAGCAAGCACAAAGCAAGCACAATGACTTTGAAGGGCATTTTCATTGCATCCATGCAAAAGTGCTTCAGAAAGAGATAAGGGAGAAGGTGAGTGCCTAAGAAGCAAGGAGATTATTCTCCTGAACCTCACCAGTTTCTTATTCCCCAGAAGAAGGATTTCCTTTCTGATCTTCAGAGATTTGAACAGGTTTAACAGTGAGAGAGTGCAATCTTCACACTGCTTTACATTGCTGAGGATCTTCAAGAAAAACTTCTGATTAAACATCTCAAGAGGGTCCTTTATCTTCTCCAAAAGAGTGGTTACGTGCTAGAATGGGCTGCCCAGGGAAGTGGTAGAGTCAACAGCTCTGGAGGTGCTCAAGAAATAGATGTTGTACTGAGGGACATGGTTTAGTGTGGAAATATTGGTAGTAGGTGGACAGTTGGACTGGATGACCTTGGAGATCTTTTTTAACCTATCATTCTATGATCTTCATCTTCTTGTCCACTGCACTCACCTTGTGAGACTTAAGGACATCTTAAACACAAGCAATGGTACCAAAAACCCTTCCAACATGAATTTCCTCACCAAGTACCAGCCAGTCCTCTCAGAACACCCACTATGAGATTGTCAGTGTGAAACCAACCTCTCCTTACACCCTGCACAGGCTAATGTCCTCAGTGGTGTTCAGATCCTTAATTCCCTGTGGCTTTACCAGGAGTCAGGCACAGAAATGCTCCCAAGGACATGAGTCGTGGTGCCTTTTTTCTCCTTCTCTGTATTCAAAGATAAAACTCTTCTATCACTAACAATGGAGTTTAGAAATGATCACATATGTAGCAAGGGGAGAAAACAAATGTTGGGGGCTGAGGCTATACTATTTTTGAAGAGAGATGAACATTAACATAGACAGGATCTCACTTACTGCCCGAAAAAAATATGTCCAGAGAAGAATGGGAACTCTACCAATTAATATACTCTCTACATATGCATCTCTTCAGTATCCAAAGTTACATCATTTTTCTTTAACACATACCATAAGGGAATGACAAAGTTAATGTACTGTATGTAGGTGCATTTTTAAAAATCAATTTAAAGGAATTCTGTCTGCCGCAAATTAGGCTCCGGCGCTGGGGAAAACCATCAAACTCAAATTAACAAAAGGAACAAAAGAATTTAATTTAAAACTACATTGTAATTGTATTGTCACTGTGGTGCACACACAAATACCAGCAAGGCGCATTTTTCGTATTTTATGATTACAAAAAAGCTGTTATCAGTGAAAGATAACACTGAATCATAATTAAAAGCAGGATTCTCCTTCCTACTGGCCTGCATAGCTCAACATTTTCTGTGATACAATATAAAGTCATTATGGCTAGAAATCCCATTTGTTGGCTCTGCTCGTGTTCATCAGATCATGATCCCTCTACCTCTAGCTGCATACTCTTCTGTATATTCAGAAAAAGAAGGATTTGGCTTCTGTACTCCCGGTTTCCTATCCAGCAAAATGTTACGATGGCCTTGGTACAGCTGGGCTCACATCTGCACAAAAGATCTCAAAGTTTCAAGCTCATGTTAATACTGACTAACAGTTCCTCTAAATCCATGGTATTGTCTCCATAATGGTAGTGCTGGAAACTGGGTCCCACAAACTGTCATAGAATTGTAGAATGACTTGGGATGGAAGGGACCTCAAAGATCATAGAGTCCCAACCCTCAGCCAGAGGCAGGGACACCACCCACCAGATCAGACAGCTCAGTGCCCCATCCAACATGACTTTGAACACCTCCAGGGGAATTACACACTTGGGCTCTTGATCGCCCTTTCTTTGACTTGCAGATTATGAACTCTTCTTCCCCTTACAATGACTATACACAGAGAACCTACTTTACCTGGAGTAACACCAGCAGCATAGTGACCTTCGTACTCAGTTACAGCAAGAAAGCATTCTCCATGTTACACAGCACCATACAGTGTTTCCCAAAATTACCATGTCACAGACCTCATTCTTTTCTCATGTAACATTTGCTGTCACCAAATTCAGGAACAGAGAGCTGGCACCAAGGACACTGAGATTTTGTGAAAAGTTCTGTGTCAAAGAAGTGACAAAAGGATGTGACAGCTGATCCATGCTCCTTACACTGGCTGTTGTGCTGCAAGCAGCAGCAGCAGCAGCATGACAGGCAGGTCATATGAGCTGGCCTTATTTTCCTTCCCCTTCATTGACATAAATACCTCTGCATTTATCAGCACTTCCTCTGGTCCATTGCTACCTGCCTCTGCAGATAGCAGATTGTTGTTGATATAAAGAATCTCAGTTATTCAATGATGAGACATTTGTTAATGGTGAATATTTAACGCCTTGAGGAAGAGAGAACATGGCTGTTTTGCTGCTGGCATTTTACTCACCTCCAGTACCCCCCACACTGCTGACCCAGTCTGTCCTTTCATAGGGATTTTCTATCTCTTTCCAGCCAACCTCTACCTGCTAGCAAATGAAGCAGTATAACTACAGTCTTTTTGTCAGATCAGCCTGCTACGTAGCATTTACTCCCTCCTCTCACAGCTGGTCTGAGCTACTAATGAAGGGAGCACCAAGAGTCAGCATTATGGTTGCCAGGATAAAATACAATATCAAAGCTTATTACTTCACATAAAAAAGAAAAAAAAGAAAAAAAAAATACCAAGGTATATTTCCCCCTACAGATCCTCCTACTTAGCTTTGCACAAGAAGCCAGTTCTCTTTTATTCATTAGTTTTCATTTCAAAGGAAGTGAGAGCAAACTGTCCTTTAGCGAGCTGAGTGGAGCTGGACTTTTGCTCACCTGATGGAACACACAGCCAAGGGCATGGCTGCAGCCCCTTCCAGGGGCAGAAGCAGTGAGAGCTGCAGTGGGAGCTCAGCACTACATCTGCCTACTCCCATATGGTGAAGGACTCTGGCTGCTGTGAATAATTAATGAAAAATATGCCTGATCAGAAGAGCAAAAGCAGCAGAGGAACTGCAGAAATAAAAACCAGTGACTTTCTTTTCCCTTCCCTTCCCTTCCCTTCCCTTCCCTTCCCTTCCCTTCCCTTCCCTTCCCTTCCCTTCCCTTCCCTTCCCTTCCCTTCCCTTCCCTTCCCTTCCCTTCCCTTCCCTTCCCTTCCCTTCCCTTCCTTTCCCCCTTTTCCATTCTTTTCTCCCTTTTTCCTTTCCTTTTCTTCCTTTTCTCTATTTTTTCCTCTTTTCTTCCCTTCCCTTTTTTTTTCTTTAATTTCACCCAATTTCAGCTCACCCGTGGAAAATTACACCCTTAAAGCTGAAAGCACACCTCACAGCCTTGTGTGCTCCTGCCAGCATTTCATCACAGTAGTTGGCAGTGGGATGCATCTGATATATCTGCCCGGGACCCCCGTGTCCCCAGTTTTCTCACTGGACACCTTGAACTAGACTGCATTTGAAGCATAGATCAAGTGCTGCAATACCTGCCCTCACGCTCCTGGGACTCAAATGAGCTCATTTAAAACCAGGACTTATGGCAGTGACTGTGAAGCAGACATGCCCTCATTTACTTTTCAGTAGGAGGAGAATGGAGGAGAAAAAAGCTACGTGTTTTATGACTCCTTGTTAGCAAGAAATATCTTAAGGCTTTGCTTTAGTGCCCAAAGTGTTTTTGTTGTCCTAGAATTAGAGAAGACATTGCTTTTCTCTACAAAGTATTCTGGCTTTATAAAATGTTGCTATCATGGCCTCATAATGGAAAATGGAAAAGTCACAATTATTTTATGCTTTGTGAAAGATGCTATAACTCACATCAATAACATATCCCACTTTTCCCTTAATTTCCTTCCTAATTTCCTTTTTTTTTTTTTTTTTTTACTGTCCGTAACAGTATTCAGCATTTTTCCTCCACCTGTGAGAGAGAAAAACTCTACTGGGGAAACTGGGGAATAGGAAAAAGAGCTGGAATCTGCTTGCTTGGGTAACATATGTATAGATTTTATATATATTAGCTTTTATATATACATATATATGTATATATAAATATAAATATATAAATATTATAAATATATATATATATATATATAAGGAATAAGCGGAGTTCTACTTTTTCCCTGTGGTCTGATAATGTAATTCCAGCAATGCTGGGAGTCCAGGAACAAGTGCCACCTGAGGTGATGTGCTTGGCATGAGCTCTGTGGTCACACCACACATCCCCTTTGCAGGCCGAAGACATAAAGTGTAAAAAAATCAATCTTCCAAGGTCTTATCAAGCCCCCATGTAACAGACTGTATCACGCAGTCATCTTCTGGAACAAGAAGATAGTGTCTGGCACAGATGGAAAAGACAGCTTGAGGCTCGTATCAAATATCTTTGTGAAATTACAGGAGGCACTTCAACTTTGTAGCGTAACTTCTCACGAGGAATGAGGACGTGGGCCATCCAGGCAGGAAGTCATTGTCCCCCATGGGAATAAAAGATGTCTTGTCATAATCCTCATCCTTTGACAACAAAGCTTCTGAATCCACATGCCCACTACAGACAAGTCCACGAAACCTCTGCACTTGCGTTCACATGGACTGCCCAAGGCCCTCCATGCTTTACATGCCTCACAATCACAATGCAATTGATTTCCCGTTTGTATTAGGAATTCAAATTCCTAAAAGAGAAAATGCATCTCTCGCAGAAAGACCTACATGAAAGCCCAGATGAAAGAAATGTTTGAAAAAACTTTATTTGCATAGAGTCTTCCATGCACGTAAAAATTCAAGATCCTGATTCGACAATACTGCTGTCACAGGTGGGAGAAGGATCAGGAGTGGCAATGCTTGACCTGCCCAATAATGGGATTGTGCTTGGAATCAGTCTCTGGAAAAATGCTTGCCATGTCCATTAGGGATGGCATTTACCTTAGTCTAGATGGCACGCACTTCTTCTTGTGCAACATTTAAGCTATGAGCTCAGTGTTGCGGAGATGGTGCAGACAGTTCTTCAGAATTCTAAGTGTCATGCATGTGGGCTGCAGAGAATTTAAAAAACAGATACGTAAGAGAAATGTGAGCATTAAGAAAACATGAAGAAAAGTCAGTAATTCTCAAAAAAGTCAAGAATGACTATTATAATTGTTTCTGTTTGTCTGCTTTGCTTACATTAAGTAACTGCACAATGTGCCTTGGCGTGTTGTTGCTTTCTTCATCTAAATACCATTTTAATACTGCTTAACACAAGCAGCTCCTCAAACCAGCAACTGTATTTATTACCTCACTAAATCCTTTTGGTACCAATTAAAAAACAGTTCTGGCAGTTAATGCACACTACTGCTCTATGGCTTTTCTGCCTTCTTTCTGGTAGGATGCTCTTCACCATCCACAGGGGAAAAAAAACTTGGGGATGTGCAATGGTTTCCTTTGGCTTCTCAGTTATGGATGCCTTTCTATATTTGGGGAACCATTTAAACTCATGTTCATGTACCATGGTCCTCTGCAGGATGAAGAGCTTAAGCATTTCCTAGATATTCTTGCGTATGATTTACTAAAATAAACACTATCCCTGCAGGGAAAGACCCAGGACACACACAGGTGTCCATTACAGGGGCATCATTTTCTTTCTGGAGGATGTCTCCCAATGCACAAGCCCCTGCATCACCACTTATCACCCAACACTGCTCACAATGCAAGGAGCCGAGCCCAACTGAGCAGTGTCTTGGTTTCTAAACAAATCTGATCCTTAATCAGGACAATGATAGAATAGTATGGGGTGATACAAGATAGAATATTATGCTGGTGACTCAAGAACATAAATTATATTTGACACAAACAGCACATTAGGCATCTCATAACACTTCCTCAACATGGCTGAATATATCCTGTGCTTTCCCGCTTTTCAGTCATTCTCGTAACAAGAGAAGACTATCAGGAGTGCAAAATCAAAAACCAGAAACGATCCATCCATAGCAGTCTTCAGGAGATGAAAAACAAAGAGGTGTTTACAAGGTTGAGTCAGAAAAACAGAAACTTGAATTAAGTTTTGGTGTGATTGATACTGTAAGTTTAACTACTCCATTATACAAGGCAAACTGATGAAACAGTAATATGTTTTAGCTTGCATCTCAAGGGTGCTTATAAATAGTTAAACAACTGTATCAGAATTCATCACTTTTTAGTGAAAAATTAAATTTCAACATTGCTATCTGTGATACAATGACTTAACAAGTCAGGGTATAATTAATCTTGATATTAACTGCATACCCCAGTGGTCTGTGATTTATTAAGGGTTATTCATCTAACTTCTTCTAGGGGTATTACTTCATGTATATACAATCTAATAACTTTCTTTGCAGTAACAAGTGTTACTTCATAACAATGAAATTAACATTCATCAATTGATCATATTCTGTTTTCACTTCCCTAATAGACTGGGAGAGTGATTAAAAATTAAAACTGAAATACAGATCTTCGTGCTGATTGCCTTTTTTTATCCCATTCTTCATACCATGCTTCTCTTATTTCAAAATCACATTACATACCTATAGTTTGACATACTTATAGCCCTCTTAAATACACATCTATTCTGTGAGAAAAGCATACCATATTGCTTTCTGTACAGGCTCACCAAGAGGTTTAAATATTTCAACAAGCAGCTCAACTAACAAGACTCCTTTGGATCATGCTGTAACACATCACGTCCTACAAACATCAGATCTACAAAACAATATAAACTAAGTTATCTTTCTCCCTGTAGGAACTGAAGGTACTGCACATCAGTGGTTACTTTCCAGTGAAAGCAGCTGCCAAAGAAGCAGTCCCTGAGATGATCAGAGAGGTCCTCGTGTCTGAGGAATGTTCCCAGATTGAGCTAAATGGGAAAGCTCAGCACGCACTCCCAGAGAGGTAAGGGGATGATTGGATAAATTGGCCATTACCAGAAGAGAGGCTACAGCTTCTAAATACGATGGCATTGCCATTCAATGGGATGGGGAAGAGATACGGGCAACAGATGTCCACAACAATACATACATAATAAATAACAGGGAATTGACCAGCAGTGTCAACCACTGTGCTACTACCTAAAATGTTCAGTTTATCAGCAGACTCAACAGTGGTTGCTGAAAGTTCCAATTACAATTATGACCTCCCTGTGATAGAGACTGTCCAAGCATGACAGAAAGAGAGCTTAATTATAACAAGCAGTGTTGACCTTAAAGCTTCTGCTAAGCAAGTCACTGTTGACAACCTGAAATGTTTTAATATCATTAGTGTATCTTCGAGACAGTCAGCAGCTGAAAACCCTGACATTCCTAAACAGTGTTAAAGCTCTTTCCATAACCTTGTTGTAAGGAAATGCATTCAGAGCCTCTGTCTACCTCTACGTATTGACACAGTGTCAGAAAGCCAATTTGTTGATACAAATCAAATCTGTGTGAATCTGGATGTATTTCAAAAAAGGCTGTCTCTGCTACCAAATTCCATCTCAAGATGATGCCCTGGAGCAGATGCACACCTAAAATTGCAGTACTCCAGCCATGGTAAAAAACAAACAAAACAACAATTTCCACCAGATGTTTACAGGCTCAAATAAGATTGTTGCTTAGGGGTGAGAGATATCTCTGCTGTAGCAGGCTACGAGCTACCATATGGATGCAAAAGTTCAGAGCCACCAGCAGCACGAAAGCTGTATTTCTGGAGAGCAAGTCCTATGAGGAGCAGCTGAGTGCTACCCAACCTTTCTAGCGAAGGCAGACATCTAACATGGCAGTGCAATGATAATACTCGTTTACAATCAAATCAAAATTAATCCAGGCTTTTTTTCTTTTTTTTTTCTTTTTTTTTCTTTTTTTTTTTCTTTCAGGGATAATTTGGGGGCAGAGAGAAAGTTTTGGGGAAAGAAAAGAAGGCTAGAGTTTGCAAATGTTCTTCTACCTGGTGGCACCTTGCAAACCCTAAACAGGAACAGCACAACAGGATCTCTTTCTTCTGAAGCAGCTTCTAGTAAGCCTGTATATTAAAATATGTTAATCTTACTCCACTGTGCTCAAAAGGTCATTTTCAATTTCTGTTGGTTCAATAAAGAACTTAAGTGTTCAGCTCTTGCAAAAACACTCCTTTTTAAATAGATGCTTTCAGGCAGGTTTAGGTGTTTACCCTGAATAGTCAACATTTGCAGATCCTCAGAAGGATTACATAGGCTTCCAGGGCATGCTTCTGTGCTGTCACACGTGCTGCATGCTGTGCTAACTGGAATCCTCACTTAGCCTGTGAAGATAGGCCTACAGTAAGTAACTGAACACAGCCCAGTCTGAGCAATGGGACTTGCTTGCCCATGCCTCAACAAATCCTTGTCATGGCTTTGACTTTGCTACCAGCAAAACAAACCAATCTCAAGGGAAAGCCTTGAGTTTGATCCAAGAGCATAAGGTGGCCAATCTGGTCTGAAATGAAAAAGAAAAGGAAGAAACTGTTCATATCCATGTCATACTGAGTGCGCACTGTTCTCTCATGATTGTGGGGTGAATGCTTTTCCAGAATAAATGTGGACTTTATTCCTAGACCAATCCATTAAATTCTTAAAGAAATGACAAGAAAATCTTGGAGATAAAAAAAAAAAAGAAAAACAAGCTTTGTACTTCTCAGATACTGAATAGCCAGAACCCATGCAGAATTGTTGAAGATCTGCCAACGTTTTCAATGATTTTCAAAGTCATGGTATTTTTACTTGCTTCAGAACTGCTGATATCTGCAAGCATGTCCTTCTAAATAATTTATTGGCATTTCTACATAAATTAGATACTTAAAGGTGAAGATGCCATGAACCTTGTGGAGGCTGAGTGCTCACTACATGGACTACAATCCATCAACCCAACAGATAGATTTCCAAACTGGCTCAAACCTCAGCAGGCTCACTGCTTGGAAGGAGTTCAAGGACTCCAGAGACTCCAGTATGCTGCTGAAATGTCACTTGTAGTAAAAGCACATTCTACACAGAAGTAAATCACTGTGAAATAAGGTATAAAACTCAGATACTTATAAATTGTTCATTTAAATCACATGTTAGTTACTGCTTACAGAAATGAGCAATGCAAACAAAAATGTCTACTTCAGCTAAAGACTATTATAAAGCACAGGATAGTTTAAAAGGCCATCAACCAGAACACATATCTACATAAAGTTTAAACTCTTCAGTAACAGACTATTTTTCCATCTGTTCATTTCTAAAGCCACCATGGGCTTCTTTTTTTCCTAATATTATATAATAGTATGATATTTTAAGAAGGAAGGTAAGGATGGGAAACCTGTGAACAAAATCCACCGTACTAGAAAGAAGAAATCTTCAATCTCCAAAATTTGTTTAGAGATGAAAGAGCAAAAATAAATCTTAGCTTCATAAAATCACTGGAAATCATTGGAAAAGACCACTACGATCATCATGAGTCCAACCCTCAACCATGCCTCCTAACCGTGTCCCACAGCGTCACATCTCCGCATTTCTTGAACACCACCAGGGACAGTTTCTGTTTGAATATGAATTATGGCTCATATTTATTCAACTGTCTGATGTCCTCGTCAGTGGCCTGAAAAGTGAACTTTTCTGCTACTGTTCCCCTCTTCCTCCCTCCAAAAAAAGATGTGTTTTCATACCTAAAACTCAAACTATGTGGCAAGCCCAAAAAATGAATAAAATAAATGAATATCAATTAAACCAGGAAATTTTCAACTTAACAGAATTTGTAGATTGCTTTGGCATTCTTTTCCTGTTTGTTCATGACAATAGATAAAAAAATACCTTGTTTCCCATTCCTGTTCAGTTACCACCAGAAAAAAGTGTACTTGCTGCAAACTGTGAGTTCTTCCTTTCTCCATTCCCTTCAGAATTTGTTTCTGATTCTGAAAAATCAGCTCTTAGCACTACCAGATTACAGTTCTGAGGCCAAATGCAAAATAAGGTAAAGGATCGTCTTCCTTCTGAGAAGAGATGCAGTAAATTATTTAATCAGAATTCAGTCGCCATAGAGATTTAAATGATGCCTGACTTTCTACCTTGCTACTTGCCATTCCTAACATTGCCACCTGCTTAAGATGAGACACCCAGAGGAAATGAGGTTCTGCTCTCGTATTTACAAACACCATTACTTTATCTTAATGACTAACATGCCCTGTTTAATAAAACTCTGGCAGCAACTTTATTACATCCTGCACTACTAATGATTTGGTAGTCACCTAATGCATTAATCCTGATTCATGGCTCACCTGAAATATTTATATAGCACAAAATGTTTAGGTGAAGGTCAGTTGCATACAAAGCCTCAAAGAACAAAAACAGTCTCCTGTTACTTCTAAGTAAATTTTGTTATTCCAGTTTAATAAAGGAAGTTCAAACTGTGATAAGATCAAACAGAATGCATATATCACAGCTACAGCTAAGACAAATTAACTCTCAGAAAACACAGTGTAGCAAAATAGAAGATGCCCCAAGTACTTTTTACTTACAGTAAATTACAATATTATTTTACGACTAGTTTGATTATGAGCTGGTAGTTCAAACACCTATTTCACTAAAATACATTACAATGGAAGTGTTTGGGGCTCTTAAACAAATTTTTAGAGAACTTCATAAATCAAAATAGCTCATCCAGTGGTACTTCAGACACAGATCTACGTGGTACTTCAGACACACGGTTCTAGAATTGGATGTGTAATTAAAGGAAGAGTGAAAGGCAAATTTTCTCAACTTTCATTGTGCTCTCAGCAGCACATCATGGTTCCCACCACCCCTATGCATCTCATTCTCCTCTCCCATTCCAGAGACTGTCAATGACTCTACACAGATGTGCCTGGTCTGCTCCTTTTCCCAGCAACATATACCTCACTGCAAACTGAGATCTACTGAGTACTGTAGTTCTCTGCATCCACCCTGAATTAGAAGCATCTCAGGTCCTAATTTCAAACAAGGGAAATTCCCTAAGTGTAGAGGAACTGCATCATCTGAAGATGCTCAAGAACCAACATCAAAAAGCCTCTGTGATGGATGAAGCAGAGGCCCCTATTACCAACAAATATATATATAAAATAAGGTGTTGATATACACAAGCTTAGAATTACTAATCCAAAAGACATGCAAATAATTAAAAAACATCTGAAAACCACAGAATGATAGCTACAACATAGCCAGGTACCAGAGACATTGGCAGGCAAGTAGGAGCTGGGTTTCAGTGGTGGTCCAGCAACCATGGGGAGCAAAAAAAAGCCATATGGCAGTAGAAAAAAGGATTTGTTACTGAGGGAAGAAGTTTAATTGCTCTGCTTTTACGTTCACAAAAGACCATGTAAAAATTCTTTGAGACATATAAGTCCCAAAACAGGTAGGAAATACCAACCCTGCTTCCAGCAGCACTCATTTTATGCACAATTTCTGCATGTGATACGTGGTTTTCTTCTGGAGCACTTCATCATGGGTTGCATGATGCTGTTGAGGCAGAAGGTTAGCTGTGAAATCTGGGGTTGGGACTGAAGAATCTTGCACAGCTTGTCTTCTCTACATTTTGCCCTATTTGCAGCTGTTTTTCGTTCCCTGGGCTCTGTGTAATGGGATGAATTACGGAACAGAAGGAACTGTTTAATCAATAATGTGTTTAATTGCTAAAAATTACTCCACAGCCACAAACTCACAGTCAAGAGACCACACTATTACTGAAGATGCATTATGAGGACAAGAGAAAGAAGAAGTTTTGAGCGTCATTATCCAAACAATAATAAAATAATCCATAAAATTGAAAATATGACCCAGTGAGAGCATATGAACATAAAACAGCCCTGCCCCTTAAAATGGAATCATATTGCATTACAGATAATTCCATATAATGTGGTATAAAATGGCCGGCTGTATTTGCAGTTTAAGGTGTGCAGACATATTTATTATGAGCAGCCAGAATTTACTCTATCGCATCATGAATTCAAGGAAAAATGCAGTTTCCATCAGACTGAATTGCACTAACTGACCAGTGCATGTTGAGAAAAACATAGTCCATTGTTCCCAAGTGAAGGATCTATCTAGAAACATACATGAGACCTTGAACATCTAAATTTTAGACATTGAGTCATACAGCAATGATTAAAATGAACTCAACGCTGTTCTGATATTTTGTATGCAATGCTTCCTTGAACACTTATTCACTTTGTGATGAAGATATATGTAAACAGCTCAGGAAAATAATCTGCCTCAGCACTTCCATTATAATTAAGCACAGTCACATGTTGGCAAAAGTAATGACCACCATCTGCTTGGATCCACGGCTAGTCTGTCCTTCACCACAAATCACAAACCTCCACATGTTCAGCCAAACACCCATCACTGTCTGATTCTCCAAAGTACGATATGAATCATCTGAATATGCAATGTTTGTAATAGATGAGTGCTAATGCATTCGGCCTCTAAAAATGCCAGCCCGGTTTGGGATGCTTTAGTACTAATAATATTAAATACCTTTAAAAATATGTAATAAACAACTGAGGTTGCAAGTGAGGTCTCGGGAATTAGAAAAAACTAAAATTTATGATGCCTCTTTAGGTTCTAAGCATTTGGATGCCACATCATGCCCCAGCATCGTTTTGCCTATGGCCTTATCTCATTTATTTTGCCAAGTTTATTTCACACTGTGGGTATGCTCAATGCAGTTCTTTCACTAATTAATTTCATCCTGTATAAATTTCACATTTTTTTACTTCTCAACAACTCCTTGCAGTATGGACACAGTCTATGGCATTCTCCAAAGCCTCAGTGCGTTGTTCACTTAAGGAACTTGTCTTCCTAATATATTTTTTTAAGAAACTAAGAACTGCTACCCTTTCTTTACAAATTCAGAATCAACACTCAGACAGATGAATGTCCAAATCTGCTTCTAATTCGGGACACTTAATGTAACATTCACAGCGCCCTTCTCAATATCACAACAAATCTTCAAGAGAGCGATTCATTTCACTACACAACCTTGGCTTAATCTCTAAAGCAGTCAAACCCGAGAACTGAGCAGAATAGGGCACTGAGTTCAAAAAAATATGAATGATCATGTGGCCCAGAGCAGGGTCACAAAGATGATCAGAAGGCTGGAGCACCTTCCCTACAAAGACAGGCTGAGGGAGCTGGGCTTGTTCAGCCTGGAGAAGAGAAGGCTGTGGGGTGACCTCATTGCAGCCTTCAGTATTTAAACAGAGCCTACAAATAGGAGGAGTTGACTCTTTACAAGGGTAGATAATGGCAGGACAAGGAGAAAGGGCTTTAAGTTGAGAGGGGGAAGATTTAGGCTGGATATCAAGGGGAAGTTCTTTACTTGAGAGTGGTGAGGTGCTGGAGCAGCTGTCCAGAGAGGTTGTGGATGCCCCGTCCCTGGAGGTGTTCAAGGCCAGGTTGGATGTGGCCCTGGACTGCCTGCTCTAGTATCAGATCTGAAGGTTGGTGGCCCTGCATGCAGCAGGGGGTTGGAGCTTCATGATCCTTGAGGTCCCTTCCAACCCAAGCCATTCTATGATTCTACAATTCTATGAATTAAGGACCGTACAAGGATAACCGTATATATACCAGAGACATATTTTATTTGTGTGGAGCTTGACTCTGATGATAATTTTACAGGCAACTTCTAAATGGACACAAGTGATGAAAGGGAGTATCTTAGATCTTTCATGCACAGCAAAGGGCAAGTGTAATGTCGACAAGTTTCAGCATGGGAAATCCTGATTAGATCTAATAAAAAAAAAGTCTTTGCAATAGGACTGATAAAGCATTGGAATATGGGCCAGTCAGACTGTGCAATCTCCAGCCATGAAGAGTTTTAAATCTGAACTGGATGAGGCCACCAGCAACCTGATGTAATATGTTCTGCCCCTGCCTGGCACAGACCTGGGCTAGGAAATACCAGCCTAAGGTTTTCTGTTCTTATGTGATGTCTCCACACAGCTTATGCTGCTCAAGAAGATGCAGAGGCTTTTCCCCACCACACCATGGACATGTTCATCCTTAAAAATGAGGACTCTTCTGAAGCATGTTCCCTATTCACTTAATTTCAAAGATCCTGGTTACACAGTCACACTCATACACAGTAGGTTATTTATGCGAAATCCTTTCTAGGTGTCCCCTTGACTGAGTAAGCATCACAAAAATGCTTATTCCCACTGAGATGTCACAGCTTGGCTGAGGTAATTAGATCATAATTACTGAAAACAGAAGTGAGCTATATTCTGTCTGACATCAGTAAATTCAAGGGAATGAAATATCTAGTTCCAAATTACAGTATCATTCATCTAGGCTTTTGATAGTTCTGAAAGACAGATGGTCTAGAAAATGGCTGCAATCATCATATGAATATATTTAGCTCCTAGGACATACAAAAACAGTAATATTTGGAGAAATATAATCACAGAATCACAGAACATACTGAGTTGGAAGGGACCCTAAGGATCATCAAGTCCAACTCCTGACTCCACACAGGAGTACCTAACATTAGCAACCTCCAAAAGTGAATGGGGCCTTCTGATTAGGTGGGTTTAGTGAAAAATACTGGTAAAAATTCAGAGGACATGTTCTTCAGATATTCTTTACTTTCCAAGAGTAGCTTCCCCAAAGAAGCTTGACCACAATTAACTGATTTATTATTATTAATAACGAATACATCAAGCTCAGACTCTCTGATTCCTGCTTGAAAATAAGTCCCTTTTGAGGTATCTTCTGGGGTATGGAAAACATAAGACCAACTTTTGTGTCAGTAAATGGTGTCGAAAAACTACCTCTTGTTAACTAAATAATGCCCATGCTCTGATTCTGAGGCTAAAAGTACAGCTGCTCCTCAAAACAGGGTGGTCATGTTTGGAAGGGTCATTTGGAACACTGTACCTCAAATTGTGCCTCTGGCTTTGCTGGCTGCTGTGGGCAGCAGAGAGGCAGATCTCCCGCCAGGGCTCAGGTGTGTATCTAGCCCTGCTATTTACCTCTACATTCACATATGTGCTGCAGGGACGATGTGGATGAACACGTCTGCAAGATACATTTGCCATTCACAATAATAATGCTAACCTCATGTGTAGTCATGTATGTATTAAGGTTTTGTGCACTGTATACATGCAAAACATGGTTCTTCACATTCTTCAGCTGTTACCTGGATTTATGAACCAGCATCTCATGCAATAAATAATCACAGTTAGTGCTCAAAGCAAGAATTCTGTACCATCTTCATTTTAAAAGAGAGGAGCTTCTGTAAGCACATACTACCTCAGAAAAAATAAAAAAAGTAGTTTCATCCTGGCATGATTCATATTCCCCTTCCTCTCATGAAATAATTCAATTGTCGTGTATGTCATGGCCTGATCCTGTAGCCCCTTCTCTTCTAAGTTACAGTGTTTTTAGCAAGGGGAAGAACAGCTGCAGGATTAGGTCTTGACCTCCATCCAATATTCTCCTCAACACACAACGATGCATTCCGCCTGCTCAGAATTGCCATGTCAGTAGATGGCATAGGGCAATATAATATTGCTTTGGTAAATAAGGTTAAGTTACATTACTTCAGTTTTTCATTTGAAGAAAGCAGAGACTTTCTTTCTCCTGGACTTATTGGATTCAACCTGTCACGCACATCTAGAGCATAAGGGGCTGGGATGCATGGTGTCTGTGGAAGCATCCACCTGGCATATGCAGATGGGATTGATCTACTCATTCCGTAGATGTAATTGCAGTTGCACAGAAATTCTACTAAAACCAGTTATTTGACTGTAAATAAGATGACTAATTGCAAAAGATAGTTGCACATAAATTCCAGACTGTCATGTACGGCGCATTGCTAACTGTCATATAAAAGAAAATGACATATTCTCTTAACTCACTTTTCCATTTTTCCTAATTAAATGCAAAATATTTCATTATTCCAACAGTTCTTATCAGTGAAAATGAAGGCTATTTCAGTTTAACTACCAAATGCAGCATGTTTCCCTGATGGTTAATGCACTGTGCAGCAGAAGTCCTGAGCAGATGATTTGAGGAGAGGATCTGACCATGCCAAACATTGAGACCCCCACAGAAACTCCTAACTCAGACTTACTCACCAGGCTTGTCAAAAGTCCTGTATAGACTTCTGTGGTGGTGCTATGGGTCCCAACGTAATGACTAAAGGATTAGGTTGTGGGTTTTATTTATTTATTTTTTGTTTTGTTTTCTTTTTCTCTCAAAGCTCTCTAAATAAATAATCACAAACACTTCAAACAACACCAAGTTTTGTAAAATAATCATAGAATCACAGGATTATTAAGGTTGGAAAAGATCTCTGTGGTCATCTAGCTCAGCCATCATCCCATGCCCACCATGCCCACTGACCACTGTATCACCACTCTTCCTGACCAGAAATTTTTCCTAATATCCAACCTGAACTTCCCCTGACAAAACTTCAGACCACTCCCTCTCATTCTATCACTGTTACATGGGAGAAGAGGCCAACCCCCACCTCATCAAAACCTCCCTTCATGCAGTTGTAGAGCATGATAAGGTCTCCTTAAGCCTCCTCTTCTCCATACTGAACAACCCCAGCTCCCTCAGCTGCTCCCCATCAGACTTGTGCTCCAGACCCCTCATAGCTCCACTGCCCTTCTCTGGACATGCTCCAGGGCCTCAATGTCTTTCCTGTAGTGAGGAGCCCAAAATGAACACAGTACTCTGATAAAGCTATTGCATGTCAGTGGTTTGTTAGTGATCTTTAATTGTCTCTGACTTGTTTGTAGCCTTTTGCTACAACCAGCCAGCGCCTCAACTTGCACAGGACTTATCTGGCAGAGGAAGATAAACCCAGACCTTTTGTGTCCCAAAGACACAAAATAATATATATATACACACACACACTCCTAATACTGAAAAAAAGACTAACAAATTATGTATCCTTTGTTCCTATTTCAAAGCAATGAAACAAAATGAAACAATCCTTTAAAACAAAATTATAGCATCAAAGAATCATGAAGGTTGGAAAGACCACTAAGATCATCTAGTTCAACCATCAGTCCATGCCTGTGAGCACTCAAAGCCATGACACCGAATGACACGTTTACCCTTTTATTGAAAACCTTCAGGGATGGTGACTCCACCACTTCACTAGGTTACCTATTCTTAGCATACAGTGTAAGATGTTCTGATAGACATAACATAAAAAAAGAATAATTCTACAACACCAGTAGACTGAAAGTCTAGTACAGAACAGACATGTTTTAGTAGTAGAGTGGGAATTTGTTGTCAATGCCTTTACTTGTATATGTATGAGTTCTGTCACTCTGTCCAGACAACAGGATGCAAAATATTTCATGTTATTAACTGCTTAACATAAATGAGGCAGCACAGCTTTTCCCATGTGGAAGAAGTAAGAGGGGAAAGAAAAGCACGCCAACATCAATAAAACATAATTTAAAGTGCAACATTTCTCAGCACTGGACATGAAAGAAATCTAATTAGAATGCTGTTGGTCAAACACCATAGCTTGTCCTGACTGTGAGTCCTTCTTTATGCATGAGGATTTTGAAGTCTAATGAGTATGCACAGAGCATTCCCACTGATTCATCACCACAGGGAAGAGATTTGGCTGGGATTTCATCCAGAAATCTGCTAACAAAATAGCAAAATACAGGTATTGGAAAAGCTGTGCTGTGCACTAGGATTCAGACATCCCTCTGTAACAGAGCTATCCCGTACGACTATAGCTGTTTTCACTGCCTTGCTGCATGTGAACCCTCTTTAAAGCACACTTCTGACACTTTCCCATTAGGAATCATAGAATCATTAAGGTTGGAAAAGACCACTATGATCATCTAGTCCAACCATCAACCAATCACCACAACATCCATTAAACCACAACTCTCAGTGCCACGTCTCCACATTTCTTGAACACCTCCAGGGATGGTGACTCCCCTGGGCAGCCTGTTCCAATGCATCACCACTCTTTCTGAAAAGAATTTTTTTCCTAATATCCAACCTGAAATTCTCCCAGACCCAAGGAAAATATTTTGCAAGGGCTCTTCCTTGTAAATCTCATGTACTGAACTTCTCTGTTCTGCAAAGAAGATTCAAATGCCTGGATACTATGGCCAAGAAAATAAGAACAAAACGAGAGCAGAAGCACCATTCTCGACCTTTTTTTGATAGCTGTGCACTGTCAACTCCTCAGTAATCAGGAAGCAGGAGTCAGACTCACACATACATCAAATTACCA
This sequence comes from Meleagris gallopavo, assembly GCF_905368555.1. NCBI lineage: Eukaryota > Metazoa > Chordata > Aves > Galliformes > Phasianidae > Meleagris > Meleagris gallopavo. The sequence continues at coordinate 7,467,162 of NC_139409.1, read as the reverse complement.
GATTACTCCAAAACCCATGAATATTTTCAAATAGAGAATCTAAAATGTATCACTATATTTCTAGATTAGATCTTGCCAGTATATCCATTTCAAGGGGTTTTTTTTGTTCATGTGCCTGCTTGCTTTGACGTCTACATCTAGTCATGTGCTTCCTGGAGTTCTTCAGTTAAGAGAAATACCAAATACTGAGAAAACTGTGATAAAGCCTGTGCCTGACAGCTCCTTCTTCCTCTCATGTTTTGCAGGAGAAGGCCTGGTGAGCCCCTCAACTGCTGCTGCCGGATTTCACTTGAAACTTGTGGAGATGCTGGAAGATGTACAATGTCCTCGTCAGTGAGACAGAAAGCTGCAGTGTTTGTAGTAGCTGTATGTAGTCTGGATCTGAATGCAAAGGGTCAGGAACACAAACAACAAGGAACTGGTCAGGAACAGGCCGCACAGACTGGTGAGAATATGAAATTTTACTCCCATTTCAGCTGAAAAATGGCATCTTTGTGAGCGTATCTCAGCCTAGCAACGCATTCCTTGAGACCAGAGACAAAATTTGGGATCGTGATGCCCATCTACTGAACACAGACACAGTAACCATCCTGAGACACTGGCTATCCTCAGCAATTCTGCAGTCAGAGCCAGTCTTTTCAGCGAAGAGATTCTCATCTCCTTTCATTTCCTGTGGTTTAAGGACTATCAGAACTGGTAGCAGAACTGATAGGGCTACAGGACACAAACCTTAGATGTTATTTAAATATATCAGTTCAGGGGAAAACATGAGTAAGTCACAGCAACAATGTGAGCAGCTCTATCAGCCAGAAACATTTTATGCTTAAACCTTGAATTCTCTAGAGAAATCTTCAGGCTCAAAGAAGCAGCAAACTGCCGTATAATTCATCTTCATAATCCCGATGTGTGATTTTTATCACTGACATACTACTGTACTCCTGGCTTTTATTATATTTCGACTCCTGTTAGAGGTGCCCATTGGCCTTGTTGAGATATAATGCCATAAAATCACCTCTTCCTGTTTATTCTTTCTGTAGTCAGTATAGGATTCAATGGCACTGACTCGGTGGAAGCTAAAAGCCGGACTTTATATTTGTTCCAGCAATGCCAATCTATTGCAATAGCATTGATTTCAGTGACAGTATGTGCAGTTAAATCTGGAAACATCCATCTTTGGCACTGCAGGCCCTTTTCAACACAGAGCTGGATACAAAGAGGGTGACCTGACATAAGACAGCTGTGCATTTCCCTTTTTCATACTATTCTGCAGATATCTGGTACTGAGCACTGCCCAAGACAAGGCATTGGACCAGAGAGATCCTCTGCCTGCCCTCGTAAGGTCATTCTTGTGTTCTTTTGTAAAAAAATGCCCAGTATTGCACCGAGCCTTCCTACTTAGCCAGTAGAATCCATTTATTTACTTACATAAAATATTTGGATTCTCTTGTTTAAATGAAGATTAGAAATAATGTACGGTTTAATACATTTTAAAAATCGCCCAGTATTGAGCAAACCATTTAATCTAACACAGCTAATTTGGAATCAATATTGTAATTAATTCCCTACTTTATCTGTCTTTTGAAATAGCATAACAACATAGCATCAGTTCAGCCCCATGGGATTGCATGGAACACTGGTACTTGAGTCCTACTTTCCCCTACTAAGTAAGATTGATCAGCAAGGATTCTTACTGTAAGGAATGCTGTATAGGAGCAGATCTCATCCAAGGGAAAAAAAAAAAAGGTTAAAAAAAAAAGTTGTACAGTGCCATTCATCTGATTTGATGTTTGACTGCATCTTTGAATCAGGCTAAGCTTTGCTTTAGGTTAGTCCTAAGGACTTGTCCTCCCTGCGGCCGTGTGGGATGCTGACATAATCCCATGCTCATGTGGTTGAAGGAGGCTCAAGGTATGGACACTAATAGGAGAAACATCACATTCCTGCTGGCCCCTTTAAAGAAGGGCTCAACCAGTGGTGCACAGCCCCTCCGGTGTGCAGCAGTGATCACCCATGTTTCCAGTTGTACCGCAGCAACCAGACACAGCCTCCCTCATGCTTATGAAGAAAAAAACCTCTCAGATTTATAAGACAGTGCCAGCAAGTACAGCAAGCCTACTAGAAGAACATGTAGTCACCAAGCCTGTCTCATCTGCTAATGACCCAGAAGCTGAAGAGTTACCAAAAATCATGTGTACATTTAATAGATTTTCCCAACTACCGGTCAACCAGACGTATGGCCAGAGGGAAGAGACATGGCTGAGAGATCCCAAATGCAGCCCACATCACAAAAACACCAGTAGCTGCAGAAGTTAACACCTTCTGCAGCAGCAGAGGGATACTCCAGCAAACGTCCAACTCCCTGTAATGACCAATGTAAACATATACAGCTCATTATTTTTTAATTTTTTTTCCAAAGAAGCGTTTCCATTATCTGTCTCTCTCTTAACAGAGTGGCTTTGCTGTCCCACAGGGCCTTTGCACTGCAACAGAAAGCAGGACAGGTTGGAGAAAGCTGATTCTCACCTTCCTATTCTCAGTCACCAGTTGGTTGACCATGATGCCAACCAGCATGTAAGCAAGTGATCAGGAAAGGGGTCAGAAGGCTATAAATAAAGAAGTTAGAAACTCTATGCCTCCATAGAGAGATCAGAAGGATTTAATGATTTAAAACTTCCTTTCCAGAGTCTTTCAATTCCCATGACTTATTTAGTTTAATAAGAGCTGTGAGCGTGCAGATTTACTCACCAGTATTGGCAAGCTCTTGGTATTTCCTTAATGATACTATTTCTTCAGCTGTGGCATTATTAGAGTGTTTCTTGGAAAAATAACCAAATAAAAGCTTTTAGCCCTTCATGGTGCAGGAAAACATGTTTTAAATGGCTCCTCAGAGACTCAATATTGTTGAAGATAACAGTTTAAATTTACTTAGTTTTCTTGGGCAGTCATCATGAACTTGTTGAGAACTCAAGTCGTGATTCCTAAAAACTTGAAGTCACCAGCTCTGCAAGATTAAAACCTTCCTGTTGCTTCATCCTACAGTAACTGTGCACTGGTACCTGAAGCACTGAGGGTAGGCACTGCTCTGTTAGATGGGAATCACAAAAGATGCTAAGAAGTGAAAATAAAAAATACATGCAAAAGTAGCAGATCCTAGGAGGGCTACTGGTGCTGAACATGGTGCAAGGGACCGTGTTCAATCCATCTTTTGCCACACGACATTTCTCCAATCCAGCCTATCAGCTGCAGTTCGTATGAGTCCTTTGGAAATGGTAATACACTTCCCAGAAGCACAAGCAGGACAAGGGCAAAATAAGTCTGTATCCAAATAACTTCCAGATTCTTGTCTCTCCCCTATACTGCCCTTATAAGGCCCTGTCTGGAGAACTGCATCCAGGCCTGGGGCCCCCAGACCAAGGAGGATGTGGAGTCATTGGAGTGGGTCCAGAGGAGGGCCACAAAGATGCTCAGAGGGCTGGAGCACCTTTCCTGTGAAGAAAGGTTGAGGGAGCTGGGTTTGTTTAGCTTGAAGAAGAGAAGGCTGTGGGGAGACCTTATTGAGGCCTTACATTACTTAAGCAGAAGGGAGACTGCCTTTTTACATGATCTGATAGCAACAGGACAAGGAGGAATGCCTTTAAAATAAAAGAGGGAAGGTTTACGTTACGTGTTGGGAAGAATTCCTTTACTCAGAGGGCAGTGAGACACTGAAACAAGTTACCCAGAGAAGCTGTGGATGCTACATCTCTGGAGGTGCACAAGGCCAGGTTGGATAGGGTCCTGGGGTTGGAACTGGGTAATCTTTAGGGTCCCTTCCAACTGAAACCATTCTATGGTTCTATGATTCGGAGGCTTTGTGCTTAACACTGTGCTGCTGGCAAAGTCACACTCTCTTAATGCAAAAGATCAGCAGGAGTGACAAAATCAGAACAGATCCCCAGTTAATACAGTTTGCTTCACTTATTGTTGCTATATCTATACTGACAAAAGTCAACTGTGGGGCTGGCACTGGGGAGCTGCTATGAAACTGGTCTTCATTAGGAAACAGATTCCCCTCCACCAGAAATTCCTGCTTGCATGGCACAGACACCTCTGCCAACATTTCCATCCTCCCATAACAGATGCCCCTGTTACACATTTGCTTCTGCAGGTTTACTCATTAAAACAGCTCGAAGAAAAGTCTATGTGACTCGACTGTTAATCATTTTGTGTAATAAGAAAGAAAAACAAAACAATAACAAAAACTTCCACATTTTATTAATTTAACAATTTTTTGCAATTGCTGCTGCTACGCAGCTGAATTTAACAGCACACCAAGTTGTAGCAATACTGACAAATACACAGCATGCTAGTTATGACAGTGTTAAAAACAATGACAACACGAACCCAAGCTCTCTCGGAAAATTACTGGGAATCTCATGGCTTTTTCATAACTAAGATCTCCCTTGTGTCTTACCAGCTCTAAATTTAAGATGCGCAGCAGCAGGCAGCAACAGCAGCAGGCAAAGACAGTTCTTCCCATGCCAGCCCCACCAACCTCAAAGAAGATGCACAGGAAGCAGAGAACAATTAAGCCCAGTTATCAGAACATGCCGTTTCAATGCAGAGCATCACTGCTACATTTCGTCCTGTAATTAATTTACACTTAGTTACCGAAATGTTGAGGGAACTGTGGGAAGAAAACTAGTGCCAGAATGGAGTTCTGGCTATCACACTTGGTTATTAACATTCCTGAGATCAAAAGGAATCAAATGAAAAGCTGCAAACAACTAAAAAATGTTGACAAGAGTTTTTCTTTGAGTCACATTTTTAATTCAGTTTCCACTCAATTGGGAATGCCAAGCACAGATAAGCCTGAATATAAGTATAAAGCTATTTCACAATAATGATTTGGTATATGAAAAATCTCTATGCTTAAAATCAAAAAACAGAGCTTTGATCCTTCCTGAACATACATCCATGGAGATCTCCCTGAGGTCATTTTTGGACATCTGGTCCTTCTAGTTTGCTTTCTGAACAAAATACAACATTTTCATCACTCCATATTTCTCTTTGGCCTATTTGCACTTGTGTGATGACAAAATACAGGGGTTGGGAGCTCTGCATCTTGGCGACTGGATGCCCAGATGTACAGAGAAACAGCATATGCTGTGCCTTGTGCTAAAGAAAGAAGCTAGCAACATGCAAAAAGTAACTGGCCATCTTCCCACTGGGAAAGAGAAAGAAAGAAAGAAAAAAGCAGAATAAGGTAGTAGGCATCTTTGTTTTCACGTTTCAGCTTTTCAAGGTTCATCTGGGAAAACGAAAACGCAGCCAGGGATTCACTTGAAGAAGTACTTCCTTACACTTGAAAAAATATTTGAAAATATATGAACAAATGCATTAAAGACACTACCTTAAAGGCACTACAGTGCACTACCAAGGCACTGAAACTAACCTTTCTGCTGGGAGCATGCTAATTTTGATAAAACAGTTAGAAAAGCTGTTTTATATTTAGTAGGTCTGGATGCGAGGGAGACATCGGGCAACAGCAACAGATGTAAAATATACCTGGTGACCAAGGCCAACAACTCAGAAGTAGGTCAGGAAAATTTACTTTAGCAGGTTCAGAGCTGAGAGCTGAAGTTGGTCCCAGGTGAGTCTCTTTTTTCTCCACATGGCCAATCCGCTTTCCTAGTCCAATTAATATTTAATTGTTTATACAGCTGTAACAAGAAAGACTGAGACCAACCCAGTCCAGAGCACCCAGCTGCTGAATGGTTGCCATGTTCCTTGGGGAGGTGGGAGAATGGCAAATTATCTAATTTCTGTGCAGTTTGCCCTTCTAGGCTCTATTTTTTTTTTTTTTTTAACCAGAATATGCATCACTTCTTGTTTGTTTGGTTTTTTTCCCCAATTAGATCCAAGAAAAAGAGTATAACTTCAAAAAGGAAAAAAAAAAAAAGACAGAGGGAGAGAATTGTTTTGTCAGACAGAATATTTCTGCCTGTTCACAGTCACAAATAAAATATGTGGCACGACTTTGAGCCCTCTGTAGTCTCTCCAAACTGGTGAGATTCTCCTCATTTCTCCTATTTGGGAAAAAGACCCAGATGGTCCCCCTCTGCTGAGGACATTTCACAGCAGGCTCTGCACTCAGCCCAGCTGGGTTTGGCAGCACCACGTTTTCCTTTCCAAGGCTGTAACCCAAGGTTAGTACAAGTGATGAGTTTGGTCACAGCTTATCAAATCTTAACAAAAGTAACAAACGTAAAGACTAAATTAAAAAAAAAAAAAGTTTAAACACAGAAAAACTTACTGATGAGCTCTGTTTTACCCAAGACTTGTAGGCAGGTTGCTCCTTCTCCATCCCAGCTGAGATAGGGCAACCTTCTTACTCCTCTCCTTTTCACCTCACTTGCCTTTCTCAAAGCTAGCCCAAGCTCACCCTTCTCAACCTGGTTAAACCTCCTCTGCAGAGCGTCCAAGGTGACTATAAAAGCAGAGGGCTCTACACTGTATGATGTCCCCTGAAACATCAACCAGGAGGTGTGACACCACAGCTAAGAGTCTTCTCTCCCATCCTCCTTTCCATTCTTGGCTATTTCGTTGCTAGCAAATTACATACTCAATGAAATCACTGCAATACCTAATCAACACATTGCATATATTACGTACTGAAATGTTTCTCCTGTCGTTCTCATCCATCAGTGAGCCACAAGCTGAAACAGCATAATTGCAGATAATATGTTGTTTTCAGAAGTTGCTGAATACATTGAATTTAGAAGGGATCTATGAAAGTTGAATGATTCCCAGGTCTACTGCAGTGCTAAGTACCAGTTGCCCATTGCTAACTCAGCCATTTCAGCAGTGAGGCACGTTTGGATATAGCAAGAAATAGGAACTACTGTAGGGAGTTCCTACATGGAAGAAATTAAACACTGATCTGTACACATGCTACATCTGCACCACGTGATGAAAAACTGTCTCGTGTCACAGCAAAAGGCAACAGACAAGGGCAACATTTATTGACCTAACCATAGCGTTGACACAACAGCAAGATGGTTCCAGCAAAAATGCGTGTGATAGACCCTACTTCATTAGTCTGAAGACTGTTTTACAAAGTGAGAGCAAAGTGCCCTGACTGAACAGACGCACTGCAGTAGCTGATTCATTTAATCTTATTTCAACTCCAACAAACACAGTCGTCTTTATGAGATAATACATTAACGAAACAGCCTCTATACAAGTATTGGTACAAAGATAAAATGTGTATTTTTTCCAGATTTGTATTTCAAATAGATTTCCAAGTGATAACTTTATCTATTCAGCAGTAGGTGTGTGTATGACTGGGAGGGTAGGCAGATGTAGCGTTTGAGCTGATCTATATTCAAGACATCACAAAGAAGCATTTAAAATGCTATTTTAGCTTTAATCTTACATACCTGACTCTGCAATAAATTCTTTTTTCTAACCTAGAACATCAGGTTATGAAGCAGCAGCTGAAATAATGATACAGACAACAGCAGGAAACCTTTGCTAAAGACAGACAATCTAAATACATTTAATCTGTATGCTGTGGTGGAAAAGCAAGGCAACTTTTCCTTGCCTCCTGCATTCTTACATGAAGCAGACACAGGCACAGGCCTGTAAAATTTCCAAAATGATTCTGAACTTGCCTCTTTTTAGAGGTATACTGCACACAAGCCAAGACAGACTACCATGTTTTTTAAATTTGGTTCAAAGCTATTAACTTCTTCCCAACTCCAAGCGTAGAATCATTTTTCATTTTTGCCTTGGAACTGCTGTAGAAATACAGTAATGATCACTTGCACAGCACTATGGATGTCACTGTCTGGGGAATGGAAGGAGCAGGACCAGATCCACAGTCCTACGGCCTTCCCATGCACTGCAGATGCATCTGGACAGCATGGGAAAATAAGAGAGCATACAGTCCTCAGTGGAAGAAAAAACACTTCATCTGGTATTTTCAAAACGCCAAAAGGAAATTAGCAACTAATGAAGTTGCAATTTGATAATCCCAGCTAAACAGGAACATTGAAACAGCACATCAAGAGAACTGCCATCCTTCCTGGCTCCGGTTCTTGCCTGGGGTAGCTCAGAGCATCTCCACGGAAGTCTGAGCTGGTTTACATCAGCAGAGAATCTGAATATTATTAACATTTCCCTTCAAACGTTTCCTCCATTTTTAACATTATCTGTGTGCTTCAAAGGAAAGGAAAAGCCGGCAACAGCCAAGCAGCCTGTATTCAGCAGCCTGGTGATTTGAAACCTAACGCAAGACATGATCTGAATTAGGAAACCTGTCATTCACCCTGACTTGTCATAGATCACAGCTCCTTTACAGACTTAAAACAGCTGAAAGAAACGTACTTCCACGTTATGCTGAACAGACCTCCATCAGTGAAAACTAGTCAGTGCTATTAGGGTCTTGTTCCTGCAGGAACTGGGCAGTGGAAGGGAACCAGCTGGCACAGATGGAGCATGCTGCTGCTGTGAAGATAGCAAGGTTCCACCTGTCTTATCCTTAGGATTTGTGAGGATGCCCATTGTTTCTGCCAGCATTTGTTCAATTTATCCCACCAGGTTCTCTTGCTATGCCATTTATTTTTAATGTGTGGTTTGAGCAAATGATTATCCCACAAAATATTTGAGTCAAAGGAGCAGCAGATGAGAAGTTTGGGAGAATTAGGAGTGAAAAGGATACTTGGGTGTGAGCACCGAAAGATAAGCAAGCTTGTCTCAGATCTTCACACCTCCTTCTTCTATCGCAACAGCAAAGGCAAATTGTTCTGCCTTTTTCTTAGAAGTCTATGGGATTTAGTCCTACCTAGCTTCTTGCTTTAGAACAGCATAAAGCTTGCTCAGACTTCTTTTTCCTCCCCTGCTCTCCCCCCCGTCCTTTCCCTTCCCTTTTTTCCTTTCCCTTTTCTTTGTTTTGAAGATAATCTGTTTGCTGCAGAGGTTCACCCTGTGTTGATTAATTCAGCAGCTAAGCCTCCTTTTGTTTTTCTTCTGAATTTTAAAGATGTGGACTGGATAGCTCTGAATCAACGATGTTATCAGGATTGTTTTTTATTCTAAGCAGTAGCCCATTGCCGATTTCCAGCACAGAATCACCAGTCAGTTTGATACAGTTCAGCTTTAATAGACTGAAACATTGCCTGCTTTTGTCTCTTACATAAAAGAAGAATCAGCCTCAGTAATCAGAGCTAAATCCCAACACCAGGAGGAAAAAAAACCAAGCAACCCTCTCCTTCCTGGTGCCAAGAACCCCACATGTCCACTGAATAAAGCACTGTTAAATGCCTTTAGCCTGCACCCAATAACCAAAGATCTCTTAATCTGGTCAAATATTTTACCAGCTCTTTAATACTTTGATATTGACCATCAAAAAGAAGGCACACTTCCCCCTGTTCTTCTACTGCGGAAGACAACCATAGGAAAACTTACCTAACAGATTCAGTCACTTTGAATTTTATACCTTTTCTAATCTAAAAACTTTCAGGTCCAGGTTATTCCATGAGACACTTGGGTTTTTTCCATCTGATTTGATAAACTGCTTTTACTGATTATTTGAGATGGTAAAAAACGGCAGCTCTACCTTGCTCTCAAATCTGCCTCTTTCCATCATTCTCCCTAATAGTTTTACCTCTAAATGACAGTTCTGCTGCATTTCAGCTACTTTGGCACGACGGCGCTCACCTCCAAACGACAGGCAGAGTGTCAATTTGCATTATCAGCCTGGTGCACCACGTTCTGTAGCAGAAAAAGCTTTGTGACTGCATTTCTCACACACATTTCCAACTATCACCCTACTACCGCATAACATCCCAACCTTCAGCAGCCAGGGCATGGGGAAGGACATAACCCACACTGGGCTGATAAGAAAGCACCAATGCTCAATGGGATGGCCAGTTTGTAATGAAGGCACGCGTACTCTGAAGGCTTGCTCACTAGTTTCTGAAATCACTCACATGCAGCATTCAGAAAAAGAAAGGAAATGAAAGCTGCCTGTTTCAAAAATGTTGACAAGATGTTAGTGAAGGGACAATGTCAGCAGGACTTTGTTCCAGACATGAAAAGCTCAGCTGCTGTTGGCAAGGTGAGTTGCTGGCATTCAGGAAGATGCACTAAGTTCTGCTCTCGGCCTGGGGGGTCTTTTAAGTATTTTTATCACAGCCAGTTGTCATAAAATCTTAAGGAGAACCAGCCAAAATTCAGGCTTGGTTGTGAGCTACAAGGAATTGACACCAGGCATGAAAAATGCAAATAAATCGAGTCCTATTTGCAGAGAAGCTATAGGTTGGATTAACAGCAATAGCACATAAACAAGCTAACATGAGAGCACTGATTCAGAAAAAAAAACAACCCACAAATATGGAAACACAATCTCTGCCCTCTGAATAGGCAAATATCTGAATAGGCTTTTCACTTGCCCAGAGAAGCTGTGGATGCCCCATTTCTGGAGGTGCTCAAGGCCAGGATGAATAGGACACTGGGCAGCCTGATCTGCTGGGGGGCAACCAACCCATGACAGGGGCTGGAACTGGATGATCTTTGAAATCCCTTCCAACCTAACCCATTCTGTGATTCATTCTAACCCATCTGTCAAAGGAAATATTAATATTTTGGCTTTCCATAATTACTCCAATCTGTAGAGTGCCAAAAACAGAGATGCAATCTTATAACTGTTTCTGTTTAAGGTGCAAGTAAATGTTAGGGAAGAGAAGATAGAAGAATTTCATTCAATGGCCAGAACCATTTAGGCATCTATCTGCTGGATATAAATGGACTGAGCAGTTCCTGAAGAATACAACTAAGTGGGCAAATTTTAGATATGATCAAGTAACAAAGAAAAGGCTGCAGAGAAATACAAGTGAAAAATCAAAACGTTTTTAAAGCATGTTGAGCTCACCTCCTGGTTTCCACAGTAAAATGAATGAGATTCCTTCTCATCCTAAAATGAGAACACGCACCATAGCCTGAAAATTTGCCACTAAGGATCCATCACTATGCACTTACAAAGTTTGTACATATCAGACAGGTTTCCACTGCATCATTGTTATAGAAGGCTCTAGTCAAAACTGACTTCATCAACATTAAATAACAAATATTTTTTCAATTTTTCCATGCAGGAACAAATTCTACTCCACAAATCTTCACAGAGGCATATGCAGACGGTAGTAGCTCATGTTACGAGATCATTTGGTAACTGACCATCAGTGCTATAAACTTTGGGCACATCAGGGCAGAGCTAAGGGCCTTATTCAGGACCTTGTGTCTTTGGAGACTTAGCTGAAAGCTTTTACAGTTTTCCTGTCTAATTCTGTGTAAGCAGAGTATGACTGTACATATCCACCCGGCCAACATGCATTCATCCTCATTCCAAAGAGAAGGGGCATCACATCAAGGAAGTTGTTTTAATATCCTTCCTATTCTTCTTTAAGCAGAAAAGCCTACCTCAACTTTTCCTCTTTTGTCCTCATGTGAGAGAAACTTCAGGAAAGAGATTCCAGTAGTCCTGTTGTAGACATCTGAACACCATGTTTCATCTGAATGAGACTGGCAAGATTTGAAGATCTGATTGTTTTTTATAAGGCAATTGATACAATTTTGGCTGAAATAGAGGCAGGAAACATTAGTCTCAGTACAGATTGGGACATGCTGTTCTGAGCTTTGCTTAGTCATGTTAATCAGCTAAGAACTTGAGAGAAGGGCATCCGGAATGGTAGCCAAGGGGAGAGGTGATAAGGCTCATTTCCTTATCAGTTGGACAGTAGGTGGAATAAAAAGGATTTATAAAAAAACAAGTTTAGGGAAAACCGTAATGCAATATTAAAATGATTCAGTTGTGCCTATATTTGTAATATCCAGCAAAGTTGTGCATTTTAACTCAGACTTCCTCCCTCGAAGGAGTTTTGCACATCTCCCTTGAGAACAAGGCTCAGCCAAACATAGATAAAGCAGTTCCTCACAAGAAGTGCTGTCCTCTGAGGACTAGATTTTCTGTTCATTTCCAATTAACAATACAGAATTACTGTGGTGCAAAATCACTGTTTGTTTTCACTTGCTTAACTGCAAGAGGGTGTTTGGTGCATTAGAGAACGCATATTAGACTCCAAGGCTCCCATGTGCACAACTCACTGGTAATGTGGTTGTCAAGAACAGTTTTCTGTGATGGCTTTAGAGATATTTTGGCAGCTTTTGCATTTGTTGTTTTGTACAGCCTGATTGCATCAAGCTTCTGACAATCAGTTTGGTGAGGTTTGGAAGCACTGCTTAGAGGATTGAAGGGAGAGGATCAGGATGTGTTATTCTTCCAGTGGAACATAAAGATGGAGTCATTTTCTGTAGAGATTCCCATATGGGGTAACAGTATGAAGCCCCCAGATGTATTTTAGCAGTGTGCTTACACGTAGCACGGAGGTGGTTTCATCAAAGACGTGACAACTTCCCCAGAAAAGCATCTTGCTGTATGAAGATGGTGGAGGCAGGCTACACTTGATCAGAGCAGATGCAGTGATATCTCATGAGCATGGGGCATTTTGAACGGTAGCTCACTGTGCAGTGCTGAGAGTTTAGGTCTGTGTGCTTTCTGCGTGGAATACTCTGTAGATTGCCCTTGTGGTCTTGAACAAGGCACAAAGTTTTCCTGGTGCAGGAATATTCTTAAAACAGTCTGATGGAGGACAGCTAATGAATTTGTGCTAAAAAGGAGGAAAGGAGTTACCACCTGATAGAGCAGAGAATTACACATCTCACTCCTTTCAATCACATTAGTAAGTGGGTATATATTTGCTACTATCCCTACTTAAAATTCACCCTGTGTGTCCAGCTGTGATTTTATGTTGCTTTACAGAACCCGTGAGCTATTAAAGTCCATTTGCTCCGGGGATTTCATTATGTGAATATTTCAAAATGCATTTGTCAATGAACAGCAGAATCGCCGGTCTGCTCTTGGGGGTCAACTCACACCGAATGTTTGTTGCGTTTCTACTGACAGCTAAATGACAAACCAGTGCAAGCAGAACTATTTGAAGTAATAGGAGACAAACCTATTTCTATGCTAATGTGTTTGAAATGCTATGCTTCTCTGATAACATCATCATGTTGGAATCTATAAAATATCTATATAAGATCTGTTCTGTTGCTGTGTTAATAAACAAAAATTCATTATTCTAATTTTGCCCTTCATTCTCTGTAACCTTTGCAGAAAGAAAAAAAAAAAGCTTGTAAATATCATCGGTGATAAATTAGCAGAGAGAGCTAGACATATTTACATGGACATAGCCTTCATATCGGTACACTAATTACTGCAGGCAAATTTAGTTTTCTCTTTAATCAGATTTTACAGGTAATTAGCAGTTAACTAAGATTAATTACAATTCATTTTATGTTAATGACATCTTTTGGTCACAGAAAGTTTACATAGTATTTTATTTGCCAGATGTGAAAGCTAATTCTTACATAGACATATCAAGGTTATGCAAATAAATTTTTAGTTTATCACACAGCTCCTACTTGCCCTAAAAACATCGTTTTGTATTGTGGGGCTATAGAGAGCCATGCAAGATCTCCAGAAAGCCATTCAAAACTCTCATAAACCTGCAAGAGGTTCCACCCAGACAGACTTCAGTATGTTCATTTGTAGTCAAAGAATTTATCAGATCGGTTAAGTTTTGTATATTCAGTGTAAGGCCATACTTCTGTTTGCATGTCATGCTTCCCTGCAGCTAGATTTATGCAGTTCTGCAGCCCTTCTTGCAATCTATCCCCCACTGCTAATGAGTCCTTTGGCTACTGATGAGCTGCATGGCACTGTGGGGATTGGATCTGCTGCACTTTCAGAGATCAGCTAACTAGCGGGCTTCCCAGCTGCAGCTTAACACTGCAGACCCTTCAGTCAAGGAATACCACGGCCACAGAGAAACAAGATTTTGAGATACACATCCCAGGCAATCCTGGATGCATTGCCTAGGAGTTGCCTCCAGGGTAGAATGGGTTTTCACGGAGCAACAAAGCAAGCTTGGAGATTCGTGGTTGTATCTGATTCCGAGAAAGATCGCAGAAAGTAGAAGCAATTACTTTGCACCTTTGAGAAGGCTGTAACTATTGACCAGGAATCAGGGATTTTCTTGCCTCAGTTCCTACTTTGCTGGATCCATCATTCTGCTTTGCCTTCCTCTCTCTTGTCACATACCGTGTAGCCTCATCAGGCCAGAGACTGACTCTAGTGATCTAGCTGGCTAAGCCACATTCTTATCCAAAGCTTAAACTCAAATCAAAGCTACTCATTTCTGTCCTCTCCCAGATCATGCTACAGAGATGGATTCTCCAAAGAATCATAGAATCAACAAGGTTGGAAAATACCTCCAAGATCATCCAGTCTAACCATTCACCTACACCAATACTGCCCCACTAAACCATGTCCCTCAGTACAATATGTAAATATTTCTTGAACATCTCCAGGACGGTGATCCACCACCTCTCTTGACAGCCTGTTCCAGTGCTGACCACTCTTTTGGAAAAGAAATGTTTCCTAATATCCAACTTGAACCTCTCCTGGCACAACCTGAGGCCATTCCCTCTAGTTCTACTGCTAGTTATGCAGGAGAAGAGGCTGACCTGCACCTTGCCATAACCTCATTTCAGGGAGCTGTAGAAAACAATCAAGGGACCCCTGCACCTCTCCCCCTCCCCTCTGCCATCTTACTTCATGCCCTACTGAAACCAGAGAAGCATCAGGACTTAATTCTTAGTCTCCAATTCCTGGAAGCAGAATATCTGAAATATCTGAATATTTTGGGTATACTTCACCTATTCAGAAAGTGTTTCAAATAAAAGATAGCATCAACAAACAGCTCCCAGGAGAGCCATGCTGCCTCTGTGTAAATGGGAAGGCCTCCATGGTCAGAGATCCCTGAGAAAGTGAAGGTCCTTCAAAGAGCATTGATGGTACAGTTTCTCCCAGGCTCGATCTCATTCAGATCCCAACATACAGTGCTTCTGTTTTGGCCACTATTAAGCCTTCGTAGTTATGGAAAGCTAGATTTGGGTAGAACCAAGACTGAATACGGGAACACAGTGTCATGGTCAGACAGAGGAGGGAGGGGCAGGGAAACACTAAGCTGCCCTCCCCTCCTGAATCATGATGTGTGTGTAAATCTGGTCCTTGCACCTCACTTGATGGCTGTTAATACTCCTGCCTAAATCTAAAAGGCTTAAAAGTCATAATATAAGCTCACATAAGAAAAAATGACGTGATAAATCAGTACAAAAAGTCCTTCCCCATTGACCTCTTCTCATCTACCTCTATAAAATCAAAACAAGAAACAAACATTAGTGTATCAGCCAAAAACGAAAAAGTAGACATAAATTTGCCATGAGTATTATCATCGAGCTTTGGAGCACATTGAAAGCACTTAGCCTGAATGAGGAAACAAATCTGATACAGAGGTGAATAACTGGCAGTATTTCATCACACACTTGAAAGAGGGAAGCAGAAACACACACAAAGTGTGCTCTCTGCAGTTGCAGAAATCACAGAATGCATTTCAGACCTAAAAAGCAGAGTTTGAGGAATTATAGGGGCTCCATTACGACAACACAGAAAAATCTTTTTCCTCCTATCAGTTTCCTTCTGCTCAAGCAGAAAGTCTCTTGCAAACATGTGCCCCAGATGCAAATAGAAATGCTCACAGACCGTCAGAAGAGAAAGGCTGCTTACCTAGCCTTTGTTGCAGTATGACAACTAAAAGACAAAATCCATTGGCACCCTATTTTTAATTTCTCAAGATGAGTCACTTTAGGATGAGATAATTTAACAATGCCCTGCACTGATAATCTGCTTTCATCTAGTCATTTCAGTGCATTTTGTAAAACTTGGCAAAGTTTAATTTGCAGTACCTCTGTGAACTAAAAGCTACTGGGTTCTTAGAGGAAAAAAGTGAGAGAAGGTCCAGGGTCAGTAAGTGATTTCACCAGAGTTACACTAATAGTGATAACATTGGAAACAAGAATAGGAAGTCTGACAGTTTGATTTTCATACAGTTAATACTGGAGAAATATTCCCTCTGCATCTGTGTTGTGGAGGTGATCTGATCCCCTAAACTGATAAAACTGATAAAATTTGGAAAAAAATAGGAAAACTAATTCTACCTGCACATCATTCCATCTTTGCATTTTCATAGAACCAGAATCTTTTGAGTTGGAAGGAAACCTTAAAGGTCATCTAGTCCAACTCACCTACAATGAACAGGGACATCTACAGGTAGATAATTTTCCTGATTAGAACCTGCTAGCTCTTTTGCTTACCAATCTCCAGATAAAGAAAGACAAAAAAATCACCATCACCATCACCATCTGGAACCAGAGCAGTTGCCCATGTCCATGCAGAACGATGTAGCAACCATCTGACTGTGAGGTCTGTGAATATCCCACAAGCTGGGGGTCCCACAAGGCTAGGTCAGATATGGTCAGCTGGTGTGATCAAGAACTACACAGCTCTGTGCCCACCTTGGAAGAACATTCTTCTTCTCACATTTACAAGTGTGTGTAGAGGAGCGACTTTTCCCTTCCAGCACCCTTGTGCTTTTTTTTTATTAAATATCCTCTTAATATTAGGAGGGTACTTCTTTTCCTGTCCCTTTATCACACGACACAGTGATCCATGCAGTAGTATAGGGGTGAGCAATGAGTAAAGAGTAAACCTACCATCTCCACTCAAGAAAGCTGAGCTGTTGAGGACAATATAGAAGGATCCATTGCCATTATTTCCACATGATTTCCCCTCGAGGACACAGAGAGACCTGACATAATGTTTTTAATGGCCCCAATTATTCGGTCCCTTGAATCCTACTCTACAGGCCCTATTCCAATGTTCCTGCTGCTGCTGAGCAGCAATTATGCTATCACAGTGTGGTTTCAAAGGAACTTTTTTTCACTGAATTTGCTGCAAGTGAGAAACTAAAGTAACAAGACTAGCAAAATGAAGTTGGGGCCTGTGATCAAATCAGTATGTTTGCACAGCATCTTGTACCAGCCCTGCTCGGGGCCTTTGAACATTACAGCACCATTAATATCAATGTTCCCTACAGACAGCAAGTTCATTAAATTCACTCGGGAAGTGAAGTAAGTTCAGTAGACAATGGAGAGACTAGAAGACCAATTAAATGAGACCTTATACATCATCCATGGAGGCTTCCACCAGAACTCAACAGAACAGTTTTGCTTCAAGAAGCTAAGCGAATCACTTATCAACAGGAAATTAAAAATGAGACAACTTTCAATACTTACATATAACCAAGTAATTAAAAGTATTGTTGCAGGCTATATGGTACTTCAAAAGCTGAGGATACAGAACCAACTGTACCTCAAACAGCTAATTTACTTATACTACAGAATCGTTAAAATAAACAAGAATTCCTATAAGCAAGTTATATCTTTCTTCATAGAGGATTTCTTAATTCTCTTCCCTTTCAATATTCCTCATTAACTACTTCTTGTTAAATTCTTTATTTTCTAAGATCTGAGATGTTTCAGTTTGTACTGCTCTAAATAGAAGCATACCAGGTCTGGCTCTTATCTGCTCTGCAGGCTTCTTATCTTCCATTCTAGTCCAGAGTGTAAATACTCTCCGCAGCCACATTCCATTTTCTTCCACTCACTGCATCATTGTGCCCTTATGATGCAATATTCAAATTCTTTCCCAGTATCTCCTTTGACAGATATGCCTTCAGGAGCAGTCAAAATAATTTAGCTATTTCTCCTCAATTCTGACTCACCTGTTTCTATTCTGAATCACTATATAACACCGCATTAAGCTCTATACTTAGAATATGATGTAAATATAGGAGGATTTGAAATACATTTCAACAACCAACTCATGTCACATTCAACGTGAGGAATGAATCTGCAAATACATAGCTATCTATAAGCAAGAGTAAAATCCTGATTTTGCCTGTAAGTTAGATGAGCAGAAAAGCGAGTTAGCTATGTGCAGTAACTATAAGAATCTGAATTACATTTTGGAAGATTTTGAGGATTCTCATCTTCCAGATGAATGTAATGGGATGTAACTTAAAATAATAAAATTGTAGAATCATTGAGGTTGAAAAAGACCATCTAGTCCAATCATCAATCCATCAGCACCATGCCACTGAAAAGACTTATTAGGCAGTAACTTGGAACATTGACTGCGGTGCTCAGCAGGCTGCTGAGCCTTAATGCCAATGCTGATCCACATCTCACCAGCTGGCATTTCACAAAATAGAAACAAAAAAAGTAACACAGAATTTCCATGCAGGTACACAAGTATGTGCACACGTACACACACATACAAACACAGAGAAAAACATCACCAAGATTCAAAGCTGAGCCTAGGTTTTTTTTCATGCAATCCTGCATAAGAAGATTTGTGATTTTGCTTTTTAAGAATGCATTACTCTTAATAGAGTAATAAGAATAATATCCTAAGAAAGCGTGAAAACATTGATGTATGGAAATAGCCAGAACATTCAGAGAAGTGAATGCTCACATTCATTAACTTGTATTAAAAACATTTACAAGGACACATCAAGTACTTGACTCCTTAAATTTTTGTGAGTTTTCAGTGTACTAAGAAGCAGCTAAAAATCCCTACAGTGCTTTATTAAAGGCTACTATTCTCTGCAGGAAACTGCTTTAGCTGCTCTTTTTGTGTAGCATAATCCTTAATGAAGACAGAACTGTCCATGGCATAGCTTTTCTCTTACGAGGCAGTTGACGTTATAAACTTTCTAGATTCAGCATTTGGAAGTAGTGCCAGTCCAACTTTCTGCAACCATTAATGAAAATATCAGGCTGGAATTTCCTTCCTCAGCAACAATACACAGCAGGAAACTCTATGCAACATGACTGAAAGTGATTAATAAGACTTCCTTGAAATAGGACACTGACAAAATTCTGTTAGCACTTTCAAACTCCAGTCAAGTAAAATCAATCTGCACAAAGCAACAAAGAGAACCTCAGGTTCTATATTGAGGATCAGAGTGATGCTCTTGCTGAGTAGGTACCCTATTTCCAGGTGTCACTAACACTTTTAACCTCAGAGAGATGCATATGTTCCCCACAGACAACCACCAGAAACACAGAACAAGTGGAACTCTTTGATAGCAGAACATTGCAGAATAAAGAGCTATCCCTTCGAGAGCAGGCAGGACTCAATAAGAAATCCTGGCCCTACATGCACTGGTTTAAATCACTTAAATTGAATTAATACTTCAAATAATTTAGTAAGATCATTTCCTTCAACAGAAGTAGATACTGCAGGCTCACCAAAGGATTATTTCACTACATTTAGATTGTTAGGCCATCTGGATCATTTTGGTTCGGATTTCATAATGAAAGGTAAGGGCTAAACTCAGGTCAGAGATGTGTCCTTATTAATCAGCTTCCTGGAAAGGGAGCCTGTGTGTATTTATCTTTGTATATTAAGGTGAACAGTACTGTCATATAAGGTTATCAGGTGTTCTCTTGTTTGCTGTCAGTAAGCTGGGATGAAATTTGATCCTTCCTAAATGCTGTTTTGCTTGATCAGGAGGTAATTCAGCAACTGGCAGTGACAAATGAAAACAGATTCAGTGAGAGACGGCTTTGGATAATCACAGCTCCTTTGCAGAAGAATAAAACAACAGCAGTTACAACTGAGAGCACCACAAACAAGGAAGAAAAAAGGACTCATATAGTATGTGCTGGGGGGAAAGAAACAACAACAGAGATGCACAGTATCATCCTCACACACACCTAAGCACAGCCCCTTGCCTGGGGCCAACACCTCAGCAACAGAAACCCACAGCACCACGGCAAGATCTCTCTCCAATTGAAGAACAGCTTATAAAGGGCCCTCACACCCAGACAGAACTGTGAAACAAGAAATAAAGAAGCAGAAGAATATTGAAAAGAGATGTTTCAACTGTATAAGAGATAAGGCAAAGTCCTGAGAACAAGTTTAAGTAGTATAAACAAAACCTTCTACACAGAAAAAAAACAAACAACCCTGTGTAGAACTGGTAGGCAGTAAGGAATTATATCTAATATTAATTTCTATAATGTAAGGCATACACGTTTGTATACAGTTGCCTCAGACACACACAATTCTGGCTCTTCACTGAGACATTTTAATTTTTACCTCTACACTTTATTTATGCTTCCTTCTGAGAAACAAATGCTTAAGATGGTTGCTTCCCTTTCTGTTATCCTTTCTCATCTTCTGCCTGATGCTTCTGTTGCAAGGTGGCCATGATAAATAGACAGTCCATAAATACTACGCTCTGTACTGTGACATGTATTATAATGTCTTTCAATGTCTAATTACAATTTTCAGTAAAGGGAGATTTGGGGATAGTGCCAGTAGCCTGGACTCACTGCAGCTGCATTAAAGAGATGCTAAGCAGATTTCCTGCAGCCCTCCAAAAAGGAACAAAAATCTGGAATTCCTGGTGTTTCAAACATTAAAATAATGAAGAAAATGCAAATATTGATGTACCTATGCAGAAAATAAATGGTCTTTTATACTGAGCTTATGTGAATGTTTAAAATATGGTTTGCCTTTCCAGCAGTAGATTATTTCCTTTGGGTTGCAGGCAACAGGGAAATCTCATATGTCAGAATGCAGACCCTTCTATCTCAAAAGGGATGTGGGATTTTTAAGCTTTGCTGCTGAGAATTTTATGATTCTCTCTTCGGCACTTTATACATAAAGGAGAGTTACGAAAAACAAAACATTTTTTTTTAATGGGTATTTATAGCATTGACAGACCAATACCCAGCTAAATGTTACGGTCTGATCCGTCATTATTACCTGAGTAATTCTTAATTAAAATATACCTCTTCTAAATTTAATGGACCCACACGTACAAGTCAAGTGTGCAGGATCTGTCCATATATATATCACAAAGCCAGTAATATAAAGGTTCGAGGAAGTCGTAACCACAATAACAACTTATACTTTATTCATTACAGATACATAATTAATATGTTTATGCAACTAGAAATGGAAAGAAGTCCAAAAGATATAGGTGAAAAGGAGGGCACGGGGGAGCTTTATGCTTAGTAAATGCATTGGTCTACAACTTAAATCATGTATATTTTTAACAAATCTTGAAAAATTAATCTTCCAGATGACACTGAAATAGCTGGGAGTTCTTTAACTGCGTTTGGCAGAAATCAGAAGTATTGCCATGCATACAGAGAACACGTATCCTCACTCCACCAAGCTCGAGGGTAGCAATTCATTCTGATAACAACATTTATTGTTGAAGGAAATTACGTTTTTAATTGGAATTAGGCCACACCTGGTATTAGTCTTTGTTGTGATTGTACTTAGCAGCAGCTTCTCACCCCTGTTTTCTCTCAGTACCTCCTGCTTCTGCCATCTCTTCCACCTGTTCATGTTGCCTTTCAAACAACGGCCCTTTGGGAGCTGGGTTTACTGTTATTTTTATTCATGCAGAGCACAATACAGCTCAAATTGTTTCTGGCCTTTGGGTAGTATTTCAGTGTTTTATTATTGCATATTAATATGCACATCTGTGTAGGATGAGAGAATCCTGGGTGCGCTACAGAAATCAACAGAAACACAGATCCTCCCCTGTACCACATATGACTTTCAATTACACTTTGGCAGCCACATTTCTGTGGGTATATAGATACGTGGGTATACATGAATCATAGAGGAGGACCAGTGCCATTTGCAATAGTCTTTGCTCAGAGGCACATTTCTGCCATGCAGAGTCTCTGTGAAGACCATTCAGTGCTGCATGAGCACAAACTCCCAGCCTGGCTGCAGCCAGCTACATGAAAACAGTTTGGGGCCACGAACTCTCCTGATGAGAGATGATCAACTTACTGACTGTGGGCTTCGGGGAAGTCCTGTATATCTAGAAGCAAAGAGAATGGCATACTGACTTCTCATACTCATTTGAAGGTCAAAGTCACCCTCTTTTAGGCAGTAAAACTTGGCCACAAGTTGTAACTTTGTCATGTGGATGATAGAAGCAATGCTGACGTCTCAATAAAACTAGGTATTAAGAGAAACAAAAAGCTGTAATTGATTTAATTAAAAAAAAAAAAGTAATGCATTGAAGCATGGAGTATTCAAGAACCTATGACAAAAAATAAAAATAAAAAGTAAAAAAATCTAACAACAAGCCCTGGAAAAAAATCTGTTACGAGAATGTGAGGTAGCAAGCAGATTGATGAGAAAGAAACAAAGAAAATTATGTGAATTAAAGGAAGTTAAATGTTACCCTTGAGAAGCTCAAGTGGCTATTATCTGTTTAGGGATTCCTGATTTGTCAGGCTTTAAAGCCGTTCCCCTATTCAGAGCTTCACTGGAATGAAAGCCATTACTTAAGTTAATACAGTACCAATCAGACAAAACCACACATACACGCAATTCCAGTTGGAAGGCACTACCCTGTCTGGCGCCCTTCAAGCAAACTGTGTTCTTTCAGGCTGAGATTTACGAAGCTGTTGAGCTCTTACTGCATGAGTCTTCTCTCTGATGCATCCCAGACAGAAAATCTTTCAGCTTCACGCTCCATTTGTGCCAACAGATGCTATTCTCTGGGGAATTACTACAGGCACCCAAGATTGAGAGCCTACTTCCCAAGTTGCAGTATTCCTGTCACTAACCACAATGAATTCTGAAGTTCTTTGGTTGTGGGACAAGTGGTAAAATCTACAGGAATACGGATGATTGCAGCCAAACAGAACAACGTCAACAATGTTTTGCTTAGGACTTCAAACTTCACCTCCTAGACACTTCTTATACATTAATATTAGTTGCATTTTGTAATGTAAAATAATTATTTTTAGTGCATAATTCTTAATGGCCAGCAGGGTCAGAGAGGTGACTGCTATCCTCTACTCTGCACTTGTGATGCCCCATCTGGAGAACTGCATCCAGGCCTGGGGCCTCCAGCACAAGAAGGATGTGGAGCTGTTGGAGCGGGTCCAGAGGAGGGCCACAAAGACTCAGAGGGCTGGAGCACCTCTTCTTTGAAGACTGGCTGAGAGCTGGAGCTTGTAAGCAGGAGGGGGACTGATTTTTTACATTGTCTGATAGCGATAGGACAAGGGGGAATGGTTTTAATCAAAAAGAAGGGAGATTTAACTTAGATGTTAGATGGTTTTGTTTTGTTTTTTTTTTTTACTCAGAGGTGGTGAGACATTGGCACAGACTGCCCAGAGAGCTGTGGATGTCCCTGGAGGAACTCAAAGTCAGGTTGGATGGGGCCCTGAGCAGCCTGATGTAATGCTTGGCAGCCCCACAGCAGAGGGGGCTGGACTGGGTGATCTTTAAGGACCCTTCCATCCTAAGTAATTCTATGATTCTGTGAAATTCTGTTTCTCAGTATCTACCTATTATGGTAGATCTGAAAGATACCACTACTGAAAAGTGAGCATCACAGCTTTTCCAGTGCACTCAAAATCATCAAGAAGCTTTCTGCTGTGGTCTGGACAGAGTCAAAGCTTGACTAAGAAAAGTAGCCAAGGAAAAGGAAACAACCCAGTGAGTCGCTCAGCCAGCTGACACAACTACACAACACAACTGCCAAGTTCGTTCTGTCTTTTCTCTAAGAAGAAGAATTAATTTGAGCTTTTTTTTC
This sequence comes from Meleagris gallopavo, assembly GCF_905368555.1. Classification (NCBI taxonomy): domain Eukaryota; kingdom Metazoa; phylum Chordata; class Aves; order Galliformes; family Phasianidae; genus Meleagris; species Meleagris gallopavo. The sequence continues at coordinate 7,443,511 of NC_139409.1, read as the reverse complement.
TTTTTCCTGTGTATCTGCCAATTTTCATATTTGGACTCAATACTTTTGAATTCACTGCCCAGTCTGCCACACTTTTATGAAACCTGTTATCAGACTCCACAGTTATCAGCAGAGGTGAGCAGAAAGGTAAAGATGTGGACAAAAAGTATGACTGGACAGATCCTTTCAAATCAAGCCTAGGAGTATTTTTTTCAATCAACTTAACAACTATTGGTAGAAATACGCAAAGACTTTGTCCTACATACAGAATGCATGTACTTTACAAAATGTATACTTTTAAGCATGAGCTAATCTTGCAGATAGCTTTCTTCTGATGTTAGTCATATTCCAATCTGTCAATCTGAATGAGTCTGGAATATATTTGCTCATTCTCACTGTACTATTTTTTTCCATTTCCTGTTGCATTCCTGAATTAAAAATAGTTCTGAAATTTTGGTCTTTGAAATAAGAGTAGTATCATTTTCATGATAATGCCTAGTTCCATGTAAGCAACTGAGACATTTCTCCTACCTAAGTTACAGGGAGGAAGCATGTTTTTTTCTTTGTTTGTTTGTTTGTTTTTGTTTTTTTTTTCTCCAATTATCACAATACTTTGCTGAGCCATACAAAATAATTCTTCCTACCATCTTTACAAATTGTAAAAAAATTCTTCTTTTCAGGGGACTGCATAAAATAGCTCACGGCTTTTGTTAGCTCACAATCCTTTAGCCTATTTGGCCTGCACTGTCTTGAGCTAACACATCTCAAATCATGTGTGTGATGTTTTGCTCCTGACAAATATAAAAGATAAAAATCACTCTGCGTCCCAGAAACTTGAACATGGAAAGAAAACCTACCAGTAATTATTTCAGGTTGACAAAACACTTTCTGTAAATATTGAGCAGCTTTTTTCCATTTCTATGGAAGTTGAAATTGTGTCTGTACATATTTTGCCAAGAAGCATATCTTCAAATTTCAAGTCATTCATAAGTATATATAATTATTAGCTAGGATGACATATACAGAATTTGATATGAAACAGTATAGTTGAGAGATACAGAAGACAGGAAAGACAAGTTATATAAAATCTTTAAAAGATTGTTAGCTGAAACGGCGTGCTAAGAAACTAAACATTGCTGAAATATTGTGATCTGCACGACTACCTGGAAGGCAAATAACATCAGATATTAGAAAGCACTGCAAGACACTTGGAAGAAATGAAAGGGATAACAGGAGGATTCTTGTTCCCAAATCTTAGATGTCACAGATTATTTTAAATGTCAAAGAATATCCTGCTTGCTTCTCTCTGGCACTCCAGAAACATGCAGGTCTTAACTCCTCTATACACATCAGCAGCCAACCCTCTGCAAGCATACTGGACAATGAAAGGTGTGAAAATGGCTCTACATAGTTAGGTTTAAATAATAAAATGTCATTCATAATGCTGGGGGAAAAAAAAAAAATCACATCTGAAATTTGCAAGAACAATGAATTACTTGAGGTAATGACTGCTTATGAGCAATGTCATTTTGGCCTAACTTCAAGCTTTGTCTTGAGGTCGAAGTTTAAACACATCTGACGTGTTACCTTTCAATGAGACCAAGTTACACCTCTCAGAAATCAGGAAGAATTTATAGAATTATTAATTATCAAAGTTATTCAATTTCCAGTCTACTGGAAGTCCAGTTCCTACTAGAACAATCTCACAAAACTTTCTACTTATCTGTGTCTGTAGGCTCTGTCTTCTAATTACCTACCTAGAAAACTACGGATGTGATTTCTCTGCAGTTTAAATATACTGTACATCCATTAAACAGATCATATAATTTAATAAGGGCTCCAGTGACTAATGACAACCCTGTTTATGAACCTTTAGTAAAACTTTTCAACATTAAGCCTGGTCTGGTACAGTACAGATGTTAAGAAGAGCACAAGTTTTTAACACATAAGGGTGTTTTCAGGTTCATCGTCCAAAGTGGCCAAAATGAGTGATGACTGTTTCATACCATTTGAAGTAGAATACAATTGATCCTCCATCAGAAATAAGTTTCTTTCAATGGTGTACGCCCAAGTCACTGAACTTCCAACTTCCTATTGTTAATTCAAGCAAATTTACACTTGTGCAACAACGACTTCTCCTGCACAAGAGTGTTCAGCCAAACTACCTACCCAGGTTCACCCAAGAGCCATTTTTCTGTTTACAGGTTTCATATTAAAGAACAGATATTTTCTAATACTAATGCCAAACAAGCAGAAAGGGCTCCTTGAAATGATCCGACCTATGCATACACAAAAAATTGCCAAATGTCATTAATAATAAAAGACAGTCATCAAGCATAGCCAGAAGTCTGATTACCAAAAGACGTGTCACGTCTTTGATGTACCTAAGCTAAAAATGGGAGGCTGAGAAGTATTTAGAATTATACAGGGAAGGACTCATAATGGTTGCAGAAGAGAAAACTGCTTCCAAGGCACTAATTCCTGTGTATTTTCCAATAGGGAGATATATACAATAACTGCAGACATAGAGTTTGCAGAAATCAAGAGTTGATCTCCTTTTTCTCAGGAGTAGATATTGCCCCTGTGCACACAGAGAGAATGTCTCCTAAATTCACTCTCGTGAATTGTTTGAGGAGAGCAACACGTGAAAACAATGCAGCTACAAAACAGGCCAGACAGTAGCATATGTAGTAGCAGCAGATGTGTAATTTGAGACTTTTGGAATAGCTGCTAGAATTCAGGCATGCTTCAAGCAAAACTGAGCCCAGAACTCCTTACTAACAGACATTTGTAAGTCTATTGCAAGCATTTTCCCAGATTGATATGACTGGCATTCTGTACTCAAGAGTGAAGCAAGGAGGGATGAAAGCAAGGAGGGATGTTCATTAGATCTGTGCTGAACGAAGGTTAAAAGACATCTTGACTTCAACTAGCTCTGCACCCATGAATTCCAGAATCCTCCCTTTTCATTTATTTTCACAATACGTATTAGATATCACCTCTTTTTGAATAACTTGGACAGTAAATGAAAAATCTGGCTTATGGCTATATTCTAAAAAATAAGTCTAGAGAGGATTGCTAAGGAATAGAATTTTGCTAAAATATCATTGATCTGCGGAGTTCACTGAACATAAATGTGAGTTTTTAGCAAGTATGGTAAGTTTCTGGGAAAAGGAACAGTAAGTCACAGCAGAAATCATATCGAAAAAGATAGGAGTGTTTCTAGTAGTAGAGGTTAGCAGCCACAAACACCACTTACTTTGTATTTATGCTTTGAATAATTCTAGAATTACAGAAGCCAGATGTGCAGTTACTAGTTATACTATATTACCTTCCTATTACTAAAGAGTAAACTTCCTTCCCAGAATTACAAACATATTTTGTTTGCTTCGATTTTACATGGTTTAGTTTTAAACGTTACCTGCTATGATTTGGAGAATGTTACAACTGGAGCATTTATACCAATCGTTACAGCTACATTTATCATAGAATCACTCAAGTTGGAAAAGACCTACAAGATCATCCAGTGCAACCTATCATCAGTAGTTCTCATATCATGCTCTCTTTAACAAAGTAGTCCCAACAATGAAGCCATGTTTAATTGGGCTAGATAGCATCTGTTCACTTGCACAAGGAATGGGCCATGCACATGAACAGGTAGTCCACCAAGAGGTGAAGGGTCTAGTTCTTTCAGTGGACAGATCTGCACAAGGGCTCAAGAGCTGAAGAAATCTCGATGCTTCCTACCGTTGCCGCAAGCTTTTTCTATAAATTTCTCCAAGGAGCTGTCCTAGCACAGTCATGAAGGATGCTGTTTCTATTCAGCTGGGGAATAGGTTCTCCACCCAGCCCTCGAAAAACAGCTGAAACCTCAGAGGAAATGGAATATGCAAATACATTAATCATTAACTTCAGTATTAAATGGAGCTTTGTAGTGCACACCATAATCCAATTTCTGGTGAAATCTCATTTTCATGTGTTTCCTTTATCTTATAGAAATATACTAGGATGATATTCCAGTTTTGCTGATTTAGCAGGTATAAGTGGTTGATTTAGTATCACTTTTTCTACAGAAGAACAAACAGCAATCTCACAGATACCGCAAAAACCACAGGTGTGCAGCAGCACATGGGATTTGGTCACATCCTTTCAGAAGCCTTACTCCTTGTACAAATAAACCTTGAAACGTGGTAGATAAAGAAATGAGCTTTCAAGCTATGAAAGCACAGAGACTTCCAGAATTTGAGTCATCTCTCACAGATGGTTTTACACAATTGCACTTCATGTGAAAGCCCTGATACTCTTAAGAACACATTTAGAGCGAAGTATTAATGATTTAGTGACACATTCTTGTCATGAATTAGCCTTAGGTGTAACAAGGATTCATTCTCATACACATCTAGTATTTAATATCTTATAAGGACTCCCTACCATCTCATTAGTGTTTTGAGACTTTTCTTCTTCCAATAATAACCACAATAAAAAACTGGAACACTACAGAAGCGCAATTCAAAACAAATTCTAAGAGAGTTCAGTACTTACACAGCACAAAGAAAGCATACTTAGAGAGGAGGAATAATGAAATCACTTGGTTCAAATTCCCCTCTGCATTGTGGCGCCAGAACTACTGCAGGCAATAAGCAATGCAGGCTCTCTTTTGTGCCACTGTTCAGCAAGCCTTGTTGAGCTGTGTGTAGAACTTTGCTCCTGAATGCAAAAATGGGAGAAGAGATTCTCTTCGAATGTGTATGTTCTTCCCCTTACAGAATCCCATTCAGAAAATACTGATTTTCAAAAGTCACACATATTTAGATGAATGCATCATTCATTTTAGACTTTCCTATATACTGCAGTGTGCACGACATGTAATCATGCATGTTGGGAGCCTTAACAAATCCTAGAAAGTCACTTCTCTATTGTCTTCCTGTTTCTTTCCATGTTACTGTTTATGCACATTCTCTTGCTTTGCACTTCAATCTTCTCCCCCTATGTAAATGCAATCTCCTGCCAGCCAAATTTTGCCTTCTCTGAATGAAAAACGAAAATAAGAAACCTCCTTTTACCATTTTTCAATTCAAACTGCCTGATCTTCTACTGTGTCTGATAAGACACAATAAGGTTTTGATATCTGATGCTTACAGTAGTGTAAATAACACCAAAAATTCATTCTGTGTAATTTAAATGCCATTCAGTGCATGTCAGAGAGATACCTGTGTAGATTGCCTCAAGGTTTCTGATGTTCAGAATCAGGTCAGTGAAATTCTGCATTCAAGGTTAATAAGCAAAATCCTGCATACTCATGTTGTGCACTACCAAAAAACAATAAACACTGCCAAGTCCTAATTTTAGCATGTCTCATACAAGGCTGCTCTGAATAAAGCTAACAACACATAGGTATGACAAGAACTTCACAGAGTTCAAGCATTAAGTACTGAATTTTTCCAAGTCTATTTTCACAGACAATTTGCAACATAGCTTGTGACTTGAAAGGCACTCAGTGCTGGCCTAACTCTGCTCCCACTAAAGTCATCCATGCAGCCCTGTCATCTCTCCCATCAACGCAGGCAGGATAGAGCCAAATGCTTTTGAAAAATCTCACCCTTATTCAACAATAAGAGACAAAATCGACTTTAAAAGATGGCTAAAGTTCACAAGCAAGCATTAAGTTGGGAAATGTCAGATTTAAGCCTCGACATCCACAAGCTGTAATTCAGTCCCTTGTGCACACGCGCTGTGCTAGAGTCTGATTACGTACCCTACATGCTTTCAGCTGCCTCACTCACTGCACCAAGTGGCCGGTGCTCACACATAACGAGGCTTCTTCAGTATTTCACTTGATCCTCACCATTGTGTGCATGGCCTCATTGGCAGCACACAATCCCAACCTGCTTTAAAGGCAGTTATCAGTTTTCTCATAGCAGTGGAGCTCATCACTAGAACACGGGAGTGCATCAGATACTCATCACTTCCTTTCCACACCCTGGTGCATGGTGAAGAGGATATTATCCTCTTGCACAGACAGGGAGCCAACTCAATGATCAAGTTCAAATATTTTGCTAATTTATGGTTTCCAATTTCAGATGCCTAAGATCAGATAATTTTCAGGCTAATTATCCTAAGTTCACATTGTTAGAGCATAGCTCCTATCTAGTTCAATCGCAGCTAGAAACATTAGCACTACTGAAATTCAGAAAAAAGAAAAAAATCAGATTCAGAATTCTACTGAGCAGTTGAACATGGCAAAAAAAAAAAAAAAAAGGCACAAATAAGAACTAGTGGATCTATGAAAAAAAAAAATGGCTAAGCATGCCAGAATCCATAGAAACACACAAGGAAGTTAAGGACCCAATGACAGCATTTTAACCTCTTCTGCCACCAGACCATCTTTCTCTTTCAGAAAAGGTATCTTCTGAGACCTTCAACAACTGGAGACCTAGATAGTAAACTCCCTAATATTACAATCAAAAATCACCCATAGCTTACCCATAATTCACCCATGATTAAAAATAAACAAACATACCCTGAAATACCAAAGACTGCTGTACTGAAAACTTTTAGATTAGACAGTTGGGCTATTTTTTCAAGTCTCTTATTATTTAACTAAAGTATTATTTGGTTGTTTCTTTGGACAGGAAAAGTATCTTTAAGGTGGGTCTATATGTACATTTACACGTGCATGGTTATATGCATTGCTTGATAATACACAGACGTAATGAAAACAGAAGGAATATTTTGGGCACTGTTCCATATTGTGAACCTTTACAAAGCAGTCTAAGATAACCAAAAATAGATGAGTGTAGGAAATAAAAATCCGTTTAGAATTGAACTGTAAAGCCAATGAAAGAGAGTCATTTGGAATCCTTAGAGATGAAGCACTACCTTACTAAATTGGAAAGTATTTCTTGATAGTACAATTTATGGCAGTCAACCAAGGGTCATATACTGCTAGAGCCACAAGAAATAGGAAAGTCCACCTGAAGCATTTCAGGATAGAAACTGTCTTTAGTTTGAGATGCAGAATTGCCAGAAAGACCTTGAGGAAACAGAGGATGGTAAGTATTTTTTTTCAGTACTGATTTTTCCTTTTATCTTTTTAACACAAATCAGTACATGTCCTGAAATTCTTCTCGCTTCAGGAATAAATAAACACATCAAGTTTTAAACCATCTGCAGTGGAAGTGAACTGTTCTTTACTCTAGAGATGAGGCATTTTTCAAGAACACTGTGTGAGTCTGCTTTTTCTTACCCAAGTCAATTATTTCTTTAACCATCAAGAGTTCAGCGGAAAATAATGGCTCTCCATAGGAGAGACACTGCCCAGCATCTCTCTGGAAGCACCTTAGCCTTAAGGTAATTATTTCTTGCTCTCAGGTTCACAGTTTAATGAATGCCAACATACAGAAGGATTCATTTGATGATTTCCATGGCGGCTTTACATTCACAATTATTGGAATGTGTTTTAGGAGCCCTTTCTTTAAACGGCTATCAAACCTCCAGGCCTTTGGAGACCCAATGTCGTCTGATCTTATCCAAAAGAGCAGAGACACAAGCAACTGAATGAATGAATAAAACATTATTAACAGTCTAAAAATGACTGAGCAATATAGGACATATCTACTCCTTGTAACAAACTGCCTAGAGCCAGGCTGACCCTGACCAATAACCCCGACAGCAGAGAACAACACAGCATCGCATGCTCTTGGAGGCTGAAACACAAGAGTGGTTAAGCCCTGAGCAAGTAATTTCATGTTCTTATTAAGCTTTCTTTTCTGCCAAGTGTGGGAAATGCAGTTTACCTACATCACTGAGATATCAGGAGGAATATTTTAAAAAGCAATTTGAAGACACAGACCACAAAGAAAACACGAAGTATTGTTTTGTGACTATTTACAGGATGAAAGAAATAGTTTAGCAGCATGCATCTTTCTGTAAGGGAGCTCTGTTTAAACAGTATAAACCTATAATTATTTTTCTTTACATTTAATAGTATTAATAAATATTTTAGAAGATATTCTGTCCCGAGAGCTTGCAGTACCTGTCACGTTCAAATTAAAACATAAAAGAACACAAATAATCTATGATTAAAATAGTAATTTGGTTCCGTTCTTATACCATGGCTCAAAAAAAAAGACGAAACTCAACAGGATTGCATGGTTCTCTAAAGCCTGAGCAACTGCTGCCTTTGCATTCTTAATACTGACCAGCAGACCTCCCTTGGATTCCTGAAATTAAATGCCATTACTGGACTACACAGCATTTCAAACGTGTTTCTTTCTATTTTGCTACCCTTTTTCAGCTGCTTTCAAAATAAAAAAAAGAGGGAAAATAAATGGCTAGCAAGTGCAAAAAGCGTTTAAGAAGCACTCTTTTTAATACACAAGAAAAGCGACCCTTCAAAGCCCGTGCATAAGCACCTCCATAATTGGATGGATTTTCAAGAGCTCTGAGCATGCAGCAGTCCCCAGTGAGACCAGCTCCTGGATGCTCAACAATTTATCACAACTCAACAGTTTCCCCTCAGGGCGTTATTTACAACTGTGTGGTAAACAGAAAGCTACAACATTTGAGACTGTCATTTTCAGCTGGACTCGTACACTGACGTGTATCAAGCTCCCCTGAAACATCCCCAAGTATTTCCACATGTTTTTTCCCGTGTTTTTTTTTTTTACAAGAAACAGGGCTAACTTAAACAGTCACTGCACGCTTAGGACTCAAATGTCAGGACTGTGCCATGCTGCTAAATGTTACATGAACTAATGATTAATTTACTCTTTTTTCTCATTGGGGTTTTACCTGTTTGTCAGTAAAAGACAGTAGATGATTGCCTGGCCAAAATATGCATTATTTCCAGTTCTCTAATATCACCAAGCAGTAGGCAGCAGTTCAATTTACCAGCAATAATTTATTGCGTAGAATCAAAATTCTGCAAGAAACCTCTTCTCATCTGTTAATTTCAACATCTCCTACAGCTATTTGATTTCCTTCCTGGCCTTTCGTGCTAACTGTCACCTCCTGCCAGATCCCACCTAGCACAGCAAGGCTCTGCAGCTTGCTCAGTGCTCAAACAGAGGAGACTTCAGTGCCATCCACATCCATCTGCCCGCCCCTGAGTGGTGTAGGTGAGAGCAAATGCTACATTACTGGCCTGTTGGCTTAAACAAATACGTGGCTTAATATGCATTTTTGTGTGTATTCTCTCTTCCCTCGCTAGACATGAAAGAAAATGGAATGTAGCAATGGGTAATATTAGCAAGGACAATTAGAGCAAATGAGTACGTCAATGCCACGCTTTTTCCAGGCAAAGGTTTCCACTTGGTTGATTTATTCTTGAGTTAGTTGTAATATCCGTGATGATAAAGAATATTAAAAAAGCTGTTCAACAGTCTTTTGGCTTGGAGCCACGGACTAATCTTCATTTGGTAATTGAAGGCTTATAAGATGGAAATAAACTCTATGGAAACTGTCAAGTCAATGAAAAGTAATGAAGTATAAACATCCGAGTGTCACCTAAATTCAATCTCCTTACAACAACTGTCATCTCTTGTTTTATCACCAGTTGCAGCAATAAAACTAAGTAAAAGTTATGCATTGCACCTGACGAGCAGCCAACCACATGTAAAAGCACAGAGCACATTGTGAATGGCTTAAAGCAAAAAGCAAATTAACTCCTTTTTCCTCACAAAAACAATTTCTCCTTGACTGAGAAAAAGCATTTACTCAAGAAATGGGCCAATCAAAGAAAAATACGTATGTTCAGTAGATATTAGAGGGCGTGCTTCTGGCAACCCCTAAGTATTTGCAACCAAAAATATTAGAATCTGGATAGAACAGAATGAAACATGATATGGAACACCATCTGAATGTTTATCATTGCTCCCTACACAGGGACTCCCCAGAGACAGAACACACTGATTACGGTCTCTCATTAAGTGCTTTCCCAGACCTCCAGAACAGTTATTCTTCTCTGCAGTATTAAGCAGAACTCCTGTATTACAGTTGATGGTGCTTCTCTTTGCTGGAGAAAGAATTCTTTCTCAAACTTTTTCTTACAGGTCAAGAGAAGGATGATAAAGAAGCTGTTTGGGAAACAAAAGCGAAGAGAAACAAGTTCTTGTTTCAATGAGAGGACTTGAAGTAGCCTGAACATCTAGCATCCCACTAAGATCTATTTTAGATCATATTTTTAGCCTCAAGTACATATTATTTCTCAGGTGTTTTTTACACGGACTGTTGAGTTAAAGACTTTGTATCTTCGCGTGCCAAAAACAGAATATATTACTACAGGAGTCAGCCAAGCTCTCTTTTCTTCAGTAAAGCAAGATAAGGAAGGGCTTTCCAACCCCACAGTTTTTGGGATATTAATTGGAAACTGAAAATAACTCTACTTGTGTCACAAATCAGAACAAAACATTTCAATTTTCAGGTATTTAAACCCACAAGAACAGCAATAACAAAAAAGTAAGGAAGCACATTCTGGCTGCAGAAAACAATGTTTAGAACAATGAACTTTCTTGGGTAATTCTCCATCCTCTCAAATATGAATTTACATCCTTTTTGATTACTCAGGTTGATGCAGATACTCAATTTTTTTTAATGTAACTATTTATTTTTTTAAGCAAATTTACATTTTTGGTCCAACCACGTTCAGTGTGGAGATTTGAAAGGTCTCTCAGAATATTTAGAGTTAGGAGATTCAGTGGAAATAGCTCTTTGTGGATGGACTACGTTTTACTGCAAAAAAACAATACACCATAATTTCAAACATCTCTAACATACAGAAAGGTCCTGTAGACTTGAACACTGAAGACTTTAAATCTGGGCTCAGGCTGTGACACAGGCTGTGCGCTATCGATCACTGCAGTCTTTCTGGAACTCACACCAGGCCACTGAAAAGCAAAAAAAAATTGCTCTCTTCTGGTATGAGAGGCAGTACAACAATTTATTTACCGACCCAACCAGATGCTAACTGGTTGCCAAATAAGTTCTCCGATTTATAAGAAACTACAGGAATTTTTAAGAACCTACAGAAATGTCTGAGAAAAATACCAGCCATCATAGTGGCAGGAGACCTACAGTCTCCATGAGCATCCCAGTCATTTCCCACCTCCAGGTCAGGAGAAGACTCGTGTGAACAGTATTTTGCCACATACAAGAGGATGCGAGCTAACAGATGCTCCAATAAATCTTCTGAAGAGACCTGCAACCTTGGTCCAGGGTGCAAACGTGGCCTCATTTACGTTGCGGTCCTAAGCTCAAAGTGCATTTCTGTAAGAGGAATTTGACTTCTTACAGAAATATTTTTCCCAGTCCTGTGAGAAACACACAGAGAAGAGACACTTAAAATATTCAGTTCTTTCTATGATAAAGGCCACATGAAAATGGAACAGGCTGTTTGGAATAAAATTGCTAGTTACAGCTTGTTTGCATTTGCAGGTTTAAAGCCTCAGTTTGCTAGAGGATACTGGGCAGTGCACCTAAGGGATATGCCCATCCTTAACTCTTTTGGCTGCCCTTCGTATTCCTTTCTCTGCATGAAACACCAAGACCAAGACAACAGAGTTGTGCATGGACTGGAGACCAGCCTAATAAACACTGTTCCTTTTTGGTTGGCCTCCTCCTCTTACCAAGTATATAAGGTGGAGGGAGAAGCACAGACAGTGATATAGACTGAGAGAGGAGAAAAACATGCTTAGATTCACTGCTACATCAATATCAGGGGGCTGAGAACAGGATGAAATCAGCAACCCCAGGATAAAGAAAAGGGCAGACTCTTTACTTAATATCAACCTTAAAATCTCAAAGATGTTGTAGGTAGAAAGGTAAATTTTCTCGGGTAAATAAAAAGTAACTCCTTAAATTTTCCTGTTCCTTACATTCCCAAACTGTCCTTTGATTTATCTGCCCAGTTTAAATTTGAGTGTAACATGTAATCATAACATGATTTGCAACAGCAATGTCAAGCATCAATATAATCCATGTAAAGCCATGTATTACACCTTACAAGGGTCAGAACACAGAAAAGAATTCAATTTAATGTAACTGAATGCTCTGCAGATTAATTTCACCAAGATTAATCTCAAAAAGTCATTACATTCAACAGACCAGCATTCTCAGCAATGTTTGTAAATGGACTTTTGCATTAGACATAGTGGGACACAAAATATGAAAAAGAAGGCTACTACTATTGTTAGATTCTACTAAGCTACGAAGTGTCTGGATTGCTTCGGTAGCGGAAACATGGTTTAAATACAAATTTCCCATAACACAGAATCTTAGAATAGCCAGGGTTGGAAGGTACTTCAAGGATAATCAAGCTTCAAATCTCCTGCCACATGCAGGGCTGCCAATCTCCAATCTAATAGGCTGTCCATAGGGCCCCATCCAACCTGGCCTTGAACACCTCCAGCCTCTCTGGGCAGCCTTTTCCAGCACCTTACCACTCTCTTGGTAAAGAACTTCCCCCTGATATCCTGCCCAAATCTCCCCTCCTTCAACTTAAAACCATTTCCTCTTGTCCTGCTACTATCAACCCTTTCAAAGAATTGGCTCCACTCCTGTTTATAGGCTCCCTTTAGGTTCTGGAAGGCTGTAATGAGTTCACCTTGCAGCAAACAGGAGAAGATAATGCTTATTACACTTAGGACAGAAATTGAAAATTAAGAAATATTTTAAAAATTGCTCCCACCTTGAGCAATTCCTTTAATCCAGTGCCACACTGTCTCAAAATAATAAAGAACCTGAAGTTTTTGCTTACTACCTCCCTCAGATTATGTCATCTACAATGCAGTTAAGTTTTATACAGCTAGTAAATGATTACCTGTCTCTTCCTTCTCTCATTTTAATATGGGTTATTCGGCCACAACTTTTCCCTCTAAGTCCTTGAGTTTGTCTCTACAAGGAGTCACAAAATGCTGCATATACATTTAAAAATAGCCTGTTTGCTCCTGGTCACAAAAATAGGAAGATCAAAGTGCGAGGTTATCAGTGTACTCAAGGCTGGTTACAACTTAATGTAATGTGCATTAAATCCTACAGGTGTATGAAGGTGAAACAGCATTCCCATTAAACTCTGCACGATAAGAGTTGAGAGGTTGGTTGGTGTGTAATTAAGCTAAATTAAAGACCCAAAACATACATCAAATAATATGCCACTGTATACATTCACCCCTGCCTCCCCCCCCAGTTAGATGTTTATTATGGTATCTCTAACAAGCTAAATTAGCAATAAGTTAATGTCTAAGTTGTGGATTCACTTCTGGAAATAATATACTACAACTAAGCCTTAAATATCTGCTACAAACATAAGTGAAGGTAATGGAGTCAAAAACTGCAGACTAATTGTTTCCGCTGAAGGCTTATTATCTCTCCAATTTCAAGCTCAGCAGCAGTTTAGCAGTAATACAAGCTACTTTTGTCAAGGCACTGTCAGCCTTCAGATGAAATTCACTTTCAGTTCTGTCTCTGTTAGATTTATAAGTAACAAAAACAGCCATTTGCTTTCCAGGCTGACAAAGGTAAGGAGGCAAGCAGAAGGGTTAATGAAAAACAAAACATAATTCAACAACCAACAGTTGAGTCCTGAGACACAGAGATTGCCTCGTTTTCTCTCCAGCCTCTCCCACCACAGCTGCTGGAGTAGCCTGGAGGCATGGCCATGACGCAGGGGTGTTGAACACGAGAAGACCTCAAAATGGAGTCCTTGTTATGCACCTGTGACCAGCTGTTACCCAGCAGGCTAGGACAAATCCCGCTCTGAGATATGCTCTATCTGCAGTTTCCACCTGCAGCTCTGATCACAAAACCGTATCTCATAATACTAATAGCCATACACTGCCAGACCAACGCCGGACATCATCCAGCACACAGGTTCTCTCGCAAAAAAACTCTACCTCAACAGCAGCAAGGGCACTATCAGGACACCCTGCTTCACCCATGGCTTGTAGGCTTCAGTCTTGGCTCACAGCTTCAGCCTGACTTGTGAGGAAGAGATGTTCCATCAGCCCACAGACCTTGAACTTCACCCTGCTTCTCTCGCCCATCTGCCTTCCTCTTCTGAAAGGTTTTGTTCTTATCCTCAACCACACATATCTCTGGCTTATCATTATCCCTTTACTCACTTCCCCATTTCATCTCTGTTGGCTCCTAATTATACCACAGTATTCCTACTGAAGAAAAAAATCAAATTACTCCTTCTCGGAAAAGGTCTTTCTGCATTATGCAAGAGAGAGCTGAAAGATCTGTATCTTATCTTCAAGTTCCCAAAATCTTAGAATCAGATGCAATCCCAAAATTCTTTATATTTTCTCTCTTTCATTTGCAAGTCTGCTTATAACTATTCAAAGTCCTGCTAGGATTTACTTTTACTCTTGATCTCATCCTGCTGAAATTCTTATTCATATCTGATGCTTCAGAATGAGTTTTAACTTTCAGGACTTCTCCTCTAATATCTCTCTAAAGAGATATATATGACTCTAAATATCGAGGAGCTCAGCTGTGGAAATACTAAATCAGGGCTTGAACCAGTCAGTGATTGAGCACCTGGTGGGAAGGCAGGACCTACCCAGGGCAGTTCAGCTGCATGCAATGCCCCTGAGTGACCAGAAGGATGGAGCTGGGACTCTGCACTTGCTGCAGCCTTGGACCTTGCTGCTCTGCTATTATTTCTATGCTTTCCATCACGTTATAGCATCTCCCTAACATCTCAAGTACTCACTTGTGCAGCCTGAGCTACTACAGCATCTCAGAACCTCACATCAGGAGACTGTGCTTTTCCTTTCAGTGTAAGGTAAAAACAAACAGAAGCTGCTGACTGTCACCATAGGGGCCCTAAGTCTAACACATCTGTTCAGAGCCATAAGGGAAGTCAGCAGCACAACAAGCACTAAATCCCATGCTCTGACCACTGTACCATCCCTCACAGCCACCTCCACATTCAGACTTGGCTCTTTCATCAGAAACTGATATTAACTCAGCCTTCCGTTCTTGATCACTTTCAAATATAGTTCCCTCTCCAAAGTCATGTTCTAGAAAGGCTTTGAAAACTTGCTGAAAGTGCTCCCCTCCTTTCTCTCACTTTTGCAATCTGCTTCTCCATATCTGAAGCGGCCCACTGGAGAAGAGGTGAGCTCAGCTTTCCTGTTCTGTTGCTGCCAGCATTCACCCTTCTCCAAATCTATTTCATCTACTTAGATCTCACTTTAGAATCAGGGAAGGAAGATGGAAGGACAAAAGACAGTATAAAAAGAAAGAAAAATAGAAAGGATCAAAGATCAAAAGACTGGAATACAAAGCATACAGAATGAAGTACATAAATAATAAATACTATTGTACTTTATATCATTTAACAAAAACTACCCTTTTCTCACATCATCCCAAGTGACCACGATTCATAACAATGTAATGCATTATAAAGTCATAAGGAAGCTGTATTAAAGGCTTAAAAACTGAAAGCAAGCAAAAACATTGTTCATAAAATAACTAGCAAAGAACAGCACTGATAATGGTCCACAACTGAACTAAGGAATGGAATTGTCTGCAGTAAGAGTTGAGGGAAAAAAAAAGAAAAAGAAAAAGAAAAAAAAAGAGTTTTTTCTTGTTGAGTTCAATCCCAGTCTCCTAAGCTCTAGATAAATGAAACAACTTCAGAGACAAATTCTTCTGTCTTGATCCATCAGCAAAAGAAAGACTTAATGAGAAAGACTGCAACATAAGATATAGAACCACAGAATCGTTTGATTTGGTAAGGACCCTTGAAGGTCATCTAGTTCAACTCCCCTGCAATAAACAGAAATTGAGAGAGCAGCACTCAACCAATACTGACACAAGGACAAGTGGCTGAGCACATAAAATGGGCAGTCTCCACTTGATCTGTCACACTGTAGCTACAGTTCAAAGTTCACACAATCTCAAGCATCCAAGGGAATCTTCATTCCTTTGCTCATCATACCTATAGCTCAACAGCCACAATGCAATGTTGACGCATCCGAGGCCTTCCAGAAGAACTTCCATTTCAGTACTGAACACCAAAAAAGCTCTTCTTACAGCCTTCTCCTTCTGAGATTTCACCATTATGCCAAACATGTCCCTTTCCATCTCTGTCTCCTTCTCCTTATTTCTCACTTGCCTGTGTTCCTCATAGAAAATTATCAGCTTGAAAAGACTGCCAATGTGATGCAATTTCATGTTCTTGAATACAGTGTTCTCAGGAGCACAATTACGGAAATTTAATCTCTTGAGAAATAGAGCAGATATTAACAGAATGAAATACAAATGATCTCTAAAACTTCCTGAAGAAAACCTCTGTTGAATCTACAATAAGATATGTAATTTACAAAATTGTTACCAGGAAACAATGGT
Source organism: Meleagris gallopavo (assembly GCF_905368555.1). NCBI lineage: Eukaryota > Metazoa > Chordata > Aves > Galliformes > Phasianidae > Meleagris > Meleagris gallopavo. The sequence continues at coordinate 7,427,176 of NC_139409.1, read as the reverse complement.
ATTGTTTCACATCAACAAAATTATGTCTTAAAAAAATTCTGCACTTCAACATTTAATACTAAACACTTCCATTCAACATCTCATACCAAACACTTCCATTAAAACAAACAAAGAAAGCCCAACAACTTGGTTTTCCATGCAAATCATGAGTTAGGTTTCTACTTTTTCTTTCCTCTTTGCCAGACACCTTCTGCAAGTGGACAGTGCTCTGTGATTTCTGCACAGCTATAATAGTCAAAGCAAGAATACTGCAGCAAATCAGCAAGAAAGACTGATTCTCATGAGCAGAGACTCACCTTTGGGATATGACAGCTTTCAATTCTAGCCAAGAATGCAGGAATTTTGCTATTGCAAGTCCCTGAGATAATATGCTAAATTAGCTCATCTCCTGGGAGATTCACTCCCACCTGTTCAACAGCCCCAGGCCAAGCTCTTTCCTGCCCACTGTTGAATCTAGGTAGCACAGAGGTATGTCACAGTGCTCCTCAATTATTCTCCATGGATTTTATGCCACTAAGGTGCTGCAGTGGGGACTGTGACTATGCCAGCTAATAGCACCATAAATCAGAGCTCTCTTGTAATGCTTTTGGGGCTTGGTTTGCTTCTGAACACAAGCTTGTAACGCAGTATCTCAAACCCTTAAAACACAGAGGATTCACCACTGTCTCTTTTTGGTCTAGCATATGCTGGAGATGCTACTGAAAAATGGAAGGGCAAAGTCCCTTCCCTATTTCAACAGATAAAATTCAGTTATAATATGCACCTGAACCTACGCTACTGCCTGCTTACAAAGTGGAGAGATCCTGCACTCTTTGGAGACGATTTCACATGATGTAAGGAGGCTTTAAATTCACAGAGAATCAGGATTGTTGCAGCCTTTCAGTAAAGCCTGAACTAACCAAGATACCGGGCACCCAGAAACACTGATTTGCTGGACAGACCTCAGATGAATACAGCAGATCTGAATCACAGAATCATAGAATGGCCTGGGTGGAAAAGGACCACAGTGATCACCTAGTTTCAAACCCCCTGCTATGTGCAGGGTCTCCAACCACCAGACCAGGCTGCCGAGAGCCACATCCAGCCTGGCCTTGAATTCCTTCAGGGATGGGGCATTCACAACCTAAGTCTGAAATGACTTAAGTCATGCCCCACTGGCTTCCTTTTGGATGAAGCTAAATGAGAAAGAGCTGTTCAATCAATAATTGACACCCACACTGGTTTAGAACTGGCTTGAAATAACTCCCTCTTGAAGATCTGTATAATACAAGCTTTTGGACCTCAGCAGCACTTCTCTCACCCTCACGGTTCCGCACAACTTCCTAATGTAAGCACAAACATATCTTTGAGTTTAATCTACTCCAGGAATGAAATGGCAGCACAGGACTTGGATTCCAATGGTTGGAGCTATTTATGACCTTGAAGGAAGACAATGGCACACATAGGGATTGGACTCCTTTTGCTACCACAATTCCAGAATGACCTAAATTATAACTATCTATCTATGGAAAAAGCCTGCACAGTGTACACTTCTTGTCCTATTTGGACAGTTTTTAGCATAGTATATTGGATACTCCAACTGTACTCATTTTGCAACGTACTACAGGCTATTTCTGTGAAGTACAGAGGGGCATGAAATATTCATCTCTCCATCCTCTTATCCCTGAGCCTGGCCTAGGTTTTCCAAGGCAAGTATGTTCTGTCTCCATTTGAAAACACCTATCATCTGGATTTTCATCTGTTCTGTAAAGTTCAAAATTGATTATCTTAATGACAGTTAATAGCCAGAACTGTTCTATTGATCTGATGCTACTCCTCCACGGACCCCACTTCAAAAACGGGCAGTCACTGAGCTATTTTGTCTCCTTACTTAATATTTGGCCTCGTACACAGAGTTGCATGCGAACAATCATCAACAATGTTGTCTGGGACATGAGTATATTTGGAGCAGGATATTGCTCCCTCCAAGTCTACAACAGATCTCTTCTACGTAGAAAAAAAAAATGAGAACAGTCATTTATTCTGAGTGTTATTAACCAATCATCCCTTGAATATGTTTTATAAAAGGTGAATACACCACTGAAAGAAGGCCAGCTAACAGTTCCCAAGACTAAGACCAAGATTCATTCGTCCTCTCCAGCATGATCCTAAGACTACTAGGGCCTGCAGGGTTTTCTAGGGACTTCTGAGCACTTGGTAGAGCAGAAAGCCAAATGTAATCACTCACAATGCACTGCATCCATCTCTAACTATTTGAACTAGAAAACCTCAGCTGTGGCAAAAACCACAGAGATGGCTGCACCCAACTTACATCTTGACCAACAATCCCAATATGACTGCAGGAGACCCGATTACACATCTTACAAGACGTTTTCTGCTCGTGATGCCCAAAAGACTTAAAGTTCAGCACCATGAAATTGAGTGGTGTGGAGATAAATCATTAAAATGCCAAATAGTTTAACTGGTTTGCAGGCAGGCAGTATTGCTTATCAGGAAGAAGCTACAGAAAAGCTTTCAACTAACAAAGGGAAGAAAAGGATGCTTATTCCCTGGCTTCAAGCAGGTTAGACAGTGCATTGCTTACCTCCATATCCTAATAATCTTTTGACTGTCACTATATTTGCAAATCTCAGAGCAGAGCCTTCATTTCTGCACCAACGCATGGCTCCGAATTAAATTTTTAACTTATGCCCAAAGCCCTTCTGCAGATGTTCTTTAAACTTTCCCCACCCTGTTCCTACAGCATCTTTTTGCACCCAGTTTCTGCTTGGGTCAACATGGTAGGACACAACCAATGTGTCACTTGCCTACCTCTGCGTCCCAAGGATGTCACAGCGAGGGATACTGAAAAGGGATGGTCTCATTTCCTCTATGACAGCAGCAGCTGCTTCTGAAGCCTCAGTTCTCTACAGACCAGCACTTTGTGTTCAATTTTCTCTCAGCAACATTTTTCAATTTCTTGACCATTTTTATGCAAGAAAAGAACCTTGGCAATCCTTGAAACACAGAAGCTAATTTTCAGCTGGAAATAGAATTTGGATAGAGCCTTTTTTCAGTTATGAACTATTTCAAATAGAGTAAAGGTTTAGATCTGCGCTTGGTGTGAGAAGATAAAAGTGCACAGAAATCAATGGACACAGATTAGATTCAACATCCCACTGCAAAGCCCATTTTACTAATAACATACTTTGAAAAGGAAAAAAAAAAAAATAGGAATGAGCAAAGTTGCTTGTAGACCCAAACATTAATATTCATCAATATCATTGATATTTATATAATGCCTGATAGCTCTACTTCATGCTCATGCTGGGGCAGAGCTGAGAGAGTATGTATTTTCAGACTATTTAAGAATACCATATGGATATAACTGCAACTCAATCACGTAGAGAATACATTCAGTCAGCATTCTGCATAATACTAGAGACCCATTCTGGACATTTTGTACTTTACAGAGGAAGAGTGAAGCAGCAAAGCAGTGGGAAGTCAGTAGTAAGATGGCATTTGGCAGGTAACACCACTTGCAATAAAAGCTGTGCTCCTTTATAAAGGGCAACCAACCCGTGCTCCTTGAGTTACCAAACTTGACACTTCTACACGGTTTGAAGAAGCCTTCTTTGTTCAGCAGAGGCTGCTGTGCACCTCTTCCTCCCAGAAACACAGCCAGACTGACTGCAAGGAGCAGCACACAGAGACACAGATCAGTATTCCAGTAGCAGTAGAGCACGGTAGAGGTGAGATCAGTTCGAGCCATTGTTTCTTCACCCTCCGTACTAAAGTTGTTTTCCTCTTGTTTCAACAGAATCTTTAAGCCTGCCTTGGCCATTAGTGAAATGTCACCATGCCAGTGGAGAATTTATGATGCTGCTTGTGGTGTGAGGGTACCCTAGGAATTCCCACACCTTTCCTTTTGCTATTTCCCTAAAAAGATCAAGTCCAAAAACCACATACATACATAACCAATGTGCGAGGCTCTCAGCCCATGAAGTCAGGAGGAACTATTTTAAGAATTAATTTGTGCCCTGAGAGATCTGTTTAAATTATCCTCCTGTGCTGTCCTAACCAAAGATAAGAGCAGAGAACTTCCAGTGTTTGGGGAAGGACGAAGGAGAGACGTGGATGCTCTGTGCACCCACAGGCAGAGGGAGAACACTGGAACTCCAGTGCAGCTGTGCTGTCCCTTGTGTCACCACCTCTAACCATATCTGCCATTTACAGCTGAGGATGTATGTCACTTTTTTTTTTTTTTCCTGCTGTTTTCTTTTTTTTTTTGACAGGGAAAGTTTAGACTTCATCCTGTTTGGGTTAAGTGCTGTTAAATAGGAATGTTCTCAAAAAAAAAAATCAGCCCCAAACAGGCATGGCAGAGGAAATTAAGTCTTTAACTTTGCTATCCCTATAGAAACACAAAGAGCACTGAATATAAGCCAGAAAAAGAATTAAAGGACTTCAGTTCAGATACGGTGTCAGCACTGCAGTTTTCCATCAGGTCCATGGGAGCTTTATCTCCTTTGTGGCCCTACAACACTGACTGCACATGCTGTACCCTGGGGCATCCCTCCAAGGAAACATCACCCCCCCAAAATCTCTGAAAGTGCTGCACAAAGTCAAGAGCCAAACCCCACTTTTGCACTGTTCCATCCGCCTGCAGAATGACCACAACCCTCCTGCAGCAAGAAGGGGCCTCTGTCCCAGCACTCTGCCCCACACATGCACATAGGGACCGAGATACGGAGCAAAGCTCTGCAGCCCAAAGGAAGAGGTGCAGTCAGATAAAAATAGCACAATTCACCCCCCCCTTTCCCCCACCCAACCCTTCAAGCCTCCACGCACACCGACAGCAGACCTTGAGCTCAGATGCACAGCACTTTCCTCCTGCCACTGACTGGTGACTCAGTTGACAATTTCAGGAACGCACACCAAAATAAAATAAAATTCAAAAATCACACAAGAAACACAGAGCTACACGACACAAGTCTATATTTGTTTGAAATCGAGGAAAAGAAGCATTACCTGATCCTGCTGCTGGGCTTGTTTCCCTGATGCATTTTGCTCCTTGGCTGTAGTCATGCTCACCTATTTGTGCCCACCGCAGTGGCAAACAGGATTGGAACGTATGGATGTGTGTGTGTGTGAGTGAGTGTGAGCTGGTCTGCGTGTGCTCAGACATACACACACACACACACACACAGACTGGAGGGATGAGTAACTAGTCCAGCACTTAATCACCAGCTGAGAAATTTCCCACCCCCGCAAAATCAAAAAAAAAAATAAAAAAGGAAAAAAAATAGAAAATAAATAAAAATAGAAAATAGTAATAATAATAAAAAAAACCCTCTAGTCTAGCTGGCTTCCCCTTTGAGCGTCTAAAAATCAAAAGCAGGAGCAGATAGAGAGAGAGAGAAAGAGAGAGAGAGAGAGAAGGATGCTGTGGGGGGCTCCTTCAATTAGCAACAGCCTCTGCAATCGTCACAGAAACAATGATAACTGCTTGGCAACCGGAGACGGGCAGCCGGGAGGCAGAGCCGCGCTCCGCTCTCCGCACCTCCCCGCCGGCAGCCCCCGCGCTGCGCATGCCCCGCCGCCCCGCCGCCCCCGCGCACCGTGCCGCCCGCGCGTCGTCCTGCGCGGAGCGCGGCGCTGCGGGAACCCGATGGGATGCTGAGAGCGGAGGTGCTCCCAGCCCCCCTCTGTGAGTCCCTAATGGGATGGGGTCACTTTCTAAGTCTCTTATTGCCGCTGTCACTCACGGAGGGTGTTCTGTTCTCTCTCCCCAACGCAGCAGAGCTTTTCGCACAAATAGTCCTTCCCAACCCTCCCGCCTGGCTGTCGTAACCGAGGCGTGCTTAGGTGTTGCCTCTGCCCATGCAAAAACTTGGAGCGACGTGAAGGATGCTGTAATTGGGACAGGGACTGATGCGGTCCCACGCTCACCTCCACACCGGGCGCTCTGACGCTGCCGTGGTGCTGCTTTCCATCCCAACACCCCCTGCATCCTGCCCACAGCCCTGCTCTGTGCTGCAGGACAAAGCTCAGTGTCCTCTCAGGAGTGATACTGGGATCTGTGCTGAGTCTGCAAATCACCAGCTGAGGAATACCAGGGTATTTATCCAGCAAGCGATTACGCCTCATTTGACCCCTAACGTTATATTGCTGGTAATGCTACTAGGTTGCATTAACCACGAACTCCACTGGATGCAATCCATGGCTTTGCTGGATGCCATCATTCCTTACACTCAGGGTGAATTTGATGCTCAACTGAGCTTTGCTAGAGCTCAGCTTCCAGCCACCACTAAGTATTCCTGTGTTTCCACCATCATATAGCACGCCAGTTCATGGAAACCACAACACAAAAAGTCTGCAATGCGTAAATGTGCTGGTAGGAAACTGGACAACTTCACTCGGTCCCAGCTGTCAGCATCCAGGAACAGCTCATTAGAGGAGTGAATAGCACCTCTCGAGCAAGAAGCAGTAATTTACACTTAAATCTAACAGCTTGTGTCAACCTCTTGCTGGGTTGTACTATGACACAGTCCCAGCTTACACTGCAATTTCATCTCTTTAGTCTCAATAGTTTTAGTCACAATGTGTTGTAGATGTTGTTAGTGAGGTTATTTCCACTCAGGTATTTTTCCCCAATCGTATGAACAGAATTGCTTTCAAGGGCTGTACAAGTAGATTGGTTTGAGTTTTTCAGTTGCCTTGGTCTGTTTTCCCACCTGTTGTGGGCAGTAATGGAGTCTCGCTTTACTCCACAAATTTGCTGTCTTTCTTCCCAAGAGGAATTCAAACATAACAAAACTGTTTGGGTTTTGCACTTCCTCACTGTATGTCCTGGATATCTCTGCGAAATGGATTTTCTCACTGCATGAATCATTCTCTGTGTCCCTGACCCTCACTTAAACTACACTTCTACTGAAAAGATGTATAACTCTTTGTGTCTGTTAGCCACTGTTAGCCCTTGCACACCCTCTCCATGCACATTCAATTCTCTTGCAGCCAGCAATGTAAGACACGGTTTTCACTAGCTCTGCAAATGGCCAGACCTACATTTTAAGGTTTTTTTGGTTTTTTTTTTTCCTTGTTGTTTGGCACATAGGAAGTTAATTGTGCTAATTAGTCCAGCAGTTAGCTATACAAACGCATATGGCTTAACCTCATTACATAGGTGCCTTACGACCGAGTGTTCCCACTGCACATCCGAGTGTTTTGGCACAGTTATTCCAGTGTTACTGAAGCTCACTGGTCTCTCTGCATGGTGGTATCTCTCTGCCTTCCCTGCCTGTACAGGGGGTCTCACCCCTTCAGATGGCCACGAATCATCTGCTGGGGTTGAGCCCTGATTCTCATCCTGTAATAGGGGAAGATTAATCATTCATAAGATTTCAGCCAAACAATAAAGTTGGGACCTTACCACCAGTGTGGAGGTCACACTGCATGGCCTCACCCTGCTGATGTGCGAGCAGATTACTCCATGCCTGTTAATGAAGGCTGGATATTAGGAAAAATTTCTTGTCAGAAAGATTGATAATGCAGTGGCACAGCCTGCCCAGGGAGGTGGTGGAGTCATCCTCTCTGGAGGTGTTCCAGAACCATAGAGATGTGGCACTGAGGGACGTGGTCAGTGGACATGGTAGGGATGGGCTGATGGTTGAACTAGATGATCTTAGTGGTGTTTTCCAGCCTTAATGAGTCTATGATTCTATGTTCCAAATGCCAGCTACAGTCACCCAAATAGCATCTCCATTGAACATCAGTCAGCTGCTCCAGCACTGTGGAAGGACAAACATTTCCCTCCCACCAGAAAAGGAACCTTTGCCAGGTAGAAGGACCTGATCTCATTCTCCTGAGACCAGCAGGAACAGAACTGCGCTATGGGAGCATTCTCAGAACGCTCCCAGGAATTCTTGGAGGCCATCTTCATCACCCTCACCATCACTACCACAACCATTATGCCCTCTCATGCTCCAAGACTGTTGTGAGCCTTGTACGTTGCAAATGGAACATAACGCTGCAATGGTTCTTAAAGACAAACCAAACTAAAACTTTTAAAGTCATTGCTATGAGCTCCCATGCACTCTTGGTAGCTAAAACACAATAAGGATTGTGTCTGACCACCCGTTACAGCAAAGTATGCTAGAGAAAACAGCAGTTTGTTATTTTCGCCCCCAAATGGTTCAGATCAGTTTATTTGATCCACAGGTGGATGTTTCTGCTAACTGTGAATGCAGAGCAGCCCCTTTGCAGAAGCAGGGATGGGAGATGGTGCAGAGCATTCCCATCTGCTATGTGTTACAGAGGGCAGATCCAAGAGCAGCCTGTGCTCGCAGGGAGTCCACCAGCTGCACACATCTGTTGGAGGGAATAGAGACTGAGCAGGGACGTTAATAAGCCTGCTGCAGTAGCAGGTAGAGGTACTGGATGCAGAGCCCTTCTCCTCCTTTGAAACCTAGGGTTCTGGCTATATCACTCCAGGTTATTAATTCCCCCCTCATTACCACATCAAGGAAGTTGAAGCCAGTGTGCAGAATGGATAGAAATGAATCCTACTTGATTAACTACACTTTCCTACAGCCTGCTAATGTTCTCCCCTCTCCAGATGAGGACCAAGTCCCAGATGAAGAGCTACATATCTGAACTTTTTAGTGGAGCTAACCCATTAGTACCTGCAGTGCTGTAATGTGCTGCCTCCAGCAGAACACACCACACGATCTGCTTTTGTACATTCAGTCACCCTGAACTCCTCACTCAGCACAGACCACTTCCCAGTGGTTTGCTTTCGGCTCAGGGAAGACACACAGCTCAGGAAAGCACTCTGGCAATTTATGGCAATGTAGAAACATACTCCTGGGTAGGTTACAAAGGAAAAGTCCTAAAAGCTATAGTTTTCAGGATACAGTGTTTTGGAGGTAGCAGATGTTAGTGAGACAACTCAGTAAGAGAGACAGACTGCCAGCACAGACACCCACAGGGAGAAGGTGAGAGGAGCATGTAGAAATGTTGTAGGCATGGATTTTAACATTCAGACATTTGAAAGGTGATTGATGTAGCTTGGATCAACACAAATCCACAGAATACAAGGTGAGCTGAGCTCAGTAGAAAGCAGTGCTGCTTTCCAGCAGGGAGATAGAAGGATGGGGACATGAGCTCTCTCAGCAGTTCCTGCAGTAACTGTCTGGAAAAAAGGTCCATGTCATTTATGAAAGCCAACTGTATCTTGAGCTGCATCAAAAGATGCGTGGTCAGCTGGTCGAGGGAGGTGACCCTCTCCTTTCTTCTGCACTGTGAGACCTCACCTGGAGTACTGTGTCCAGATGTGGAGACCTCGGTACAGGAGAGACATGGACCTGATGGAGCACATCCAGAGGATGGCCACAGAAATGATCCAAGGGATGGAACAACTCCCCTGCGAGGACAGACTGAGAGAGCTGGGGCTGTGCAGCCTGGAGAGGAGAAGGCTCAGGGAGACCTGAGAGCGGACTTTCTGTATTTAAAGGGGACTGTAGGAAAGAAGGGGACAGACTCTTTAGTAGGGTTTGTTGTGACAGGACAAGGGGAAATGGTTTCAGACTCGAGGGGAGATTTAGACTGGATGTAAGGAAAACATTTTTTATGATAAGGACAGTGGAGCACTGGCACAGGCTGCTCAGAGAAGTGGTGGATGCCGCATCCCTGGAGATACTCAAGGTCAGGCTGGACAGGGCTCTGAGCACCTGATGGAGCTGTAGGTGTCCCTGTTCACTGCAGGGGAGTTGGACTTGATGAACTCTAAAGATCCCTTTCAAACTAAATGATTCTATGATTCTATGTTCTTCTTAAGAGCATGGCTAGAGAAATCCAATTAATCCCCAAGTCTGACTTTATAAATTTGCAGCTTCCTGATTCTCCCACGGCTCCAACTTTTCTAGAGGATGTCAAAGAGTGGGGAATGAGAGGGATGGTTCTGTGCAATGCAGGCTGTCCATAGCATTATTATGGTTCTGCAGATGTGCCAAGCCATGCTGGACCAACTATTTGCAGTCCCAGTGACAAAAATATCACCAACCAAAAAAGCAATGGCATATCCCCTATAGATCCTACCAGAGATCATGGTAAAACCAGAAGGGTTGCAAGGTTAAAAAAACTCTCTGTATAGGATTTTATGCTTTTAGAGGCAATCTCGGAATCATTAAGATTGGAAAAGACCTCTAAGATCATCCAGTCCAACCAATAGCCCACTGCCCACGTCCCTCAGTGCCACATCTCCACCGTTCTGGAACATTCCCAGGGACGGTCACTCCACCATCTCCCTGGGCAGCCTGTGCCACTGCATCACCACTCCTTCTGAGAAGAAATGTTTCCTAATATCCAACCTGAACCTCCCCTGCCGCAACTTAAAGCCAGTAACTCTCATCCTATCAAAAAAGCAGCAAGATATACTGACTGTTCATTCTGGAAGTCTCTGCTCTGTGTTTGTCTGAATAAGCTTTGGAGAGGGAGAACTGAATTTTGTTTTGAAAGTACAGTTTGTTGATCTCTGCCACCCCTCTCATGTTGTCTCCAACATGTTTGTTCTACGAAAGAAGAAATGACAAGTGAGTCTTTATGTCCAGGTAAATCTTTAGAGGCTCCACTGAGTGGCTTAGGGACCCATTCAGATGATTTCTAAGATTTCAAAGGTTTTCTGAGTGTGCTAGAGGCAATAAAAGACTATGAACACAGTTACAGATAAAAATACACCACATTTCCATTACCCATGGCCAAGATCATTAAGAAAACAATTTGATGTGGTATTTTCCCTTAACAGATCAAAACCAGTTTATCTAGTCAATGCCTCAATTAGGCACATCAATGAATATCTGTTCCTACAAGGAGAGCACTTAAAAATGTTTCTACAAGCTTGAAAACTAGTTATCTGAGACAGACTTCCTCTATTTGCAGCAGAGGACACAGAGACAAGGGGCATGGCAAGAATAACTCATGGGTCTATGGAACAGTCCCATGGTGTTGCCTCTAGTTGTGCATTATAGGAGCTTCTCTCAGGTGCATTTATTTATTTTGAACATGGAAGTGTGGTTTAAATTGATCGTAACAGGTTTATCTGCTGCACAATATTCTGCTGTTTTCAGTTTCTTGCTGCTGCAGCAAGTTCCAGGATCTCTCAGTTCATGGTAAACAAATGAGACAGTGCTAGGAGGCAAGCTGTGAAGAAGTCTGCTCACTTGTGTGCAGCGTAGAGCTATTCTGCACGGCACTTCCCTGCCTAAATTGGAGCATATCTCTGAGGAGCACGACCAATACCTCTGCCCTACTCACTTCTGCATTATATCTCCACTTTGCTCATCCCAAAGATCAAGCAGGTGTACCTAGTGTCAGACTTTCCTACTTCGGTTTTTCAACAAAATTCTTTCTGACCATACGTCAGCACATACATTTTAATACACCATTACAACTCTAAAGGCACATCATTAGCAGTGCCATATTGGTTTGGCACTGTGTTACTGCTGCAAGAAATACGGATAGTATTGCTGGTTTTTCCCTTCCCCTCTCTCTGGTCCTGCTAGTGTGACCTTGGCAGCTGTAATGAACAGATGCCTCTTCCTTGCTTATGTGTGCAAGAGACTTCTGAGGGCCCAGCTCCTGTGCCAGCTGTGAATCGTCTCCAAATTGGTTTTTCAGACTTTTCCTCCTCACATATTAAGTCTGGCTTAATATTTTTGTTCCCCATAATCTCGGATTGATTTTCCATTTCCCCCTCTCCTGTTATTTTTTGAGTGTAGCTGAGTCCCTTCCTCATTGCTTCAGCATAGGTGCTTTCTGGCTGTTTTAGAAGAGAGTGCAAGGATTTGGTTCTCTGCTCCCTATTAATTTATATATATATATATAAAACTTAATTTTTTCAAATAGCCACAATCTATATTTCATAACTGAAACATTCAAGTCAGCGAAACGGTAGATGTGGCACTGAGGAATCATCAGTGGGCATGATGATGATGGGTTAATGGTTGAACTAGAGGATCTTTTCCAACCTCAGTGATACTATGAAATGAAAAAGAGACCACTAGAGAAGAGAAAACAGGGAAGACAAAAAAAAATCTCCCCCAAGTTACCCACAAATAGACAATCCACATTTCTAAACAGCTACAAACATATTATTCTATTTAGTAGCCTACAGCTTGGAAAAGGGAGAGTCCTGTCTTCATTTTTAGCTACAACAATGATTTATAGGGTATATAAATGATCTGCATATAAGATGATGACTGGTTTAAATGTAAATGTTGTGAAAGACATCTTATGTAAGCACATACAATTGCCTGAGAGATCCTTATACATAAAAGCCACAGCTGGAGCAAGTGGCTTTTTAAACATTTGCTTTATGAAGCAGAATTTTCTTTGCAATGGTTGTTATTTTTCATTTACTTTTCCATCAGCTTTAAACAAAAAGAAAAGGAAGAAAAAAAATACTTGAACTTACAACATGATCTGTATACTTTCAGTAATGGAATTCTGCAAAACATTGATGCTGTTAAGGAGATGGATGCATATAACATACATTCATTTTAAAAGTGTGGTATTTCTTAGCTTCATAGAACGGCTTAGGTTGGAAGGGACCTTAAAGACCACTGAGCTCCATTCACATGCTGCAGGCTGGCTGCCACCCACCAGATCAGAGCCCAGGGCCCTATCCAACCTGGCACTGATCATCTCCAAGGATGGGGCATCCACAGCTTCTCTGGGCAGCAGTGCCAGGGCCTCATCGCTCCTTCAGTAAAGATTTTTTCCCAAACATCTAACCTAAACAACCCCTCCTTTAGTTTAAAGCCATTCCCCCTCGTCCTATCACTATCAGACTGTGTAAAAAGTCAGTCCTCCTCCTTCTTACAAGCTCCCCTCAAGTACTGGAAGGCCACAATGAGGTCTCCCCAGAACCTTCTCCAAGCTAAACAAGCCCAGCTCCCAGCCTATCCCCATAGGAGAGGTGCTCCAGCCCTCTGAGCATCCCTGTGGCCCTCCTTTGGACCTGCTCCAACAACTCATGGTAGCTTCTCACATATGTTCCTGAACAGCACCAAGAGGGTCAAAGACAGGAGATGTGGCACCTGCAGCAGCATTTTCACTTAGGTGTATATTTGCTGCCTCTCTGAAATGCTCACTGTAGCTGGATGGCTTCCAGCACCCTCATTTGCTGGTGGGAACTGTGATGGCTACAAGCATTTATACATTGCCCTGATTGTATTTCAAGTGTTTATAGATTTATTGGGATGAAAATTGTTCTGGTAAACACAGCACCCTGTGCTCACCCTTCAGAACTGAATGTCTTGCACGGTGCACATGCCAAAGCAGAGGATCGATAAAACTTGTTACCAGTATTCTGAAAGCCAATAGAAACACTCTGGGGAAAGCAGGCCACCTGGAAATGCCTTCCCAGAATCCTGAACACAGAGGTAAATAATGTCTTTATCACAAAGCTGAAGAAAAAAAGAGAAGGAAGAGGATGTGTGGAGTTGACTTACTGCTGGTACAGCCTCAATAATCCACTTCTTTTAAGAAAAACAGAAACCAGAGCAGTCCCTGCTCTGCTTTTTAGAAATTGACCAGAAGTTTCAATGTGCCACTTGGAACACTTTGGAGAAGTTTCATTTTCAGTGGATGAGAGCTGCTTTATGTAAACAGTGCTGTGCCCCTGCTTTAACTGCCTCAGTGGGCTGCTCTTCAGTTCTGAGAATGCTCCATGAAATCAGGCTCCCATCTCACCTGAAGCCAGATGACACAAAAAAGAAAGTGGAAAACTTTCCACACCATGTACAATGTACAACGTACAACTCAGCTGCCTGAATACAGCCTTATATAGCATAAGTAAGCCAAGTAAAGTAGCAGCAAGGTCCTGCTCCCAACCATTTATTTGATTTGCAAGTAACACAAGAAAATAAATGCATGAAGGATGCACAGATCTGTATATAATTTTCATTTTACTGAGACCTTGAGAACAGTTGAGCTCTGAGCACAGCATAAGACCACTACAAGGGGATAAGGCATACTTTACTCATCATTGATAATGTTCATTAATTCACAGAGACAGAGCAGGTATTCAGCAGTGGCCCTTCAGGCACTCATGCACTGCTGGAGCTACTGCAAAATCTAGGAGCTAGAAAAAAAAAATGATGCAAGAATACACATTTTACCCCCTGAAGATATATATTTCTTAAGAATCCATGCAAGTATGTAATCTGAGTTTGACAGTGAGAAAGTATCCAAGCCAAGACCATATACCTGTCACAAATAATTAATGCACATCTCCTTCACATACCTCACAGATCTCTGTAATTATACATACATGATATGCCAGCCATATTTATTTTAATACAAATCAGATACATCACATTTGCAAGTAGCACAAGCAATTGCCTAAATATGTTGCAGTACAATAACAAAGATACAAAAACTGAGTTCAGCCTCCAGGCATCAGCGAAGTCTTCTATTAACCCAACCTATGGTCTAGTTGCAAGAGATGCAAAAGGAATTAAAAATCTGTTGCCTAAATGTCAGCAGGAGTAAGCAATAGCAAATCACAGAATCATTAAGGTTGGAAAAGACCATTAAGACCATCAAGTCCAACCACTGACCCATCATCACATCACGTGCTTGGTTGTGTACAGGCTTTGCTATAATCAATATCTTCTGGAAAGCTCTGGGTCTGCATTTAGCTCAACCTGCAAAACATTTACAACTGTGATTGCATGAGGAGAGCTTATGAAGTTTCACCTCCAGACAGGAACTCATACTGCAAAAGAGAAGCTGCAACACCCATCACTGCACGTTCTGTAGAGCAGACCAGACTTTTTAAATAAGATGAGGACATACCTTAGAACACTACTAGCACTTCATTACAAATATTACCCAAAGACAGTCTTTTGGACGCATTTTCTAGGGATAAGAAGGCAGCCTAAGGCCTATATTTATTCACTGAATCAGCAGTCTTTTTATTTCTCTTGTTCTCCTCCACAGATCAAGACTTCTGTCGCTGTAGGAAGTGGCTGCTGAAGAGGACATTTAGAGACTAAACTTAAAGAGGCCAGAATAGTGGAAATAGAAGTTGGCCAGTGGAAAAAAAATCAATTCCATCTGTCTTATAAAGTAATCCAGAACACTGAATTGCTGGTTTAACCAGCAATTTCACCTCATGTTGTAGTTTTGTGATACCAGAACAACTAACAGCTTCTCCAAAAGGAGAAATACGAGAAGAAAGCATAATAGATTGATGGGAAAAGTACACACATTCATGTTTGCCAGTAAATCTGAGCTGCAGGAAAGGGAGGTGATTGTAAAAAGCTTTAATGGACAGGATGCCTCAGTAATACTTTGCCTGATGGCTCTGCTTTTTCCAGTAGTCAAGGAAAAGTCAAACTAATAGGAAAATCCTAACCAACGTATCAAGCTATTAATTATGTCCAGAAGTGAAGTCAAGAGGCAAGCTTTCCAAAACAAATTAATCTATTTTCAGCAGAGCTTATTCCCTTTATAGATACCAGGAACAGGCTGTATGTGATTGAAAATTACACCAGTAGCAGCATAGTCAGTTATGGCCTAGAAAGGAAGCTTTAATTCAGTATTTTCTTGAAACTGATTCCACTTCAGTTGTATTGACAGCAGAACAACATGGTCACGATGCAATAGTTACCTTTTAGACATAAGGCTGCTGGCTTACCCTTGTGGTAATGATAGAAAGAAAAATAATAATTTATTTGCAGTCCATCCAGCATTACATTTTCATATTTTCTTATCAACTGATCCATTAGGATGACACTGTTCATAATAATAATAATAAAAAACCTCTTTCATGTATCTTTGCTAAATAAACTCTGCACTATCATTTCCTTTACCACAGCCACAATCTTTAGCAGTGCTGTTACAGTCTTCCAAGTAGTTACATTAAATATACCTTTCTAAAGATTTAATTTTATCCCTATAAAGAGTATGCCTTGTTAAACTTAACAGAAGTGGAGATGAACAGAGATGGTAGAATAAAACCTTCTCAAACACAAAGGCCTTTGCTGAAGGAGCCCATCCTGGCTACCAGAACCCGTCCTCACTGTGACTTTCCTTCCATTAAGAAGAAGAAGGGGTAGTTAATTCACCTGGGAGGAATCTTTTTTCAAGAAACAAAAATTTTAAGTATCTTCATCAGATTTTACACTGTAAACGAGGCTTAAATTTCTATAATCAAAGACACTTGATTGCTTTAAAAGACTGGTACAGCTTCCATCCTGGCACAGACCTATGCATCCTCTTCTGCCAGGCACTAAAGCTCCTTGACATTACTCTGCTTCTGTAAAGTGGATGTAAGTGGCACTGTAAGTGGCTGAAAGTGCAAGGCACATCAATTTTAAAACCTCCTTACAGTCAGGGAAGTGCAATGCAGGCAGTCTAAATGAAAATCCATTTTTGTGAGCTGAAGTCAAATCTGAAAAGCATCTATTCATGAAATAATCCCATGACGTATGGACATACAATCAATATAGTCAGCAACTATAGTCAGGGAATTCACTGGAATGATATTGTAAGAAAAATAATCTCTTCTTTATATGCGTATACATATTTCTTTATTTATTACATGTTTGTATTTCAGCAGCACCCAGGAGCTGAACAATCCAGGGTTCTCCTGTGCTTTGGGATGGAGATGCTTCCAACAGAATTTACCTTGCTGAAAATAACTTACAGTCTCAAGAAGAATATTCTGCCTGCCATATGCCCAGCACATGGCTGTTTATTCCTCAACAGCATCTTTGCTATTACTGAGTTTTTCTGGCTAAGGTTTGATGCACCCTCCACTGAACCACACTGTGTTTCTACCTGTGGTTCTGGCCACTACTGGGTCCAGGACCTGTGGTTTACTCTTGTCTGTATCTGACCCTGCAGCTCAGGATTATAGAAATGCAAAGCTGTAGTTTGTGTAAAGAATCAGAGCATAATGTAAAACACAGCCCTTTATTCCTTTTGAGCAATGCACATCTGAACTGCCATTAATGAATGAGAATCTTGGTCCACCCACAGTGGGACATCATGGCATATTTACAGTCCAGAATCCATTACAGCTAATATTGCACTATTTACACTCATCTGCCATAAATCTAATATTGTTGTGACGGCTATTCCATTTAATGTACTCTAGGAATGCTTTGCAAGCCAGTATCAATTATGTTTGGAAATAAACTGATGCTTTGGGTTAAACAAAATGAAAACATCCTTCCTCTGAGAAATGCAGTACTTTGTATCTGCAGCTATTTCAAGTGAATCTTACGTTTTATTCAATTAAGTACCACTGAAGACAACAATGATTCAGAAAATATTAAATGAAAATATCGATTCTGCACTAATAAAGTTGAATGAGCGAGGGATCCTACCAATAACATGATCACGACACATCAAACTCACCTACAGCTTCAAAATAGTTCCTTAATTTTGCAGCAATTATTTAAAGATATTTTCAACTCAGAGAAGAATTTTTTCCTTATATCCAACCTGAACCTCCCCTGGTGCAACTTAAGGCCATTACCTCTCATCCTATCATTGTTACCTGGAAGCAGAGACCGACCCCCAACTCACTAAAACCTCCTCTCAGGCAATTGTAGACAGCACTGAGGTCTCCCCTGAGCCTCCTCTTCTCTAGACTGAGCCACCCCAGCTCCCTCAGCTGCTCCCCATCACACTTGTGTTCCAGCCTCCTCATAGCTCCGTGGACAAACATCTCTGGACAAACATCTTTCATTCAATCCAAAGCACAGCTGTTAAAATGCCAGTTTTTCCCTTATAGATCTGGAGTCTTTCCAGCAGCATTCTTTATAATTGCATTGATTATTAGCATCAATTTCCATTTCACTCTTCACCTCAGAAGAACAACAAATGTCTGCCAGCATTTACAAGGTATTCCAACAACAATTACTTTACCCAACGTGGAAACATAGACAGTGTTTGGCTGAGGCAGGGCAGCTCCTCCCAGACTACATCATCTCCTAATGACAAGTGAGCCATCAGCTAAAGAATAGCACCAGCCAGCTTTTTCCAGGATTATCTTGAACTACTGAGCCTTCACTCAGGTTCAAAACACACCTGCAAACCTAAGAGTGAAGACATTCATAATAAAAAGGATAGCTCATAGGTGCATGTTTGAACTCCAAAACTCCTCCAAATGGGAGAAGGGAGGGATGGAAAGGTAGAACACAGCTATGGGTCCATCCTCATACAGTAACAGCACAACCAGTGTTCAGGGCAGCAAGATCCTAAACTTTTAAGAAAAACTCCGAAAACATCCAAGGTAGACCACAGGCAATGGAGCCTCCATACACGTTCACCCCATACCAGAGACCCAGACAGACACCTGCCATAAAGCCAGACAGCCCATCTTCCATTTGCCTCAGCAACAATTTTGAGGAAATAATGATGCATGGAGCCTTCCTAAACGTCCTCCCACAGTGAGCCAGGTGAGAAACCTGAATTTCATTAAAAAGAATAAGCTATCAGTTTCTGCCCTTCATGAAGCTAGGGAAAAACCTGACTACATTAACCAAAACCTCAAAACCCAGAAAAGAAATAAAGAGGCCAGAAAATATATTCCTTTTAAAAAAAAAAGTCTGTACTCTTTTTTTTTTTGCATGGATTATTACTTCTTGAACATTCAGGTCTGATCGTACAGCTACTCATCCACCCAGACATTTAGCCAACTTGGCAATACTTAGCTCTAATGACTTCAAAGCCTGAGGAAGCACGGAAACATTTCATGCATCAGATCTATTTAAGAACATATACAAAGCACTGCTCACAAGCCGTAACAGAAACAATATTGTCTCAGCAATAAAACCATGGAATGGAAAAAATCACAGATATATTACCCATTTTCAAATTTCACATTTAAAATAAAACACAGTAAAAAGCGAACAAGATTTTGGTCATGCAGCTTTCATTGGAGAAACTGTAAAGAAAAAAAAAAAGATAGCAATTTAACAGAGGATAATGAAATTATTCATTTTCTCCCTCTGCTTGAAGAAGCCCCTGGCCAAAAATGAAATCGAGCTGCTTTTCAACATGTAAAATTGTTGTGGGTTCTTTTTACCTCTGCTTACTTTTTTTTTTTTAATGTTATCTATGATCCAGTAGCACTAACTGGTATGAGTGCATTCATCTGACAAATACGAAAATAAAATTGCCTAACAGGGATCCTGCAAGTGCAGCAACTTTACTGGTGAAGGCAGTTCTGAATGAAGTATGTCTGTACCAAAAGGCAAGATAAAAACACAGAAGACGTTGCATTGCATCAGGATGAGTTGAGCACAGCTTACGGTAATGACAGCCCGAATCAGCCACAGAATAAACGTTCACCAATCTGCTTCAAGGCACACGCTTTCTAATGCTAAGAGACAGTACTGTTTTTGCAAAACCTTTTTTTTTTTTTTTTTTAAATGTACTTCTAAATGTTACCATGACGATTGTGAATGCTTTTTTTGTTCATGTAATCACAGCAGTACAGAAGATACCTGACCAGAAAATACAAGAGGGTGAATTAACTGGGTAGACAGCAGAATTAATTTTCAGAAAGTATAGGAAAACAGGAAGAATGCTTTGCTTTTGTCTTCATACTAATAGTTAAAATTTGTCTTGTAGAGTTTGAGTATCCTTCCTTAAACGTTTTACTGCTAATCAAAGCAAAACCAATATGCTTAGTTTTGATACAAGTTTCCAGATTCCTCCCAAACACAATTCTTCTTTCAGCAGCTTCTTGTGGCAATGAGCTCTATGCATGAGAATGAACATCACGGTGTCTGATTGGAACTCAAACATTGAAAATGTGAGGAGGGTGCAGTGAAGTGAGGGTTGGATTCTTGGCAGGACACTGGGCTCCATGGGCTAGATCTGACCCAGGGACTGGCACCTGACGAGTCCCATGTCTTGGTCTGATGTTCTCTCTGTGGGCTCCTTTACAAAAATAACACCAGCAGTTATCGATTTCTCTGTGTTAGAATTGTTCAAGCCTCAGAATATACTCATCAAGCATCTCTGAGCGTCAGCCCTGAATGCAGTGTTCCCAATGAAACTGCAGAGCTTACTTATATAATTATATTTATATAATTACATTATAATTACCCTCTGTATTATCCTCTATCCCATTTTTTATTCATTTTAACATCTTGTTTGCATTTTGTTAATTCCTTTTTCTCTGAATCCTGCTAAGCTCCTGGCCTCACTGATGTATTGTGGTGATGTAGCTCCAGAGGTGCACTGTCATCCAAGCAATTACTGTTGTCCGTTATCAACTAATTTCCATTGTCTTTAAAAAAAATCCAAGGTGACACTCTTTCTCTGCAGCTTTTGGCTGATCACCCCAAAGAGTATGCCACTAATAATTACTAGTTAAATACTAAAACAGATGAATTGCAAACACATTAGCAGCACTTCAGCTATGAAGATTACACTAGAGGAGGAGATTGTCACAATGGCAGATCCCTGAAGGCTGAGCACTTGCAATTCCTATTTGCATTCCTGGAGACTGAATGCAAGAGGGTTGTTTTGACACAGTAGAGTAAAACACAAAGAATTGCAATGGAGGCATGCATGGAAAGAGGACTCCCTCTGCACTGTAAAACAGATCCTACATTGTCATGGTCTTAGTTCCAAATGCTATGAATAAAAATCTCATCTTCAAGAAACATTACAGCTTTATCTTTCTTCAAAAGAAGAGAAAAAGCAAGGGGAATAAAGGCACTTAGCCGAACAGCAGCAAAAAAGAGGGCCATCCCTCTAGGGCACACCTGCAACCCTGGGACATGGCAGGATTGATGCAACACCTTTATCAGTTAGAAAGAGGAGACAAGCAGAACATCACATCCAGGACAGGCTGCTGCCCACTGCTGTTGTTTCATCTCCAAATAAGTATGGGAATCCCTCTTTGGGAAGGAGTTCTTGAGCACCGAGAAAAGTTGGAATTACAACATCCTATTCTTCACCTTCTGTTAAATATTTTGCTACATCATCACATCTAGTACTGCTTGAAACAGTGTGGTTTGCCATCCTTACTACTTACAAGGCCAATCATCACCACAGACAGAGCTGAGCTCCTTGAGTATGGAACTGTGTCTCAAGGGCAATTTCTGTCAATGGCAAACGTAAAATCTTGCACGGCTTAAACCTTATCATGCATTGTGTTGAAAGGCTCTTCACAGTCCTATCCCTTATCGAACCTGTCCTGTAAACATGAAGCACATGAAGGACAAGATTTTTCCCCTTTACCTCCACGATATTTTTAAGTCTAATACTCAAAACAAGGAATACATTGCAGAAGGATTTGTAAGAGCCCACCAAATGCTGGTAGATACTATTTAAAATATGCTTACTTTCAGTTTTCTTTTATCTCCCAGCAATGTTACTGATACTATTTATTCTTCCTAGCTATTTTTTAATCATTTTCAGGTGATAACGTGTGTTTATTAAGTAGATCAATATTTTGCAAGCTATGCTTTCAGGAAAGCCAGATAAATTACAGACTTTGCTTGACATTTGTCTCCCAGTGCAATAACACGTCTCAGAAACTCAAGTAAATTTACAAGCTAAGAACTCCCTTTTCCTGAGTCCAAGTAAACAATCCTATATCATTGCTGGCAGAAACAAAACGTATTTCTCCCTTATCAGTTATATTGTTGTCAATGAACTGCATAAACACTGAATTCTTTTCTCACGCACTGCTTGTACACAGGAACTGCATTAGCCCCTCTTTCTCTGGTCCTGTTGAGCTACTCCATCCTTGGAGACAGATCAGGAAACCTCTGCCAAAGCTTTCATCTCCACTTGTTGCTTCTATCTGAGTGCTGAGATGAAACTCGTTTGGACACGGTGCATCATCAACTTCTAACAGCTCCTAATTGCCAAACTATCTGCTCTGGCATAACGATAAAACCTTTTAGCATTCTGTGTTACCCCTGGGAAAACATATTTCTGGTCTCCGATGTGACCTTCAGCTTTTTCTCTTAATACCAATGGCAAAGACCTCATGCAGCTCTTTGCGATGACAGCCTCATCTATCATACCCTACTCGTGCCTCTTAACACCTATTTCACTCTGCATTGCTGCGCTGTTTCTGTGATATTTAAAGACATTGCTCCTGTTCATCTCTCTTCCAGTTACTGGTTACTTAGCCCAGCTTAATTTTTGTACGCCATTTTCTTATCTCACAGAAGATTTTTTGTGTGATTTTTTTTTTTTTCCTCACAACAAAGCTATGACAAACTGCACTGGGCAAAAGACCTGAACGTTTTTTAGGAAAAGGAAAGCAATAATGACAGATTCCCTCACTCTCTTTATACATATGAAAGCACACATACATTTAAAAAAATGTTGTTGGATATACTACTGTTTGCATCGGTAGTTTTAATTATTCAGGCCTCCAGCACATTGGGACGCTCACAAAGGGGATGAGAGGAAATGATCTGAAATAAAAACCTGCGTGTCCTTACATCCAAATCTCTGAGCAGATGACATGTCTGATGACTGTATTTGTCTGTTTGCAGAAGGGACTGAAAGGCTGACAGGAAGGAACCTGCTCTCAGCAGACTCATAGGGCCAGATTGTCATTTATGTCAAGCTTCCTGCTGCATTACTCTTGCACAGAGTGATGCAAGGGGGAGTTAAAATAAATGAAAATAAGGATGATGATGACACCTCTTATCTCCAAGGCCATCTTTCCAACAATTCAGCTTTTCCCTGGTGTATATTTCCCATATACTGCATAGACCTTTCTAAGCCCCAGGCTATACTATCCATCACAAGTGATCAGCTCAAATGCTCAATTGACGGCTCCAGTTTCCCCATTCTTAACTGAAGTTCTTCATAATTTTGCCCTTTTGTTCTATATTTTCTCAGTTGAAACCTGTATCTGTAGGTGGCTCCATCCCTTGGGTTAAGCAGCCTATCCAGGCTCTTTGAATCTTGTCTCTCACTAAGCAGTTTCCCCTTCATCTTCTATACTTAAATATTAAAGCATGCAGGTCATCAGCAACCAGCAGAGAAGAGAAATTCCCATGTCCCACTTGTATTTAATGTCTTCCTGAAGAGCCCAAAGTAGTGCTCTGCTTTCAGGGAGCAATATCCCGTTGCAAACCTAGGTCTATTTTCCTTGTAACAGGCTTCTGACTTTCTTTTTTTCTCCAGATTTTTATAAGCATATCTTCTTCCTCTACTTCACTCAAATGTATTAACTCGTACTATCCAGAGATTAAATTAACTCCATTATCTGTGACTGTTCGTTATCTCCATGTGACTTTGTAGTCTTTACCTTCCTGCCTATTACTCACAGTTCCTCCCTTTATAGCTTTGTACACAAATTCATTAACAGACAGTTTACTCCCTCATCAGAATCATTAAACGAAGATGCTAAATGAGACCTGACCGAACACAGACAGCTGCAATGAGCAATTCCTTATAAGAAGAGTCTTCGCCATTTATCAAAAGCTTTGTGCTAACTTGCAGTGCTCTCTGAACTGTTCTCACACTGAGGCAGTTTCTGCAAGTTTTCAAATTTAGCCTTGCCGCATTATTTCACAGAATTACAGAATCATAGAATGACTTGGGGTTGGAAGAGACCTCAAAGATCATTTAATTCCAATCCTCCTGCCACGGGCCCTTCTTTTTTACCCTAAGACACGTAGGTGAAGGAGGCCCACCCTCCAAACCAAAGAGTTCTTCACGCCATTAAACTGATCTCTGCAGATGCTCCCTCCAAATCGATAGGAAAAGCTCAATACATCTGCAGAGTCAGCAAGGGCATTCACCACCACCAGCCATCCTCAGCTCTCTCTGGAAACGGGGAGGTGATGTGTAGGGTACACAGCCCAGGGCCGTAGGAGGGTGTGAGTCAATTGGAGAGAGTCCAGGCAAGGCTCACAGATTTCCAAAAATACATCAAATCTAAGGAAAAATTTGAAAGTACTCAGATCGTCTAATTTATAGAGGCAGAAAAGACGTAACCCCTCCCAGGAACTGCATGGATATAATTAAACTTCGCCTTCGAACGAACTAGATGACCTTTGGAGATCCTTTCCATTCTTGTTTTCTCTGAAGCTTTGATTGCATAGATCGCCTGCCAAATGTCCCTTACAGAAAGCTGCCTCTACAACCAAAAGCTCTGCAGCCCTAAGCTTTGGATTTCAGCCCCAAAACGTGTCCAAGCCTGCCTTGAGCTTGTGCCTCTCCTTGGACCTTCTTGCCCAGGCAGAGGATGCTCACTCCTCTGCCAAATATACATCATTTGTTTGTGACATCTACATCAGAGAAGGGAACACTTCCGGAAGTCGTGTCTGGTAAAGAAATTCTAAGTGACACACCAAGAACAGAGAAGCTGCCTGTGGCCTTGCTGCCTGCTGCACAGCTGAGTCTGCCCAGTGCTGGACCAGGGCATTCCTCAAGTCCTGCTATACTGATGCTATTGGCACTTTTTTTTTTTTTTAATATATATAGTTGCGATTGTTCCCTTGGTCTTTCTAATGGAGAGGCATTGTGTTACTTGGCACCTTTTACTACCTGATATCAGTCACTTCCAAGGAAGTGGTGGAGTTCCTGTCCCTGGAGGTTTTCAAGAAATGTGGAGATGTGGCACTGAAGGACGTGATTAGTGGGCATAGTGGGGATGGGCTGATGGTTGGAGTAGATGATCTTAGATGTCTTTCCCAAATTTAATGATTCCATGACTCTAAGCTCTGTTTCTGCTAATAGAGATAATTTTCCCTAATTATCTTTTACAAATAAGGCTGTGCATCATTCTTCACTCCGTTATCACACTGCAAGCCAGACCCCACAGACTCTTCCTTGCCACATTCCCAGCATGCCACTGAAGAAACATTTACCATGCTGCATCTATCCCCATCTCCAAGACAGTTGCTTTTTATGTTCTCTCGGATTTCTGAATTTGCACAGTCTATTTACAAACATAAATGCTTTAACTATAATACGTCTGACATGTTTTCTTTCACAATAATGCCCACGAGCCTCAGATTAAATCTGCTGCTTAATTACTTTGCACTCAGAGAACATGTTTCTTTGCTCTTCTTGGAGCAATGCTTCTGATTTCTGTTTGGGATCTCTGCTGCTCTTTCCACCTCCTCCTCTGCTTTTCCAAGGATGTCCATCACTTCTTTTTCTCAGGTACAGCCATGTCTGCGTGGGCTGCACACAGCCATACAGATCTTATTTGGAAAGAGTTGTCAGTTTAGGCATTTGGGAGGATTTGGTTTTAATCAGATGCTTTTTGTAACTTTATGTAGCTCTTCTATTTGATCATCCAAAGAAAGGAAATACCAATGTTTGCTTTAGAGATCTCTGCTCAAGAGCAAGTTGTGCTATCCAGCCTAGGGAAGAGATGTACCTCTTGGTGAAACAGGCAAAAAGAACCTTTTATTTGATCACAGAGATTCATGTAATCCCTTCCCTTTATCCCTCTGCTCATTTACCTACAAATCATTCTCTCCCCATCCTCCAGCTACACCCTTTCATCTCCTCACAGCTCTCCTGCCATGGCTCTTTGCTGAACCTTATCCTAAAGCATTCCCAGGCCACCTCATCCTTCCAGTTCACTTTTTCCCCAGCAGTTCAGCTCCTGCCCACCTGGAGAGCCCATTACTTCCTCCACTTTCTGCCCCTGGAAAGACACCAAGGATTTCAGCTTGCTACACAAACATATCTCCTGACACATCCTGCTGGCTGGTAATGATGGTACAGCTGCCTGCCACCACCAAAAGACAGAGGAGCATATATGCACAAAATAACAAACAGAGCAATGTATTTTGCTGCTTCCTTTCCCACCTGCAACCAGGCTCGTTTGGCTCCGAGAGCCAGAGGGGCATCAGTAAAGGAAACTGGATTTGCAATTGATATTGCAACATCAATTCTCATTCTGACTGCCACTGCTCCCCTATGCAAAAGCAGGGTTTGAGCAGCTCTGCCATCCACACTGTCCATTCACTATGATGCTGAGATCAATGGAGAGCAGAGTCAAGGCTGGGCACTGCCTGACTGCGCTTCCTGTAAATGCTTAACCCCCTGCCAGAACCCACCTACATAAAAATCACCTTTAGTACCCAAAGGAATGATATGATCACTATGGAGCTGGCCTTGCCCCAGTCTATGTCTATATCACACATAAGTAACATTTCCTGGACTTGTTGTCTGGTTCTTATTAAAGACTGCTTGTAAATCTACATACAACAATCTCTCTAAGAAGCAAAATGTGCCATCTGTATGTATTTCTACATGGCTGCAAACCTGGCTCTTCTGCCCACCGGGTAGCACTCGCATGAAATGCTGTGAGCAATGGTCTGAGCAATCAGGCAGTAAAATGAAGAGGCAGAGAATGGATTATCCAGTCCTCACTGTTCAGTACCTGAAACCTATTTGCTGGATTTTATTTTTTTCCCCAGTAAAAATACTCCACTCTGTAAATCTCTGTAAGTTAAAGGAAATGAAACAAATAAAAGGACAAAACAAAGCCTCGAGTATAGTGTGGCAATATCTTAGGTGAAATCAATTTGCAGAGCCTTTCAGAAATGAAGAATAGGATTATAATGGATTATTTTACTACAAGCTCTTGATGTTTTGTGTAAAAGCTGTATTTTATTTCAGGAGATGTTTAATGCCAACTGCTGAAAATCTGTAAAACTGATAGTACTTATAGGCTTTATGTGCTGCCTTGAAGGTGTGAGTGAAATTGCATGCAGAGGATAGATAGACATTCAGCAGCAGTAGAATTCCTAAAAGAAGAGACAGTATTAAAGTGTTTCTATTCTGACACTTAAACACTACAAATCCCAAGTGAAATCTTACTTTAATGGTTATAAAACTTGTGTAATAACCAAATCAAAAGAAAGAGGATTATAAAGTAGAGGAAGAAAAATGCTGCTGTACCATTGAAGTGTCAATCATATCCAACAGTGGACTACACACAGAAGTATTCAACCCTGTAAATCCTGGAAAATATCATTACTCCTTGGAAAACTTCACTACCCCTTCTGTCTGTCCAATATCTTTGCCTAGGGTGACCACCTAAGAGCATAAGACTTGCCAACTGCACTGAAAGATACATTCACATCCAGAAATGCAAACAGGGAAATAAAAGTACAGAAGTTTTTGAAGTAATGGGAGAAATCTCTTTTCCTCACCAGTAACTGGCCACTGAAAGTCTTTGTTTAAATGAAACAGTGCAATGCACCAAAAACTCTCCATGTTTGTGCCACCTTCTACCCAAACCCAATCCTTGGGTCTCTACATAGAATCTGGAGCAAAAATGAGCAACACAATGCATCTTCTGTTTTCCAAGGCAGCCTAAATGAAGATTTACAACAACATCCAGCTGATGCTAAGTGGTCAGAGCCTTTAAACACCCAGGGAACCACTGTTTTACATGTAAAATAGCAAGAAACGCAGCACCTGCTTTCTTTGTAACAACAGCTTGAGTGCTCTTCATTTAAAATCTCATCAGCATAATCATCTCTCTCTCAAAGAGAGAAATGTTGTGCCCAGTAATGACTTATGGGCACTAGAAGCCATTATCTTTGCTTCATCGTGACTGTAGTTGTCACTACATCAATTGCACAGATTAAGTCATTATACGGTGCAACAGTTAACAATAAAAATGATGCTCTTCAGACCCCAACAAAACCTCTCTTAGGGATTCAATGTAAGTACTTGTCCTGTGAGGGGATGTAAGTAGTTTCCTGAGTTTGGATTCTACATAAAAACTAAACGGAGCAAAGAAAAATGTTATTCATAATCCTAAATATCATACCATTCCCCCAAGTGACAAGATCAATATTGCAACTTGGCTCTTGCTACTGTGACAGATGGTGCTGTTAAAACACTGAACACATCTTCTCGGAAGAAAAAAAAATCATAAGCGAGGACAATCTCTGTTGTCCTCATCCAGTTGGCATTTCATGTTACTAACAAACAGGAGAAAAAAGTAGAAAACTTTTTGTAGTAGTTTTGCATTTCTCTTTCAAATATAACAAAACACTTAAAAGGACTGTTGCATCTCTTTTGAAATAGGGAATTGAGGGATGCTTGCAGCAACCTAAAGTCTGTCAGAACAGAGTTTTCATTTTCTTCCCAACTGTGCTTTGCACTAATTTTACCAGGGCTCTTTCATTTTTAATAGATGCCTTTGCAAGAACTGATGAGGTTGGAAAGATTACTGACGTCTTTGTGAGCACTCTCTGCTGAGAGGCTTTTGCAAAATGCACCTGAGGACAGCTTGGCTAAGAGTCAGTTGTCTCTTGATCCTCTAGATATTCCAAATGAAGATTAGCTGAGATACTTACTGAGGGTCAGCAATCACAAAGCTCATTTTGCTGCTCAAGATGAAAAAGTCGAGGCTGAAAGTCATCTTCAAGTACTTTGCCAACTGAGATTATTCACTGACAGAAAGGCTCCCATTTTTCTACCTATCAAGATGTCCAATTTGTTTTAATTACCTCCACTCGTCCCCACCACTGGAGTTTTATTCTGCACTGCGAGTTTTTAGGAGGTGCAGCAATTGGCCTTGCTCTATTTATTTATTTTCTCATTTAGATTATGGTGTTTAGAAGAAGAGGCATCAGAGAATAAATCAGGAGGAACTGTTTGAATTAATCATCACTTTGTGGAAGATTTTCTGTGTAAACTTAGGTTTGACACTTTCATTTCTCACATATTTTCAAAATGATAACTTCTCAAAGCTAATTCTGTTCAGTATGTTCTCTTGCACTTCCAAGCAATCTGAGGCAGGTAGGTGACACAGAAATCATTGTCTCCCTCTGCCCTCCCTCCATCCTCCCCCTTTTTTTTCCTCCCTGAGAATTAGCTGGAAAAGTAAGACATTTCCTTTCAAAAATCTTTGTATTGAAAACTGTTTATTTTCTGCAAGAAGTTTCTACTCAGATCTTTGAGGCAAACCCTATGCAAAACTTTGAAAATCAGTATCAGAAAATAAAAGTATTCATAGCATGACAGAATGGCTTGGGTTGGAAGGGACCTTTAAGATCATCTAATTCCAGCCCCTTACTACAGACAGGGACACCTCCCTCTAGCCCAGGTTGCTCACAGCCCCATCCAGCCTGGCCTTGAATGCTTCCAAGGAGGAGGCATCCACAGCCTCGCTGGGCAACCTGTTCCAGTGTGTCACCACCCTTATGGTATTCTTTCCTACTTGTATCTGGCTCCCAGATGCAGCAGTCCCTGCTTTGTAGCTGTCTTCATTGCCCACTTTCTGTTGCTGAAGGCAGAGCCACTGTGTGCTTACACTAGGCATATTTTACATTGCCCCAGGGCTATGTACACCAGCAGCACAGTGCATAAACTTACTTTGGAGAATTATAAAATCATGGAATCATTAACGTTGGAAAAGACATCTAAGATCATAAAGCCCAAGTACAACCCATCTTCACCATGCCCACTTGTCCCTCAGTGCCATCTCCATGGTTCCTGAACATCTCCAGGGACAGAGATTGCACCACCTCCCAGGGCAGCCTATTTCAATGCCTTACCACTCTGAGAAGAAACCTGAACCTCCCCTGGCACAACTTGAGGCCATTCCCCCTCATCCTATTGCTGTAACCTGGAGATGAGATTTACCCCCACCTCAGCACAAACTCCTTTTAGGTAGTTGTAGAGAGTGGTAAGATCCCCCCTGAGCCTCCTCTTCTCCAAACTAAAAAAATCCCTTTCCCTAAAACTGTCTTTTTTCATCACAGCACAGTTTTTTGCCAGCCTTACGTTCATTTTCTCACCTCAAGTCAAGACAGCTCCACCAGCAGGATTTAATATTGCCAGTGTGACCTAAGTGCAGCGTTTGTACAGATGAAGTTTATGGTAGGCAGGGGTAGGATGTCACACTGGAATAAATATTCTGCCATAGCATCTAGTGCAGATGCAGTTCTCTCAACACAGGCATCTCATAGATGCACTGCTTCTTGAAAAGAAGCAGCTGTAATGTTATAAGGTATGTATTATAATTTATGGTATGTATAAGGTATCTTCTGTTAAGATCACTGCTTCTACACAAGGAGTGTTGCTTTACCAATGCTCCCAAAGGTAAAACATGTTTAGACAAGGCCAAATGATGTTGAATTCTGAACACACAAACCACACAAAACCCCATCCCAGAGGTATGTACACTGTAGGAAGGTGAGCATCCTCACCAACCTTCTGGAGGACAAACTTTGTCTAGTTGCTTTGTGTTTGAACTGCCAACTGCTGCAAGCCCCACTAATTTAATTCACTATACATAGGACATCTGCCAGCTACTGTAGGTTTCTCTCTGCTGCCAATCCACTCATTCAAATTACTGCTGGATTGCATTGTCTCTGTGTTAAGGACAAGGGTGGAAGAACGGTGGCTAACCTTAGCCAGTGGGGAACTTCAGATGATGGAGCACGTTAAGATGGTTTATTTTTTGCCTGGAGTGTAAATCAAACGACGTGTGCAGTTATTAATGAAAATAATTAATATCTGAGCAACTGATAGAAGACAACTGGGAAGTAAAGGAAGTAAAAAGGTGCTTTGGAAGAATCGTGTCAGGTGGTTACAAGGAGAAATATATATTTATAGGAAACAAGTAATTGTTGTTTAGATGTTGACAGGTAAGGCTAAGAAAGAGAAATAATATACATCCAAGTAAACTAATGGAAAAAATGCTGCTGTGCTCCAGTGCTGCTGTGCACAATATAGTCAATCCTGATGTCCAGATCTGGGAACAAATCAAATGTCTAACAGATCAGAATTTATCCTGTGTCTATAAATTTCTATTTTTGCTGAATTAAAAAAGACAGAAAGAAAACTGAAAAAGAACAGAGATTTTTAATGCTAAGAATAGAATGTAGAACAAGAATAAGCAAAAAATAGCAAAGGAAAAGTGAGAAAAGAATTACAAAAAGCTCAGTATTACACAAGCATTGCCTTCTGTAATTACAGGTGACTGTGTCAACAAGTCATAGCAGCCACATTTTAAACAGATTAACCTTGAAGTCAGATTCTGCTAGAAGCAGCAGAAATAGTGCTCTTGTTATAATCCTTTCACTTGTCTAGGTAAATAGAGGGGAAAAAAACAGAGCCAGAGCAGATGGGTGAGGAAGATCAGAGTCCTCCACCACTATCCAGTGAACAGAAAGCTCTGCAGTGCCAGCAGTGACTTCCCTCCTCTTTGAGTGGTTTAAAGACTTCAACTACAGGGGATGGAATCTCTCGATAAGACAGGAGAGTTGGAAGGGGCCTTCAAAGTCCAACTGCCCGACAACTTCAGGGCTAACCAAAAGTTTAAGCATATTAATAAGAGTGTTAACCAAATGCCTCTTGAACAACAGCAGGTATGGGGCATCAGCCACCTCTGTAGGAAGCCTGTACCAAGTGTTTGAACACCCTCACGCTAAAGAAATTTTTGTTGATGCCTAGTCTGAATATCCCCTGGTGCAGCTTTGTTGTCTTTCCCACACATCCTGTTGGAGTATGTTCAGAGAAGGCCAAGTAAACTGGGAAGGGTCTGGAACAAGTCTTATGAGAAGGGCTGAGGGAACTGAGAGTCTGGAGGAGACCGGGGAGACTTATTACTCTCTACAACTACTTGAAGCGAGGTTGTGGCGAGGTGAGGGTTGGTCTCTTCTCCCATGTAACTAGAAATAGGATGAGAGGGAATGGCCTCAAGTTGCATCAGCGGAGATTCAGGTTGGATATGAGGAAAAACTTTTCTGAAAGAGTGTTCAGGTGCTAGAACTGGGCTGCCCAGAGAGGTAATGTAGTCACAGTCCCTAGAGATGTTCAAGACACGTTTAGATGTTGTACTGAGGGATGTGGTTTAGAAGGAAATATTACTGGGAGGTGGATAGTTGGACTGGATGATCTTGGAGATCTTTTCCAACCTTGGTGATTCTATGATTCTGCCATCGGTTCCCAGTGAGCAGACAGCTCCTCCTCTTATCCCAGCTAGCAGAATGTATGAGATCAGGCCATAAAAATGTTGTTCACACCTATGCATGCTTGTACTTTACAGATCCACTACAGATTACTGCTGAGGAGAGGCTGTTGGAGAGGTGAGGATGAATTAACCAGAGCTACAAAGATGAGCAATAATCCACTTCCTGCTGTACTGGATATCGGAAGCCCAGAGGAAAATTTGTTAGCAGCACCATGATGGTGGAAAAGGAGCAATCAAAGAGAATGAGAAGCTAAATGATTCAGTCAGAGAGCAGAGAAGCTAAACAGATTTCTTTTCATCTTTTACTTTGGAAGGTGAAGGGGAAATAACCATCCCAAGGTGACATTTTACAGGCAAGGAAACAGAGGCGTTTGCAAAAGCAGATGTATGGAGAAGAGAGGTGAAAGAACAGTTCAATAAATTAAAATGCAATAAATCACTCAGGCTGGCTGGTATCACTCCAAGAGCGGACAAGAAATGAAGGTGAGAGACTGTTGAAAATGTACATTTTAGTATGAAAGCCTTTGTTTTGCAGCTCCAAAGCAGCAGGGCACAGCCAAAGTAACGTCTGTCTATTAAAAACAATGCTGAAGAGTGAGAGAGGGCTGGGAGCTCTGTGTTACACAGTCTTGCCCCAAAAATGAGGAAAGGTGGAGAGGTCACTGAGAGTAAAGGATGGGAAAAATCAATTCACAGCTTATTTTAAGGAAGAGGCAGATACGGCCAAACCCGCAAACCACTGTAGTATTTGGCAGAGCAATTGAGCCAAATAAGATGAGAAGGGGAAGTTGGGGTCAAGCCACTAAATGCTTTACTCTTTCTCTGAACAGACGTCACAAAAAAGCTGAAGAGGCAATGGCGGACTTCCAAAAAGCCCTTCCAAACACACTGTCCTCAGGATGATATTTGGGAAGTAACCCAGGGATGGAGGGGAATAGGCTTCTATCACTGGTTATTTGGGAAAGAAAGCACAATATTAGACGTGGGTTTTTTTCTTGGCACAGTGCAGGATGATGGCAATGAGCCCTAAAAAGAAAGGGACGTGCCTGACTGAAGCCGTGCACACCTGAGATCCGTGTGCAGCTCTCAAGTCTACAGCTCTCTGCCAGTACAGTCAATGGGAGGCCTGGGGGAATCTGAGTCAGCAACCACACCATTTTCTCTTCTATAAAGAGAGCTGGAGTGAGACAAATATACACACAGACAGGACTTTTGCTGGAATTTATAATTCAGAGAGGGAAATCCCACACAAACTGACACCACTGCTTTTAAGGTGGTTTTTGAGCTTTTGTAATTTGTTTTTCCACTGCAAATACGTTCAAATCTATATAGACCATGCTGTTCTTACAGACCACATTAGCAGCACAACAGCATCCTCACTGTAGCTGTCCTCTGGTATGGAGGGATGTCATGTGAAGGTGATGGACCGGCTGTTTAAAGGGATACAAGATGAGGACCAAATGTTTCTGAGCTTCTCAGTGCAGGATTAGCTCACTGCAGGAGTTCACCCTCCTCACCTCCTTACAGAAGAGCAGCAAGCAGGCTTGGCAGGGAAGAAGGACCAACAGTGCCAGACTGCTAGAGTGCTTTCCTAGAGAGCTGTAATCTGCTCAGCCAGGGATGAAGCTCCAGGGGGACAGCAGAACCTTCTAACCTACTTTCAGACAGAAATTAAAATGCAGCAGCTGTTTCCCTGTGGAAGGCAGTGCTGTGAGCCAGCTCTTCCTCCATAGCTGAATCCTACAGAGCATCCCATGCAAGTGGAAGGGACCGGCTTCTCTTGCTGAGGTCAGCCTGGCTCGTAAGTTACGAAGCCTTCAGGCAAGCTGGTCAGCAGGACACCAGAATGTTATTTACTTAAAGAATTTAAAAACAAACAAACAACAACAAAAAAAAACACAAAAAAAAACCCAAACAAACAAACAAACAAAAAAAAAACAAATAAAAACAGAACAGAATGAGGATTTTCTCTGAATTACTCTTGGTTTCATCTGAGAAATCCTTTTTTTTTTTTTTTTCTTTCCTGACCCTGTTTTCTTAAGATAGCCACAATCCTACCAATGCAATATATGTCCCACTGACCTCACTGTACACAATGAGGCTCTTTAACTGACAGAGGAAACCCAGGGACAGGGTCAGGCACCAGAACACCCTGCAGACACTAAGCCATATCCAACAGTGCCAAGCCTCAAAGTAGACCACACACATCACAGCAACTACCTCAAATCTTTCAGCTTCTTCTCCTTCCATTCTCCACTTCTAAATTTACGATTCAGTCAAATTAAGAAGGCAATAAGATTTCGCGAGATGACTGCCTCGATATAGTTTCTCTCCTTAATTTGTAGGCAAACACAATCCCTGCACTCCATTGGAGTCTGGCTGCCAGAACTA
This sequence comes from Meleagris gallopavo, assembly GCF_905368555.1. Classification (NCBI taxonomy): domain Eukaryota; kingdom Metazoa; phylum Chordata; class Aves; order Galliformes; family Phasianidae; genus Meleagris; species Meleagris gallopavo. The sequence continues at coordinate 7,392,834 of NC_139409.1, read as the reverse complement.
TTAGATCAGCTAAATAGCTTGAAGGGGTCAGGCCAAAACTCACAGATTAATTTAAATGGTAATCCGAGGCCTGTTTAAATTGAGGAGTGAAAATCATCACTTGCAGTGCTGCTTTCAGCAATTTCAGTCCATCACTTTGAACCACGAAGATCAAGTATTCAGCTGGGACTTCAGGATGTGCAGCCTACATACTTGAGCAGTGCAGAGCCACCCCTCATCCTCCCTGTGCTCTTAGTCATAGAATTATAGAATCACAGAATTGTTTGAGTTGGAAGGGACCTTTAATGGTCATCTGGTCTAACTCCTCTGTAGGCAACAGGGACACCTACAGCTCCATCAGGAGCTCAGAGCCCCATCCAGCCTGACCTTGAATGTCTCCAGGGATGGGGGATCCACCTCTCTGGGCAACCTTACACTTACTGTAAAAAACTTCTCCCTTACATCCAATCTGAATCTGCCCTTTTTTTAGTTTAAAACCATTTCCCCTACTCCTCCACTTCCAGTCCTTTGCTAACGTGGAAGACAACAGGGCTGCTTTCTTTGTGTCTGGGGAATTCTCTGGCTGTCCCACACGCAATTATTTTTGGCCCCATTTGCAATCCTCACGCCTTGGGAATTCGTACGTAGGCACTGAGGATCAAGGGAATGGGAACTTCCAACACTTCTAATCTGCAATCAAGTCTGACTCACAGAAATCTATTTACAAAATCAAATACACTTCTCACACAAACATATACACAGAAATTTGCAAAACCTCAAATTGCTTGACGTTTGAAGCTAAGCTCAGTTCTACCAGTGCCAGAAGGAGTTTAGTCATACCAGGCATTGTGTAAGGTGAGTATATTTATAGGCAAACATAAACAATTATGATTTATGATATGGTTATCATAAATGGTTTTTGTTTGTTTTTTAACTTGGCACGCAGCTTCTGGGCATATCTTTTTATATATTGCAAAGATTTTAATACTTTAATAGTTGACATTTTTTTATCATTCTTGCAAAGATCCCAAAGCAATCTAAACCAACAAGAATGTCTCATATCACAACTCCTTTTAATTATTTCCATTTCAGTTCCTGGGGAAGCTAACAAGTGACCTGTCTAGAATGAGATAACAGCAAAACTTGGAACAGAAATTCGGAGCTTTGGCTCTGAAGTCTGGTCTTACCATTAATTATAGTGGCTCCCATAACATTTCAGCAATTTTACTCGTGTGGACAGAAAGGGAGAAAAATGCCCACAACATAAGAAACTGTATTTTCTAATTAGTTCTCTTTTAATTATCCAGAGAAAGCTCCAGTGGACAGAGGGTAAGCTTAAGAGACCCAGATTCATTTGTATTTTTTTCACAATTATTCTGAGCAAACACAATCTCTGTGGATCGGTTTCCTTCCTGAACTGTGAGTTAATGGTACTGCCTTGTTCAGCCAGTGTATTGTTGGATTAACCCATCGCTATAGACACACTGCTCCAGGTAATTAAGAACCATTGAACATCTGCACACTAGGCCCAAGCTAAAATTATTCTTTGCCGTAGTTGAAGTTATCTTGATTTATCAGAAACTATTTCTTGAAGCTTTCCCTCTGCAGAGCTCTTTCCTCAACTCTGCAGATCTGCACTTATTCTGAAGTGAAATGATTGTATCCCACCAGCTCTTTTGAGCAGGGTAATTGGCAATTACTTATTTTTGACATATGCAGGAAATCTAGTAAAGCATAATTCAAATTCTGTTACCAGTGATGAACTCCTTTTGCTGAACAGTGCTCATCTCTGCATCCAATATCCCTGGCAGTTTTAATTCAAATCTCAGAAGTATTATGTGCAGCACATTGTTTCTTATCTGCAAGTTCCACGCTACAGAAATTCTTTTGTTGCATAACCTTGAATTCTTTTCCTATACTTTTTGAAACTCTTTGCTGTCGGAAGAGAAAACTGATTTTATCTTCAGCCTCTTTAGTTTCATGGCTGAAAGTTGCTGTACAAAGTGCATTCATTATCTCCTGCTCTTGTTATAAACAAATAGATCTAGCCATGCAAATTGCCGAACAGCAGCTAATCTTACTAAGATGATTTTTAATGAGAGTACGAACAAAAGTGCCCACAGATATGCCTGGTGGAGCTCTACCTACAAACCAGAGTAATAGGCTCATTACAAAAAGATTACACATTAGATATGCTGCTCCCTTAGTGAGCAAAATACGTGAGTGCAGATTAGCTGTGCACATTTAGAAAAAATAATTTTGCCAATGGCAAATCATACTTTGGGCCATTTGATGTAATGGATGTGCAGCACATTATTGCATCTTAGCTGCGTCCAAGCCGTGATGGATTATCCCAAGTATTAAATCATGCAGTGGCTGAGTAACACCCATTATGGGTATTTCACTTTTGTAAAACCAAAGTTGATTTGAAGACTGTGTTAACTCCTGACAAAAAGTTAAAATTAAGCCCATCTCTGATTAGTAAAAGAGTTTGGCTTATGTCTGAAGAAATTACAAAAATGATTTGAAAATACTGGAAGTTACATTGAATGGTTTGGGATTTTTCCCATGTTTCTTCAACTACAATTCTTAAAAGAAAGAAACATGGAAATCCAAATGACATTTAAAGGGAAAGTTTGGTACGTCAGCATAGAAAACTGTTCCTCCCAACACCAGCAGAAGACAGGTAAGAAGACAAAGTGAAGACTTTGTCCTCATTGTGATATGTAAAGAAATATTTCCATTCCACAGAAATATCTGCCAAACTTTTAGAAGTGCATGCAGATGAAAATAACCTAATTTATTACAAAATAGAGTACCACTTTTCTGACGTTACTGTTTATTGAGAATATATGTACAATTTAATTATGTGGTGTTTGAAGTTATTGATTTGGTAGTTAAAACACCTGTTTTAAAAATTAACTCAGCTATAAAGTATTGGGTTTTGTCATGATGTCAATCTTAAAGCTTACCGTTATCAGTGCAATAGAAAAGAAGCCATTCCTAATTAGATCTTCTTAATGTGATACTGTTCACACTGTTCACTATAGATTGATTTTCTCTCTTCCTGCTATTTCTAAATGAGTTAGGTGAAGTTTCAAGCAGAGGTTGATTTCTACTGGCAAAGACACAGAGACATTGCACAAAGGGTTTACAGAAACCTCTCTAGGCAGCTCTGTTGGATCACCTCACTGTTAAGTTTCAGTACCATTAGCATTCAAGCCTGAAGCTTCCACTCTAATAGGTATTGAAAGATTTGCAATATTACACAAACCTGTGCAGAGTCTGAAACTTTAATGAACAGAGACTGCACTACAGAGTCCATCTCTAAACCACATCCCTTATCACCATGTCCATATATCCCTTAACTAGCTCCAGGCATGGAGATTCCACCATCAATCTGAACAGCCCATTCCAATGCTTGACTACTCTCTCCACGAAGAAATTCTTCCCAATGCTCAACCTAAATCTCCCCTGGTAGGACATGAGGCCATTGCTTCGCATTCTATCACTTGCCACCAGAGAAAAGAGACCAACACCTCATCACTGCATTTTCCTTTCAGATAGTTGTTGGGAGAGATGAGTTCTCCTTTCACTCTCCTTATGTTCATAAACCTCTTTTTTTCTTGTCCCCTCACCAGCTTCATTGCTCTTCTCTGCATGTGCTCAAGTAACTTCATATCCTTCTAGTAGTGGGGAAGCTGAAACTGAACGCAATACTTGAGATGAAGTATCACCAGACCTTACCAAGTAAAAGGGGAAGTCACTTGCCTAGTCCTGCTGCCCACACCATTCCTGATACAGACAAGGATGCCATTGGCCTTCTTGGCCACTGGAGCACATTGCTGGCTCCAGCAATGGACAGCCAAGGCACATGCCAACTCCTCAGACTAGAGCACAGGGGTAATGCTGTCAGTTCATACATCTCCTACCCATCTGATACAAACAATGCACTTCCAGCAGCAACTGAAGAGCCAGCTTCCCTAATGCCACTTAAATGAAGGCCTAAGGGATTCAAAACTGAGATGTGAGACAAAACATGAATAGATTTTTTTTTTCATTCAGCTAGGTGTGCTTGGACTCAAATGCACAGACAAACAAAAAGGGTTAAACGAAGATCCAAACACACTTCTGCCATGATCATATACAGAAGCCAGTTTATTAAACAAAGTGGCTTTGGGCAGGAGCCTTCCTTTATCAGTCCAGAATTGATAAGCACATGCTTTTGCCTCATTAATGCTTATATACCTCTAAACCCATGACACCCCGATTTCCTCTCCTTAGCTTTCTGAGATCGATTTTTTCCTATAAAATCCACCTCTATTCTTTTGTTTTTTTTTTTAAATAAAAGCATTGTGAAAGACTTTGCAGAGTTTTGTTATCACTTTTTCTTTCTGCGTGGAAACTGCTGTTTTGCTGTCACACTGCAGACATATCACACGTGGTGGGAACCAGGAACTGGTAGGAAGCATCTGGCTCATAGAGATCTATCACCTATCTACCGACACATAATAAAGTGAACTAAAGTTCAGATTCCTACTGCATCTTCCCCATCATATTTAAACAGGTTGACCACTTAAAAATTCGCCTTGGATATCATGATATAAAGGCCCTGCAGAGCAATGCAATTGAAGATAAACTTCAACAAAAGCAAAGCAGGAAAAATGTTCACCTCTAAAAGACATTGGGAAAAGAAACAGGATGGTGAGAGAAGGGGAAAAAATTTCACACCATCACATAAGCACCACAGATTGATCTATCTGCTTTAGGTAAGCCAATCCGCTGGAGCCCCCTAACTTGCCCCATGTTGTTCAGATAGAAGTATTGATTAAACTGCAGCAGAAGTTGCTGTGCAAACACATCCTGGTGGTGTCCTGGCCTGTAAGGAAATTTGGAAGGGTTAAATGTGAAAACAGCATCTCTGTGCGGTTGCTAGGAGACGATGTCCTGCTGGTGGCATCACACAACAGCCTGTGACAGCCTGTTCCAACCCAGCAGTCATCTGGTGAGTCACCGGTTGTGTGTACCATCACTGAGCATGGAGGCAACAGCTCCCACCCCACAAGGAAGTGCTTTCCGTTACTCAGCCCTTTCATGTCTTGTCTTGGATTAATGCATTTTATTAAATAAGTTATCTAATGTGGCTAGCGTTAGGCCTCAGTAAGCACTACAAAACAGAGCAGAGCTACAGAGATCAGCTTTTCTTATTAAAAAGGAGCAGAACTGATGCAGCTCTCATGGCTGGCTGAAGGAAACCTGCTTCGAACGTGAATGTTGGACCAAGCTGACTGGCAGCTGCTGGCATTTCTGGTCCAAAAATCATGAAATCAAAAAGCACAAAGGAATGCCAGGCAATACAGGAAGCCATACAAACAAGTAACATATGGATTATTAATAGCAGTGCCTGGGCAATATTAGAAAAAAAACAACAACAACCTTTTGAGATAGACTTCAATGTGAACACAGTTGTGGCTGGTCAGGAGAAGATGCAGTGCCAGTTAGTTAGTCCTGTTAGCTTGGAAATATTTGTTGCAGAGTTAAAATAAACGGCTGCAGGTTGTACAGCTCCTAATGAAGCTGCCAGGAAAAATGTCACTGAAGGAGGAGCTTGAAAAAATAAAATAATAATGTTTGTGACTGAAAGGAATGCACCATGAATCTCTGTATTTCGTCTCCGTTCTGCTTTAACACGTTTGACAAACCACTTCTCTTTGCAGCTCTGTTGTTCATCTGTAAGACAAGGATATTGATGTTTCTTCTCACATTCTTTGTCCGACCTTTTTAGATTATAAATTCTGCAGGGCCAGGACATTTCTTTATCATTAATATAATGTGACAGAGCATTAAAAGCATTAATGGATTACACCTTCACTGCATTTCTTCTAATACTAAACACTAATAATAATCTCCCTTTTGGAAATGGAGAATTGGACACAGCTCAAATTAACTGATGTACCCAAGGTCACATAAGAAGACTGTGGCTGAGTCAAGGCACAGACTTGAAGTTTTGTCCTATATATCACAGAAGAATCATAGAAAACCATCGTGGAGGAATCTGAGAGAGGGTGTTCCATCTTACTGTACTTCTAGAAGAATAAGTAAGCATACTCTAGGTCATTCTGGAAAGATGACGCCCAGTGTATCCCAAAAGACCTCCAAAAAATGGGATGTCCACAGTGCTGAAAGATGACCTCATCCTATGTTTGCTTAACTCTACTACTATTTACTAATGTCTGGTCTCAGTTATACATTATTGAAGCTGTACCCTTTGTCTGCCACCCTTTCACTGGTGCACCACAAAGCAGTATTGAGTCTGATGCTTCCCTAGGCTGAACAAAGCCATTTTCTCCTGCCTCCACTGGCACAACCCTTGCCACCATTTTTGTGGCCTCCTCTGGACTCACTCCACTGCTTTGATATTCTCCTTCTACAAGGACTTCCAAATCAGACACAATACTTCACATGAGGTCTCACAAGCAGTGAACAAAGGGGAAAGACTCCCCTCTGAAGAACTGTACAGGAAATGAAGACCATGGGGAAAAAAAATCCATCCAGCATAACTAGAGGAATTTTTTAGATAATTAATCAACATTGAGATGAGAAACTGTGCTTTCAACACAATGAAAATGTTGCCAAGAGTTATCTCCTCTTTTGAAGTAAATGTGAATGTTAATACCAAATTCCCATAATAATTTTAAAACAGCTAGTTTGCATAATGGCAGTTAGGCTGCTTTATCTACAGGTGACTTGAACAACCCCGCAATACACAGGAGATATATTTTGGTGCCAAGGGTGCTGTTGGATCCAATAGAGAAAAGAACACAGCATCACATAATTCTGTCAAGGAAAAGAAGGGAATATGCAGCTCAAGAGCTGCTTCTCCCTTGAGGCATTACAGTGGCAATTATAGATACATATTTTAGTTTCCACTTCAGAATATACTTAAATGCTCCGCTTCCTCACACACAAAACCAAAATTAGAAAAAAATTTAAGCACTTATTCCTTAATAGAACAAGGTAAATATGCTATCAGAGTAGTTTCTTTCCTGATGAATTCTTAATAGTTTTGGCTCAAAATTATGCTTCCATTGCCAAATTACGTCAATAGGATTAGGCCCATTATGTTTCTCATGTTTCTGTTCTTCAGAGTTTATCTTCAATAAAATATATTTAAGGTATATTTACCTGTCTCTGAAGGGTGGTGTAAGGATAAATTCAGCAGTATTTCCATTTCAGCACACTGAAAATATATTGGAAATTTTCAAAGCCATCTAGAGGATTTTGATGTACCACTCCCATTAATGTCACTGGGAAGTATATATTAGAAATTTGAGCTGTAAAGCACAGCAATAGATGAAGAATAACGAGGAACACAAAATTTAAGTATGACATGTAAGAAGATGTACCTAAATTAGTTTTCCACATAGACATTTTTTATTAATGATTTTTATATCCTTATATGGACCATAGGAAATGAAATCAGTAAAATGTGAATTACTTTTTCTAATTACCCTGTTAAAATAAAAACTAATCAAATTATTGTTGCAGATCAAATCTTATTGCCTCATTAATATTCTCTCTTTTCTTCAGGATGACCACACTAACTTCTTGTTTTCATTAAATTAGAGGATACTAGAACCAGCCATACAAATTGATCTAATCTCCTTAACAGTGACTGCATACTGTATTTTGATGATCATTCAATTTAAATCTTGATGGGATAGCACTTCTAAAAAGGTCAGATTTGTTCTTTTGAAAAGTTAGCCTGCTGTACCATGCTTTAAAATCAACTGGAGAGTTAAAATTCGCAACTTTTGCCTTACGTAAATTGTTTTCCCAAGAAGGAAAGCAGAGAAGAAAGAAGCAGCGAATGAGGGAAGGAAAAAAAAAAAATCCACATGGGTTTCAATGTAGAAAGCATGTGGGACAAGAAGAATATACTTGATGTAGGCTCTATTGAGAGATTCACAGGGGCAAGTACACGATGACCTTACTTCTTGAAGTAACAGTAATACCTACAGAAATGCTTTCCTAACCACACATTGTCCACTGGTGCTGACTTTTCAGAGCTGCACAGCTCTCTCCATCAGTCATCCACTACTGTCATTCTACAATTGACCTACCTGAAATTTTAATTTTAAAAGCAAATGGATTGTTGCAATTGATTCTGTAAAGCATCTTATTTCAGATTAGCCTATTTAATCAAGAATGAAGCAAAGCAAAATATAAACCAGAAAACCTCTGAAGGGGTCCAACACTCTAATCCACATCCTGGCCTACGATAAATGACTTTTCAAACCTCTTATGTGATTAGGGCGAGTACACAATAATCATTACCATTAAAGGACAGCAGTTGACAGAGTACAACCAAGTAAATCAAGTCTTTTATCTAACTTGCACCTTTGCTGCAGGTCTGGGTACATCAACTGTCCTAAATCTCCAAGAGCAGCTTAGACAGCTCCCTGCTCCTCTTCTATTGAACACACTCACATGCATATTCTCAAGAGGGACCAAAAGAGAACAGAAGGGGAAAAGCTTCTCCATGAGATGCAATGCTGACTGCTTTCTGTTAGGAACACATAAAATCTTTGTTAGGACTCACAGCGTGCTTATATTCTGCGTACCCCTGGATCTAAACCAAATTATCTCCTACAACTTCTCCCAACTACAGTCTATCTCCACACTCTATTCAATCTCAACATAAACCTGCAGCTCTTGACATATAACCACACTGTCATGAAAAAAAAGAAGAAAAAAAAAAAGGAGTACAGAGGAACATCAGACCGCAAGTGAAGCAAACAGACAATTCCAGTTTGGGAGTATCTCATGCTAAGTCTTCATCCATGTAAGACGACCACTTTTATTAAAACAGAGATCCTTACTTGTTTAATCCACTGCAGTTTGAAATGAATATACTGTAGGCAATTAGTAAGGATCAATTAATATAGAAACAAGGTTCCCATTATATCAAGGATTAATTGAATCATGGTATATTTTATTAAGTGCTTATATCCTAATTCAAAAAGTTTATGAAAGCCTGGATTCCCTCCAAAGCTGTTCATCCATCTGCACTCTGAATTCAAGAGAGATGAACAACTACACTCTGATGACTTTTAAGCAATGGATCCTCTGGAAATTCAGAAAAGCTCTAACATTTTAAGGTGAAGATGAAACAATCTTTAAAAAAAAGGAAAAAACAATATTTATATCTTTCACAAAAGTAGAAACAATCTGTAGTAGTTTGTTCAGGTGCATATATCTCTAATCCCCTGGACACATATGCTCAAATGATTATGCTCTCATGATAAGAAAAGAAGCCACAGATGTTTGTGGCCCTTCAGATCCTGTATTTTTCTGGTGGAAAAGTGGGGAAGTTGCTCTGCCTTTTTTCTGTTTTGTGTATTTTTCAGTGAAGGGAATTTAGGGAATCAGTTTAGCTAAAGGCCACATCCACACACAAGCACTCGAGATTATTATCAGTTGTTTTGTTTGGATGACGACTATAAATTCCATTTGTTCATACTGCAAATTTCAGAAGCCCAAAATGTAATTTGGGTAATACACTGAAGCTTCCAGGTTAGATATTAGGCTTTCATTGCTTTAATAAATTTGTCAACAGTACCAATTCTACATCAACATTTACAGCAATCACTCAGCAGCAGTGTATTTTCGATGAGTTAGATGATAGCATCACAGTATCAATTGTCTTCAGATTTGTGAAGTAGAACAGGAAAAACAATGAGGTGAAGTGTACTAGCTCTTAATGTAGAACTACTGAATATGTAATTCAGCATTTATTTTACTGCTGGCATTATCTACGTAATGGCTTAGTGCACAAAATAGCCTACGAAATGCATTAGCAAACAAAAGCTATATAAAGACTCCTAGAACCAAAAGACGACTTATGAATAATTCACATTTCCATGCATTAGGACTCATCCAGATGAAAAACACAAAGTGCACTTAACTTGTCCCAAAGTAAATTTATAAATTATCTGAATAATTGTATACATTATCAATGCAATATTTCAGTAATTTTGAAGAATAAAGTTGCTTCTTCAATGACTTTGAAGACAATTTGCAAGCTTGCTCATTTTATGCTGACAGTAACTGTCGTACAGCTGCCTGATTTAGGCAGAGAAAAAAAACAACAGGATGAACTGTGCAAATTACAACTAGAGAAAATCTGCTGGGCTACCTTTTGTGGTATCCTTTTTTTTTTTTTTTTTTTTTGACTCATTGACAGGAACAGTGCCAGCTTTTCAATTACCTTTCCAGAACAGACACTATTTTATTGGTAACTGTACTCAGGTAAAGCAAAATAAAATTACTTTTGATTTATGTAGTATTAGCATTAGATAAAGTAAACACACATATATTTGATTAACAGAAGATGTGAGATTTGAAGATTGCACTACAATCATCACTATAGTAGATGTCATATATTTCATGCTCAGAAATAAAAAAGTTTTCATGAAGTTACAGAATGTTTCAATTCCCAATGATGCATTGATTCATGTCTATATGTGTTTTTGGTCCATTATTATTAATGAAATAATAAGAAACTTCATGTCTGAGTCTGCAAACACACAAACACAAAATATTTCATGCGTTCACAGCATTGGCTGTACACAGTGAATTTTAGAGTTGGCTTTCACTTCCACACTGAAACCCACCACTACATTACCACTGGATAAACTAAGATTCAGTGGCCACAATTCATAGCATCGTTTCTGTGGTTTCTAGATGTTGCCAAGAAACCTCCAAGGAAAAGTTGTTCTACAACAGTTCACAGCTGAATGAGAGAGATATCAAGCCATCAACGTAAATGGAGGGCAATGGGGTGGACAACTGTAGTCACATGGTTTTAGCCTTACAGTGGACGTCACACGTACTCTAAAAATATATATCAAGTGCCCTTACTTACGTTTACATAGTTGTTAACTCTTGGACAAAGCATGAAACATGACCCAAGATGTGAATGGGGGCAGAATTTTGGCATCTGTGTTTAAGTGATGAGTATTCAGCCAGTGTACAGCAGAGACAAAGAAGTGATGCATGGCACACATCTTTCCACAAGCCTACAGAACTGCAATGCACTGCTGTACTTTTATGTAATCACTGTTACACAAATATTTTATCAGGAAATATTGCCATTATCCTCAACTTCTCTTCCTCAGGATTACAGCTGACTAATTACAGCAAAGTAATTTTGGATCAATTAAAACATTCTCAATGCTTGTCATTTGACTGAGAGCAAGCTTCTTGATGAAGTAATGAGGAAAGGCATATACTAATCAGCCATTAACAGATAGGATGCTTAAACATCAATTCATCTTGCTCCCGAAAAGATTCTTAATTCTTAATTTAGTGCCATGGGCTCACAGGTTGAAAGCTGCTCAAAATGGGGTCTATATCTCTCTATTCATCCAAGTTTCATAAAGCACATTTTCTTTTGACAGCAAAGATTAAGTACTGGGAGGACATTTTTTACTCCAAGTCTGGTGAGGCCCAGGCCCAGGCTGCCCAGAGCTGTGAATGCCCCATCCCTGGAGATGCTGACGGCCAGGCTGGATGAGGCCCTGGTCAGCCTGATCCAGTAGAGGTCTATCAGCCCATGGCAGGCGGAGGGAAATGGGTGATTTTTAAGATCCCTTCCAACCCAAGCCATTCTGTGATTCTATGACTCCTCTTCCAATCTGTAGTCTTCAGGGAGTGGTATGTGATCTACGTACCTTGTGATCAAAGGGTGGAACAAGCAGCACAACTAAGTTACCTGGTAGAGAATCTACAAAAACAATTTCCACACTAAATATTTGAACAAAATTTGCTTTGAGCAAAACCAAGTCTGGATTATTTTCAAAGCATAATCCTTGCTGTGATGAAGCATGGTACAAACTGAGTCTGTCCCACCTGCTCTGAGCATTTGTAATTTGGTGAATCAGCTCTGCTTTTGGCAAAGGATGGAGCACTGAACAGAGAGAGGAAGAGATCTGTGCACTCTCTGGATGTGGCCGCTAGCAAGCAGGAAGTGTAGAATAAGAAGATGAATGCTTTGTGCTGTTTCCAGCTTTATCTCATACTACAGTTTCTCACTATTCAGATAACAGGGATTGCTCTACTTTTTTTTTTTTTTTTTAAACCTTTATATCTAACACCCTCCTTGCAGAGAATCCGCTGCAGAGAACATGAACAATCTACAAATTATTAACAAAACCCTACCACCACTGCTCTTACTTCTAACTGTGGACCCTGCAGAGCACCATCACATTCTCAAAAATGTAGAAAACGTGACTCAAAGAATTTCTCACTAGGCAGTTCTTTTCAATCTGATTCTAAAACCTGTTTAGAAAAACAGGAAACAAAGCAAATGTGACTATGCTGCATGTGTGTCTGTCTTGCCTTTCTCCCTTTTGAGCTTGTGGCTTCACTTAAAAAATTCAAAGAGGTAAAGTTTAACAAATGCAGAGCTCCCATGAGTTCTATGGAAATGGACAGCCTGATAGAGAACACAGACAAGAGTTGACATACATACAAAAAGAAATGATCAAGGATGAGCACAACGATCATAAAGTCATAGAATCAGTATAGTTGGAAAAGATCTCTAAGGTCATCTAGTCCAACCACCAACCCAACCCCACCATGTTGACTAAACCATATCCTTCATTGCCACACTTCCACAGTTCTGAACACCTCCAGGGACGGTGACTCCACCACCTCCCAGGGCAGCCTGTGCCACTGCATCACCACTCCTTCTGACAAGAAATTCTTCCTAATATCCAACCTGAACCTCCCCTGGCATAACTTCAGGCTATTCCCTCTCATCCTATCACTGTTACCTGGGAGCAGAGGCCAACCCTCACACCATCACAACCTTCTTTCAGAGAGTTGTAGAGAGTGATAAATTCTCCCCTGAGACTCTACTGCTCCAGACTGAAAAACCCCAGCTCCTTCAACTGCTCCCCATCAGACTTGTGCTCCAGACCCTTCATAGCTCCACTGCCCTCCTCAGGACATGCTCTGCAGCCTCAATGTCTTTCTTGGAGTGAGAGAATTGGCACTGGAGAATCAGCTGCAGAGACCATCCATAGCAGTCAGGTTTCAGAAATTTCATCAGCAATAGAAATACAGCTTTTAAAAAAACTTCATTTTCACACGGCTGCTCAGATACACAAAACTGCACTAGGAAGATCCATAATATTCTGTTGCAAATAAAATATGCACTTAACCTTTACAGAAGACATTTAATTTGCCTTCACTTTTTCTCTGTCGGTGAATCAGACTTTTCGTTAGCAGATCAATTTTACAAATTACATAACCTGAGTAATTGCTTGGTACTTATTATAGAGTGCAGGAAACAAGTCACAGCTAGAGTAACTCTACAATATTTCAGTGAGATAATTAGCTGAGGGCTTTTATTTCTGTGACAAATGCAGGATTCGGAAGGTAGTGGAATATTCTATGTTTGTAAAAATAAAGGCAGAATGCTAATTGCAAGATATCAGTTCAAAGTAAAACACATTTTTAAATCTATGGTCAGGCTAGGGGTTTTCCAGCTAGTATTTATGGGTATTCGGTAGTATCAATAGGTATAAATATCGTAAATAAGCAAGTCAGAAAATTATGATGAATCCTAGAGGGCTTTTTTTCTTAAAAGTTACATTTCTATTATTTTTAGTAGTCATGCTATTATTAGAATTACTGCTCACTGCGGTAAATTCTCACCCCTCTATCAGCCACCCTAGTGGAAATCAGAGCAAGCAGATGGTCTATTCCCTTTGGTACCCAAAGCTATCACAGAAATTTCTTTCGCCACAGTTCCTGAAATCCTGATTTCCTTCACGTTCTTGTAGAAAAGGTAGCCCCACCACACACAGCCATTCAACAGAGAATGTGCAGGATCTCCTGAGATTATCATAACGTTTTGGTCACCCAACAAGAAAAAGTGAGGTCATTAGGCAAGTCAAATTTTGCTTTGAGGCAGAGATTATTCAAGGGAGTTTCACTGTCATTGATCAATGCGCAAACCCAATCCTATACTTCTCTCTATCCGAACACTTCTCTCCCTCCACCACAGATATTATTTGCCAAGAATGCTTGTGGGGTGTTAAAACATGATTATAATTTTTTTTTTTTTTTTTTTTTTTTTTACAAATTAGAATCAATTTGCAAGTTAAACCTTAAAACATCAGCGACAAAGGAGGACCTGGCTCTTTCCCTTGGCAGGGACAGTCCTTCTCACCTGCATCCCACAAAGCCAGAAGTGCACAATGCAACATATCCCAGGGAAGAGAACGGTAGCTTTTGTATGAAATTGTTGCACACTCCAGACAGCCCATCAGCCTCAGAATACATGCCTGGTGCAAGCAATCCCTAACAATATTGTAAAGGTGCTTTTAAAGGGATCTACAGTCCACTGGTCTGCAAAAAAAGGTGATGAAATCCTAGGACCATGCGAGGAAGTGATGATGCCTGAAATACAATTCTAAACCAAATACGCTGAGAATAGGCTCAAACTAGCAACTACCTACTTTTCTTAATGATTAAGTTTTGCAAGAAGAAAACTAGGCAGAATTGCAACTCTGAAGGCAGCTGTCAGAAAAATGAAGCCTCAACGTGGGTTTCAGTGAGACTGTAACTGAAGCAGGAGTTTTAAAATATTTATAGGACATTCAAAATTCACAAGTTATAGGACATCCAACCAATCTCACTGTCAAGCTCCCTGTACAGCCAGTACAGCGTGCCTTCCATTCCATATATACACAGCAGATCTTTTATGAAAACGATTGAAGAATGAGGATTATAAATAATAACAATCATAATAAAGGGTTATTTTCTCCCTGCAGAAAAGGTATATATTTACCACAAGTGCTTAATAACACTCTTATCCAAATGCTATCTCATCTTCTACCCCAGCACCCAGAAACCCACGCAGCTCCCCTTTATCTTTTCATCTTGATTAGATTTCCCTTGGACCTGGCTCAAGATCATGATGGAGAACAACTGATCCTTTTTGACCCCAGTGATAAGAGTGGGCTTGCGCCTTCCAAGGACACGCAGCCTTAGGTCTCATGCAGAATCTTGATGCTTTAGAGTGATATCTTCATAAGCACTTTGTGTGTATGGAGGAAGGCGCTGGTCCCTGCACAAATGGAGCGCAGGGGTTCAAACCTACTGTGAAGAGCTTTGTAAAACCAGAACAATGATTTTTCTCTCTTGAGAGAGAAAAGCAGAGGCAACCTTCACCTGGATCAGCTTCTCTTCCTTGTGAAGCTGCTCATGAATTCTACTGGACTCATGAAACTCAGACAGTATTTCTTGGGATCAGGTCTCTGTTCATTGCAAGACTTGTGTCCCTGGGTTATAAACCTTTTTGTCCTTTCTCTCAGTGTCAGCCCAATGGCAATCCTGGCTGTCCCAGGTCTATGGCCCTGCATATTTCAGGGCCATCTAGTGGCATTTTATTTGATAGATGACTTCATGCTGTTACAGTGTACCAGCTGTGCATTGATACTGGGGCTGAGAAATACGCAGTGTAAAGAGAAAGAGACATAGAGCAAGAGCTCCTATTATACAGCTGCACTGATCAGTGCAGGTGGGTATCTTTTACAGGCTTCTCATGGGCTGGTGGTTTCCACACTTCAGTCATTCCTTCACAACGTGCACATTTCCACTTCAAAGCTTCGACAGTATTGAAGAGAGGTTTTTCCAACCTATGCAGAGTTCATTTAAGTTAAGAGAGGTTCATCTCCCCTAAGTTTGTACTACTAGAAGGGCTTTATCTCGACAGTGTTCAAAGTTCTGTCTAAACACCTTTTGGTAAAGAGATATGCCTCTTGTTCCTGAGAATGAGTACTGCTCATGTACGTGCCCACACACAGAGCCATGCTTAACGTGACTATGGCATACTTGGCGTTTGCACACCTGTGCATATGTAAAAGCATCGAATACAAAGATGTGAGGAATTTGCTTCTGAATTCTTTTGAATCCTGCTATATAGCTAGAACTATCTATGTCAAACTGCTATTTGGTTTTTGAGCATGTCATTTCTTGGCCTCTTCTTCCATTTCTCTTGCCATGTGTTGACTCTGTGGGGATAAAAAGAATTCTTTTGTGAGCAGTGGGCTCACAAATGAGGGGATTTTGCTGTTTATGTAAAGCTCTTCTGCAGAAAGCATCCTTCAGCAAGGGCTGGGCTGAATCCCAGGCAAGCTGGTACTTAGCTGATTTCCACTGCAAGGAGCCCAGTGGAGGGATTATGGCTGGTAAGTAAATAATGGACTTTGATACTATGTTGAGCCATGTAAGAAAATTATCTAAGCATACCAGGAGCTTATTAAACGAAAGAGCCTCTCACTAGGCACTTCAGAGATGTGGGAAAAAGAGACCTGTGAGACTTAAAAATTCAGTGAAAACCTATCTGCTAGTTAGGAGATGAACCCTTAGATGACTGAGCCAAATCCTAAGTAATGCTGATGAATGGCAGGAAGACTGAGCTAAGTGCAGTCTTATCATGTAATCTTAAGTCTTTCTGTAGTCCTATACATATTACTTACGGAAAGATAATGCAAGGAACACAAAGTAAGGTATCCAGAATCACGGAACAATACATGAAGGAGCTTAACCTAGACAAGTAATGACTGTAAGTTTCAGCTCTGCTGTTCAGTTATATTAATAGAAAGAAAAAGAAAAGATATTTAGAAAATATTGGAAGCAAGGAGATTTGGAAGAAGTGGACTGGAGCTTTCTATGGGAAGAAGTCAGAAATCCAGCCAAGTTCCAAATCAGTGAATAAACATATCGATTAACTTAAAGCAAAATGACTTCATATTAGCAGTGAAGATTCTTGTTTGCCATGTCTTTATTAAAATAATTTAATAATACCATGATCAATTGCCTTAGAAAAATTAAGATAACTCTGTACAAGTTACACAGTAACAGAAGACTGGTTCTGTACCACAATGGTGTTCCTTGGCACTGAACCTGCTTTACCTTAGCAGATGGCTCTTCTGAATCTTAACACATACCTTTGAGCTGAAGGAAAATGGGGAAAGTTTTCTCTGCAGTTGGGTTAGCTACCTACTACTGCTCTCATAAGCAATAATTCAGTTTGGATTTTAACAAATTCTCTTCCTCATATGTTTATTTTCTTTATTACTCATTTTTCACATAGCTATGCACTCATTTACTATGTGTTACTATAATACACAAATCTGCCATGTCATCTCTGTATTGTCTTTTACTGAGCACTGAAAGTTTAAAGTGGAATTGTATTTAGAGTTGTTGTTTTTTTTCTTTGGGAAAAAAAAAAAAATCTTATTTTGAATCTCTTGGTACCAATTTCCCATCTAGAATCAACACAGCACCCTACCTCTGCATTATCTTAAATGCTAGAACATACTTAAATAGTGCAAAATAGAAGTAGCTGCTGAAAACCCTGGCATAGGTATTGTGCCTCTTTGTTTCCTCTGTGGCAGATCTCCCCAGGAGGTGCAGTGCTGTCCCAGACTATTCTTGGTGCCTGACTTTGAGTTCTTGGGAGTTGCTGTGCCAATTCCCCCTGTGTGATGCGTTGTAAAAGCTCTGCACTGGTGTTCCTGGTGATGTTCTGACCTGCACAAAGAATCATCTGGGTTGTGAGGCAGACAGTTGCTACTGAATCACCGAATCATAGCATCATAAAATGGCTTGGGTTGGGAGGGACCTCAAAGATCATCCAATTCCAAACCCCTACCACAGGCAGCCCAAGGTTCCATCCAGCCTGGTCTTGAATGCTCAGGGTTGGGGCATCCACAACCTTCTTGGGCAGCCTGTGTCAGTGCCTCACCACACTCTAAGTGAAAAACTTCCCCATGTCATCTAATCTAAATTTCCCTCCAATAGTTTAAAACCATTCTCCCTTGTCCTATCACTATCTGCTCTTGTACAAAGATTTCCCTCCTGCTTATGAGCTCCCCTCAAGCACTAGAAGGGTGCAGTAAGGTATCTCCAGAACCTTCTCTTGTCCAAGCTAAAATGAGTCCTCCAAGCTGAAGCAACCCACCTCGCTCAGTCTGTCTCCATAGGAGAGGTGCTACAGCTGAGAATCTTTATGGCCCTCCTCTGGAGCAACTCCAACACCTCCATGCACTGAAGACCCTGGACTTGGACACAGCACTCCAGATGGGGCCTCATGAGGGCAGAACAGATGAGGACAATCACCTCCCTGACCTGCTCCCACCTCTCATTTGACACAGCCTGGAACTCCTCTAATTCTGGGAGAGATACATAGTTTTTCTGAGGAATCAAGTCTGCAAGATGAGGGTGCAGATGCTTGCCCTCCTCTGTGGGCTGACAATTAATAACTGCTTGTGGTGTCCTGTGAAATTTCTAAATACCATGAAAGGGTTTAGCAATCATCATTGCTGTAGGTAGTGTGAACAGATCACCTTCTCTGTGTCTGTATCAGAGCACTGCACAGATACCAATTCTTCTCCTAGCAAATCATTAGCCTTTCTCTGTTCAAGCACCACTGGTGCGAACAGGAGACAAGAAACTATTTTTTTTTCCATCAAGCTAAAATATAATATAGCCTGCAGAGCAATTAGATGAAATGCAATAATAGGCTTACAAAGGCACACGCTCGCTGCAGAGGCTGCTGTTCATCCTTACCACATAGCGCAAAAATTAGAAACCACATCTCATATTGTTTGCCCTCCTCAGATCCTGAGAAATTCAAAAACCAGCTGGATCCTGCGAGTTAATGATGGAAAACAACCCCAAACAATCAGATCATTCAGGCTACCTCTTTACTGATGCAAGACTGATCTCCTAAATCAATACTTCAGTGTTTCCTCTAGGTCAGTTTAAAATTTTCATATAATGGTAAAGGGATTTAGCTGCATCCCCTGGGAACTATTCTGTCAGTGAAGAGATTTTATGAGCAGGAAGCTTTGCTTTATATTCAGCATGCATTTTGCCATTTAAAATTTAATTCCTTAAATGTAAATTAAACCCCGTCTTGTTATGACAAATATTTTCTCTTTTTCCTCATGTTTACAACTTTCATAAATATGCAGACTGCCATCAACCTGTCTCTACATTATTCATCATTAAATCAAAGCATTTCATACATAGTTGAACGTTCTTTCAAACACTAATTGTTCCAATCCTTTGATCATTTCCTCTTCCTCCACTTACAATCCTCTGAAAGAGCACTGAAGGAAACAAATGCATTCTGAGCAGACGGCTAGACTGACAGGGCAAGGCAAATACGATTTCTGAGTTTGATAAAGATGGAAGAAAGAGCAATGAGATCTCTTCAAAATACTCTTATAAACATATTACCGCAGAGCAGGAAGGCAGTCATTTTCACCTTGTGCTGGCATGCAGAGGGCTGATAAGAATTGAGGTGCAGAGAGGCTGAGGAAGGATCATGGGTGCATTTTGAACACTGCAGAGGGTATCACAGCATCATTAAGGTTAGAAAAGACCTCTAAGATCATCTAGTTCAACCACCAGCCCATCCCCAATATTGCCCACTGACCACATCCCTCAGTGCCACATCTCCACAGTTCTGGAACACCTCCAGGGATGGTGACTGCACTACCTCCCAGGGCAGCCCGTGCCACTGCATCACCACTCTTAGAGAAGAGATTGTTGCTAATATCCAACCCAAATCTCCCCTGGCACAACTTCAAGCCATTACCTCTCATCCTATCACTGTTACCTGGAGCACAAGCCAATCTCGACCTTTCCACAGCTCCTTTCAGAGAGCTGTAGAGAGCAATGAGGTCTCCCCTGAACCTCCTCTTCTCCAGATTGAACCACCCCAGTTCTCTCTGTTGCTTCCCATCACATTTGTGCCCCAGACCTTTCAGTTTCATTGCCCTTCTCTAGACACACTCCAGGGCCTCAATATCTTTCTTGTAATGAGGAGCCCAACACTGAACACAGTAGTTGAGGTGCGGCCTCACCAATGCAAGTACATCTTCCATGGGTTGCAGCCAGCCCTGCAGCTCTCATGGTGAAGAGCCAGCAGTGAATGGCGTTCCCCTGAGTGCTCAGTGACAGGGAGGCAGGAGCAGACCCAGAGCCCCACAGTCCCAGTGATGAAAGAAAAAGCTTGAGAGCTTTTAATAATGAAGTGCATAGCGTTTTCTCTCTGCAAAACCCCCAGGACCTGTCTATGGCTACTCAAACACAGTTCCAAAGCCAGAGATCAGGACAGATCAGAGGTTTTAGACTGCTTATAAAAAGACACATTAAAAACAATACCAGATTACAGAATCACAGAACCATAGAAACACAATGTCTGAGGTCAGAAGGCATCTCTGGGTCCATCTGTTTCCACCCTGCCCCAGCAGGACCACTCAGAGCTGAGTGTCCAGCCCCATACCAAGGCAGTTTTTGGACATTTCTGCACCACCTATCTAAGCAGAAAGGTTTATACACAGGCATGAGGCAATGGAACATGTTGCCCAGAGAGGTTTTGGATACCCCATCTCTGGAGGCATTCAAGGCCAGATCAGATCTGGCCCTGTTCTGCCTGACCTGGTAGTTGCCAACCCTGCCCACGGCAGAGGGGCAGGAGCTCAGTGTTCTTTAAGATTCCTTCCAACCTAAACCATTCTATGATCCTATGAGGGTCTGCCATAGAAACTGAGAGCTGGTCTGACTGATTTGAAACAAAGGGCTGACCTTGCCAAAAGGATGGTGATGACCTCTCTTTGGGTGGTGGTCCGCAGCTCCTGTCAAAGTTGTACTTGGTACTCAGATGCTAATTTAGGTCACTGCCCAGAGTAGTGCCGTACAGAAGATTACTAAAGCAGACTATACAGGTTTTGAATCTACAGGGAACCACAGATGTGCTTAATGGATGCTTTATGCGCAACTCCACTGCAAAATCAAGTCCCTAATCTGAAATGGTGAAAACAGACATACCTATAAACCTGAAACACATGTTCTGAGGCAAGCATGAAGCCTAAGGGGAATGGACTTGGAAAGCAAAGACCTTTGTCACACATAGTCTCTAAAGTTTTTACACATCAGCTTGTGTAACACCAAAATGACTAAACTAATTAGTTATAAATCCACAAAACCTAGTTCATATTTTAGAAGTACAAAGTTGTTGAAGAAGAATCCATAAAGAATTTATGACTCATCACAAATCCTGTGATTTGAGGGGAGACATCCACGTGTCTTTCAGAAACCATCTCAGCTTCACTTTATTACTTCAGTGCTTTAAAAATAAGCTGACTTTATTATAAATAATATATATCATAACTACTGCATTTTCTGAGCAAACAACTGATTCTGGCAGAGCTGACATGGAACATGACTGAAGCCAAGCATTGGATATCGCTGTGTCACATCTCTTTGCAGTACCTCTGCAAAGAACAAAAGTGCCAAAGAACTTAATTCCACCCTAATGTAGCTCTTAGTCACAGACATCCAACAGCATCCCTATAGCCCTGAGAGGGACTGCTCTTCAGTAAGAGAAGGAACATTCTCCTTAACCACTGGCCATACACAGCTCAAAACTACAGATAATGTTGAGGAGAGAAATAAACCATCTACTCTCTGTCAATCAAGTTATTATTTGAAAGATTCCTAGTTTTCAGAAAAAGTTCCACAGAGGCAATAAATGCAGTGAAATGCAGGAAACAGCCATAGACCTTTTTCATTCCAGTAGTCCAGCAACAGCTTGCTCTAAGCATCATGGGGAAGCAAAAACAGTATCAGAGAAGGACTTGCAAGAAATGCACATTACAGTATTTCGTTTAGCTCAAATCCCAGCTTCACATCAGATGATCCTAAATGCTACCATAGTGTTGACCTTCCAGGTAGGAGTCTGGCCATATTCCCAAAGGGACAACCAAGTCTAAAGCTTCTTTGCTCATGAGGGATCAGCTTTGGATAAGGTCAAAGTCAAGATGTGAATACCACCTTGAGATAAATCTGTGTACCCTCCACTGAGTCACTGCTTCTCTTTATTCCTTGAGAATTGGTATCTATGGGTTGAAGCTTTACTATTCTTATTTTAGCTCAGCTATTCCCATATGTTAAGTCAACAGAGACATTCAGAACAAATTGATACTTTGCATGATAGAGAACTCTGGATAACAAAAATAGCTTTCCCAGACAGATGAGACTATCAACATATCAACAAAGAACTTTTTTCTCCCCTTCTCCCCACTTCAGTCTCTGAGGCTGACTGAATTAAGATCCCCAAATGTGCAGTACCAGGTCTCCATCCACCTCCCTCATACCAAAATGCCCTCTTGGGCTTTCTACCCACGTAAGGGGTGCCTCCTGGCATCACTCACCTCCAGCTGCTGTCCTTTTCTCTGGGCAGAAAATAGGAAAGGCATTTCCTCTTTATCAGTGATCAAGAACACAAAAATTAATACTGACTTCAGAAGAGTACAAGAGACTCCCTTCTTCCTTGTAGGTATTAGAGCAGAACAGAGTCAACACACTAAAATGTTTTTCCCTCCTGCCTCACACATGATTTATTTAGAAGCCAATAGTAATAAAAGGAAATCGTAACAGGAGAAGAATTGCCATAAATAGGACAATAGCGTGTCTGGGGCAAGGTCAGAATGGATCCAGGAGCTGCTCTGTTAGTGAGATGAAAACATAATTTTTCTCTGTTTATCGACCTGTGGTATAACTGTCCAAAATGCACTGGAGAGGAAGGAAGTAACAATCTTCCTTCCACCAGTCTTCCACCATATGATGTGCTCAGCCTAGGCTGGAGACCACTTTTATTTTCATCATAGGATGTGAGTGGTGGACAGTAGGTGATCATCGTTCCTAAAGATATAAACCAGTAAGTGGAAGCAAAAAAATTGTCTTGTCCCAGAATAATTAGCAAAACAGTTAAGAGCAAAGGGAAAAAGTCCCTAGAGTTTTTCATAACCAAATTCCTTAGGTACTGAAGGAGTTGCCAATTTTGTTTACTGTCACCAGCAATTACTACTTTTATGACTTTTACTAACCAAATTTGTGTAACTCTGCAAACTTCTGCATTTGCAGAGGCATTCTGAGCTATTTCTCTAAAATGTGTTGTGTTTTTTTTTTTTTATTTTTTGCCACAAGGACACTGTTCCATTAATACTGTACCCTCTCTAAATGCAGCAATTATCCACCAAACAGATATTCTGCATCACACTTCAAGGATACTCTCACCTTCCCATCCTCCAGCACTGTTGCTGGGCAAAGGAGGAGAAGTCACAATTACCCTGTAAGGAGGCAGGGTCAAGAAAAGTCCCTGGTACAATCTCAACAGTTCTTAAAATAATAATAAAAAAGCAGTAATAGGCAATTATAGGCAAGCATTCATAGAATGCTGTATTTGCCACTAGATTATACACAAACTATATAGCAGTTTGAATGAGTATATCCCATAAAACTTTCAGGTTAGATATTCAATTTAGCACAGAGTGCATGCAAGATTAACCAGCTGTGGAGTTCCTTCGGTGCCAGCTTGCTTTCATAAACTACTTCTCATATCAAAAATGCATTAGTCCTTTGGTAATAAATGCTTGCCTTTCACCTGGAGAAGGCAAATTGTAACGGAGTTGAATAGGGGTGCCCATGCATATACATTTATCTATGTGTTTCTTGATAGAGATTTGCCATTGGCTGCTCAGAATTTTGAGGAAGTTGCAGCCATTAAGAGTCACATCACATCCTGGGCCCTGTTTCCTGTAAGACCCCTGGGACCTCCACACTGCTCTAGGTGACAGGGAGGTATCACGTGAACAGTGTTAGTGCCAGGATGATGGCACACAACTGAGCAGGATGATCCATCTGCCTCACCAGGCTCTCCAAGGCCATCCAAAACCATTGGTCACAACTGATTCAGCCTGCTGGCAATATGTTCTCTGGCAGAGAAGTGCCCTCAATCCTGCTACCAAAGTTGCATTTTCAATTCTTTAAATGGGAGCAAATGTAACTTTTTCATAAAATGCTACCTTTGCTGATTGTAAATAAGTGGGCTGCTCCAAAAGAAATACCTCCTATTTTATTATGTTGGCCCACAATGTCAGAGGTCGATGCTGGAGACATGGCAGTAGAGGTTGTCCCCTCCCACCAATATTGGTACATTTTGTTGCTCTGTGACAGATGGTTGCAGAGGGGCAGCCTGATAGAATGGCATCTGACATGGAAATCTGTATGAAACAAATGTGTGGCACTGAATTCCTCCGTGTACAAAAAATGGCATCCTTTGACATTCACCAACACCTGCTGAATGTTTACGGAGAACAAACAGTGGATATGAGCACAGTGAGGTGGTGGGTGGTGCATTTCAGCAGTGGAGACAGCGATTATGTCACTTCTGCTGGTACAGACTTCATGAGCATAGTTTGCCAGCTCTTGTTCATCTCTGTCAAAAATGTAAAGCTAATGGTGATGACTATATTGAAAAATAGTGTTTAATAGCTGAGAATTTACACTATCAAAATAGTGTTATTGTGCTCTTTATAGCTGTTGTATTTTCCATGGAAATCCATAGGAGGCATTACTTTTGTAGCAACCTACATAAATTACATTTCAGTTTCTCACCAATAACTACTTCTGGGAAGACAAAAAATATTCAGTTTTCCCCTTTTTGCTGCTTCGATAGAAAGGTAAAAAGTTAGATCTGGTTTGAGATCTTACTCTCCTAAGCTCCTCAAGCTTCCAGTAGCGGCATTTGGATCCTTCAACTTAATGAACTGCAAGATTCTAACAAGAATGTCATCCTGTTGTTTATTTTTAAAAGAATTAAAGGCCAAGTACTGGCTTCCTGTCATTGTTTTATTAGTGCTTAGAAGCTCAGTTCCTAGTAACTAAACACATGTTGATGTAGTCCATATAGGTACTTACAGAAAGAGGAAAGGGAGACTGAGCTGAGCTCATAAGAGGTATAAAATACCAATTGCTCATACTGTCCCTGAAAAGAGCCGAATTCCACTGCTGTCCTCCCCTCTTCTTCATAATTTAAAAATAATTTAAGTCAATTCACAACACATTGCACCTCATTTAAATAAGTGGAATATTTGAAGCTACCTGACTGCAAGCAATGTAGCCAAGTCCCTGTGTCACATGGCTTGTTATATTAGACGCATCCACCCAGAAGACCCTCAGCATCTAGTTCTTGACCTATTGAAGCTGATAGAGTTTTGCCAATGACTTCAAGCAGACCAGGATTTCACTATAGATACTTTGGATCTCATAATTCATAAGGAAAATGCTGACTGGAAATGATAACATAAATCATACGCAGCATGCTATCACTGCTAACAGTGACTACAAACAGCCATTTGCACAGCATCAGCAAGACTGACTTCAGAACAGGTACACAGCATGTTTTATCATGAAATGGGAACCACAGATAAAAAGTGATTTACAAAAGTATGAAGACTTTTTAAAAAGTTTTAAATGCCCATTTTTATTTCCTTGCTGACTCTTCCCCTTTAGCTTTATGTTGCTAGAGTATGTGAACTGGAGATTGATATTTTGAGAGCGTTATTACTTCTGTAAAATTCTTTTTTTTAAAAATGCTGATCCTGTGCTAAGAGGTTCTGATGTCATCCCTGGTAGGACTGTAGCTCAAGCCAAAACTCAAAGTTAATAAACAAGCAGCCTCTCCTATATATTCTTACAACCTCCAAATGTCCGAACTTGCTAGGACAGCCAGAGCATTCCAAGCTGCCCTTTCCCTCTAAGGACATTTCCCTGGCAGTTCTTTCATGGGACCCTACACAGGACAGGTGACTGAAGTGAGTACAGAGCCCACCAGAAGACCACTCTTAGACTCAGATCTGTGCATGTTAAGTTTCAATAGTTTAGGTGGTGTTGTGTTTTTTTTTTAAAGCCATATTGGCTTGCAAAATCCTAACGTAAAAGCAGAAGCAGCATTATAAAGAATGTTTACAATTTCATTCATCCTACCTTTCAATCTAAGGTTACAATAGGAAACACTTTCAGACTGGTTTACAAACCTCAGTTTGAACAATTAAATCAAGTAATTTAAATCTTGGTCACCTAGACTTGTAAGAATGAATGAAGTCTATAATCTAGTTTACACTTAACAGCTTTACCACATTTGGGAGCCCCATACTGACCCTAGGGAATGAGCAGTGATTGATCACTTACATATGCAGTGAATTAAATAGTCCCTATTTGGAATCAAACACCTGGTATTAATAGTTGTATGTAATTGGTAGCACTATAAAAGTTATGAAAGGGGCAATACACAGCAATACCTGTAACCTACATTTCTAAGGATTTAGAGTTTTTGTTTTTCCAACACAGAAGACAAATCTCAAATAACTAAAACCTGCTTAAGGAATATAACATCTGTCTTTCCAGGGAAGACTTCTGCAGTACTAACTGTCAAGCCCAAGAACTGTCAAGCCCAAGATTAATCCACTTTTGTTTGTAATTAACCTCAATCATCCTCAGCAGCAACACACATTACACCCCCAGCAGAAGTGTCAGCGATCTCCCAAAAAGAACAGTTGGATATTTTCAGTGTCATAAAACGGAAAGTAATAAATGACTGATCCACATTTGCATGTAGTTGTTTGACATCTAACGGTTTTCCTCGTTCATCTGCCTGAACACTTTCCAGGTGAATCCTTGTAGTATCTCTAGGCACAACCCATTGGTCTGGAGGGGCCTACCCAGGCACAGGATAGGCAACAGGGACACATGAGGGCCCCTGGCTAAATCCATCCCCCAAATGGAGGGACCAGGAGCGACATAAATCACTGTTGCTCCTCCTGGGTGGTTGCTCACCTGAGAATGAAGGATTCCCAGTGACGGGAATTGGACCCAGCAGAAACAGTAGAGTTGGAAGATGCTGCATCAAAACGTCTCCTTTCACTTCCTTTCCTCCACTGACTAATCACAAAACCATAAAACAGGAGGAGAGAAGAAAGCAAAAGAAGGACCACAATCGCAGAAATCCTGACCCCTCTTCTTGCCCTGGGCCAAGAGTAAACAGCTTCCCTTGCCCAATTCCCACTTCTATAACTTGAATTTTTGTGGGTCTCTGCCGTCCTTGCACCTCTCAGCCCACCATTCCTACCTGCCAGCACTAACCAGATCGGCATCAGGCAGGTCCCCACTGCTCAAGCCACAGGAGGGCTTCTCCGGCTGCGTTCCAGCAGATGCCCATGGACTCGCTCCCCAACCACTCTGAGGGTCTACTGAAGACATTCAGCCTCTTTCCTCCTTCCCACTCTTCTCCCACTTGGTGCCTGCTGCAGAAGAAATACACCCTTGGAACTGGAGGGGGTGGAGGCTAATGGATGGACTTGGGTGCCTGTTAGTCTTTTAAAAGCTATTATAGGCAGCGGTAGAGAAGCCATCAAGAATCCCTGAGTAGCGTGCTTCCTTCCTAAATCCATCTCTGCTCACTCAAGTCTTGTACCATCAGCTTTTATTATTTGCACATGTCCTCAAGGACACAATAGGCAGAGCTCCTATAGACTATTCTGACAGAGTATAACCCAGAAGCATCAAGAAGGAAAGGCAAGGAAGCAACACCACTCTCCAAAAAAGTTTACAGTTGACCATATTGCTCACTAGTGAAGACGCTGTGGAGAACAAATGGGGTGTTTGGGGCAACATCAGCTGGAATTTGCATTCAGATCCTGCTCCTCAGCAATGAAACCACAGGCCACTGCCACTTGAGCAAGGGTGAAAGCATTTTTTTATCTAGAAGTCAAGATTACAAACTGGATAGGCACTCTGTTAATTGGCTGAAAGCATGTCAGCCTTGCTGCTTTTGGGACTGGGGGAGGCACAGTAAGGCTACAAATATTATTCTATTTTAAAAGCTATTTGAAACAGCATTATTTTTTATATTCCAGCCTCTATGATTACTAACACAAACTGTCTAAAACAGTGTTTATGAAGAAATGCTTTTAAGAAGCAATGAGACAGAAATTTCTTCAGAATCAGTGCTTTTTATACCAATTTTCAGCCCAGAAAACACAAATTATGAATCAGAGAAGTAACATTTCCTGATGGAAATAGCTTTAGTTCAAGGAGCTGCTCCTGAAGAATGAGAATTGCTTCAGCTCACAACCATAAGTACTTTTCAGAGTAAATTATAGGGATTTTTAAAAGGCATATTTACTCCAAACATCCCCTTCAAACACTTGAGATGAAAGATCATAGCAGGTTTTTATAACCATCACAATCTATTGGGCCAAAAATCCATAGAGAAATGGAGCTTAAATACTTACAGATAAGATGGATCACAATGTGATGTGAGTAAATGTGTGCTCTAAACATTTTCTAAATCAAGGTTTACACCAGGGGTTCCACGTCTTTGAAGTAGCCAGTATATATTTCATATCAATTTTCATGTTACCATAAGAATTGCTTTAGGGTTGTATAACTAACAAAACTTGGCACAGTGATCCCCTGGAATACGGTATAAGCATTAGCCAAATAGCTCTATCATTAACAAACACTGCTAATGAGCTCTCAAGACTTCTCAGTGCTAAAGTTAAATATGATATCCTTCAATCCTCACGATAGCCCAGCATGCCCATTAAATATTACAATCAGTAATCTTTTTCATAATGGCCATAAGGAGATTTTTTATTTATTTATTTTTAGGTCAATGAACTCACAATCGAATACAGAAGGATTGTTTATTGTTGCTGCTAATTCATTTTCCTCATCTTTTCCAATAGATTTTACTTTCTGTCCTTAATTAGCTAAGTTGGATGTACATTCTGAAGGGTTTTGCTCCCAGCCACTCCACCAGCAGGGGTGAACAGCTGTTGAATGCTTCAGAACTGTCAGTCAGTGATAGATATCAGTGCTTTGGAGATCCATGTGAAACACAGGCCAGATCAGAAATTAACTGAAAACAGCGAGGCTTCTCATGGCGATCAAAGATTGTTGGGGAAACAAAAGTTTCCCCGACTCCAGCTGAAGGACATTCCATGTTGTGAGAAGATTGATACCTCTGAAGCAGTATATACCTTTGAATGTATATAATATTTCAAAAAATATCTTGAAAGCCTTTTACGTCCAATTTTATGAATATCTTTTTAAAGGGGGAGTAGATAATTAACAGGATGATTCCGATCCTTGAGTAGACATAAATCATCGTAGCTCCACTGGTTTCAATTTGTACTGCCTGTGAAAAAGGCTCTCTACACCTTTTTGTAATCACAGAGCGAATTCATCATCCCCAAATAATTAAGGATTTAATTTAATTATCTGTTAATCTCTTCATTTTATGACTGTATTCTGAAGGATGGCAAGAGCTACAGAGAGCTATTGCAAAGGATGTTAATGATAAGTACAGTGTAAATCATCATTTTGATATATCCATAAATATTGAGGAAGTTAATGCCGAGAGTTAAGTGGAGGAAGGGAGTGCGTGCCATATCACAGACATATAATCTCCTGCATAAATACATTATGGCTTATTAAAAATACACACACTGCACAATAAAAATAAAAAGGTTTAGCCTTTATTTTAATCCCAACCATAAAAGCCCTCTTCCAGATTTTGACATATTTCTACCCAGAATAACTTGAAGTGGGGAAAAAGAAACAGCAGCATTTAAAACTGACATTTGCTTCTGCAGAAATTTAATTTTGAACTATATTACCCTGAAATATCAGGTACCACACTGATGGAACAGGGAAAAGTGCTTTAGGGAGAGGGGCAGAAAATGTGTCAATTAAAGGATGCTTAATAGCCTGCAGTTTAATAGCTGTTACAAACAAGAGGTAAAGGACAAACCGATCAGCTGCACAACAAAATACACAACTGTATGCAAATAAAGTCCTTCTATCCAAGAAGGACATTTTGCCCCTTAAAACTAAACTGCTTCCTGAGCCCATTTAAGAACCATGCCTTGTGGTAATTATCTCATGTCACTTCCTATGATATAATACCTCCTTATGCTTAATGGATATGTTTTAATTTCTAAGGAAACTGTGCCTGGTTGCACAAATGAAACTTGCATGATGATTAAAATATAATTTTCACTCAGGCAATAACATTTGTCAATAAACAAAACCATAAATAGAGACATTACTTCTATTTCAAGACAGTCCTTAAAATGCAGAAAACCTCCACAGCTCTACGTGCAGATGACAAATTGCTGCATACCACAGAGATCATTGCCTTCTCATCATTGATGGAATCTCATATAAAAGCTGCTTTAAAATACTCAAATCGATACTACCAGGAAGCAAGTCAACAGAATTTCACATTGTGGATAATTCCCACTCTTTAACTACTAAATGCAAGACAATGTATGCAACTTCATCAGCTGATACCAGAGTCCTGTATTCTGAAAGCATCCAGGCAAATCTGGTGAAGCCTGTTGAAATGAAAAGTGTTTGCTACTTAATTATCAGTGGGAAGAACTGATGCCAAACTTGTCAAGAAAGCCTTCAAATAATAGTTTGTGAGACACCAGAGGGATGCCCGCTTCACTTGTTGCACAAAATTAACTTTGTTTGGTAAAGAACGATCTGTTCCATTTCTCTGAGGTCTTATTTCTAACCTCTAGGACATGCAGATGTTTAAAAAGTAAATATGCCTTTCTATTATTATTTAATTCATTTGACCATCATACCAGACTTCAGTGGAACATGGACTTCAAGCACATTCCATACAGCTCAGCTTCACAATTTCATTTAACTCAGTTAAATTACAGATTCAGATGACAAGAGCTTTTTTCCTCACCTCCCCCCCCCCTTTTTTTTTTTTAATTCACCCACCTATAATGGCATTTTCAGTGCTACGTAGGAAATTGGTTTATCTGAGCTTTCCCAAGGGTTTTTAATGTACAAGTGCTGTTGTTTCAAATTCCCCGTAACTTTTCTCAGAACTCACATAAACCTGAATGCTTAACATCTCTAGAGAGAAATATACAAAGATGCAACTCATCTGCAAAACCATAAAACTACAATCAAAGCTGTACTGACAAGTCTGACCAAATAGCACGCATGCAGCAGGATACTTGCCCACAAACACCAGTATTATCTGCTTGTAATTTATGTTTCCCCATAGCAATCTTTCTAATAGGCTAATGCATATTTTTCACTCACCCTCCATAATTTTTTAAATCTCTTCACTCTGGACAATTTGGATTTGTTCATCTCTGTTGTCTGTAGATCAAATATGTATCCTATGTGGCTGTAAGTATTTCTATAACCAGTCGGGTGTCTAAAACAGTAGAGTGATGGATAGTCTTGAAAATAGAGGCACTCCCTGGCTTTTAATGCTGCTTCCAATAACCACACAGTTTACAGCTCAGCATAAAGTAACCAATAGCCGAACATGACATTAAAAAAAAATAAAATCCCTCCTTTGAGATCATAGAGGGAGAAGGCTTGATCCATCCAATACTTGATTTAGGTCAGTGAAAAAAGAGATGCTATTATGTCAGCCATCCAAGTTTAAGATGACTCGTAAGCTGACAGCCGTGGCACTTGAAAGCACTGTCATGATGAGTCTTTACAAAAGGATTGTCTTAATCCTATATTTAAGGAAATAAATAAAAAGAAAGCTATTTAAAAATATATGGAAATTATATGATATTAGAAAACTGTCTGCAATCATAGGATATTACAGAGCAGTTGGCAATATGCTCCGACGTAATGGTGCTGAGAAACACATCACGTGGTGTTTTCTAATTTATTTTTGTAGCTTCCTAATGATATAAGGCTTATATAGTTGTGCGAGTGTGCATATCAGTCATTCTATCCAAATGATTTTTAACCCTTTCTCCCTTAAAAAAATAAAAGGCCATTATATAAGCTAGCAATCTCAAAGATGCTAGATTTTGATTTTGGAAATCAATAGATGATACAAGGGTTTGAACTAATTCTTCCAAGGGAAATGAAGCTGCGAGAGAATCCATGACAAATCCCAACCATGAAAAAGTTTGATCTCAGCTCATGCTTACAAGGCTGCTAAAAGAAAGGAGCCATATGGTTTTATTGTTCATACCACTGGCTTTATGTTCTCTTCTGTAATTCTGTAACTTTGGGAAAAGAAAAAGTAAACAGAAACTGTGTGAAACATATCTCACTATTAAGATATAAAAATAGAGATATACATATCGAGTCCTTGAAAAAGTAACATTTCCTGGAGAACTATGATTTCCTACAAGCTGTTACAACTTCAAAGTTGACCTCCCCATCAACTCATCGCCTTGAGTCATCTCTACAGATGTGGCTACACAGAAGACATTCTTCATAAGTGTCACCTCGAATCAAAAGTCAGGTAGCATAACAACTTGGGTGTGCAGAAGTCATACAACAGATATTCTAAAGTGGTTTTGCTTCAAATACTCAGTACTCAATACTCAGTACCCTATGCACACAAAGAAAGGGTTACCACTATATTTTCATGTGAATTTTATTACATCACTTTCCTAGATACTTGGTGTTTCGTTCTTTATCTTCATGTTGCAGCACTGCAGAAATGTTATCTTCCCCTCTCAAAATACCGTGTGGTGTACTCTTGATCAAATTACACTGCATATAAGGGCACATTTTATATTGCTGGCCAGTACTAATGCAGCCTCTATCAAACTTGGCCTCATTCTCATCAAGAAAAGATCTACACAGAAGTGCTGCAGGTCTGAAGCTGTAAGCTTCTACTTGTGCAGTGTTTCGTTACTTATACTGTATAGGAAAATCGTTATGGGGATGTGCATTTACCAGTAAATTCAGGACCTGATGCTTTCTAGCAGTCGTGAGATGCTTCACCAAACGTACAGCTTCACTTCAAACACGCATACCAAGACTGGTTGACATAAGAGCAGATCAGTACTATTTTCAGAGAAGACAAACTGCTCCTAGATATCTATGTGATTTTGCTTTCAGATTGTCGAAGTCCTAATGTTGTTACATTTGGAGCATTCTCATTAACAGAATCTCATCTATTTAATAAAAAATAAAAGTGAGTCATGTCTCAGTTTTATGGAAAATAATAAACTATATCTCCTTATGTTTCCTATAAGCACTTTACTTCTCCCCTAAGGAATCAGCTTCTGAATTATCTAACGCTATTCCAAACTTTAAATTTTCAGACCTGCCTTTCAGGTATTTTGACAACACAGTTAATCTGCCTGCCATTGAAAAGAGTTATGAATATTTCAAACTCCTTAGTTTGAAATATTGTTAGCTTATTGTTAGGTTTGTTTATGGTCAGCTAGATTTAAGAGAATACCTAGAAACTCCTTGATGTCACATGGTCCTAACTACCGATGCATTAAATGCCTGCTGTTAAGCTAAATACTGGCAAGTGATGGCATAGGAACAAATAGGAAAAAACAGCACTAACTGTAGGTGCAGTTAAGGTTATAGTTGTATGACTTCTGCACGTAGTTCTCTAAAGAGAACGAGGCTGACAGCTCAATTTTAACACATGGATACTGAGTAAGATCTGGGTCAGTATCTTACTGCTTTTCTCTTCTTCCCTATCTTGTTTACGCACCACTAGACACTTGAAGCTAAAGCATCATTCTAGACCCCAGCAATAGATAAAAACATGCAATCATTCCTTAAACTGTTTCCTTTAAGAACAACAAGAATCTGCCTTATGTTTCTTTATTCTCAAAAGATTGACAAAAACTTCTGTACTCATTACAAATACTGTAATGAGTGCAATTGCTCAGGACATCCCTTTTACTTGATTTGCTCAGGGCATGTAAATAACATTGCATGTCCAGGCCAAGGTCAATCTGAACACGGCTCTATCTTGTGGCTTTCTTCTTCAAGGCTTCGCTGTTTTGGCTAGAAGCCAGGAAGAATTTTACTTCTGAATTACATACATTTACTTCAAAATGCTTCCACACCAATTTATGGTCTTATCTCAAGTGGTTTTTAAGGTCCTTCCACATTGTAATCTGCTGAAAAGTGGATTTCAGCACATTTTTTATCATGATAAAATCCTAATTCATAAATAAACTACAGTAGTTCATTCATTACCTTCATTACTCTGACATCTGTTCCCTAAGTGTAAAAAGTGTGAAACCCACGAGTGTCAAAGCATTGACATTTTTAAGGCATCTCCACCAGGTTGAGAGAACTGGTTGAGGTCAGAGCAGAGCCCAGCTACTGCTTACCACATCACTCCCTCATGTTCATAAACTCTGACCTCAAAATAAGCCTCGTTACAAAGGGAGTCAAATTCCCGTCCTCTCTTCAGTAAACTATAGAATTTTTCCTACACAACCATCACTTTGTAAGAAACAGATTAAGGAAGGGAGAGAAAAAAGACAGAGAATATTAGTATCGAAAAGTCATATTGGGTTTTTGTAAAATAAATAAATAAATAAATAAATAAATAAATATCATGGGATTATGAGCCACCAGTGTGGAAGACAGTGAAAAAAGAAATCTGCAGTGCAAGGAATTATTGAAAATATCTTTACTTTCCAGTAAAGACAGAAATAATAGTAGAAAATCAGGGTACTGCTGGCAACCCATTTTGGATAGTGAGTACAATTTTGGTCACTTGTATCCAAGAAAAGTGAAAGCAGAACAAGAATAGATGCAAATAAATAATGGTTGGAGGACGATGGAGAGAATGAAGATCTTGTCTTTTGACAGAAACTACAAGAGTTAAAGTAGTCAAAGTAAGACTAAAAAGGGGTTACGGTTGTCATCTATAAATATCCTGGGAAAAGAAGCAGGAATGGGTAAAAAGAGCTCTTTAAACCCAAGATCAACACCGACACAGGACAGATATATATTATCGAGAAAGAACAAAGGTAAGCTAAGATTAAGAAGACGGCTTCTAACCAACTAACAACCTTCTAACCAGTGAACAGGGAAATTGAGAAGCTGTAACTATGGAGAAAACAAATAATAACAACAACAACAACAATAATGATGATGACTGGTTGCATCAAGAGGAGTACCTTCCAGATACAAAAGGAGGAGAACTAAACATCCAACTTTTCAGCCTCTTAAGATCTTTTAAGATCTTGTAAAGGATGAAGCTCATACATGCTCAGCATTGTGATCTAAAATAAACCCAGAAAACTGAAATGTTCCATCCTTCTTCTGTCACCAGAATGTGCTGTCCTCAATCTGACACTCACAGCTCTGGTTTTGCTGCACGCTTAGGAGCAGGCCTTTGCATGGCAACATATGCTTCTTTGCACAACAAACATGCCTATCTCCTACTCTTCTGATACTTGCTGCTATAAATGGGATGGTGCTCGTGTGAGCCACAAAGCTGGCTTAACATGCACCTACATTCACTTTACTTGAACAGTACTAGCGTACAAAAATAGCAGACACTTCTACTGATGTTACTTTTTCAAACGTGAAGCACACTGCAATGTGTTACCTCCTTGGTAGTGCCAACACAACTCCTTACAGGGTCATGCTGTGACACGGAGTGGAAAATTCATCTCTTTTACCAAGTTATTTTTGAGGCAGATGAATTCACTTACCAGCACATTGATCTGGCTCACAGTATGGCTGCACAAACAATTGTATTGGCAAGTTGATGATAAGCATTTCCCTCTGCTAATATTAACCACCAGCCCCTCATTGTGAGCCACAGGCAACTGCTGAATCAACTTCTTGGAAACACCAAATATCACTAGGTGAGAATCAGTGTTTTGCAAGCAAAAAAGCACTCAGAAGAAGCCATGCTACAGCAATAAGAACATACTGAAGATCATCCATAAGAGGAGATAACGTATGTTTGATAGTCACTGGTATTTGCATATATATTAACTCAAATGAATGCTTCCGCCATATCCATGCACTGTGCTAGAAAAATACAAAAGGGGAAGCAAAAGCCCTTCTTCATATATAGATATGCAAATACACAGGCACAGAGCTGTTGCAAGAAGTAGTACCTGTAGCTTAGTTACTCGAAGTTGCACTTAGTGAACTGATTTCCAATCTGCAAGAGTTGCAGGAAAGAAGCCTTGAAAGCTGCGTGTGCCCTGGGTGGAATAAAGACCTCCACTACAGCCTACCATCACCACTATCTGATGTAGAACACTATTTCTTATACACTTCAAACTTTTTGCAAGCAGTGGCTTCATTAAACCCTGGTACACAGATTGTACTCCAGTAGGAGGCATTTAATAGGATCTCCTTCCCTGCACTACATATGTTACGCATTGTGTTCACTTGAACTTAACAGGCTTGAGAGGAAAAAGCAACGCTCACTTGTTACTCTACGCCATCCTTACAGGAGACTGGAGACTCTTTATTCTCTTTACAATTACTCTTCAGACAAATAAAAACTGCCGCTACAACCTTCAGAGGAAAGGCATTAAACAATACCTGATTTTACACTATATCAATTAATCTTCCATCCACAGTGCAATATGAATTCTCAGATCTGATCATATGTTCTTATAAAGGTAGTTTGAATTTATATCCTTTATTAGGTGTGCATTTCTACGTTGTGTTTATAGCATGCTGCTCTTTGTGGGAGCGTGTTTTTCTTTTCACTTTATGTTGTTCCCTGACATTGATCGGTGATAATAACATTGTGCCTTGCAGTTTTCTGCTTTTCTTTATACATCCTGTGCAGATATAGATTGTTAGGAACAGTAATGGGCTTTTGTCCTGGTATTACTTCCATCAGAACTGCTTAACCAGCTAAAGTAAATTAGTCCCTGATCACGGAAGACAAAGGTTCATAAAATGGAAGATCAGCAAAGTAGATTTAAAGAAATTACACAACAAGTTATTTTCTACCCTAATGAAAATGACATGTGCTTGAAATGACCAAAAAAATGAATTTCAAAAATGCAGAAATATAAAGCAATTAGGACAAACAGAGATCTAATGACTTGAAAAGACACTAGACCTGAAGGCAGGAAACGACAGGTACAACCAGAGGTCATACAACCGTCCCCTCTTAGTGCTCCCACCTTGTTTAAAGGACAAACCCTACTAAGAAAACAGTCACTGTCTCTGTTCAGTGAGTTTTTATTCGAAATCTGCACCAAGGTGATCAGTTAATGTTAATCCAGAAGACATTTTGTGTGATCAGCCATTAGTGATGCAATCAACTCATATCATGGCCATCTACTGCTAACATATTTTAGTCATTACGAAGATGGATAACTTCTAGCTGCTCGTTTGAAGTAAGAAGCTCCTCAACCCACTCCTATAATCATCTCGACTCTGTTCCATGTAATTATTGCCCAGATGATAAGGGAGACTAAGGAGAGGGGCAGACAGAAATATGTTCGCAAGTGCCTTAACTATTTC
Source organism: Meleagris gallopavo (assembly GCF_905368555.1). Taxonomy (NCBI): domain Eukaryota; kingdom Metazoa; phylum Chordata; class Aves; order Galliformes; family Phasianidae; genus Meleagris; species Meleagris gallopavo. The sequence continues at coordinate 7,355,628 of NC_139409.1, read as the reverse complement.
AGATCTTAATTTTTTTAAACTTGCTATTCATACTGAAAATATTAGCTTAACCATCATGAAAGGGACTCATTTGGCAAAAATGCAGATGTCTGCCCTGTAGAGGTCTTCATCTGAGCTAGTCTTCCTGGAGTCCTTTTGGTGGAGTTGATGGAGAGCAAGTCAGCAGTCACTATACCCTCCACTAGGCATCTAAATCTGGTCAGAAGAGACATGACCAGCAAGTACTGATATTGTTCTTTCCATTACGAACGGAGCCTAGGGTGACTAGATTAGGTTTCCATCTCTCTTAGACTGATTAAAACTAATTCTACTTAATTCACAAGTCTCCCGAACAATATTTCACCCCTGACAAAATCCACTGCATTGCAATCATTGCTTTTTTTTTTTTTTTTTTTTTTTGCACTAAAGAGAACAGGGTTTATGCATGCATCTAGATGCACATCTGCATGTGAGCTCAGGAGGAGTGATAAGTGTGCATAGGGCTGGATATAACAGATACTGACACTCCCTAGAGAAGTGCATCTCTTTACTCTAGTTACTAGAAGAGCAGAAATGATGGCAAGTTCCCTCTGTCACTACACCTCCTAGCAACTGCCCAGCAAATAAGTTAGTAGTCGGTGAGGGCATTATGGCACTTTCTAAATGTTTAATAGTTTATTACTCCCTTGAAACATCTAGTGTAAATCACTTCTGGAAACAGAGCTCTGGACCAGATGGAGTATTAGTCTACAGCATTTGGATCAGGTAATTCCTACGATAATTTTTACAACAATTTAAATGGGCACTGGTCACAGAGCCTGGTAAGAGTCAATTATAGGAAAAGGACACCTTTCACCTTCTTGCCTTCCAATGGAAAAGTGTGTGTGTGTGTGTGTATATATATATAGAGATAGATAGCTAGATAGATTCAAACATAGGTAATTGCAGAGAAAGAAGGAGCACTGCATATCTGCATATTTCAGAAGTGAAAAGCTGGGTTCCCACTGGTCCTTCAGGCACACAATGAAAAAGAGAACATTTTTTCAGAGTTTTTATCCGCAGATTTGGCAAATGTCTCTTTATGAGCTTAAGTAATGCATTATATGTACCAGTAAATGCTGTATTTAGTAGCATTACAACCCGTATTGTAGATGCCTGCAGGCTCCCTGATGATTCCCAGTGGTATTGTTGGTGTTTAAAGGGATGCAGGAAAAAAAAGAAAAAAAAAGACTACATTAAAACATAGAATCACAGAGTCATGAAAGTTGGAAAAGACCAGTAAAATCATTACATCCAACCACCTACCCATCTCCACCATGCCCACTAACCTCATCCTTCAGTGCTATATGTAACCTTTTCATAAAAAACATCCAGAAATATGCAATAAGGCTAGATTTCTTGAAACAATCAGTAAATCTGAGTGTACCAAAGTCCAAAGGGCCAGCACAAGCTATCATACAGGGAACCAATTTTCACTGAGTTACTGAACATCAGCCTTCTTTCCATACTGAATTTATGAATAAAGGCATCCCAAACTACCAACTGTCACTGGAACATCATCTGCAGTAATAACAGTGTCTGCTCTGAAATGCAGTAACACAGCCAGAAGGTCAGGCTTTGCCCCACATAAGGGGGGTTTAATTGAACATCAAGATCAGCTATATGATACCACACAGACAATTTTATAGTCACATCATTTTCCCTAATTAAACCTCCAGATTCTATTTAGGTGCTTCTCTGTAATATTGTTCTTTGCTTATACATCCTTACAATGCCAAGCTATGAAAAATTGTATGGGTCATATAATCTTGTCATTGTTCTGCTCTCACATTAACATACTGATTCCAAACAGTATGGAACAAAAACATGTCATGACTGAAGTGCTGTAGTTAGATGTGAGGCTTTACAGGCATTTTAGAGATTAGCAGTGTGGCTAATTATTATTTCCTCTAAGTATCTCAATCTGGCTAAAGAAAAGTATCACACAAAACTGAATCATTAGCCTTTGGCAAACTGCCTTGGTTGTTTTATTGTTTGTTTGTTTGCTTGTACAATTTGAGAAATCAAATGAGTTCTTTTTTAAAAAATAACATAGGAAAGTTGATAATTTCCCTCTCTTCATTGTTTTGAAGTGAATAAGGCCTAAAAGCATCCAGTGGAAATAGATTTGTTGTTCTTCCATTTGAGTTACTGCAGGATTCCTCGTTCCTCTGTGGCCTTTTAAAATATATGGAATGATAGAGAATCGGGTAGGAAAACACACACTTCTTTTTTTCGGTCTGTTTCTGTTCTCTTAAGTCATACTGACAGAATGTCAAAGTGGTGACTGTGCCAACGAGTTTCTCAGCAGGGACATATTCATCAGTGGTGGTATTTGCTGCATGAAATTCCTCCTCTGGATGAGTTTGTACCAATAAGGCACTGTGTCAACTGGAAAGGACACAAAGCTGCATCACTGCCAGCTATACCACAAATGCAGTCACCCTTCCCATTGGATGTAGACCACTATGGAGAAACCTGAGGCCAATGCCACTCTCACATTTGACAGAGCCAAGGGAAGCTGGACATCAGGTGCAAGAGGCCCCTGGTGCACACCTTTTGAAAGAGGAGCTCATCACTCAGACAGAGCGTACCATCGTGTCTCTTTTTCAGTTCACCTCTCACATCTGTGTGGCCTCTACTCTGGAACAAGCATTTGCCAGAATTGCTCTTCCACTTCACAATAGAAGCCAGTTGGATTGAACCCTGACTTTGGAGAGTTCATCTGTGCAGGCCATTCTGAGCAGCATCCAACAGACCTTTTATCTCACAAATGTCACTTGGAGAATTTTGTTATGTTAGCTGGATAGCCAAGTGTCTGATTTGCACTGAACTGAGTATTTTGACAGCATTTTTCACTCCAATAATTAAAGTAGTGGGAGATAGAGACCAAAATCACGCTCACTTGAAGAACTGAAGTACCAAGAAATAAAGACCTAGATCAAGATGGTCTCCTCCAGTAGATTCAGAGTCTCCACAGCAAGGCCATAGATCAATGGTTCTAGCACTGAAAGTATCAAAACACGTGTCAGAGTGAGTGCACACATACAAAAACCAGAGCCATATTTGGCAAAAATGTAACTCACACTGAGGGGCACAGAAAATTTAGTCCAGGAGAGGAGACGGAGAGGAGAAATTTATGAGGAGGGATGGGAAGGCAAGCCTGGAGCTGAAAGATACAGGATAAGAAAGATGATGTTAAAGCGCATCTGAGGAGATTGAAGGCCAGAAAAGAAAGAAACAGAATCTCAAGGAAAGAGTGATAAAGCAGCCTGGTGAGAAGGATTCAAATAAGCGGAGGCTACAGGAGGGGGAGGCTGCTGAAAGGCTAAGAGAGATGCCAAGAGGAAAGATACCCAGCCCTGACAAAGTGAGGACAGACAGAAAGAAATGTTGATATCTGGGACAGAGCAGCTCCCAAAATAGAACACAATCTTCTCCCCTGTTTAGAGTAGGAAATGGCAAATCCTATCTTATAACAACATCCACCATTTCTCCTTTCCCTTCTTTCTGCTGCCTCCTCAAAACCTTCAACTGCTTGAAGACACATTAGGCAAATTAAACAACATGCCAATATCCATGTGGATAAAAATCACCATCTGACTGAGAAGTAACGCACACTTTAAGACTGCATTCACCTGCACACTGCTGTCAGCTTTTCCATGCAATCAAAGCTATCTCATTTGGGTTGAAGTGTTTGGGAAGGTCATCTGAGTTCTAAGAGCAACCCATTATCTTGAGAGGCCTGTTTGGGAAGAATTCTGTCTGCTTTGCCAAGACAGGTGATTTTTCTGAACTGATTTCTGAAGGAATAAGCCTTTAAGAAAATCATTAATTCCTTCCTGAATACAATAAACAATAAAGGAAAGAAAGTAAAGGCAACTTCCTGCTGAGTTCTCTGAAAGGGCATAGATTTTTATTTTTTTTATTTTTTATTTTTTTAAGAAAACAGAACCAGAATCATTATGGGACAATTTCTCCAACTTTAGTTAATTTTTACACGTGTTAACACTCTTTGAATGCAATCTATTTAGTGCTTAAGTGGGATGATTACGAAAAGCTTCCTTGTTGGATCTCTTGATCAGTTTCTTTCTGTGAATCTGCCACTGGCATTTAGTGAGCTAGCACAAGATTCTGAGAGCCTCTTTGTGTCTATCAGATTATAAGGCTGAAGTGGTACCAACAGCCCAGACAACTTTCAGTGAGAAAGAGTATCTTGAGAGATTAGCTTTTCATTGGAAACTATAGCCTGCACTGCTCTCCTCCTTAAACAATGAGCTTTGGGAATGGCACAGACATAGATGATCTACTGAAATCCATATTTATCCTGCATACAAATCACTAAAAAAGAAAATAAAAGCAGAATATCTGCAGAAAATCTGACCCATACAAGCCTCTGATGCCTGGAGATAACATCAGACAGTGCCAGGTAAATAAAATGACACCAGCCCTAGAAGAGCTCAGCACCAGAGATTTGCAGGTGGCTGCGTTGTCACCATATCCCTCATAGCAAAGTAGTTTTATGAAGCCTGGAATGGGGTGCTGCAATCTCTTAAGCTCAGCACAGGGCAGTGTCATGGTGCAAGGCAAGCTCTAGATTTGTGAAAGAGAGAGTATGGAAGAGAATGCAACCAAGGGATGGCTGCATTCATCAGCTGCTGCTGCTGCAGCCTGGTAGTAGCCATCAAAACTAAATGTGTTTCCCTCCTAGTGAGGGGGAAATAAAAGGCTTGCTGATACACTGGGCTGAAAAACAAAATGTCTCTTGAAAAATAAGGATGGTCAAGAGGAATATCAGGCCAGAAAATCTCCATATTTCTTCAGAATCACTGCTAATATAACAGTTTCAGTAAAATTAAAAGAAGGAACGATGTGACAGGACAGTAAAGCTTGATAAGCTGATATTAATGGCCCTGCCTCTTGTAATGATCAGAGAGGGACATATCTAAACCAGAAGACTTATTAAATCTTTGAGCAAAAGGAATATCTCCTTGGCAGAGTGAGATATTCAATTACACTTTCTCATCCAGATGTGAAATCCTTAGTACAGGAAAGACAGGGACCTGTTGCAGCACATCCAGAGGACGGCCACAGAAATGATCCAAGGGATGGAACATCGACCCTGTGAGGACAGACTGAGAGAGCTGGGGCTGTGCAGTCTGGAGAGGAGAAGGCTCAGGGAGACCTGAGAGCAGCCCTTCAGTATCTAAAAAGGGGTAAGAAAGGAGGGGACAGACTCTGAAGCAGGGTCTCTTATGTTAAGACAAGAGGAAATGGTTGCAAACTAAGAGAGGGGAGATTTAGACTGGATATAAGATTATTATCATTATTATTCATCAATAAGAGCAGTGAGGCCCTGGCACAGGTTTCCCAGAGAGGTGGTGGATGCTCCCTCCCTGTAGACACTCAAGGTCAGGCTGCACAGGGCTCTGAGCACCTGATGGATCTGTAGGTGTCCCCTTTGTTCATTGGAGGGGAGTTGGACCAGACAGCCTCTAAAAGGTCCCCTCAAACCATTCTGTGATGATTCTGAAAAGCCTGAATGGGTTTTTGGAAACTGGATAACTCATTTGAGGAAGGTTGCCACTGAAAGAAGCTCTCCAGACCCCAGACAAATGGGTTTGGCTATAAGGCAGCAAATTCCATCAAAATCATGCCATTATCATTAATGATATTACTTTCCAATTCTGGAGGACACAGGATGGCCCATGGCTCAGGAAAATCAGCAGTAAGATTAACTGAAAAGTTACTCGGTCTGTCAGAACAGTCAAGATGCTAAAAAATAATCATGTTTTACTCATATGGATAAATTTACTTAATTTCAATTCCCTTCATGTTCAGCTATCAGCAAAAGGCTGGGATTCACCCTCCTCCATGGAAGTGCCCATTGTCTTCACTCATTCACACCTGCTTCAGAAAGACTCCAGTAAGAAGGCATGGCTGAAGGGAAACTGAGGCACTGGGGACTACAGACAGAGAAGTACAACAGAGTGCAGAAGAATGATTCAGCATCCTTTCAGAACTGATTCTATGAGAACAAATTTAAAAACAGGTAACTTTTTCTATGTACATGGATTTACCCTCTTATTTCCTGAGGTTTTCCTCTACAGATATTCATTACTTCTGTATAACTGATGAATGAGTTGGATACATTTAGTAAGTGATCTTTTAATTTACTTTTGGAATGTGTATAAACACATCCTACGTCAACCAGCTCATTGCCCTGTCAGTTACTTACATATTTCACCTGACCACCCAATAAAGCCAAATCTTTATTTGGCCAAACTATTTGGCACAGCGACAGAAAGAATTTGAGAGCTCATCAGACATGCCAGACTACCATTTACCAGTCATACATCTTAAACATCTGCTGTAGCTACTAATTTCCCTCCTTTGTTGTTATCAACTGGGATTTTCCTCCCAGTTGATATAAGGCTCTTCCAACATTAGTTGGTAGGTCTGGACATGCAAAAGAAGCTGGGAGATCTGCTTCTAGTTTGTTTTTATCTTATTTGTATTTTGTTTTTAAACTAACACTTTTGCTGTAAGATGTTTTCCATGGTCATTAGGACTCTACAGAATTAGGAGCAGCAGTAAATCTGTTAGGTTTGCAATTTCAGGGTAAGTTCAGTGAAGACACAGAACCACCTTCCACTGAGTTTTGCACAAAACAACTCCAGAAGATATTTACAGCAGAACTGGAGAAGACATTATGCAGCAGTAGATAGTAATCTGACAGATATTTTGCAGTTCCAATGCTTGATTGTTTCAGCAGAGGACAACACAGTTGTTTCAGTAAATATAATAAAATCTCTTACAATATCAAGTAATAATGAAGCAATTACTAAAGGCCATGACTGTAATTAAATAGCATGATTTATTTTATTGCCAGTGTCTCATTTTCTATTAAATTAGGTGCAAAGTTGGCCAAGCTAGCAGCCACCCTTATTTTTATATTAGAAATAATAATAAAAGACCTATAGAATCTTTGTTAGCCAAATTAGCCTGTTATTCACACAGTCCATATCCATTGAAATTGCAACTTTTCACACAAATATAACTATATTATACAATAACCTTTTCTGCAACAAGGTTAAAAGTAGTTTTCAACACTTGCTTTGTATTTCTAGCTATATTTATTCTTCTTTTTTTCAGTGCATGATTACTTTTCTGAATGCTACTTGCTTGTCAAGTCCTCTAAGTTACTCTCCTTAATGAATCTCATATATTACTGAAAATACACCGCAAAATCAGAGTAATTTTTTTCCACCTGCATTTTTTTTTTTTTTAATTCAAGTTTGAGACTGTTTTCCATCTGACAAGGTATGAATACTGATTAGTAGACTTTACTGTATTTCTTTATCAACTGCTACTTCTGGCAATCATATTTTTCATTACTGTTGTTCAAGTTCCATCTCTAACTGCCATCTCTTTGGCTCTTTTCCCCCCCCCCATAGTTTACTTGCAGACATACATGGAGCTTTGCCCTCCTGCTGCAAAGGTAATTTCTGGACATGAATTCATGTCCTCAGCTTCCCACTAAATGCTGATAAGAAGTCACAAAAATTTCCTATGCAGAAGAGCCTTAGTTATAATGGAAAATAACAAGAGAATCCACAGAATAAATTAATTTACCCTAAAACAGAAGTTTACAGCATTGCTTCTAATGTACACTGACTGTCATGGCTGCATCTCCATAGGAAGGGTCGATGTGGCACCAGGAGACATGGCTAATAGGCATGGTGGTGATAGGTTGATGGTTGGACACGATTATCTCAGTGGTCTCCACCAACATTAATCATTCTATGATTTTATGATCTAATTCCTGTGTAGGAACCTGGACACTGGGCTTACAGTGGCACTGATAGAGCTAAGTGCATAAATTTAATTCCTTCATCTTAGGATGAAAACTACTTGTTCCCTCTATGGCTGCACTGGTAACAGGGATTTATCTTTAAGTCTTCTCTATTCAAGCTGTTCAATTTGAGCCAGGTGTTTAACTGCAGTAGGGATAGGAATTCACCTCTCTCACCTCCCTGGTATGGACCTGAGCCCATAGATGATAAACCAGCCAACACAAGCAATAAGAGATGTCACTTCTCCCTGATCAAGGAACAAAGGACTGTGCCTCACATCCCACAAACATAGCAAAAGGTAGCTATAAAAAGTTGGGGATGAAAGAAGAAAAGAAGGGAAGGCAAAGCAGCACTCCTGGCTTTGGACAGCAGATAAGCCAGTCCCATAGGCTAGATTGAGCCCATGAACTTTACAGTGTGAGATACATAAATCACATAGCTCCAGACTGCCAAGGCTTCCCCTGCTCTGCCCAAGCCCAGCAGCAAGGCTTCAGAGGGCCCTCTCAGACAGCTGCTCCTGAACCAGTTGGAAGTTTTGATGCCTTACATTTCAGACTTGAGAGCTTACCTCAGTCCTCCTTGTGAATTGAGCCTGGAACTACTCACAAGTGGAATGGATCCAAAGTGAGGATCAAATACCTTCTCTGAACAAACAGTTCCTTGCTCACTTGAACAGTCAGCAGTTTGGGTGCTCAGCGAGCACAGAGATTTCCTACAGTCATTACCGATCAAACTGCCTAGGATGGCGGTCCTGAGCAAACTTGTTACTTGCATCACAGCCCTGTGCACTTTTTCCTGAAATACAATCCTCTACTTATAATCTTACTATTCAAAACGTTTTCCAGATGGTTTCTATGCATTAAAATAACAAAATTCAGCATACCCAGAAATGCTGCAACCCTGAATTCTCAGGGAACTGTCAGCAAGGGAAAAAAAAAAAGTCAGCAGAGATCATATAGTAAGAGAGCCAAAGATGTGAGACTATGAGAGAAGGAGAGAGAGAAGGTAGGAGCCCCTGCAGGCAGAAGTGCTGGCAAATGGCAGCCTTGCAGTTCTTAAGTTACTGTTCTCTGACATAGCCTGTTAGGGTGATCTTAATCAATTTCATCATTTACTTTATGAAATAAAGACATACCTCAATAGACTTGGTATGCATGAGGCATAGGGACTGAGCAGCCCCCAAACGTTGTGATACCCAATACCCATCCAGACCAGACTGAGTGACTGCTGCAGATCTAGTGGCATTACATGGGTTTTAGTTACATCAAGTATTAGAACTCTTACAGCTATTACTCTAATCTATAGAAAAACTGCTATTTCAAATGTTTATCTCACTTAAACCAAAGTGTTTGAACCACTGCTTCTCAGCTAAACTGTGCTTCACAAATATCCATTAACTTGGGAAAAAGGAGAAGATGGCAAAGCTGAATTCCCCTCTGCTTTTCAGTACCCACCTTGAGCAATAGCTTTAAACAAACCAGTGCTGCAGGATCCACACCAACTCCAGAATTGAAGTTTAGCATGTTGAAATTCCATTGTGTTACTCTTCTTGTATCTGCATTTCAAATCGTATTTACCAAGCGCTTCAAGTTTCTCTTTGGAGCAAGTTATTAATCTGACATAGGATTCTGCAATATTTGGGCATTCAATTTTCCACATAGTTCTGACCTTCCTATTATTCTTCCTTTAGGAGATTTATACAGCATCCTTTCTTTGGAAAGATCATTAATTAGCATGCCAATAGAAAAAATGAAATTGCCTGCCATTTCATATGTAAATGCTTCCCCATCTGTTCTGTTCTCATTTGCTCGGCACACATTCTTCCAAAGGTGGCTTCAGTTTTTATACTGCTCTTTGAAAATAGGACATTCTTTGTTGTGCAACTTAAATCTGTTAAATTGCGTTGCATTATGAACGTGGCTCTATTAAAGTAACATATAGTTTTGTGCGGTCTTTCACAATCAGATCCAATTTCTAGTAAAGATGGAGGCTGGCCTGTCTTTAATATCTATGAATTCTGTCTAAAGAATCAAGTTTTGATATTTTTGTCTCTAAATCTGCTGGCAATAATAATAATAAATTAAACAAAGGAAGAAAAAAAAAACGTCATTATTAATTAGTAACATCTTATAGCAGGATTGAAGTCCAGTGAGCTGAACTGAAGCTTCCATGTTGGGACAGTAATGCCGTCCAAAGCTATTTCTGTTCCACTTTGTAAAGATAATCATGTTCTTTTTCTCCTAGGTATAATGTAATTTTATAAAAAGCCAAAAAAAAAAAAAAAAGATGCTAAGGATGTTCAGAACCCACTTTTAAAGGGTTGTTTTAGTAAATAAATTAAAAAAAAAAGTGTATATTTACTAAAACAACCCTTAGAAAGTGGGTTCTGAACATCCTTAGCATCTTTTTTTTTTTTTTTTTTTTTTTTTTTTTTTTTTTTTTAAGTGGCAGCTTTGACCATTCCTTAACATTGCTTCCAGTAGGTTTTGTTCCATGATCTTCCCAAGCACAGCACTGCGTCAAGGTGGAGTGAGATATACGGTGAGGATACAGATGTGACATAGGCTTTATCAGGACCTGGGCTTATCACCCATTTACACAGGAGCAAAATAGTTGCTCTGACAATAAAAGTTGCGATGCACAGATGATCTTATCTCTGTGTGCAAAGGTGCCAACACCTTTTCTGAGTCTGAGACTGCAATTTTCAGCATTATATATTTAGATATACTTTGAAAAACAGATATGTATTTCAGGGCCATGGCAAATGAGAAGCCAACCCAAGGACTGCAATACTCATTCTATTTAAAAGTAATAATTTTCAACTGAAACATTATCATAACTGTGAATAGAGGGATCAGGATTTTAACTAGCTGATAGTTTTTCATTTTCCATTTGGAAAATATCAGTCTGATCCACACAATACGTTGCAGAATGTTTCTGTGCTGTAACTTTGCTTTGGGTTTCCTCTTTTTTGAGAGCTGTTCTCTCTTCGTTTGTGCTCAACAAACTTTGGGACCACATTTCCCATTAGTTTTCTGAACGTGTAATTTTAAAAAATAATTAGAAAAATATAGTTGACTTATTCATTAAAATAACGTAGTAACATAAAAGAGACATATGCTGTTGTGGTTCTCCAACTGGGTGCCAGATGACAATGCTAAGATTCAGACATACTCTGTGTTAGAGCGAGTTGGGAATACAGCATTCAAATAAATAAAAAAATATATGATAAAAAAGAAAAAGTTATTTTTATTTTTTTCAATAAATCTCCACTACAGAAAACTATATTATATTTTGGCAAAATGAATGCAAACATCTTCCTCCGGGTTAACTACAGCCTGGTATGCGCTCATCCTGAGCTGCTGATAAACTGTACTTATCATATCTCAGCCCCCACTTTCATTACAGACCTGGTTCTTATGTCAGTCTTGGCTGTGGTTGATGTGACCATAAGATCCCTTTAGAGTCACACACACTCAGTGCACCAAGGAAGTACTCAGGTACAAGATGAAGCCCAGGGCCTCTGAACAGTACCTTCACTCATGCATCTGAATGAAATCAATGCAGATATTTTAATACACTCCAGCAAACTGAAAGAAAACCGGCTTAAGGACACTGAAATATCTCCCTTCAGCCAAACAATGTGTTTTGCAGGTCAAATGATAGATAGCAGAGTTTCTGATTTATCCAGAAAGGTGTACATCACTATGGAGATAATAAGGTTTCCCAATGTTTATCTCTCCAGATAATGTCTTCCTGGCTGACAAATTGCATAAATTGCAGAGTTTGAACCAGAAATAGGTAAAATTTAAAACCATGACCTCATGGTTTTTATGAACTTAAATCTTACACAAAATAGGTACTTGAAAAGCACAAAGTGTATGAAATATGCGCAAATCATAAAATATTTAGAAAACAGAAAAGGAAACATGATTAAATTTACAGTAAGACTGAAATTTCTCACAGACCCTACACCTCTCAGCCAGCCAGCTTACCTTGTCTAGTACTTGGCTAATTTAGATAGCATGATAGTAAGTAGCCTAACTCAAATTTAAGTTTCCTAAATTACTGGGCAAAAAAGTGGACTTGTATTGTTTTGTCATTACAGCCCAGAATGATCTTTTCATTTCCTAATAATAGTTCAATGACCTCAACATTCACAGCCTGTTGCAGAATTCATGCACTGCTCTGATTGCCTTTCTCCTGTGCAACACTCATATTCATAGGTAGCATTCTCCTGTTCAAGACCTCATTCAAGCTTCCATATAACTTCTTGCAAGGTCTGGTTTTCCACCCTGAAGATGAAAACTCTGTCAGCTCCATATGCAAGCAACGGCATGCCAAGTTTCTCCTCCGCACATTTACAATAAATGAACTTTCTGCTGCTACTTGTTACAATTCTCAGCAGTTTGCTTAGAAGCTCAACTTTCCTAGAGTGTTTAACCACTTCCATTTTCTCTTCTCCCCTCTAACAGTACAACAGTTATTTTGAGTAAGACCATCACAGAGTCTCAAAAAGAGGCTCTGTATTTCAACTTCAGTCCCCCCACCAAAAGCAACACTTGAAACTTCACAGAATCATCAGAGAACCATAGAATGGCTTGGGTTGGAAAGGCCTTCAAAGATCATCTTGTTCCAACCCCTGTCACTGGCAGGCTTGCCAGTTGCTTGATCAAGCACTAGTCCTTCAGTGAAGGACTTCCTACTTAAATTTTCATGTATCACATTCGCTCAACACTACCTCACATTTCTCTCCATCAAAACAAAGAAGAAAAGGCTTAGATTCTACAGTGAACGAATTATGTTTTCACAACAGATTGATCAGAAATCGAGTCTGCATTTCTGGCACAGTTTTGTTCTACATATCCTTGATTTCGTCAAGTTCTCTATTTGGAGAATGGAGGAAGTCTACGCACCCCATCTTCCAAGCTGGCTGCAGACACAAAACACCACTGCATTTACACACCATGCAACATGGCTGTGAAGAGGTGTTCAGTATGCAGAGACACACTGTGTTGGGGCACTACCCAAAAAGTTCCACTTTTCACCTCCAAATGCAGTAGCTTTGGGCTCTGAAATCCCCTGAAACCCTCTGTGCTATAAAGCAGTCTACTTTCAGCAGCTTGGTGTCAATATATAAAACAATGAGACAGTTACCAAACTTTCTTTATTCTTATGTAAATAGAAACCAATTAGTCCAATTTGTCAAAGAACAGAAAACATCAAGAAATCTCGGATGTGCAGACAGACTCTCCAGAATATCTCTAGAATCACAGCAGTGGCAATCACAATGCATCACGGTCCTGCTGTGATCCAAGCCGTTCAGCTCTGAGATACGAGAGCAGCCCTGAAGGGATAGATCAAATCTGTTCTGCTTCTGCATCAGAATAAAGATATTATATGGTGTTATGTACCACCTGTTATGCTAGCTTTTTCCCTGAGTGGATACTGCAAAACATTCCAAGATAACAATGTGGTTCAGTTTCATCTTTCCCTCATAACTCCACAGCAGCTTCGCAGAAGTTGAGAGTAAAACTGAATTCTGAGTATTTTTGGATACACAAGAAAATAGTACTGTGTAGTGGCTAATAAAAATAAGTAGCATATTTTGAACCTTATTAAATTTGTAGTTGACTTTTTTTCTTCTCTTATAAGGTGTCTGCATTTGGAACAAAAGGCTGCATTTCCAGACTGGCACAGCTCAAGCACCACTCTGACTTTTGGTCAAATGGCCTTAGGAACAGACACACAAGAAATCAAAGGCCATTCAGACCTACACTGGAGACTATTACAGCAAAACTACAGACCTGAGAACTCCACCTGAGTTAATGAATGCTTTCCATATAAGAGAGCATTTTTCAACAAGTTTAAGTGGATGGCTTGGCCACAGAGGAGGTCACATTATCATCTTTAACTCATACATTACAGCAGCAGGGTGAAGAAACCAAAAAGATTACCTTCTGCATGAGAAGTACAAGAGAGATTTGTTCATTAGCCACTGAATCTGTCAGATACTCCGTGACAGAGCATTTCCTCGCTCCTTACATTCTTTAAGAGGCAAAGATTCTATTATTTAGCAGGCTGATAGTTCTGCAGACAAGCTACTCATCCAAAAAATGCAATTACTTACAGAAGGTATAATTACCAATCCTGACAATTTTGGTCACAGCCCTTTCTGGAAGCAGAACCCATGGACTAGCTATCATAAACATCTATAGAAGAATCACCAAGGTTGGAAAAGATCTCCAAAATCATTTTGTCCAACTGTCCACCTACCACCAACATGTCCTTGCCATTAAGTACTACCATTCAAAAATAAACAAATAAATAATCATACAGAGAAATAGAGGAAAACAAAGGGGTGAAGAATGAATTGACCTCCCAAAGGTAGAGGCTGCAGAGGAAATGCCTTCCGCAGCTCAAACTTCAGAGTCCTTTGAATCCTTTCTTAAAAAGAACGACAAACTATGGATTCTGAGCATGCCTTTCTCTCTTATGTCATTCTTGACAATCACTTGTTAAGTCCAGAGCCCAGTGGATTCCCTCAGAACTTTCCTTAGTTGCCACGAGACGTAGTCTTAACAGGTTGCTAAAAGTGTCAGTAAAAACCAGAGGGGAATGTTGTTCAGTGATGTTAAACATAAATTAAAACTAGAAAGGATCTGAGAAAGATAGGTTCATTCTTCACTGTTTTAATTCTTTTTTTTTTTATTAACCATGGCTTGAAAAGCATCTTGCTATTCATTCACTTCTCTCCAGGCAAAGGTGAGCATGCAAGAGAGGCAGTGGATGGTGCAGGGCACAGCAGAAAACCAGTTAGCACTCACTAGGGCAATGTAAGGGCCAAGTTGCACTGTAGCCAGTACCTCTCCATCATCTGGAGATATTTTTCTAGCTAGAAAAATAGATCCAAAACAAGCCAAGCTACTCACTGTGACAAAACTAAGTTGAAACACGGGTAGCTCATTTTCATGCTTACACGTTACTTCCACTGGAGTCTGATCAGTACTTACTACTCTACCAAACAGGGCAGGAATAATGCGTTTCCTGTCACACATCCCTAGGCAGAGTTGTGATTAGAGATGTCTTCAGGATGCTGCCACAATCATTTCATTAACATGAAGTAGCAGCACATCTTTCATTTGGAAGTGATGTTTCTTGCCGCAAGGGCTGCAAAGAAAACCCAAAATGTGTGAGCTAAGCAAAATGCACTGAATTTCTCCTCCACGTATAGATTGCTGTGGAACAGCAGAGGAGCATCTCTTCCAGTGTCATCAACAGATTCTCAGCTATGATCTTTAAATAAACCCCGAATTGGGACAATCACTCATTAACTGTTTTCCTTCTGATGATTTTTACTTGAATACAGCAAGTATAATTACCAAACAATACCCAAACCTCTTCCAGTTTTTCCTTTTTTTAAATCAAATGCTCTGTTTATTTTCTGTCAAAACTCACAGCTTCCACTACAACAACCTCCAACACTATAAAGAACTCTGAATGCTGAGCCCCCTGCAATGCTATAAATTAAAAAGATAACAAATATTACACAACATTTAGGGTAGGATTGGGCTGGCAGACCGGTGCCTTACTGGGGCCTGTGAGCCACATCTCTGAGGTCCCACAGCAGACCATGCAGATGCAGTCAATACAGCTAATGGAGTTCTGGGCACAGTTTAACTGATGAGGCATCTCAGTGTGATCTGAACTCTCTTGACTCCACTCATTTCATCAATTCCTTTCGCTACCACAGGAGCTCAGCTGGCTGACTCACGTTAGGGGTCTTACAGTTTAGATCCCATCATTCAGGCTTATTTCAGTTGCCAAAACACAGGTAATGGTGCCGTGCAAACAATCCACAAGGCATCAGGGACCCTTGTTTTCCTGATGTCCTTTTCAATTCACTGAGACTGTTTAAATATCCTATGACATTCCTGGTGCAAGTAGTAAAAAACTTGTTTGCTATTTATTTTTTTGCTTTACTATTTTTCAATGCTCTTGGAGCTGCAGCCGAACATTCTTTGCCAAGGTGAGGTAAAATCCAAACTTCTTCCCTCAAATTTTTTTGTCTGTTTTCACTGTGAAGCTGATTCCAGGGGAGGTCAATGGCAGAATTCACTGACTGGGGCAACAGCAAGGTGTGCTGTTGTATTATTTTCTGGTGCACTGCTTTGGGATTTGTACTATGCATTGCACTGTTTGCATTTTGTGTCTCATCTGTATTGTTTTGCTTGTATGCGATACAGAACTATTATTTATTATATAAAGCACTTTGTAAGTGATAAGCACATAACTCATTTGCCAAGCAATGCTACGTGTTTTACAGTAAAAAAATCTCAGAATCTGTCAGATTACAGTTTGCTGACAGCGATCTTTCAGCAACATATAGTTGTCAAAAGATCCTCAGTTTTCAAAACCAGTCCTTTCCTAATCCTTAGGGAAGAGAAAGACTCATCAAAATTCCTTGCTATTTCTGTCACAAAAATTGAGGAAAATAAGATTTTTTTAAAGATCTGGGTATTCTACCTTAGAATTAGGTAATATGGTAATCTCAGTGGTCAAGGATAATCTGCGTAATGAAAGGTCACTGACTGACAGGACAGTCCTATTGAAGGACTGCAAGGAAAAGTATCTACAGGTACAGATCTCACAGAATGATGAGGTTATTATGTTCTGTTGTTTTAATCAAACTCTAGGTAACGCTCTAGTCAGATGCTGTTGTTCTTGAAACATTTGTTGATTATACAGATTTTATCTGGTTGAAATGACATTTCTGCCATCCCTCTGCTTTGTCTGGAGACGTGCACAAAACACGCCACTGCATCACGTGCAGATACACGACTCACAATCTTAAGTGTCTTGAAGCACATCACAGAATGGCTTGGGTTGGAAGGGACCTCAAGGATCATCAAGCTCCAAACTCTCTGCAGTAGGCAGGGCTGCCAACCTCGGTCTCTAATACTAGACCAGGCTGCCCAGAGCCACATCCAACCTGGCCTTGACCACCACCATGGATGGGGCATCCACAACCTCCCAGAGCATCCTTTACAACAGCATATTCAGTCATCACATACTCCTAAAAGAAACAGCATTGTCAGTTACTATGTTTTTGGGTACACCACTGCTTTAAAAGAGCTTGTTACTTCTGAAAAACAGACTTGCACTATCTTCCCTTGAGCCTCAGAACCAAACCTTATTTTAGAAACCACTTGTTCTTACCTATGCCTTGCTTTTTTGGCTTAATCAAGGGTATCAGGATCAAGTACACTCATGAATAAAAAGACATCTATTTCTTTTTAGTAATACTGGAAGGAAAAGTAAACACACAAAAATGAAAGAGAACTCAAGTTTTCCAGCAAATAAGTCGATTTAATGTTTTCAGTCCTAATGTCAGTGCCTGCTGCCTGTCTATTATTTTCTTCTCCTGAGCAGCGTCTTATTTCTTGTGTAAGACTTCCAGATTGAGAAGCACGTCCTGAGTGGAAGTGGGCAGCAAACTCAAACCTCTGGTAAATGATAGGGTCCTCAGCGAGTTCTACCTTATTACCGCTCTACAAACATAGCACTGTACCAGTCAATATATAGGAAATTATCTCAGCTGAAACCAGAACAGGAATGTAGAAGATGATGGCTTCTCCTAAGTCAGCAGTTACGTTGCAAAAATATATCCCATCTCTAGCAGCTCAAACAGCATACATCGCTTTGGTTTGTTTCGGAACTATAAGGTTGAAGAAGAACCCAGAAGAAAGTGCTATAGGATTTGTCAAAATAAAAAACACGAAAACGCAGCCATGACCTTCACAGTAGTGCTTTTGTACGTAGTAAGAAACAAGACCACAGAGCCCAACAAGAAAAAACATCACTCAAAAGCAGTCGAATAGCTTCCACTTACTACAGGATTTTTTTATACATACTAAAGGGTCAGAAATGTTAGCAAAGTATTTTGTAAAACTATTATTCCCATTCAGTTTAATTGTATGCCTAGTATAATTGAGAAAAGTAGCTGTCTAGTTCTGGACTGTATGTGAAATACATTGGCTTTGTATGAGAAAGAGTAATTGTTAACTGATGCTGATTTTTACCGAAACTCTCAGATACGTAAAATACTCCGAATGTAATTAGTAACTTAGGTACTTTTTCTGTAAAGAAAGCTCAATTCACATGCCAAAAGAATTAAGCTAAGTGTCTAACAGCTGAAAAGCAACTGAATCAAAATAGAGACAGTACAAATAAAAGGCTTGGTAGAAGATTATTTTTCCCTATGGTTCAATTGAGTTGGCAGCTCCTTATGAGTAGGCAACTGAAATAACAGCTACTTCTTTTCAATCTCAGCCCTGGCAAACAGCAATGTTAGTTCCTTTTGGGATTTCAAGATTACTGTGAGCAGACGGGTTGAGGACCTGAGGCTGTGGCACAGCAAAGAGGTTCTGATTCCGTGGTCTTCAACCAGCAGGAAATGTTCTTCAATTCGCCACACTGTGAGCTGGGATGTTCAGTTAGAAGCATGTGAGAAGTTCTTGAAAGTGAAAACTGATTTCTTCACATCTGGAAAATGCCTGGCACGCCCCAGGGAACTATACAATGATGCTGAAATTACTGCAAAGGACAGTATGTTCTCTTCTTTCCTTTCTTCTACTGCACCAACAGAGGGTTGCCACTTCACTAATAGCATGCTGTTCCTTACATCGTGGCAGTGTCATTTGTGCTGCTGCACCTTTTCCTGGGGTGAGGAGTTTCTTTTAATAATAATACACTTCTAAACAGGAACAGGAGGTGGCCATTGTATCAGATTCACTACTTATGATAGAGATAATTAACGAACTTGAATCTCAGAGCTGAAAAACTCTCCTCAACTGATGAAGAAGCTCTCCACATTTCTTTAACCCTTATGTGATTGGGAAGCTGTTCACAGAGCCATAGCTCCTCTGCAGTTACCTAAACATGGCTTCTAAGTCACAGACAGGGAAAAATGCTCAGACACAGGTGGGTACATAGGGGTGCACATAGGGCTAAAACTCCCACAGCACATCCAGAAAATCTGTACCTTGTTACTGGGAAGACAGAAGAGGGGGGCTTATTTAGAACACCTTTGTATAAAAAAAAGATTGTACATCTTTTGCCCCATCCACATCATCACATGAAATATATACATGTTCACATTTAGTTCAATCACAAAACAGAAACATCTATTAAGCATTTATTTCTCTAAAATATTAGTGCTTAAATGATAGCAAAGGACTTATACTCTGTATTTTTCTTCTCAGTGTGTTTTTTAAATACCTGCCTTTATTAGGATTTAATGCAAGTTTAAAGAACTTTGCAAACTGAAATTCTAATAGAATATTCCTTTCTGACCATAAGGTCTGTAAATGTGATTATATTCATGCAAAATCTTATGGTTAGCTATACAGCATGGGGGCGGCCCCCAACAGCTGCCATAGTGTTTGGGACTTACAAAACAAGTTTACTTTGAGGTTATTTCTCATATACATAATTGGATATAGAGCATTTCCTCTTATCTTTGAATAAACCCTCTGTATACTTCCAGGACCATTTGCATCTGTGTGCTGTGAAATGGATTTGATGCTTACATACCGTTTTCGATGGAAAATCTCCTGTCCTACTTTTCAAGACATTTCTACAGAAGTGTAAAAAGAACATTCAGAGAATGCCTAAAGTCAACAGGATTAAGGACTGTCAAGAGCATTGCTTAGAAGGTATAAGTCCTATCTATGTACTGAAGATTTTACTGTACTTTCATGAGGATATTTGCACTGGCAGTCAGGGATGTCTCCAGGGCTTAGCCTTTTTCTCTCTTTAATGATAGCTAGGGAGTAAAATAACTGCCAGTTGGGATAAGAAATTGAACCCCTGCCTCCCCAGCTCTCTGCTGCCAGTTTAACTGAATTCATTTCATAACCTTTAATCTGACATCCTTTATATGCACACTGCATTATTTTACTAACCCTTTATTTATCAGCGCATACTAGTGCTGATGTCTTGAACACCGGCACGATTACACCTCATGCTGCTCCCTTGGGAAGCCACCATAGAGCAGGGAAATCTGAGACTTGGAAAAGATGGAGGGAGAGATGGAACTTGGCTTCTGAGGACAGATGAAACAAAGGAGGTAACAGGCACAAGAAGAGCAAAGAAGTGTAGCAGGTACAGAGGAAGGCTAAGCTCACAGTAAGCACAGCAGTGTAGGAGAAACAGGGAGAAACTAAGCAAAGATAGAAAAGATGCGAAGTGAAGAGCAGTGAGGTGGTAAACAAAAGAGCTGTCAGGCACAATTTGGGCTTTGACAAATCCCACACTGGCTTGAGTGCAGCACAAGCATCCGAAGCAGATGATGCAGTTCTCACCCAAATTAGATTACAGTCTGCACTTAATTCACACAAAAACACATCTGACATCAGCACAGAAATTATCTCCTGCTCTTTGGTACTCCACAGCCTAACAAGAGCACCTAAGGAACTAGGACTCTCACTGGTGTCTGCTAGAAAGAAAAACAACAGACTATTCCTTTCAGCCATCAATGAACAAAAATAGAATATCTGAAAAAAAAAACTCAAAAAATGAGAGCTCAAGAAAAGAACTTTTCCAGGGTAAGTAGTTCTTCTTAAAAAAAAAAAAAAAATGTTATTGCACTCTTTGTACCTGGTGTGGCATCCATGGAAATACATAGGAGGCATTACTTCCCACATATTAATGTGAAACAGGTCAATTGTAATTCTTACAATTTACTCAGTATTGAAGAGTAACTTTCTATAGTGGATTGCATATTGAATGTTTCTACTTCCATCCAGAAGGCCAGTTTCTTTGCTGATGAGGAGTAATGCACCGGACAGTTACCAGATTGATGGAGCTATTAGGGGATGGAATAATAAGGAAGGATTGCATTGACTGGGCACTATTCAGGCTCTGGAAGCGTTTATAAAGTAGTACTGTATTTTGGAAGAACAGGAAAAGAAATATCAGAAGTGCAATGCGGAATGAAGTATATATTAGAATATATATATTAGAATCTGGGGGAAGGAGGAGCTCATAAGCAGTTCTGGTTTGCCAGTGCTCATGTTCAAATCAGAGAAAACACGAAAATTCATCAAGAGAAATTCAAAGTCACAGAGTCCAATTCTTCAAGGCTGGGACCATGCCTGCCCTGTGCTTGTACAGAACCAAGCCCGATTAGGTCTTTGTTAGAAAAAAACATGAATAACGTTGTTTTGGTTGAAGGGAATTAAGGGGATGTATTTTGTGAATGTAGGTAAGTGGGCAATGACTTTGACTACTTTATTAAATTAGTATGCCAATGCATTATTTGTTCTGGCAGCCAAGACTGTTCTGTTCTAGAAACATCTGCATATAACCAAAGTACAAACCCTGTTATTCTACAGTTACAAATGGAGTAAATCCATTCTGGTAGACAAGTCAACTACAGATGCTGACACAGTGGAAGAAGAGTTTTGCAGTGCTCTGTATGTCATGCTGCAGTATGGCAGAGCAACCATACATATCTGGAAAGCAGATACAAGTGCTGAGAAGTTGGGTATTCAGAACATCACGCAGAAGACCAGATATGGAGCAGGAGAAGATGCATCCTTCTCTCAGCAGCTGCTCAGGGATAGCCCTGGTTCCTCTGCTAGACACACGCAAAAAAAGCACTCCATGCTTAAAACAGGCTGCCTGCACATGGTGAAGCCAGACATTCATTTATTGCCTCTAGGACACACTTGCTTTTCCTATTCAGATATTCCAGTCACGTTATTGCAAGAAATACAGTAAGTCAGACCTTCTGCCAGTGCAAGTGGAGTTTTGTGCATTTTAGTTTCACATTCTTCGCACCTTTTTAAGTTGAAGTAGACAAAATAATAAGCTATCAGCAATGGCAGGATTAAAACGGTGCATCATCATGCTCTCAATGTAATTATTTCATCAGACAGAGGGAAGCTAACTGAGCTGAAAGGTGTGCAGTGCATGAAGATGAGCCTATTGCACAGTATTTCTATCACAATTTTACCCACAAGTATCTGTTGGATGAGTTTTTAAGCCATCTTATCTGAAGTGGAACCTGATGTGGC
Organism: Meleagris gallopavo; assembly: GCF_905368555.1. Taxonomy (NCBI): domain Eukaryota; kingdom Metazoa; phylum Chordata; class Aves; order Galliformes; family Phasianidae; genus Meleagris; species Meleagris gallopavo. The sequence continues at coordinate 7,333,673 of NC_139409.1, read as the reverse complement.
TTGACACTTTGCCTGCTGTTTGTTTCTCTTCCAGCAGGAGTTCTTGCTTGGAATAATGACTCTAGAATCCTTATGGGTCCCTTCCAACGTGGAACATTCTATGATTCTACACCAAGATTTTTACGAAATGTATTCCCTCATCACAGAACTACAAAGCTTGAAACATGGCTCTCTATATTAAGTATCTGCCATAATCTGTGTTTAGATACAGATTCTTTTTATTGTGTTCACACTCTAATCAGAAAGCAGATCCACCAGTTTATATCAGTGCTGCAACAATTTCAGCACCCTTAAAGTATTAGCAAAATACGGTCTAAAAGTGTTCTCTACAATGAGTGACACAACCTCAGTAACCAAACAATTTTTTTTTTTAATCACTGCTCATATTTTAGAGGCACAAACCATTCACCTTGCCTAAAACACAATAAAGTTTGTGTTAGATCCAATAACTTGCAAGTCTGAACAAAGAAAACTCTTTTCCTCCTCTATCTTTTCTTTAGCTTTCACCATATAGCTTCTAATGGAAGATATGACAGCAAAACTTGAATAGAAATAAATACATCACTGTGACTGAAGTGTCTCCAATTTGATGGGTATATTTTTTTGACTAGTTGCAGATGGGGAAAAAATGCCAACGCCTGCATTTATTTTGATCAATAGCACTGAGAAACCTTAGAAAATCCTTCTTTAATCTGTGCCTGCCCTTGAAAGAAAAAAAAATGCAATAAAGGAGGAAGCACTTTCCTCTTTGAAGGAGCCATGAAATAATGTCTTTTATGACTCGTTTCACCAAAGGAGATTGCGACCTCAGGATCTCAGAGCTTGTTTCGGATATTTCAGCCTACTTAATCCCTAACACGTAATGCAGATTTGGTCTATAAATATCTCCCAGACTCAAAAGTTTTAGTTAAAAAAAGCCCCAAGGCACTAAAACAAAGGCTTTTCTTTTTCTTTATTTGTTTTATAGTTGTTTATTTTTGAAAATAGGAATCTAAAAACTCAGCTGCGCACACTGAAGACAACCAAACATCTTTCTTTTAAATACCAAAATATAGATATTAAATCATGGCTAGTATTCAGCAAAATTGCAGCACAAGTTCAACACAATTAGCTTAAATACTGTGGATTTCATGGGATGAAAGCCCACTTTCAGAAACGAGCAGTTTCCTTAATTAGATTTAAAATTACGAAGGTATGTTATAATTGACTGTTACACCAAACTCAAAATAGGCTTGGGAAAGACACGGTGCCAGAATTTCTGTGTGCTTATTTTCATAAATAACAACATGGAATACTTTCAGCAAGCTGAGAACTTCATCTGATCAGTGGTGAGCATTCAGTACATCAGCAAATCAATCAGTGATACTAACAGAAGGCCCTTTTATAATGAGGCTTTATGGAGATTTCTGTTTAGTGATTTATATCTCAGTATCAAATTGTGACAAAAGCTCAGAGTTAAGACCCAGGCTTTAATGTATAAATAACTAAGGCTGTTTCTCACTGCTATGCTTAAGTTCAGAAGAAATGATTGAGTGCATGACCCAAATCCACAGAGGCTGTTTTCAGTACTCTCAATCATTTGTCCTTCAAAGATATTAAATTTTATTTGTTAAAGTTTACCAGGGAGAGAATAAAAGGACCTAATTTATTTCCATGTTTTCAAGCTCATATTTAACTTTCCAGAACACAATACAATTTCTGAAATGGAATGTATTTCAATAGAATCAGAATTTGCTCCACACCAAGATCTATGTTGTGTTATGCTTTTTTTTTTTCTTATAAACAGAACTGTTAGAAGGCAGTATTCCACAAACAGAATTAGTTTTATTTCTTTAAAATGTCTTAAAAAAAAAACAAACCACTTTCTCCAAGGTTAGTCAGTATTGTAGCCTGCAGCTTGAAAGAAAATAAAGTCAGAGATAATTTTTTGTTTAATTTACAGATACAGTAAAACATTTCTGATCTGAAACAACTTCGGTTACTAACAATTTAGCTGTTTCACAGCATGCTAAATGTATCATGTAACAATGATACATCTCTTCCAGAAAAGTCTCCTATAGGATTTAAGATATTCTATCAATATTTTGCAGTTTTTATTCCTCCCTGACAATTATTAATAGTATATAATCTACTAAGAGCATACACATGCTATAACCTTCTTCAGCTTTATCCCTGTACCTTCCTTATATGCATACAACGAAATAAAGAATGACTTCCGTCCCTGTTGTGAGTATGAAGTTGGATGAAATATTGCCTGTGACCTGAACACATTTCATCACCACAAACTGAGAATGCTGATCATTCTCCAACACTCTTCACATGACCTACTACAAAGGACAGTTATCCAGACAAAGACTGGGGGAAAAAAAAGCAGCAAACTTCTATTGTCTCAGTATAAGACTTCCCTGCATCCAGGCTTAGCAAACATGAGTGCTCAGATCTGAGCATCTATTTTGCTGGTCTTCAAATATAGCTTTTGTTACATACTGTTATTCCCAAGTTTCAAGCTGATTGAATTTCTTTTTTTCCATGTTCTCTTTGGCACAATTCTCACCTTATTAAAGTCACCAGAATTGTTATCACTGATGTTACTAGGATTGCATTTCCACCCAGCACCTCTTGGTACCACGTGGCAAAATATCATCTCAAAACCTCAGTGTAAACCACCACCATTAAATAATTTCAGTCAATTTTAGTGCTGGGTAGTGTAATATTTTGTACTAAGCTATAGCAGTATATCTAAATACTGCACGTATTATAATACATAGGGGTTGCGCTGTGGTCATCAGGAATCAAGAACTGTAGGTTTGCTATCTATTGAGTCTGAGATGCTGTCTGAGAATAAGCAGCAAAAAGTAAGCAAGGAAGAGCCTGATTCCTTTGCCAGAACACGACTGAATAATTGCAAGGTGCCCTAGACCAGCAAAAAGTGAGTCATAAGTGGAAGCTGCCTTGCTCAAAGACTTGCTCTTACACCGCATCCCTGATGATTCTAAGAATTCCTGAGTGGTGGATAATGAAAACAACCGCTAAGTTTATCCAAGTGCTACTGAGGAATACTGCCATTTCACAATAGCTCGCAATATATCACATCTGCCAGTTTTAACCACTCAGCAATCCTTATCCTGCTACAGGAATGTCACAATTCATGCATGATAAAGCCACGTGGTCTATTTTTATCACCTTATTATCCCCTTTGGGATTATTAACAGGCAGGTCCTTTTTCCCTTGGGCTGCCAGTATGAGGTTGACTGGTCTACTATAGTCTCAAATGTCTTCCTTCTTGTGGCTCACTTCTTGAGCATTCATGGACAATGCTAATTAATATAATTATTTTGAACTTGTTCATCTTTCACATGTTCCTAACAGTAGCTAGCTCCTACAGTACCTTTTCTTAACATCTTTTAGAGCACTTAACCTGCTGCAAGTTATTTTGTGTTTCAACTCCGTTTCCTCTCCTTCCAAATGCTTGTGCTATTTCTTTATGTCTTCCTAAGCTCCTTTTTGAAACAGTCCAATCTCTGAGAGCTGAACCTTGAGTAACTTGATCCCCATGCTAAAAAAAAATCATATCAGAAAGCCATCACTTTGCATGATTTTCTCCACATGTTGCTAGCAGTTTGCTGGGTGCATGTAGACCTGTAACCACAGAAATACGTTCCACGAACCTGCCCCACGAGATTACACACATATATAGCAAAGAAGATACAACTGATTTAATAAACTGGTCCAAAACAAGTTTGTTTGTTTGTTTTTCCCCCAGCAGACTATACGCAGTTGCCAAATCCTTTGCAAGTCAAAAACATCAAAAGTGAAAACCACAAGGAATGCACTAAAGGAGCTATCATTTGTGGCTTTCACAACTCAGCCTTTACTTCAATAATACAATTTAATATAGTGGTGAACAAACATAAAAGTTAAGTAGAATAGCATTTAGTGGAGCAATAAAAAAGAGCAATAAAAAAGAAAGAGTAAAAGAGAAACAGGCAATCTAATTGTTAGGCTATGCACTGAAGTACTGTCCTACCTTTTCTCTATTCAGTTTCTATAGCTGTTGTGAAAGGCTGCCTGTTAATACAGACATGTATTACTGCCAATCTACTTGTTCTTTTGATCAAACCAGCAACAATTTAGCCAGATTGCCAGGCAGCTGGAGGAATTTGGGCCCTGCTCTCCCATACACTGCTGTGGCAGCTGCATTTCATGGCTTACTGCAGCACACCTGCAGTAGGACTGCAGTCGGTCTGCTGCAGTGCTAAAAAATGCCATATTATGATGTGCTATTTGTAGCTGGGTTTGAACATCTTAATTACAAGGGAACTGGAACGAGGGATGTCACTGGACACAAAAAGATGAATGCTGTCATTTAAATGTGAAGAACTCATTCCAAACTCTAGCATGGTGGCTTTCACAGTACCACACCAATATTACACTTAATATAAAGAAACCATCCCAGAATAGAAATTCAAATTACACTGAGACAGAACACGAAAAACAACAAAACATGATTGGTCTACACAAAACCAACCTGATAATGGTTCAAAAGAGGAGTCTGTATTAACTGTGAACACCAAAAGTTGGTTCATTCCAACTGCTCCCCAGTCATAGAATTATTAAGGCTGGACGAGATCTCTAAGACCATCCAGCTGAACCATCAACCCAGCCCCAGCACACTCACTAATGACATCCCCCATTGCCACACGTGTCCTTTTCTTGAATACCTCCAGGGATGGTGACTCCAAAACTTCCCTGGGCAGCTTACTCCAATGCCTCACCACTCTGAGTAAAAATTTTTCCTAATATCCAACATGAACTTTGCCTAGTGCAATGTAAGGCCATTATCTCTCAACCTATCACTGGTATCTGGGAGAAGAGGCCAACCCCCACCTTGCTATCACCTCATTTCAGTAACACTGCAGGAAACAACAGCCTGATTTCAGTGCTCTTTACCTTGCTTGGCCAATTCACGTATTACCATGCTTTCAAGACTGCTTTTCCTCCACAGCATTTTACTCAGACCAGCAATAAATCCTTAAACACACAAAAGTAACTATCAGTTCAAAGAGGAAATAACTGAGCTTCAATTTTCAAGCCAAAATGTAGCAACTTTAAAAAAAGGGGGGGATGGAACACCTGTAATTATTTTATGCAGCACACATACAAAAGACACTGAGGCAATTATTAATGAAAAAAAGAAAATTAAACTGGCCAGAGTTCATTTCCCATGAAAAGCTCCCCTTCCCCTGAGATTCCAGTCAATTGCACCTCGCAGCCTATAGTATGAACTTTAATAACAGAGTCACTGGGGATTTCAACCCATTTGATCAGTTTAATAGAAAAAGTGATATGACACCTGTTTGTAATCACAGGGGTTTCCTTATGTAAGTCACTCATTCCATGAGACAGGCATGACCCCAGGCACTGTTCCAGTTTGCGTGGGACAGCAACATTATTACTGCTTATTCAGAGCCTGATCAGCCATGAGACTTTGCATCTTTGATTCTCAATGCATCTATTGCCATTAAACTTCTCAGAAGAAACCTTCTACTGCTGTAACACAAAGGAAAGCACAGCAATAATAGCTGAGTAGCAAGGTCCAGCAAGCAAGGCTTTGCTCAAATACAACAGCTATGGGCAAAGAAACAAGGAGAGAAGCTGCTTACCTTCAGAAGGCCTCAGGTAGGTAGGAATCTCCAGCAAGACAGCCATCCTCCACTGCCAACCCATAAATGAGGTCTAGGAAGGGATATTGGCTCCACCCCTTCCAGTCACTCAAGTGCACTGCATGCAGCTGAGCTCCCCTGGCCCTGCCTTTCCACCTGGTGCACAATCACTGCTTCAAGCCCTGATTTACCATTTCTGTTACAGCTGCACAAATGCTGCACTTTCTGTTCCTCTATTTATTTCCAAAACACAAGAGTTGAGTGTAAATCTGAGAGAGAGCAGCTGAAGCCTGACTTAATGTTAATTGTTTATCACCCAAAACTAAGTATCTGTAATTCCAGTTCTTTGAACTCTACATCCTATGCAACATATGCAATCATAACTGGCTTACAGAAGGAGGGCAGAAGAAGAAAGGTAGGTCTGAGCTCAGCAGAATGAAAATTGTCAAGTTACTAGGGTCTGTTTAAACAGAAATTAACCCAGCAGTTGCTATTCAAGATCAGCTATTGCAAGTTACCTGATGTGTACGCAGTCTTATTACTTATAAAATATGTCTCAATAAGAGCCTCTCACTTTGACAGTGTGCACAACGTATCTACAAGGCAAAGGGCAGAAAAGCCAAGAGAGAGGTCCGTAGGTGTGATTAGGCCTTAAAGATCCAAGAACAGAAGTCCAGATTGAGACCATTAATATCTGAACTTCTTGTCTTTTATGCTGGTGTGCCATCCCTGATTATACTGACAAGAGCTTGCCGATGTATCATATTCATGCAAGGTTGTCTGCACCTTTTAGCTGACAGGAAACTAAACTGATTCTGCCATTTCTTCTTTTTGTTTTTCCATAAATTTTTCACCAGTGTATGGTGGAATTTAGAAGAGTGACAAACTCATTTTGAGTTTGTGCTGCAAACCTGATCAGCTGGAGTTTTGTTCACACACCACTACTGTCTAAATAGATTTGCCAGAGACTCAAATCCAGCTTGGGTGAGTAATGTACTTTTTGAATGACCTTATACACTGCCAATCTTGAACAGCTACATTTTGTCTGATTTGAAAAAACTGCTATAAAGAGTTTACAGGAATTGTGACTTCTGGTTTCCCAGAGCGTTTGGTTGTACAAGTACCTGCTTTTGCATTTGGATTCTTCATTATGAGATGACACTTTTCTCTACACCAAACATCATCATGATTAAAAGCTGGTAATTGTAAGGGGGAGAAATACTTTGAAATAATTTTCTTTCCCTAATAGAGTTCAGGAAACACAACTGTATTAATCCTCAGTCTTATACCACAAGCACAGACTCCTTTTTTTCCCAGCACATTTCTAAAACCATGAATAATACAGATCAATATTCATACAGAGTTTATCTCTAAATATTTCTACTTTTAACGTCAGTTACCCTGCCTGCTACAGATAGATAACTTTCTGACTGTTTTTTTTTTTTTTACAGCTCTTTCATCTCATCTTGAATGCTGACTTGGTCCCTACCTGCCTTTCAATTCCATCTATATTTCTTTATTGCTTTCATTCTTTAAATGTAACCTTCAAAGCTGAGCTCTTTGTTTGTCTTAGCATCTTAGATCCACATAGAAAGCACTCAAAGTTTTAGAAGCTTATTTCACAGTCTCAACAGAGCTATTTGGAAATTTTCAGACATTTTCCTGAGAAAATTCTAATTTACTGTCATATTGCCCTCCATATATTAACAAACAGGCTCCAGTGATATCTGCTCTAAGAAAGGCTTAGCAATAAATGACGACTTTATGAAGAATGAAAAACCTGACGGTAAGGACAATCATTCAGGCCATGACTTATCTTCCAGTAGCTTATCTGACCAGCAATTCCAACTCCCATGGTGGGAACTTCACTGCCAGTCTGATGGGCTGGGATGACCCAGCGAGTCACATCCTAATAACCATGCTCAAACAAGAGACTTACATCACATTACTGTAGAAAACACAAGGCAACTTCTAGGCTTTCAGGCACAGAAAAATATACAACTATTAAGGTGAGCTCAATATGAAGCACTCTCTCACAGGCTTCACCTTGTACCTGCTCATGGGTGAAGCAATAAACGTGGTGCGTTTTATGGTGAACATGACAGATGTTCATCTGTGGGTAGAGATTTTAACACATGGGTTGTGATCTGGTAATGCCCTATAATTTAAGGCAGTTATTTAGTTCCGGTTCTTTGGTATTTGGCTGCCTTGCAGTTTGCAACTTATTTACTCTCCCTTTGATGGAGAGAAACCATATTATTTACCCTTACGTGGTGGAAACCAAGGCACCAATAAATGAAGTATATTGCACTGACCAAAGGTTACTTAAAAAAAAAAACACACAGAAGTTGAGCACAAGGATGAATCTATTCATACGAGATTTCACTAGTATTTGTCTGCTCTCCACGAGTTACACAAAGGAGAAGCATTTGAGCTGTAAGTGCCTTCTTGCAGGAAGAAGTCCTTAGAAGAGCATGCTTTCAAGGCTCAGAACTTCCTCCCTCTCCTTGTTCATCTGGAAGAGCCCTTAATGTGCACAGTTGTTGGAAGGAGAGCAGAAATCTTACACAGGAAAGACATGCAAGGGGATAATGATTTTGTGTAGCTTTGATTTATGAACTAGTTGAGGTTATGTATGTATGATTATTTAATGTCACTGGCTGGCTGAGCAAATTTGTTACCTAATTCTGAGAGCTTAATGGTGCTGAATGGTCATTTTGTTACTGTAGGCTTAATTGGTTGCTGGGTGGTCTATAGTTTTAATGGTTTTAGTACGGATGGAAGCTTTTTAGTGTTATAAAAGGAAATGGTTTATTGTTTCCCTTTTTTATGCATACTGTTTCAGTATTGAATATAAAATATTGCAGAACACACTCTGAAATCTTCCCATCACAGTCTTTATTGTTAGTGGTCATTTCATTTTCTATAACTATTGAGAAACATTCCAGACAATGCTCTGCCTAGGCATATTGGGGGAAAAAAAAAAAAAAAAAGGAATTTTGTATGTATTTATGTCATCAGAGCCTTTTACCATTTACATTCAGCTGGTAAAATTCGCACTGAACTGACTTAACAGAGAGGAGTATCAATCCAGCCAACAGACTCTGCTCTCAACGGGTCCTAGGGTATATTCAGTACAAGTGAGGTGATGTGCCTGATGGGTTGACAACTCTTTGATTTCCAATTTCCATGTTTTATTTAAGTGTATGACTCAAACCTGTAATAATTCCACGATGACCCATGTCTCTGTGACATTTAAGGGACAGTCACTCCAATTGTGAGTTATGTCAGAATAAATTGAGCTATTCAATTTATTCTACACCCAGGACTTTCTTTACATAAATCCTGAGCTAATCTCCTCTTTGTCAGAAATTAGACCTGGAACTACGTGCCTGGAGAACATCAGTTTTTGCAGCAGTGGAAACTGGCTATTTGGAAGAAATCTTTTAGATGCAGAAAATAGCTTCAAGAATATTTCTCCATCAAAAATGAAAGCACAAGTGCCATCTGATGTATCATCCCTGCAGCTGATGATCACCGGTCCCCCATTTCTCAGGAACATCACCAGGTGACTAAGACTCATGTAGATGTGGATAATCAACTTCTTACCTGGTGAGTCATTCATAGGAAATATGAGCTGTTTTGTAACCCAGCACTTCTCTTATCACAACCCTGACAATGATCATAGAATCACCAAGGTTGGAAAAGACCCACAGGATCACCCAGTCCAACCATCCACCTACCACCAGTAGTTCTCACTAAACCCTCAACACAACGTTCAAACATTCCTTGAACACCTCCAGGGTCAGTGACTCCACCAACCTCCCTGAGCAACCCATTCCTGTGCCTAAGATTGATGATAAGATTGCATAAGAAGTCCTCCAACCACTGCAGTGCTCAGAACAGTGTGGTGCCTCCTCTTCAGCTCTCCTCAAGGGATGGGCAATGCAAGTGCTCAAAGCTCAGGTACTGTCACCACCTTTCCCAAGGCTGGCCTCTGCAGGACAGCAGGGATGACCAGGATGTGCACATCTGAGAAGCCCAGTTTCTCCAAGAACCAAACCTCTTTGCAAGCATCTCTGTATTGGTTTTACACTGATCTACAGCACTGCGCTTCCCCTCAGAAGGTCTCAGTCTGATGTGTGGTTCCTTATTTGCTAAAAGTCTTGTAAAAAAAACTTGAGCTAATACTGATGCTTTTTATTTTTATTTTTGTGTGTGTCACTTCATCTATTATTACACAACAATTACTATTACGTATTTACCACTACTGCATTTGAAAGAAATCACTTTGCTACTGTAGATATCTTCTATTATCTGCTTCTCAGCGTAAGCCACTCTTAACAGCAAAAAAAGTGCCAATGAATCTCAGTTCTGCACCACTGAGGTTTCTTGGAAAGCATTGAAGTAGTTAATTTATATAGCCCTGGTAAGAATCAAAGTGCTTTACAACAAGAACATGATATAAACTCTCCTAAATGTAGGTATTTAATTGACTCTTACAAATTCCACTGCCCACTCAGCCGGGATAAGTAATTATTTTTGATGGACGAGTAAAATGTCATTAGTATTTCCATCCTGCTAAAGCTGTAAGATTAGTCTTTGTGGCTGAGCTGATAAATTTCCATGACAGTTTCGAAAGGCTGAATGAATAAATAAATGTACACTTAACACTACACACAAAGTCTAGTTTGATATCTACAATCACAACCCTTACAAGCAAAAGATATGAACCCTACAGAAATAGAGTCAACTACCTAGCTCAAAAGCTTAATTGGTCTCTGCTATTTAATAAGGATCAGACGTTTTCAGAAATGATACACAGGCATCCAAAAGCTGAAAAACATACTATGAGTAAACACATCAGGTCAGATTTGCTGTGCCTAACCTTAACTTCATTCCCATATGAATTTTGACCTTATGAATCAGACCTCCTTAAGATATGCCTCCACAACATCTGTTTTCTCCTGAAATACCTCTCCAACTTTTTCCTCTGTGAAGTATTCACTGCTCCAGGCACCCAAACCCTAGCCCAGTCCACACACACTGATATGGGATTGAGTTGAACTATGTGCTACAGTGCATGCAAGGCTGATGAGAACAGACAGCAGAGGTCATCGGCAAGGAGATGACTGCAGGAGAAATGTTGGAAGACTGCATTAGTCTTCCTAACTCTTCAAGACAAAGTCTCTTCAAAGGAAATCTTTGGTTTGAGGAATATTAACAAGCAGCAGTTCTTAGGATTACCCTGAGACATGAAAGAGAAGGAGTGTCACATCAGGGACAGAACAAAATAGTGGGGAGAACTGACGTCAGATGCCTGGATTTATTACAGCAGGTGTACGTGCCGCTGCTGAGACACATCCTCCTGCAGCCTCCCACCATGCAGAAACCTGTTTTGTGCCTCAAACATTCCTACATCCTTCACTAGCATGGAAGAAAAGTTAAATAAATGGCACAACCACTTCTGTGTTTACTGCATCACTGTGAAATGTCATTTGCATAGCAAGGCGAGATGGGGGACTTAGTGCCTTTTCCCCCAGCTTTCTTATCCCTCCTATTGACACCCTATTCCACATTTCTTCTGTAAGGACTTGGTTTATGTTCCCTTACTGGAAAGATCACTTAACTATACTGCCAAAAAACTTCCTGCTGCATTTTAAGCTGAGTCTTATGCTAGAGAGCTCTTCCAATCCACTCAACAAGTGTATGCTAGGACACTGTTTAATAGATAAACAAATGTACAGCCTGAAAGTAACTCACAAAAATATTTGTGACACATTCATCAGATGCAGCAAAGGATGAGAAGAAAATCTGCTTAGCAAAACGGCTGGTCAGGATATGACAGAAAAGCACAGGTATTAGCTACACCATTGAAGCTGCTTTTACTAGCATTAGCTGACAGAGTGTGGTATGTGTTAGATTATTTGGAAAGTATTTAAAACATCAAATGTGAAACATAATATTTGGGGAGAATGTTTTAACAGTGTTTTTTAGCAGCTCCAACTTGAACATACGGCAAAAAGAAAACAAAGCTGATCATCATCTTGCCTCTAATAACATTCTCTCTCTGTAACATTGTTACACTGTAACTTCTTACCCACTACAATACTATCCTACTAACTTAGAAACAAGCAGTGTCACCTGCCCACAAATCAATGTCCTAGCAGATAAAGCACAATATGGAGCACTAATGCTCAAAGGAGGAAATGAACCTTTCCTTTGCAGCCAGGAGGAATCTGATTTCACATTTCCCCCTGGAGTGATACTTTGCTACTCCCAAAGCAGTGCAACAAACCCAGAAACAGGCACAGAACCATCAGGGTTTTTCTGAAGGGCAAAAACTACTACTGTTTGTGCAGGCTTTCAAAGAGTATTAGACATGTGAATGGCTGCTGTGCTTCTAAGAAATCTCTTTTATAGCATTTTAAATCACTGTAAGGCATCATGAAGAGTTATAGCGTCATTTAACAGGAACGTTTGTGAGGGACAGTGTAAATGCTACACACATTAAATACATAGAAAAGAGGACCTAGATATCTGCTAGGTTACTGGGAGACTGAAAAATAAAGGCACTGTTAAACAAAAGGGAGTTACTTTGGTTTCTTCCTATCCAGAAATAAATCTGTGTTTGCATCACATCATAGATGCAACCCAAACAAGTGTGAATAAGTTCCAGCCTTTGAAAGCATATGCTCTCTCCCACCTTCACTGCATTTCCTAGAGCCATTAACTTTCATATTTCTTTCACCTTGTGAGTTCTCCAAACAACCACTCACACCCACATCTTTATTTTGACTCATCAAGGCAAAAACTCATTCAACCATATCTGACCCCAGGAATTTATCAGCTGGTAGAAGGCTGCAATTCAAGTCATACTCAGAACATAAAAACACAGCAGTATTTTATCTGACATCCTTTTCAGCAATCTATGCAAATGTATACATTGCTCTTTGGCTATCTTTTTTTTTAACTTCACTGCAACCTAATACAGGAAGCTATTACAGTGGCATCAATGGCATGAACATATACAATCTAATAAATGTGCTGGAATCAGAAGCGTTCTGTCAAGACTCAGTGCAACGATTTTATGATGAAAACAACACTTCATCAATCACCAGAAACACATTCCTCTAAAGACACCAGTGCTTGGATTGGCTGATGGGCAGCCCTCCAAGCTTTGACAAAGCACTGGAAAAAGAGATCATTAGTTTGCCAGAACCATAAATCTAGCACGTCCAATTTTTAAACCACTGACAAATTATCTCCATAAAGAGACTAAATTTCTCAACTAGCGTTACTGCCCAAAGTCTGGTGTTGAAACTGGAAGAACTGTAAGAAGAACCTCAAAATACTTGTTTGTTTTATGATATACTTCCAATCATACCACGAGGAAGGAAAACAATACTAGACAGCATCAAAGCAAGCCAGTACACAAGTGACGGCAGCAGAAGGGAATTTAGCATGTTAAGTGTAGGGTCTCTCTCCTGCAGTGACATCCCTCTGAATGTATCCATCAGTGGATCTAGGATTAATGCCAATAACTGTCTCTAATAACAAGTAAAGGCAGAAGAGCCAAGAAGAGCCAACAAGGTAAGGGCAGTAAATGAGATTGGAAGGGAATAACAGCAAGATTTTCCCAAGCGGTTGGCAAATATCTTAAAACAAACTCTCATGGGTGATTGAGTAAAGAAACGGCTGTCAAGAAACTAATCATGGAAAGTGATGCACTAAAGAGAAACAGTTCTATAGTCTACCTGGACAACAATGGATTTGGGGTGATTGGCACTCAGGAAGGACAGCCTGAGGTATAATAAATGGATCTAAGAAAATACCAGCTTAGTGCTTAGAAGTAGTCAAAGATGTAAATCAAACGCTGAGAAATGCTTAGGAAAGAAATGGTGAACAAAACAAAAAAAAATGATCACTACGTATTTATTTGAGTTATCCTCATCTTGAAGATGGTGTGCAGTTCCCTGCACACGTACAGACAGCATGAAGATAAAGGCAAGAGGAGGTGACTGAAGTCAGGGACTGGCTTCCATATGAGGAATAGCTATACAAACTCAGACTCTTCAACCTAGAAAGGAGTAAGAAGATAGGGGTCTACTAAAATGTGTGGAAAGGAGAAGGTTGGCAGGGAATGCTTGTTCATTCTATCTCCCAGTGCCATAACCATGCAATATCTGATAAAAACAGATTGCCTAACAAGTTCCATGGATTCAAAGGTATTCATAGAAGAAAATTTCATTTAGAATTACTGAACACATGGAGAGCTCTGGCTCATGGAACCGCTAGAGGCTATGAAGGCATTTTGGGGACCATCTAGAAGTATGTTTCTGAATCATGAATTTCAAGATTAGTTATCAAAACAATCAAACCAGAAAAATCCATGTTAAGTAGCCAATGTATTTTTTTAAAATGTTTAGTTATTCAGCCACTGAGATAAAATACACTGTGATCATATCTTGTAGAGGATCTAGGTACCGAACCTTTTTGTACTCAGACTGCAAAGATAAATATATTGCAGACAAGGTTGATCTGCAAACAGTCTGAAAGTAGATGAAAGGGCCAAGTTAATTGCATGCATTTCCTTAAATTGAACTCGGCTCATTGAATCAGCTCTAAAATACCATGGTACAGCATTCTCTATTTCCTCTTTATTGCAAAAACTCAAACAGTCTGATGTACCGTTCTGCTCATCCAGAAGACAGGTTGTTGGTAAATTTATTCATGTATTTACTTATTTATTCCTGCAGGAGAATAACCAGTTAGTTATATTCTAATGATTTTAACCCAATTCATGCTTTATACTAGTTTTGGATCGCCACAGCAATCAACAGGTAATTCAGAATTACTCCAGAAGGATCCAAATATCCATGTGTTTCTTAAAATATCTGCTAGATCATGCTTAAGTTGTGAAAACCTGCCTTTCCAGCAGAAAGCACTCAGAGTTTTTATATCTTGCAATATAACCATGGTAACTATCACTAGACTTATAAATCCAAGAATACTAAATCAGTAGCATCCTCGTTTACTTATTTTTATTTTAGGATTTTGCTAGACACTGAATCACTGGAACAATTATTTGCCTACTACACAAGAGTTACAGATCTCTGAAGGCATTCCAGGTCAGGCTGGATGTGGCTCTGGGCAGCCTGGTCTGGTGGTTGCAGACCCTGCACATAGCAGGGGGCTGAAACTAGATGATGTTTGAGGTCCATTTCAACCCATAGGCCATCCTATGATTCAATGATCTCTTTAATTCTGTTTACTGGAACTCACGGGGTAAAAATATTTTCTGTTTAGTTTTTACTCTGCCAGCCAAACAGTAAAATGGGACCTTTTCCAATGAAGGAATCATTGGAGTACCCTGAAAGATTTCTCTGACTCATCCTCCTTCTCCTGTGTCCCCATCTCAACATAAAACACTGTGAGATATTCTGTTTTTAGCCAAAAACTGGGAAAACTTTAAAATAATGACTGCCTCTGAAAGCAAACTTTTCAGTAGGTAACTCTGGGGTAGGGATGGTGTGCTTTGATGATAGAGAATGATGCTGATCAACATAAGATCAATCGCTTGTATAATTTAAAGAATCAGAATTTAGGTTAGATGTTGGGAAGAAATTCTTTACTCAGAGAGTGGTGAGGCACTGGCACAAGTTGCCTAGAGAGCAGTGGAAGCCCAATCCTTGGAGGTATCCAAGGCCAAGTTAGATGGGGCTCTGGGCAGCCTGAGCTGGTGGGTGACAGCCCTGCCAATGGCAGGGGGTTCTAACTGGGCGATCTCTGCAGTCTCTTCCAACCCAAGCTATTCTATGATTTTGTGGTAATGCACTGAGGATGCCATGCACTGTGACTGACTCCACACGACCTTATCAGTACTGCATACATAAGTCTTGTTTCTGCACCTCTCTTCCATGACAGCTCAAAACTCTTCTGAAGCACACAACGCTGATTCTCATTTTTTCCCCCAGTACATAGCATCTACTTTTCATAAAATTGACAGAAACATACTGCTGAAGAAAGCCCAGGGGACTATCAAGTCCCTTCCCACAGACAGTTTCCCAACTACCATTGACAGATGTTTGTCTACTCTGTTCTGAATTCTTCCCTTCAGAAAAAATGCCTTCCTTAATCATGAACTTTCCCCTGAAATCTAAGCAAAATCTCTTTGTTGCAAATTAAGATCTCCCGGAGGAAACCTTTATCATTAAAAAGAAAAAAAAACACCTTTTGCATAACTAAGACTGTTAGAATTATTTCTCTCTCCATTTTCTCTTTTTTTTTTTTTCCTTCTCAAATCCTTCTGAGTTCACCTGGACTCTTTCCATTTTCCATATACTTCCCTCAACATATTAGGGTTAATAGTCAATTTCAAGCTTCTCCAATATCAAATAGAGCAGAATAATTAATTCCTATAACTGAATACCACATATCTATCAATATATCCTGGTATGAGCTCTACTACTTCTGCAACTGCATGCATTTTGGATTTATATTTAACTTGTCATCCACTATGTATAAGCCACAAAAACCCCTTTCTGCAGAGAGCTGCTTAGCCAATTATTTCCCTTTTTGTCTCAGTGTCATATGGCTTTCCTTCCTAACTACAATATTTAGTATTTGTTTTTATTGAATTTTATCTTATTGATTTCACACTGTCACTCAAATTTATCACGAACATCTGAAGTTCTAAGCCTGTCCTCTTTAAGAGTGCTTGCAATTATCAGTTTTGCAAGCTTTAATTGTATTCCTTCTTCCATTATCCAAAATGCTTACATAACAGTTATACAGTTATAGTGCACTCTCCCTCCTCCTCATATTCATGCATCAGCATTTGTAAAAAGACTGCAAGCATAAGGAAATCTATAGTAATATATAATAATTGCAAGTAAGAACTTTCTCTTAAAACAAACAAACAAACACACACACACAGAAAATTCCCCAGTTCAGAATTTGACCGATTCAAAGACAGGAAGCACTCCCTTCAGAAGTACTTCTAAAAGAAATGGCTGAACAGGATCCTTTGTAGGAGTTTAAGAGTGCTCTTTACACTCTGGCACACCACTCCCAGGGGAAACAAGCAATTAAGCAGGGCACTTTCAAAGTCATAAATTCCAGACCAGCACTAACATTAAGCTAGAGTCCTGTTCTGCTTGTTAGCCAAACATTTGCATCAATGCAAATGAAAATGAGCTATCCAGCACAAGCAAACTGCCCATATAGATTGAATCATGAGCTTATATCTCAATCATTCAGAGAAATATGCTTAAAGAAGTGGAAGCTTATTACTGATGTGCCTACTTTATTTTAATCCAGGACAATAACTCCTCACTCTTCCAATAGATATTTTCAGTTTTCTATGAAGAGAAATCACCATGTGCAAAATAGGTGTACTCACCAAATCAGTTCAGAAACAGTGGGTTTTCATTTCAAAGAAGAGTCAGGAAACGTGATGTGACTTGGCAAAATTTTGAACTTTCACTTCAAAGTATTACCAGGTGAATGTTCTGAATGTTTTTTTTCCTGAAGCTATTTAGCAGACTCAAATTCTACATCTTCTCTAATCAGAGACACAGATATCATCGCTGGATTCAAAACACCGTATCAGGCATGAAGTGAACATGATCTACCTCTTTACATCCCTTTAATGTGGCTATGGTCCCATTAGATTCATGAAGTATTTATCTACATGCATCCCCAGAAAGTAAGGAAGGGCTATTATTCCTCTTTCACCACAATGAACACAAAGTCCAATAGACAAATAACTGCCCATCCGTTCAGTAGAGCTCAGGATAGCAAGTCCTTGAATTGGTCAACCCTAGATCTGACCACAAGCCAGATCAGGAATATATTTTTGGGTATAACTTGACATGAACGCTCCGTCCTGATTCAGCAAGCAGGCCTTGCACTGCCACAGCATGCTTGAGCATCACTGCCAACATTGGCCCCAGCAGCTCCCATTTGCTGTACAGGTTTCTCTTGCGCCCACAGGTTTATCCATTGGCAGTTATTTCCTCCCAGCTCTCACCTGTTATTTCTTGCATGCTATCTCTGGATTAGGATCACTGGAAAAATGCAGTAAGTCCTGATACTGCTAACTTAGCACAACTTCGTTTAGAGTTACTCAAAAAGCAGCAAAACTCAGCACACATTCCTGAGGCGGCAAAAGAGAGTAATTCTAAAGTGTATCTATTATTCAAAAAATAGGTTTGAATAATTTGAATTTACACATTATTTTCTACTTTGAAAATCTCAATTTGTGCAGTATTATACCTTTGGAAATTTAAATCAATTCTGACATATAATTTCACTTCAAAGACTGCTGCCTCAGCATGGTGAAAAAACAGAAGTATTAACAAAAAATGACTTCTGCAGTTGTCATTTGTCCTAACAAAGAAAACGGTTCACAATCCAGGTTTGGACTAAAGGTCCTGAGATATTAGCACTGTTCTGCATCCTTTCTGTCAAACTCCATGGCATTTCATATCTCTTCCCTACTCAATGATCAAAGTAAGTCTTTTTGTTCATGCTTGGCCAGAACTAAGCTTGTTTAGGGTATGGCTGAGGCAGGAGGCGTAAACACCTGAAAAGTAACCAACATGCAAAAAGGCAAAGCCAAAAAGTCACATAGGAAGAAGATGCTGTGAGTCAGCACAGGGGCAAATAAGGGGCAAATTCAGTTTTGATTCAGTGATGTCAGTTACCCACTTTCAACATCACTTGGAACAGAAAAAACAGAGAAGCAATGCCAACGAATCCACCTGAGCAGGGAGCAGTGAAAATCCACCAAGCCTCCAGCCCGTTCTGCTCCTTCCCCGCTCCCCACAAGACCTCAGACCTGCTCTGCTCAGCTTCATTCATGCTGAATTCCCTCCTCTCTGGAAGAGAGCTCCCTGCTGATGGCAACAGCTGCTCGGTGAGCAAAATACGGGGAAGTTTTTAACCTTCTCCTCGCAGATGTTCCGCCATCTTTATCCCGCGTTACAGGCTGCTCTGAGCTACACCTGGTGTGTCTTCCAGAGGCACCAGCAGCCTTGCTCATTCACAAGCAGAAAGAGTTTGCATGCTGGTTGGAGTCTTAGGCTATTGGCTTATACTGCTGACCATCGGCAGCACATCAGAGTGTGAGCATCCACCCCAGCCCGCCTACCTGTTCCACTGGAGCTGCCTCCTCTACAAAGAAGTCTTCCATTGCTGCAGCTGCTCACGTCTGTGCGAGGAACCGGGGCGAGGGGCGGGGATGGGGGTGGAGGGGAATCCTGGAAACTGGCACAACCTAGATACACAGACTGGCAGAGCAACCAATGTTTTAAAAAAATCTTAATTAATTACACAGAATCCTGCAAAATTCTGAACTACTGAGCTGACTTTTTTTTTTTTTTTTTTTTTTTAAGCGCTCATTACTCTGATGAGGCAGAAGGTACTTTCAAAGGCTTTTTTTTCTCTCTGCAGAGAAGCAAGCAAGGATGGAAGCCATCCTTTGAGGAAGACACACCACCAGCAGTCAGCTGTGTCTTGGAGAGAAGTTCAAACAACCCCTGAATGTGCTTTCTAGCAGTGATGGTAACTAAAAAGGTTCAGTTATTTAACCATTTCAGTGCTACGGTGGCTTTAGAAGAGCTGGGGAAAGCAAGTGTCCGTTCGGAGCAATGGCAGACAGGAAAAGCAGGATAGAGGCACCCTGCAAGAGCACACTGAATAACTACAGACTATGCAAAGGATGATCTCAGGTCAACAGTTCTGGCCCTGTAGAAGTCACATGAATTTGAGCAGCTCCAAAGAGAGAAAATTCCTGCCAGGACAACAGATCAGGCACTGCCCTGCCTCCATCTGCAAAATCATAGCAGGCTGCACCCACCTGGCTGGGATGCATCTTCTCCATGGCCTTATTGGCAAAATCCCATGCTGATTCATACGGGCCAGGATCAGACCTGCAGACATGGGTTAGAACAACTCTCCAATGAATGCCTAGCCTTGCAATAGTAACTAGAGATTTTCACAATCCACATGGGAAGTATGTAAAATAACCCAAGCAGCTGTAAAAAGCAGAAGAGGATTCCTAAGGTAATAAAAATATGTTCCCCAAAGAGCAAGGACTTGGAAAAAAATTATTAATTGAAAAGTAAGTGGTGTGGGATGGAGAGCTGATGAAGGGGAAGTGCATTTAAGATCTTCACAGAAACAAAATGAGCTGGAATCTTTTTCAAGTTATCACATCACAGCACTCATCCTAGCAGTCATATAAGATTTTTTTTTTTCTAATGTTAGTAGAGGAAATTGACTTTCAGACTTTAAGAAACCCCACAGTGAACTCCCTACAAGTTCCCTCAGGACCATGTTTTAAAAACGATGACAGTATAACCAGACACAAAAAAAGAACCCTGTTGAGTTCATTACTAATGAAATGACCTTAAAAATCTATATTGCATCAAATGTTCTATGCGCTAAAATACCACAGGAAAAACAATATATTATTATTTTATTCAGTATTATCAGAAGCTGCCATTTTTCTGGAACAACCTAGAGCTATAGGAAAGCATATTCCCATGAAAAAGTAGCATTTGGTATTAAAACCGGGGCTGTTTAGTTTGGGGAAAAGGAGGCTGAGGGAAGACCTTACTGCTCTCTTCCAATATCTGAAAGGTGC
Source organism: Meleagris gallopavo (assembly GCF_905368555.1). Classification (NCBI taxonomy): domain Eukaryota; kingdom Metazoa; phylum Chordata; class Aves; order Galliformes; family Phasianidae; genus Meleagris; species Meleagris gallopavo. Next base: position 7,313,357 of record NC_139409.1, on the reverse strand, counting down.
TTACAGCGAGAGCGGGGTTGGTCTCTTCTCACTGGTGACAGATGACAGGACAAGGGGAAATGACCTTAAGTTGCACCAGGGGAGGTTTAGGCTGAATATCAGGAAACACTTCTTTACAGAAAGGGCTGTTAAGCACTGGAATAGGCTCCCCAGGGAGTTGAGTCACCATCCCTGGATGTGTTTAAAAACCATTTGGTTGTGGAGCTCAGGGACATGATTTAGCACAGGGTTGTTAGAGTTAGGGTAGTATGGTTGGGTCATTGAATCTGAATTCTGCTTGAAATAAGTGTATTTTGTAAAAAATTGATTAGTCCTGACTACAAAATTTCCCAAGTTCATTATGAATAACTCCTGACAAGTATTTCCACTGCCAGGCTACGTCTTCCTGCCTCATTTTGAAACCTTCTCCTACCTTCACTTTTGTTTACCAGACACTGCTTACCCCTTTTTCAAGCAGATCAGAACGACACAATAAAGCTGTGAGCTCTTTACCACACTGAACATATCAAACTCAACCACCTACTCAGCAAGGCATATTTTTCCTTCCTTTATCCAACACCAGAGGTTTTCTCTGAATCCTCTTCATTGCACTGAATGGTCTTCTTGAAACACAGATACTAGTCCCTCGTGTAGATTCTAAATAATGTTCCCAACAGTCTAAACCTACTATAACTTCCTTCTTCTTACTGAAGGATTCAGTGCACGTGAACATGCTTGTACATCTTAATGCACAGGGAGCTTGCCCTTTACTTGATACTGAGAACCAAACCTTGTAAGACTGAGAACAATACATTTCCTCTGAAAATTAAATTTGACTGTGATACAGTCATTGACCACACCTGCAGTTCCCTGAGTGCCATGCAGGGCAGCAATCCAGAGTCAGGCAACTCTCAGATGTTACATTACCAAACAAACAATGTCCCTGGGGGAATAAGGGCTATAACTGATGAAACTTGATCCCGAGGAAATAATCACCTTAGCCTATCCTCATCAAAGTTCTAGAAACTCCATCTTCTAATTTATTATAATGATTACTATTACTAATTTTCACTTTTCTCCCATTCTGACTTCGTATTTTCGTATTTATAATCCCTTCTGCTATAAGTATTTAAATTTCCCCTTTCATTTTTTCTCTAAAATGTGTATGTTTGAAAAGAAAAATCATAGTTTTCTTTTTATATTGTGGAGTCAGGTCATTTGGAGGAATATTCCTGATGAGAATACACAAGAAAGTTCAGCTTGCTAAAGTTAGAGTGTCTGAAAGTTTCCTCAGCTTCAGTTCCTTCAACGGTTGTTGGGAATTCTGGATTCAACTATTCAAACAACAGTAATACTCTCTCAAAGTTGTTGGCTGGACTTTCTGTTTTGACATCGTCTTCTCTGATTTCTCTGTGAAATGATAAACAATTCCAGCCTTGCTTGAAGAAATTGCAACCTCTGGCAAACCTTAGAGAAGTCTAAGCTTAAGAACATATAGCCAGGAGAGCTTGATCTTCCTGTGGTCCTACTCTGCACAGATCAACTGATGGCCAAACTGTGTGTCTCACAAGCTGTCAAACATCTTGACATGCATTCAGGAAATAACAGCAGTAGTCTCCTTGTTATCCTGAACTCAATTAGCAGTATAGGGTGACGAAAAGATGCTGGTAGCTTGAAATACTCTTGCTTTTGCTCAACCCATAGCATGAAAAGGAAGAACATTTCCATTCCTCTTCTGAGCAATACTTCTTACTTTGCTTCCTTTTCCCAAATATTTGGATGAAAAATTTTATGATCATTTATTCTAGAAATACATATATATCCTCAGTGATTACTGATCTTTGCATTATAAACAGAGAATTTAGAATGGAGGACTATTTTTTAAAAATCCAAATAGCACAGCTCAGTTTTATTCCTTCTTTGATACCGTTCTTTTTTTATGTTGCTACAGTATGTGTGCACAATGTGAAAAGGAGGTTGCTATGGAAACTACTCATTATTTTTCAATAGTAGGCTAGCTACTTAAAAAAAAAATCCTACATCTTTTTAATCCCTGGAGAGCCCTAATTTATCCCGTACACAGACTTTCCTTCTTGACAGTTCCTTTAATATTCACTGCGCTGCAGAGCACATTAATCTGAACATGTCTAACAAATCCACAACTTTTGAAACCAACTTTCCAGCAAAGTTGGGTTCTAAAAAAGTTCTGTGGGTTGTTTTTTTTTTTGGCTTGGCTTTTCCCTGCTTAAATTTCTCTGAATAGCAAAATCAGAAGCAGATCTGTGTAAGAGTCTCACTGATTAGAGAGTCACAAATAGGAAAATAAATAAATAAATGGATCCCTTATCTAAAATAAATGACAAGAGGGTTGACAGAGGTCAGATGTGTTAGCCTGGAATTCGAGGTTAACTTCTTAAAGTAACACAGGATTCCCCAGCCAACACAAATGATGCTCTTGGTCTCCTCTTCAGCCAAAGATACACGGAGCCCTTCCTATGTAACAGACTGAAGGTACTACTGATTCCCTCAAGCAAACCACATCAGTACAGTTGGTGGTAGCAGCCATGGAATTTTCCAGAAATCCAGACTGTCAGTCACCATGTGGCACTTCTTACTGTTCCTCTGCCCACACATCAAATTATCCCTCTCTGTTTTCTGCTCCCTTTAAAGAACCAAATGAAGTAACTATTAGTTATGAACCTTTTCCAACCCCCCTATCATTCTATAGTATTAGATAAAGTATGAGCGTGTTGTTGGCCATTCCAGTTTAAGAACAGCAGCTTGTGCCTATAAGAGGCTCCTAATGAGGACTAATCCAACCTTTCCTTCTTGTATTTAACCAGGGTAGGATGAAAAAGACAATTTGATCCTCTTCTCAGTAATTGAAACTTATTCCTCCAAGTTTTTGCCCTTTCCCCAACCTCAGCTCAAAATTAATTAATTAATTAATTAATTAATTAAAAACTCCCCACAGCTCTTTCTCTATTGCAATTTTACTTTGCTGAACTCTGCTGTTATTTTGATGTTTCCAAATAGAGAGAATAAGGCCAGAAATGATTTTCAAAAAATGGGTTTATGAAACTTAAAATGTGGTGCTCAAAGCTGCAAAGCTCATAAACGTATAGAATAGAATCATAGAGTGGCTCAGGTTGGAAAAGACCTCAAAGATCATCAAGTCCAACTGCAATCTAACCATACAACCCCTAACTTTAACAACTCACTGCTAAATCATGTCCCTGAGCACCCTAATAACTGAAATGAACTGAAGCATTAATGGTATGTTGGAGGTGGAAACCCAGAAATAACTACAAGAAATTTTCAAACAGATTTAAGAAACAAAGCTTAAGAAGAAAGTGAGAACAGCTGAACTTGCCAAAAGGAGAAGTAGGGGGGTAAGAATTGATATGCCGACATCTTTAGAATTTCTCCTTCCCAGGTTCTGTAACTCTTTCCTGAGCCTTATTTCTCTGAACTGAAAGGACTTCTACTCAGCATACCCTGCCCTCTGCTGACTAAATGCCACTACTGCTATCTGTGCACACATTTGTTTTTTTTTGCCTACTTACACACACACTGCAATGACAAATGCAAGCAAAAGGCCATTCAGTAACAAGCTCTAGATTTCGTTCATTCTCTTGTACAAGCTCCATCAACAACACTGCTTGAAACTTGTCACAGTGGCACAATCAGAAATGTAAGCCTTCCCCCAATAGTGGGAAGACAGTGAAATCAAGGTTTGTACGTGATCCTTGGCATTAGCCTTTTTTCAGACCTTTTATTCAAGGGCGATGTTTAAAGCCATTTGCTAAATTACTTTCTCAACTAATTATAAGGTTAGCATAAAATATATTTCTATCTGAATCATATAAACAGTATATGACTCTCTCCCATTGTGCAAAAATCTACCTTGTTGTAACAAATATCCCTTCAACATTGCTAAGAATCAAAATCCCAGCACATGAGCAGCCATTAGAACCTGAATAGCATCTGAGTGGCAGAGATCAGCAGGTCACTGGATTTTAAGAGAAGTAGAGTTTGCTGATGGGTTGGTAAAACCAGGCACATGCTCTTCATTTTAATTTGAAAACTGAGTAGCTACCAGGATTTTCAGTATTTTGAGTCTTTTTTTTCTGTAGATTGTTACAAGGCAACAAAGCCTGACACAGGGCTTGTCATGCTAGGATACATCTGGATGGGCAGGTAGAAAAGCCAAGGAGAGGAACACAAAACCCAGCTCCCAGCCATGCCGTGCCCTGCTGGTTACTGGCTGGGATCTGAGTTGTGGAGGAGGAGGTGAGTGCCAAGTTGTGAGAACTTTTGAATACAGGTTCCAGGTGACCCACAGAGCACGGGGCTGGGACAAAAAGGGCTACAAAGATGGTGAAGGCTACAAAGATTTAATAAAGATTTAAAATGGCATAATGGCCAAATCCTGTCATCACCTCCCTGACCAGGACATACACCATACCTGTATGGCCACATGGTTACACACAATTAAAGGGAAGCTAGAACTAGCCCAGAAAAGGGGGAGGGGGAAAGAGAAAGAAAAGAAAAGAAAGAAAAGAAAAGAAAGAAAAGAAAAAAAGAAAAGAAAGAAAGAAAGAAAGAAAGAAAGAAAGAAAGAAAGAAAGAAAAGAAAGAAAGAAAGAAAGAAAGAAAGAAAGAAAAGAAAGAAGAAAAGAAAGAAAGAAAGAAAGAAAGAAAAGAAGAAGAAAGAGAGAGAGAAAGAGAGAGAGAAAGAGGAGAGAGAAAGAGAGAGAGGAAGGAAGAAGAGAGAGAGAAAGAGAAGGAAGGAAGAAGGAAAGAAAGAAGAAAGAAGAAGAAAGAAAGAAAAGAAAGAAAGAAAGAAAGAAAGGAAAGAAAGAAAGAAAGAAAGAAAGAAAGAAAGAAAGAAAGAAAGAAAGAAAGAAAGAAAGAAAAGAAAGAAAGAAAAAGAAAGAAAGAAAGAAAGAAAGAAAGAAAGAAAGAAAGAAAGAAAGAAAAAGAAAGAAAGAAAGAAAGAAAGAAAGAAAGAAAAAGAAAAAGAAAAAGAAAAAGAAAAAGAAAAAGAAAAAGAAAAAGAAAAAAAAGAAAGGTAAGTTATATCTTGCACCACAAATCCCCTCTGCTTCCAGCTTACCACCGGGACTGGAAGTTAACTCATCACTCAGATTGCTCCTCACTGCCATGACAGATTCCAGAAATAAAAGATTCCTAGTCCTCCTCCCCCCACCCTGGCAGATGCATGGGTTAGGGAGAGAAAGGCATTATGGCTCAGCAATGCCTCCTTGCTTCCCAGCTCTACCACACAAGTCAGCCAGACTGCTCCTCTGCCCTCAGAGGATTCAGTGAGAAATGGAGACACCTACAGAGATCCACATCCACCACAGCAGCACGAGTCTTCCTGCTGCTGCTCCAAGGATAGCTCTGGACAGCCTAAGGCAAAGAATGTGCAATGTGCCAGAGCATGGCCATCCTAATAAATGAAGTTAATGCAAAGCAGCCCCCCCTCCCCACTGCCCAAAAAAAAAGAAAAAGCAGTAAGAACAACAGAGCTCGAAGCACAATCAGGAAAATAATCACCAATCTAAGATATGTCTTATGCCTTGCTACTTTCTCACAGTCACAGGGCTACTGCTAATTAGAAGAGATACAATTCTCAGACAAGAGTGTGATTTTCAAGTTGATAGTGTCCTTAAAAAAGCTTTTCTGGCTCTCATTGCTATTCACAGCATTGCAGCTTGCTCTGGCTTACCCCAACAGGGCAAAGCTCTTACAGGTGCTATTCTAAGCACCTGCTAAAACCAGCATGTTGCAATGATAGATACATGTGCAAGGTAGATGTGGACACCTACAGTCTCAAAGTAAGTCAGTGTGACACTGAAGGGACTCAGATCTGCTGTGGAGCTGGAGAGATGTCACCAAGTAACAGGTGCCAGAGAATTAGCAGATGTGGGGTATACATTACTACAAGCATAGAGCAGTGGGGAGAAGTCAGAGCATACTTGCCTACCAAGTAGCCTTTAATATAAGCTTGGGCAATCGAGTTCAGTGTAGCTTTCTACATAAAGATGCCATAGCAGGAGCACAAATCATCCTTCCTAGCCAGGGAGACAGGCTCTGTCACCATTATACGCCTTGTGAATAATGAAACATCAGGAGGCAACTCAAAAAGCAATCTTCTAAAATATTTTATGCATCGCACCGATCTCCTAAATGTTAGGACCCAAACTGTACAGTAAAAGGGCTAAAACAGCCCATGTAGACAGTAGTATGGGCCCTGAATTTGCAGTTGTCAGAGGCTGCAAAAACCTCATCTGTTCATGTAATCTGCTACAGGAGACAGCAGTGCTGTCTTGAAGAAAGGCTTCTGCTGCTGCAAGGATCATCAAATTGCTGATTTACTGAAGACATACTGAATGGCTTGGAGACACAGAGCACGTTCCTGTGCTGCTGACAATGTTGAGCCCTGTTCTTTGTTCTAAAGTACTGAAAAAGGAGGGGGAAACACGAAGAGAGAGTTTACTTGCAACTGTCTTATCACCAGTTCTGTCATTTGCTTTTTATTCTTGTTTTGCCTCCTCATCTGCTCCTGCCATAGATTTCTGGCTGTGCTTGTAAGGCCTTTTACCTGTACATTGGCACCCAAGGGATGTGAGCCATGCACAGGGCTTACCTTCTGTCGCAGGGTCTCCGAAGGGCACAACCAGAATGTTTGATGGAACACTATGATCTTCATTCCACTGACACATTCTGTTCACACTATTTTAATTGTGTTTTAGTGGCGTGTAGCCAAGGAAAGGAGTGAATTTCAGGGCAGAAGGCAGACAGCTTTTTCCTTTCATTCCAGTCTCTGATACCAGGCATGGTTTTAAATCACTACATAGCCTGAAAAATGCATTACAGTACACAAGCATGCCAGCCAGGTAGCAAAGCCATTTGGATACAAAGCAATGACACAGATCTATTCATTTCTCCTTTGCTTACTCTCTCTTTCTCAGTGTGTCTTTCCCCTCTTTTATCTTCCTCTCTTTTTCTTGAAATGCAGAGAACTTCTGTAACAGTTTGAAACCTATTCTGAGTTTTACACAATTCTCACCTGGGAGGCAAAAATCAAAATTTGGTCTGTATCAATCAGGAGAATCACAGAATGGCTTAGGTTGTAGAAAACCTTAAAGATCATCTAGGTCCAGGCCCTTGCCACAGACAGGGCTGCCCCCACCAAATCAGCACCTGTAGGGATGGGGCATCCACAACCTCTCTGAGCAGCCTGTGCCAATGCCTCACTGCCCTCTGAGTGAAGAATTTCCTCCTAACATCCAATCTCAACCTCCCTTCATTTAATTTAAAGCCTTTCCCCTGCTGGTGGTTTCTCTCTCCACTCCAGCAGGAAATAGCAAAGCTTTTCTTCTTACTGCTATAATACATAAAATAATATACTTCTTGCTTTGAATATTTTGGTAAATTGGTATTGCTCTGCTTGGACACGAGGCCTTCAGCGCCAGCTTCTCTCAGTTTGCTTAAGCAGTAGTTTAAATTGCAGGGGAAAACCCTGCTGCTTGATAAATTGGGATAGGATATAAGGGGAACTACTTCACTGTTTTCCAAAAAAATAAGAATTACCCCACTTATGTCTCAAAAAGTAATGGAATACAGGCCAACCAGTTCATAGGTGGGAACGCAGGAGTGATGACTGTATTGTAAGGGTGGGAGGGCAGTGAAGTGGAATATCAGGGCTTGGGTGTGCAGGAACAGCAAAGCAATGAGTATTTTCTCCTCTTCTTACAAAAAGCCTCTATTTCTTTTCCTTACCAGCAGTAGACAGCTGAACTGTAAAGCTCATTGCCCCAGGATGTTTATATGTTTTTATACAAACATTCTAGTGACACAACCTCAGGCACAGTAATGTTCTCAGCCACAGGCTGCCAGAGGGACATGCCGAGGGAGCCACATAGGGAGCTTGTTCTCATATAATATCCTTTCTCTAGGAAATCACTATTGACAATTGTCAAAGAGATGGAAAACTAAACTACTTTGACCTTTGGTCTGATCCAGACTGTCTGTTCTTCAGCTTTCTGCTATGTTTTAGAGTGGCATTTCTTTGGTAACATCAGGGTTTTTTTTTAGCAGCACAGTGCCTGAAATTATAAAAGCAAATCATAAAGGGCCTTAAGAAGACTAAGAATTGTTTAACCTTCTGCTTATCCTCAGCAAATCTCAGTCTGTGGAAGCTCAGGTTTACAGGTGCTGGGTGTCAGCAGTATTGATGCTGCACATCTTCCATTTCAGTGCTTAACTGCTATATTCCTCCCTGTTGTTGTTGTGCATCGCTCAGCTCAAAGACGTTTGCTCCAACTGTTCCATGCAGCAGCAACAGAGGAATCAACCTACACATTGCTCTGGTTCCTCCTCTCAGCCTGTGTGTTTGGGGTCTGTGCAATAGGACAGCCCACCCATGTCCTGCCACATGACACACCACCTGCTGCTGTTGTGAAATTCAGATCACGATGTCAGTGTTCCACGTGTCTCCACTGCATGTTTCCAGTTGCAACAAGCAAGCAGAAAAGATAAGGTTTTGGCAAAGCTCAGCCATGCTTAACATTCACTTCCAGGAGGGGAAGAAAGCTGTGCAGGACTGCACCAGATGAAAAAACAGTTGAAACTGCAAAACAAGCTATGTGTCCCACTACCACCAGCTGATCAACATTGAGTCCAATTCTTCTGTGGGGATTTCCATTGACTCAACTCCTTAAAAGGAGTAAGTTCCCTACTACGTAAATTGGTCTGCAAATCAGCAGTTGAGAACAACAGAATAACATCAAACCACAGACAACATGTAATTCCATTAACAGTGGACCAGCTACAATCTAGGCTCTACCGATCTCCCCTGTGGCCTTCTCACAGAATGGGACTTGATAATGCCTACAGATAAAGATTACAGTGCACATGGCCAGCTGGTTTGTTTTAAGCTGCAATCCGCTGTTTTTCATCATGCTCAACCCCTGTGGCTAGTCATGAGCAATTTTTGCTCCATGGCCCATAGCCCATCCCAAATCAGTGCACACAGCTCTTGGAGGCACGCAGAAGGGTTTGCTCTGTGAACGGACAGACTTATTGAGATTCTAGATATGAAACAAGCTATTTCAGGGATACCTGTGGTTTACATAATTTAAAGTGAAACTGGACAAACACAAGAATGTTGCGGAGAAAACCCTGCTCTGGAAGGATTGAAGATATCCTCCTTGGTTTCACCTCTCTTCTCATCACTTTAACTGTGTTAAGAACTTAATAGGAAACCATTGTGTCCAGTGGAGTAAAACTCAGGGCTATGCTATGAAGGCATAAGTACACCTATTTGAAAAGCATCAAAGTAAACCAGGAAAACCATTAGGAGTTGCAAGTACTGAGGACCTTCAGGTATCCTTGGTGAAGCATCAGTTCTCTGCAAATCACCTTCTCCTGTTGCTACTGTCAAGAATTCAAGAATCTACACATTCCAATTTGAGCAATCTCAAATTTCTCCATGTTATTTTATCACGTGCCTTCCCACTCTCTAAACAGAGACATTTGCCACTCCTTCTGCATCAGCAGTTGTTCCTACTGAAAGTTCATCTGCCCACATTTCCAGGCTATTCCCTTCGTCCATTTGCCACCACTATCGTATTTTGCATCTGTTTCTTTTCTTTCAGCATGCTGTTGAGTTTCATCATATACCTACAGTGTATTTTTGGGAAGAGAACTGGCAGTTCTTTTCCTTACTCACTCTTCACTCCCTTTTTCTTTCTTTTATTCTTAAATTTCATTTGGGATCTCACACACAAGCCACAAGTCCACTATTTTGGTGCCCAAAGTGCAGAAAGCCAGGTCACCTCCACAGAAATACTTAAATCCCAAAGCTCTGCAGATCTCACTTCTCTCATGTAACCACACTTACATGTAAGCAACCCATTCTTATTATTTGCAACATGTTTTATCATGGTTTTAAAGAACAATTCATTCTAAAGCCTTTGGTTCCTGACAGACACACACTGCCAGAGGAGAGCTTGTTTATTCAAACTTCAATAATACCATTGCACAGAATTTCCATTCGGATCATTCCAATAGAAAGTAAACAGGCAATGTGCTGACTCCTAGGCAGCAAGAATTAACTTTAATTTAATAAAAAGAGATACAGATCTGTGAGAAATAAATTAAGAAACGCTGTATATCTTCATAACCATTAATAGGAGACTGCAGCACACACTCTCTCTGTTCTAGCTCCAGGTCCCTAGAGCAGTTCAGTTCCAGCAGCAGGTTCAGCAAGGTCAGCCAAGCAAACACAAACTTTTGTATCTGACAGCCATAAGGAGCCCACAGTGAGGTTTGAGCTGCCACAACTAAACTCCTAATAGGCAGCCAGTCAAAATAGCCTTTTATGAGACATGACTGCACCTACAGGAGTTGCTATTCAATCTCCACAGCTGCAGTAATTCCATTATAAACCCTTGTAGAAGCAAGAAAAGGATTTTTTGTGACATTAAATGGCAAAGATAGATAAAGAAGTGAGAAATGGGGGCATTAGCACAGAGCTGTATTTACAAAGCACAAGTTTCTTCCCCTACCATATATTTTGATTGATAGAAAGTTTTCCAGCCTCCTAGATCAACACTTGAAAGCTGAAGCTAAACAAATACAGACAAATTCATGTGAAAAAATGAAGCAGAGTGATTAATATAATTTATAATTAATATAATTTAAACACCTAGGTGTATTCTCATCACTGAAGCTGCTTTCTTTGTGCATACTCAGCCCATGGCTAATGTAAGGTAGTTCAGATACATCAGGGAAGCAAGCAAGCTGCTGTTGCCTACATCAAACACTCACTTCTGAGGTAATGCAGCAAACTCCTGTTCTTCTGACATATGACCTGAGGATGTGTGGGGGAACTTTCAGAGCAACAGGTTCATTGCTGGTTTGGAATCCACACTCCAAACTGCAGTTTCATGCAATGCAGCAGGATCAGACTCAGCGAATGTAAGTATGGCAAATAGGAAATACATCTATTTTATTTCTCCAAGTAGTTCAGAACTGTTCATTTGAGCATAAAATACAACACCAAAATCCATCACTTAGTGTTTCTGAATGCCAACTACAAGATATCTATAGGCCTCGAACTGAAAGCAAACTTTTTATTCCAGTAAGACTTCTCAATAGCCTCAGGAACTTCATCCTTAGGAAGCTTTCTTGAGAACAGACCACACTTCAGTCTTGTAGTCAAGTCTACGTAAATACTTTTCCCAAAAGACATTTATATATTTGAGTACACACGGAAATATTTTCTTCTGCATTCATTCATAAATCTGCCTTTGTTTCATTTAATTTTCCTAAAAACACAGCAAAACTACTCCTTTCCAGGTACATGAAGTTTCATCTGCCTACGAGAATTTGGAAGCATATTTTTTGTCATACAAAGCAGTAAAAAAAAGAAATCCTGTGGTGCTGCATTTCTCTCTTAGCAGGACGACTATGGTTTTCCATTAAACGCCAATGAACATGTCTTCCTGTTGACTCCTCCAGGAGCTAAAACCCTACAGATCTCTGTTTTATTAAAAGTCTGAAAATCCTCTAAGTTTACATCAGCTCTGAAGTTCTGCCTAAAGTAACTCAGATGCAATATCCTACAGAGCAGCAAGATGAACAGGAGACAGATTTCAATTAGCCTTTCTCAGGAATAAACCCAATGAAAACACAAAATGCAGACGTCTTTTGAAATGCTACAATAGAAATAAAATGCCTGCAATAACAACTAAAGTAATATAAAATTATAGCAGAGAATGCATGAGATCAAGAATGATTATGAAAAAAAATAGTTGTGCTTTATGTTTTCAGCTGAATTGTTTGTTTTCCACTGCTGAGACTCCTGGAATTTTATCCTTGAATATCTATCCATAAAGCCAAAACAATCTTGCCAGTTTTATGAGAACTGAAATTAAATTGCTTAAAAAAATAAGAAAAAATACATTTCATTTGGAAAATAGCTAAGTTTATCTAACTATCCCAGCACGAACCACATTCTCTCTGTGCCAGGTCCAGTAGAGAATCAACAGAAACACAGGTTCTACCAAAAATAATTTATTAAAACATGATACAGAGATAGGCAGATGCATATAAACAGGGAACATATAGTAGAGATGTGTCAGAGGCAGTTCATCTAATTTCCTCATGAGAAACTTGATAGAATTTCCTGATGAGTCAGGTAGAACTTACCACACTATATACTTTGCTATCAGGAAAGAATTCAGGACTTCCAAGTCGCTTTATTTCCAAGGTGCCCTGTCAGCTATGATACAATAGACAATAGAAGAACTTATTTCCCAATTATGAATGATTCCAACAGAGAATTAAAAACATATTCTCTTTTATTTTTCCTTTAGTCCAGTGATCTCTAGTAATATTCTCTTGCTTCTGATCCAACAATAAATGACTGAGGGACTACATTTGTTGTCACACAATGTTTTTCTGTTTGTTTTTTTTTTTTTTAAGATGACATTGCTTTAGTAGACTACTAGGATGTAACAGAGATAATGTTGCTTGCTCCTGCACAACCCAGGGCAACTGAAGTGAGAGGAAAGGGTTCAAATCTGAAGGGCTCACACACTTAAAATCTGCCTACCCACAGAACCTAGCAGTTACCACAATAGAAGACACTACTTTTTCCCACAGCTTTTGCTTTAAAACCAAGTATGGCACAATATTCAGGTCTGCATTGAATTCACAAGGTCTAATGTAACCTTGACTTACCCTTCTTGTCTTTAAGCACACAGGGGCCTCCAACCCCAAAGACCTTTCACTCACGAGGGAATTAGAAAGCCACAGAAAGGTAGCTGCAGGGCCCACACTGACACACACAGTCAAAAAGAAAAAACAGTTTCAAGATGAATCAAGTGGACTGACACCCTGAACACATAATGATTTCCCCCTCATACAGCCAGATTCTGTGATGCTGAGTTGCTAAGTGACGGCTACAGCATTTCTTGCTTTCTGAATGGCCACCTTGAGGACTTTGGATATTTGTAGAAATGCTGAGCATCAGCACTGTCACTGAGGTAAAAAACTTGTGTCATGGGCTCCCATGAAAACAGTCTCCCCATCAAGATATTCTGTGTACATCAACATACGTTCCTCAGTTTTTCTGTAGAACAGCAATACACCCCTCCTCATGTTCAGCAGCTGACCTATGGAAACAAGTTCACTAGGATATGAGACACATCCAAAATCTGTGACAGTAAATACTAAAAAAGAAATGAATCACAAAATCACAGAATCACTCAGATTGGAAAAGACCTTAAAGACCACTGAGTCCAACCATGACCTAACCATACTATCCTAACAACCTTCTGCTAAATGGGATTTTAAACGGATTTTAAACACATCCAGGGATGGTGACTCAACCAGGTATTGAAAGAGAGCAATAAGGTCTCCCCTCAGCCTCCTTTTCCCCAGACTAAACAGCCCCAGTTCCTTCAGTCTCTTCTCATAGGGCACATTCTCCAAGCCCTTCACAAGCCTTGTTGCCCTTCTTTGGACCTGCTCCAGCACCTCAATGTCCTATCTGTACTGAGGTGCAACAGTGTCTTAAGAGAGTGCACAGATTAAAGCCTAGGACCACACACTAAAAACAAGGGGAAACGGAATATCAAAGAGTTTTTCATCAACTCCCTGTGAGCATGAGAAAAGGCGTCCTGTGCAAAGAAACACAATGACATGGAATTATTAAATTAAAGACTAACAGAAGGCACAAAGGAAAACTAGAGTAATAAGTACAATACAGAACTGAATGAGAGGATTCACCAGTAACTTAAGGCTGCCATTACCTGCATTTTTGAGGGCCTGACATGGTGATGATTTCTCTAATGTGTTTGTAATACCATGCAGAGATATCCAAAGGAGCTCTGAACCACCTATACCAGTGTAGCCGTGTGAGAAATCAGTAGATAAATTAGTTCTGACTAATATGAATGAGCAGCAGATAACAGCTGGCACTGCACCAGTGCAACGCAGCACTTGCGGCAACGTTGGTTCTTCACCCAAAGTTCTGCATTAGGCCTTGTGCACGCATTCATGATGTGAGGCAAGCTCTTCCCTTGGGAACACATGGCCCTGGGGGGGCACTGATTCAGAGCTATTCTGTGTTTCATGGCATGTGAAATTCCAGCTCAAATAACCACAGAAATCATGAGTGTTTGACGTATACTAGCACTTTCAAGCAGTATAAGCTGTACTGCTTGCTCTTTGTTTACTGTCTTGAGAAGTACAAAAAAGGCAGGAGTTTCAGGGCTTCGCAGTTCGTACATTTAGTTGTGTGAATCATTTCTACTGCAGTGTCTTTTAGCCCACGGCTTAGAAAAACCATCAAGAATAGAAAGCACAAGTCAGATTATAGTGTATAATAAGAATGCTCCATCTTCGCAGCAGAGTAGAAACAACATTAGATGGTTTTTATTGCATAACCAAAATCTTCTAGAAAATCTGTCCAGTATCTTTAAAAGCTTCTAAAAAACTAAGTGCCATACAGCAATAGAAGCCAGCTGTCTAATTGCTGGCCCTTGTATTTGCTGAACTTATCATAGATTGGTTTGGACTGGAAGGAATCATAGAGATGATCTTGTTGCAACCACCCTGCTATGGGCAAGGATACTTCTCACTAAACAAGGCTCTCAAAGCCCCATCCAACCTGGCCTTGAACGCTTCCAGGGAGGGGGCATCCACAACCTTACTTATTTGCAGCACATACAAAATCATAAAATCACTCAGGTTGGAAAAGACCTTAAAGATCATTGAGTCCAACCACAACCCAACCATACCACCCTAATTCAAACAACCCTCTGCTAAATCATGTCCCTGAGCACCACACCCAAATGGTTTTTAAACACATCCAGGGATGGTGACTCAATCATCTCCCTGGGGAGCCTATTCCAGTGCTTAACAGCCCTTTCTGTAAAGAAGTGTTTCCTGATATCCGGCCTAAACTTACCCTAGTTCAACTTAAGGCCATTTCCCCTTGTCCTGTCACCAGTGAGAAGGTCCCTTTCCATCAGGCAGCTTTCACTTCCTTTGGCTTACACTTTCCTTTTGCTGCTGGGATGAGATAACTGGAGATCACCCATTCCCACAACGCACCCACTGTCCTGCGAACCCAAACCACTTCTTCACCTTACAGGAAGCTGTCATCTGCATCCCTGGCCTCTAATTGCATGGATACAGCATCACCACCTCTCCCTCTTCAGTCATTTCAGAAAGTATTGCTTCTGCTGTTTCACTCCTGCATGGTCCAGAAAGGGAACAGGTCCTTCTCTTTTACCAGTGCTGGAATAACTGGCAAGAAATTTGCTGTATTAGAGTAGACTTGTTACACTAAATATCTTCATACCTATGACTCTCATCATTTTATTTGAAAAAGTGGCTATATTCGTTTTAAACAAGTCTGTCTCATAGGTCAAGTTTAAAAAGTGCTCAGAGCCAGATGCAATGAAGTTCAGGGTTCCTTACAAGTCAGGCACCGTCATCACTATATTGTCAATATTTTGAGCCCACTGTAACCTTGAAAATATCAGCATTAGGGTAAGAAGCTAATGGGAATAGCCTGGTGAGTGTGGTACCATTTCCTTGTCTATTTTTCAGGCCTACCAGCTGCTGAGGAGCAAAGCCTTACATTTGAGAGCTATTCCTACTGAGCCACGTGGACGTACTTGCTTCCCTTCCCCTCAGCTTCCTTTCCAGTTCACTTATCTCTCCTATATTCACTGAGGTCAAGACGGAGCAGAGCTCTATAGAGGCTTCTGCCTTCATTACTGAGACAGATGAAGTTACCATGGATTAGGCTACCACGAGAAGGACTCTGGTAGACTACGTAGAAAAGCTAGAGCAAAGCACTTCAGAGGAACAAGAACGTACAAATTTACAACAATGAGAGAAAGATAACCACACTAAATTATATTTGCCCATGCAGATCATCTGCAACTAAAAGCCATGTAAGATGTACTGTAGACAGTGCAGTGACAGATCTTTTAAGAGTAGATCTTGAAGAGTAAAACTGTTTGGCTTGCTGGGGAGGTAGCAAGAATTCCATAAATATACCTGGTACACCTATGCAGCAGTTCAGGGACTCTTTAACAAGCTTGACCAAGTAACCTTAAAAATGGCATCAGCCCTGGATAACACATTTTACTGCAGTATTTTTTCACAAATATTTTGTGTAATAATAACCTTTAACCCTTCAAAAGATTATCCTAAAAGATATTTAGCCTGCATGATTAAAACTGAAGTTCCTGCCACCCAAATGGAGGAAAGGATTTCTCCACTGGTTTTATGGAAAAATACAGTGGATTTTGTTGTAAAACAGGATAGCATGGTTTTTTCTGCTTCCAAAAACAAGCATACCATATAAATAGAGTTATTGAGATCCACTGTAAAGCCAGATATGACTTATCTTTGCCTAGTCTTACTGGAAGGCTCTTCCAATACTTCAATGCTCAAGATCTTAGAAATCTCTCATTTCCAGTCTAAATGAATTTATGGCCAGATTA
The DNA here is from genome assembly GCF_905368555.1 of Meleagris gallopavo. Taxonomy (NCBI): domain Eukaryota; kingdom Metazoa; phylum Chordata; class Aves; order Galliformes; family Phasianidae; genus Meleagris; species Meleagris gallopavo. Next base: position 7,296,834 of record NC_139409.1, on the reverse strand, counting down.
CAGCCATCTGTTCTTATTCCAATACTATCCTTCATCTTAAAAAACTGTACTTTCCCTCTGGCAAAGGGCCCATTGACCTGAATAAATGAGAAGCAGTGATTATTGAAGCTGAGCAAGAAAAATGCTGTGAATGCTTGGATCTGACAATGAAAGTTTCTCCTATACAGATATCCTCGGGATGGAGAGGTTCTTCGTTTCCACCATTAGCAGCAAAGGGGAGAGACCAAGTCATAGAAAATTCAAATCTCCTGCTTTGATAAGAGGATCCTTTAATTAAAAACAAACTAACTAACTAACTAAAATGACTAAAAAAAAAAAAAAAACAAACCTAGCAACTTTTTGCCTCTTAGCAAGCACGGTCATTTCCACTTGGGTTCTTGGAAGATTATGTCACTCCTATAAGGAGTAAGTTTAGGGCTGTACCTTGCTGAAATGCTCCAAGATCCACTGGGAACAAAGTAAGCAATAACTATGGCAGTGTTTATTCTAAGTTTTCTTCAGAAGGTTTAGCAACAAACTCTCAGCCAGGAATAAACAATTCAACTAAAAGTAGCAGCCACGTTTCCTCATTGTATCTTAGAAATTTTGAGTATCCAAAAAGATGTCAAAAGGCTGAGTTTCCAGAAATCCAGTAGCTCATTCTCAACTTAGCAAACCCCTGCCTATTATTCATGCAAGCAACTGGAGCAGAAAAAATAAAATAGAAGTAGCAACACTGTCTGTTTGGAAAGTCATGGCCAGCTTGTATGAAAGGGGGAAGAAGGAGAAAGGAAAGGCAGCCCCTAATGCCCAACATTTATTTTGCAATGAGTCCATCAATCATTCCTCTTCTGTTTGCAGAAATGCCTTGAACAGAACACAATGGCCCTGCAACAGTTCATCACTCACAAGCATTTGATGAAAGTGGATTCAGTTTTTGCTTTATGATACAGCATGCTAGAAGAGATGAGTTTTCTGGAGGAGATACAGACAGTAGATGTAAAACTGATCTGCTTTTTTTCTTTTCCAGTGCTGTCCAAGGCAGTGGGATAAAGAAAAACAGAGAGTGAGCTGCTGCCAAAATCAGCCACACAGCTCTCATTATCACTGCTAGAGACTTTGATACTTCTAACAATTCATCTACATGGCAGTGTGGCAAACTGGGAAAATCTCTGTTACATGCATGCTATCATTCATTAAGTTACTTTAAACATAAAGCCTTGTATTTCATTATTGTATCCTGCAGTTCATATCTATCTCAGCAATCTTACATTCCAACAATGCTCAGCAAACCTTTCATAAAGGCACCCAGAGCCCACTGATTGAGTCGTCTCACAGAAGCCCTGCTGATAACGTGCATTCAGAGTGCTTTTAATCATCTTGTAGAGTTAGGAAATTCTCATCTGTTGAACTCTAGTGGACCACAGAGAAATTCTATGGCTCATCACCAATCAAAACCAGGCGAAAGGAATGAGGAACATTACTTTCAAATTAAATTACAGCTTTTTGGGTTGGACTGGCACAGTCTGTCTTTAGCAAAAGAGGAGCCTTTTGTGGAACTTCCAGAGCAAATTCAAACCTCTGATTCACACTGCTGCTCTCTGCATTTCATACTGAGTTGCACACTTAAAAAGCTGACTATGGCATTCTCACATGTCTTTCCACTCCACTTGTGTTGTGCTATCTGCCAGAAGCCCAGTTTCAGAAGAACTTCAGCACAGACAGGAACACAGTTGTAACTCAAGGGATTTCACATATAGATTTACATGGTGAGATTAAACTGGTTTTAACCTTGTTCTTAACCTTCTATTTTTAGTACCAGGGAGAATTTCTTTCTTGCTCCTCCAAAGAGGAGAGAGCCATACAAAGTTGGACAATCTCTATAAGCATCCTGGTGTCTGTGGAAGACTGAAGTCCTTATAATCCAACAAGAGACCAGAGGGCTGATTTCTTCCCCTCTCCCTCTTCTCTAAAACCAGGCTTGCCCTTCCACCTGGAGAGGAACAGCTTATTGGGAAGCACATCATTTGCTATAGACTGAATTGTGGTAACAAAACAACACCCACAGAAATAATCCTTTTGGCCACACTTACATAACCTCTGAGTTTGCATCCCGTGAATGTGCTGAGCAACTTCCCTTCACCTTCACAGGAAGAGAATTTCAACCCATACTGAGCTCAAACGCTTACTGACAGTGAATCATTCTTTCTGTAACCACTTTTACCAGAAACCTGATCCAATCTCATGCCATGAGAACTCCGTTCTTGCAAACTGACATTGATAGACCTAGACAGAGTCTATCAGAATGACTGAACGCAACAAGAAAGAGGTATAGAAAATGTGCTTTTGAATTACAGAGGAGCAGCCATACTTAATAGTGAAGGGTCAAGAAAGATGAAAACAGTCTGAAAAGACACCTATCTACAATCATGTCACACAAGTGTAGCAATGCAGACTGCACTGAATGGTGATAGAATGGGAAGCTCCCATCCATATGTGAAGGCCTGAAGATATAAGGAGATTTTCAATGGGTCCTTTTCCAAATGTATGCATCAACCACATGCCTAAACTCACGCTTCTGTACAACCCTGTGATACGAGCACTATTAATCTGGGTAGAAGCTATATAAAAAGAGACATATTCTGATGTAGAAAGGAAGTGGGGACTGTTTTGTAAGTGCTAGAATATGCTCTAAATTTATTATCTGCCATGCAAATATTTCACAATGAAAATTATGAGATTGCAGCTATAACATTACATAATTGGTCACTAATTAAAAGCTTACAGAATACCTTCCTAAAGACAAAGAACTGCAAAAGGAAATAGGGTGAGAACTATACATAATTAGCTTGTGTCAAATATTTTGTAACAATACAAAATATGCAGTGTATTCTAAATACAAGAGCAAATAACAAGAAAGAAAGTAGAAGTTATTATGGAAGAAAAATGTGGAAGCAATGACTTCCAGTGTCCTCTCTCTGGAGAAATCAGAATACTTCAATAATGGTAGGATAAAGGTGAGAAAGACATTTCAGGAAAAACAAACCTATGAAACAAAGAATCTTTCACCCAGGCAAGGGAGCACCTGCCCTCTGCATGGAGTCAGTTCCTAGCTTAAGCTAAATAGGATCAAAGGGAAAACAGAATATTTTGTCTCAGATACAATAAAGAAATATAGGGGGGAAAAAAAAAGTTTTAAGTAAAATTTCTTTTTTCCATACAAGGTAAGTCCTGATTCAGAGCTGTAGCCCAGATCTGTACATAGCTTTCCTTTTTCTCCTTTCCCTCCCTTGTCTGGTTTTCATCCTTTTGCTGTTTTCTCTTGCTTTTGGAGTCTGTCTCGCTGTTTCCCCAGTGGCAAATTAAGCAGAGGACATTGCCTGAAAATTCACATTCAGACTCTTCATCAGTGTATCACTGCAGTACCTGCTTTTGGGCAAGGAATTTATCTCAGAGAAGTTGTAACATGCTACAGGAGATGGAATAGCCCAGATAACACACACATAAGACAGAGAGTCTTTGACAACAGAAATAAAGAATCTTTAGAGATGGCTACTATAAATAACATCCTTCTACCCATCTTCCTTTCCATACTTTTTCCTGAGCAGCCTTTCCCACCAGCCCATGGACACGACTTTTAACCCAGACAGCCCTTCTATCAAGAGCCTAACGTGCATGTTGATACTCCCCCAGGGCTAACCTTGTCACTTCATCACATTAGCTTACATTTCCATCTCTGACATGTTTTCCCTCAACCAACATCTGCTTTCTTTTATATGACACACAGCACTTTAGCAGCCAAAGCACAATAGTATGATAACTGCTCATCCAGTATCATGTATCTTCTTATTATCTGCCACATTATCCTTATTTAATTGCATACACTTTGGCTCAATCTGACATTTTCAAAACTACAGATGCTTATTAGCTTTTCTTAGCTAAAAGAAAAAAGTGTATTATAGTGATTATCAGCTTCTGGCATTGCTTGTGAGACATTATAATGAGAGAGACCTCTAGCCCACCGTAAACAAGCAAAATCAGGCCTGGATTGTTTATTTGCAATGCTCCCACAAATGTTGCCACTGTCAGAATTAATGATCACACTGCTAATTTTTAATAATCTCATGTTATGATGGGTTCTTTTCAGCCCAAAGCTTCAGGCCAGCAGCAGAAATTATTTAATTCTTTACTACCACAATGAAGACATGAATGAAGTCAAGATCTTGGTTTCTTTATGGTATTCAACAGATGCAGATCCTGCCCCACAGGGATAAATAACTAGCTGAAATTCATTCAGCAGGCAGACCTAAGAATGGCAAGATCTCCCTAATAGCCATTCCAATGATCCATGCCACCTCAAACAGAAAGTTTAGGAACGTACTCAGAGATCAGTGAAATCTACTCCTTAACCAAAACAAGCCTCTTCCAAGTATGCAGAACTCAAACACAGAGAGTAAACAAGGCAAGCAAAATAGATTGTGTTCCTGTGATCCAAAACATTGGTTATGTCAGTCCTTATTAATTAGTCTTGTTTGCAATGAATCACTGTATGTGTTTTGACAAGTCCTGTTTGTGCTGCAGTTCACAGTAGAAGGAAGCAGCTATTCAGCATCCCCACTTTATTAGAGGCATCATTGTGAAACACTGCAATAACTTCAGTGTTTTCTACAGATGCCCCCTCAGTATCAGGAATTACAAATGCTAAAATAAAATCATATAGAACAAAGAGATTATCTGTGTCAACTTGCATTCATTATGCCTAGCATCAAGACTAGTAAAAGTGGAAATCTTTGCTTCACTATAAATCACTTGTGTATCTATGGCAACAGCATTGTTGATTTCTACAGCAATTCTTATCAACATTGTGATAGATGTCTTTTAAATACTACCTTTATTTTTCCAGCATCTAAAAGAAATAGGAAAAACAAAACCAAAGTCAAACCACATTTTATACAGATTACCCAGAAACATGAGGAAGGATTTAGCAATAAATGACAAACAAATAAAGGATTCTACAGTCACATGAAGCATAATCCCATGAACAATCTGTGCAAATCTCAGAGCTGTGTATGCAATAAACTTATCTTAGGTCAATCACTTTCTTATGCGAGGGGTCAAGCACTACTTAAAGCAGATGCCAACATTCTCCTTCCTCTCTGCTCAAGGCTCCTCGTGTTCCTCTGGAATATGAGATAACTTGACTCGCCTGCCCCAGGAGGAGTCCAGGAGAGACAAGCAGCAAATGAGACTTGCATTTTGCAGTGCTAGAGGGCAGGTCACTGCAAAGCAGCTGGAGAGGAGTCATCTGAGCCTGTGCTGGGAGATCATCTTTTGGCACCAGAACAGAGAGATAAAGTTGCCCAGCAGACACCTGATAAATGGGGAATAAGAACTGGCTCGCAGCATCCTGGCACTGCAAACAAAACTGACTTCTACTTCTGTGATGATGAACAGGCAGAGGGAGGGCTGAGGTGGAGAACAGAGGAAATGCTGAGCTGTGCTTACAGTTTCTGTTGCTGTTAAGGCACTAGAGAGTGTTGGGAGTAAGTGGGAAGAGCTACAGACCCTAGAGTCACATCCCATACCATCCTACTAAAAAGTAGCTATCAGATTGCTTGTCCACCCTGGCACAGATACCAATGTCTGTTTTGCTACTGACAATGGTCCACACTCTTTCCAGAAGCTGGCCTTACAGACATAGGTCCTTTTTTACTCCACAGTAGCAAGAAGCACTGCAGAACACTTGAGTTCATCTCTACAGACACAAGCTCTACACAGCTGGACTCTGCAAACCACTGGTTATACCCTTGAGAAGGGCAAACAAGCAGTAAAGGGCCTCCTGCTGCTGCCCATATGCTGGGCATTATTATCTCTGCCAGAATGGGAGGAAAGCAGCAGGCATAGGGATCCTGAGTAAACCTGCTGCTGGCTTCACTCACCAAGTATCTTCAGATCTACAGCTTGGAGACTACAATAACATCTGTAATTGCTCAGTCGCTGTGGGTTTCATTTCCCCTCTGACTAAAATACTATAGCTACTTTCTCTTACGGAGAATTGAAGCTCATTTCAATGAAAAATAACAAACACATACTTTTGTCATAAACACAATAAAATTAATGACTGTGGCATAACTAGAACTAAGGTTACTGGGCACTTCCCCCTGCAGCTTTCCCATTTCACTTGTCTCTGCATGTCCAAGATAGCAAGCTTGGAAAGAAATTTGCATTTGCTTTTGAGGTCTGCCTAGAATGAAATCTATTTGAAATCCTGGAGCTCATGATTTTGACAAATCTAGAAGAAACACCCTCATGCCTCTGCCCAAGTATTACATAATGGAAATATTAAGATACTCCCATCCTTCCTTTTTGATGCTTTATATCATCTTCCTGTCAAAGAAAGCATCCAAAACCTAGAACAGCTAGAGGAAAATATCAGAGATGTGAAATGTTTCATGAAAGCTCCTAATGATGGCTAGACACAAAACTGTGCAAGACTTTGCAATTAGTGTGACACCTGTAAGGACATCTTTAGTGATAACTGAAACTATTTCTTAAAGACCGTAAAGCCCAGGATCAGAAATTGCAACGGCTCACAGGGCTGAACCACAGCAAGCTGTCACTGCTGTTGAGCTGAGACACACCGTCTCTGAGGCAACATGTCAACTCAGTCTCAGACTTTCCATCTGCAAAGTGAAGATAATAATGTTAAATACAGTTTTAAAAGGCACAGAGACAACACTTGGTAGAATAGTCTATGTAATAGCAGAGCTACATTAGCAAGCACCCTGCTTAGAGGAAAATAATTTACACTATGCAAGTGCTAAGCAATTTGAAAATATGCTCAATGGAAATCTGTAAAGATTTCTCAGCAGAGATTCACAATATTGGCCTTTTTTAACACTACCACCACGCATATTTGATTGTCTTTGCTTTAACCAACTACTTGCAACATGTAGGACTATCACCCTCCTCTCATGTCTGTCTGGATCTACTTAGTTTTTAAGTTCCAGGGAACTTGCTATATTACTCTTTGCTGTCATCTTCAGTAAGACATTCAAGAGCTATTTTAACAAACTAAAGTATGGAAGATTTCTAACCTGAACTGCTGAAAAGATGAGAAATAAACATTGAACGGAGAAAATGAAAGTTTCTAAATGCTCTACAGGTGGAAAAGTTGTGAAGAGCTCTATATCTAGTATCTATATTTGGATTTCATCATGAACCAGTTTTAAAAGAAACAGGATTTACAAACTTGTATAATCTACGTGTACTGTGTGTAATGTACACAGATACACAGCTGAATTTGAATGCAAGACGCTTTCAGAAAAGGCTGTTTTTCATTTTCCTTTAGAAGAAAAGAGCCAAGCATTTCCCCAGAAAGGAAGATTTGTTTCTCCCTTCTTTCCCCTATACTTCAAATTTGGGACCACTGCTAAATCATTGCTAAATCGCTACTTCAATTCGGGACCGTTGCTAAATCACTTTTTTTCTGAGCTTTGAAAACAAGCATTGCTCCCTGATCGTGAAAGAGAGAGTTGCTAATTTTTCAGCAAGTCAATCAAACCTAAAGAAACCAATGAGGAATTGAAAATAACTCTACCGTGTAGGCATGACTACGTAAGGAAGTGATTGGCTGGTACTGTACTATAAAAGCAAAGAGATGCCAACAGCTCTATAGGAACAGCGTAGTCAAGACACACTGCCACCCCTTGGTCATGGAATAAAAATGCACGTACATCACTGCAGCGGCCTGGGAATCGTTCCACTAACGATGCAAAAATCCCAGTAAAATCAATTTGAAGTTAGTGACTCTTCAAGAAGAATTATTTGAAAGATGACAAGCATAAAGTTATTACCCCACACGAATTTAAATGTTTTCATTTAAAGCTACAAAATCTTCTGACTCCCAAAGAGCGTTTTTAAAGCTTGGATGAACACCCTAAGAACTACAACTGTTCTTGCCTTTTCTGAAAACAAAACATGCAAAGGAAGGGAGAACAGCACACGTTTTTGGCTCTTTTCACCACGTATCTTGGAAAGCCCTTTGGAAAACCACACCAGCTGCTGTGACTCTGAGCTCAGTGTCTTTATGCTGTGCTTGTCCCAATTTCTACTAACTCAAGAGAAATAACGTGAGCTATGTACTCTAAATGAGGCATCCCAACTTACTGCACAGTTCACTACTATCAGATAGATGATTCAACCTGTTCACACAATTAATCAAGAATACTTCAAAATACATTCTCTCTGACAATTTCTTTTTAGTGCATGCATCATCTTTGTCATCATGGCTAGCAAGGCTTGCAGTAATGGAACCTAATTTAAAACTAGTAATGAATATCGTAGAGATGGTTTAATTATAAATATAGCTAACCTACAAAATATAAATATCATGTAACTTCCAAATCAGTGTCTACTAATGACTGAAAATATATATGACAAGCTTCCATGCAAATTAAAGAACACAAATAAGCCAAAAAGCCCATATATATATATATATATATATATATAACACACACACATGCTTTTAAGGCTTATAACAATTTCTCTCTGGGGGAGTAGGTTGGAATTTTTATTAATTTCAAAAGATGAGCTTACAAAATGCCAGATGGGCCCAACTCCATTTCCTTTGAAAAGACAAATCTTAGCCCTTCAAATCTTAGTGGCTGCTGGTAATTGAGTTTAGCATTAAAAAAAAAAAAAAGAAAAAAGCACCAAGTAGAGGCAGAACAAGAGACTCTTGCAGACTTAAACAACAGTGGTTTCTGTAAATAAACACAGTAGCTCACTTCTGTAGACAAGACTTTTGGGTACCACTCAAACTATTTCAGCATAATGGTATAATTCCTGCAGTCCTGTCAAACTTTCCATTAAATCAAATCTCTCATCTCTTTGGGAAAAGACAAAAATGCCTGTTGTCTGCTACTCAGCACTCAAACTTTCTGAAACACTGTCCTTGACACACATTTTCAGAAAACAATACCTCTTCATATCAGACAAATTATGAATGGAAAATTAACACTTTCAATTACCTGCATCAGTAAGTCTGACATACCAAGTTACAATTTTTTATACTAATAGCTGTGATACTTTCTTAGACTCATTCCATTAACAACTGATATTTGATACACTTAATCCTTAATTTATGCTAGCAGGAAACAGTTTTACTGAAGCATTTCAAAATTATCACTGTTTATATGCGAATGGAAAAACTTCTCAATGTGAATCAGTCTGAATAATCAATCTGAGAATTAGTAAAGTGTAGTATATGATCAAATGTAGCTTTAAGCAAATGCAAGAAATTAAGAATTATTCAAAATCGAGTAATAGAAAGAATAACCACACTAATATTTTGTTCAGTAAGTTCAGCTGCTTTTATTTATGGTTAAATCTCCCATTAAATCCAGTAGGAGTTTTGGCTAAGTAACTGACATGTAAGAATGGAGCATATGGGTTTTTATACATGAAAGTTTTATGTTCCAGTGAAGAGTTTCATATTCTTAACACATAACTTATCAAGTAAATTACAAAATTTAATTTAAAAAGAACTTTCGTAATCATCATTTTATAGTCAGCGCCCTATAAAATAGATCAATATTCTGTGTGAGAGAAAAGTGCTGAATTTCATATGTACTTGATTAATGCATTGTTATCATCCCAATAATTAAAAGGAGCAGAGTTATACACAATCAGCATGATACATCTTACTCAGCACCTCCTGGCAGTTGCCTGCAAAAATTAAACTCATTAATCACTGTGTTGCCAAAGAAGAATAAGCTTGGAAAAAATGAAAAAGCTCTATTTTATGGGAACAAAATCTCAAGTCAACTTCTAGGATAAAATCCTTTCCACTATATAACGTGGCACACATTAAGCTTATCAATGTAAAAGGAAAATAACGTTACCAAAATGCTTAATATTCTAGTACTATGTTACCATAGTAAGTTTTACATACTCTTCAGAGACATCCCACATACCTAAACAGAGGTAGTGAAAAAGTACATCTATAGCTGAACAAAATAAAAATAATATCATAATTTCATCTACCGCTTTTGCAATAATTAATTTCAGTATCAATACTGCCACAAAGCCAGCCAGGAAATGTTTTTGTTGTTGGATTTTCTTTGTTTGTTTGTTCTGGGGGGGGAGTTATTCATACAGGGCCTATGTAGTTCACCATTGATAACCTGGTTTTCTGATCAGACTAATACTTAACCTTTAAAAAGCACAATTATTAACACAGTTTTTGTTTATATGTTAGGTCCACTGTATATTTTTTCTCACACGCCTAATATGATTTGAAATACTGTAAAATCTAGTGAAAATACTGAAGAATGTGGCTTATATGCACTGCCATACTTTCATACTGCAAAAACTAAGTTTTCATGCCCATCTTAATGGTGCTGTAAAGCAAAGTTAGCATATGTCATACTATGATTATTTCATATATATATTTGTATATTTTGTATTATTATAATTATCTTATATGTATAATTACTGTTTCCTCTTTACTTACATGTAGGTTTTGTCTAGTATTTTTCCACTAGTGGTATTTTCAGTAGACAAAATGCTTACTAACAGTACTGTGACCTTCAAGGCAAGATTCTATCTTTTGCACTGCATTAAGGTTTTTGTTGGTGCTTAAATAGAGAGTACAGAATGTTGCACACACATTTCAATGTGGAAAGTTGTCATTAGTAATGCATGAAACAATCTCAGTCATCTTCTGATTATTAATCACAATAATCAACAATGTTAAGAACAGAACAGTGTAGTTCTCTGGTTTGTTTTGGTATTTTCAAGTGTGGCCAAGCAACAAAACTTTCTGTATTTCTAACCTATGAGTCCTTCTACTAAAAAAATCTTTAAGGATGAACAACAACGTGAATGTGCCATTATTATTTTTGTGTAAAACTGAAATCTGAAGTTCAACAACCATAGAAAGAAATTGCCTATGCCGTCTTGTTAAACCCTCTCCCATGATAAGCAACATCACATGCTCCTAGTACCTGCAAAAAGTGACTGCCCTCTTTGCACTTCTCCCACAGTCCTTCCGCAGTACCTGCCCTGCATTTCCCCTTCCCTTGGAGATTTCATGTTCGGTGTTTACATTACTCGGCTTCTTCCAGGGAAGAAGAGAATCCTGCCTGCTGCCATCGGGAGCGGGAGAGAAACCCTTCTCTCTGCCGTGACCACACAGGTGTCAGCACCAGCAGGTTCAGGACCGCGGACAGCTCTCTTGCGCCGGGACGGTTCGAATTCAGCACCATGGACAGCCCCGTTCCCTGTCCCATCCTTCCTTTGTTTTCCCACAGGGAACCCCGTTCCTGCAGCACACGCTAAGGCCATGTCCACTCACATTGTCCCCTCTGCAACCTTCCGACCCGAAACACTCAACCTAAGCTGCCCAGATTCTGCTGCATGGGAGTACTTTTGAACTGCCCAACCTGATCTACTGAACATTCTCGGACATGTTGCCTCCTTAAAATGTAATCCACAAGAGTTTCTCATATCTGTTTGCATGTCACCCCAAATCTGTTTCTGACCATCTCTTTTGCATTTCATGGTGGAGAACTCCTAGGCAAGCACTTATCCCTGTACATATCATATTACACAACAGTGCTCTCCAATCACTTCCAAACCTGTAGGGAAAATAAATAAATAAATAAATAAATAACGGGATGGGGGCGGGCAGGGGGGAGGGGGGGAAGGAAAAGCAACTCCCCTTTTACCCTTGTAGTAGTTTAATACTATTGTTCTAAATATTATTTGGGAGCCTGTCAGTACAAATCACTCGCATTTGCTAAACTGCATCCTTTCCTTCTTGGTTCAGCACTTCTGGCGATCAGAGACGCAGGTCCAGACATCTGCTGTCTCCAAACTCAGGAAAGCAAAATTAAAACAGTCAAATAACGAGGAAAATGTGTCTGAGCCCAGCCCTGGCGGCAACACTCAGCTGGCTCGCAGCGACACCTAGAGCCCAGCTTGTTGCCAGGAAGGGCCGCACATCTCCTGCTACGCTAGGAAGGGCCACGGTGGGTTCCCGTGCCCTGAAAATGAGACGGGTTTCACACAGCCAAGGCCATGGAACAGAAGTGCCAAGAATGTCACCGATTAATGGCTCACAAGGAAAACTAAATTCTTTTTTCCCATTACTGTCAGTGCTATCAGAGCAGCAATCATTCCTATGCGGTTAAGGCCAATTTGTCTTTTCACTGGTAAAAGTGCACTTGCTCTTCAGAGAACAAAAGTTTTAATAAAGGGGTGGGAAAGTGGACAGATACTTAATGGACGAACCATGGAAGTTTCCCTGCAAGCACAGTTCTCTCCTCCCAGTGAGCCACGGGTGCTACTTCAGCTTGAGACAGTGCCTTTCCTGGGAATGCTCACAGAGCCAGAGCTGGAGCTTGCCACAAAGTCCTGCTCATACAAGAAGTATTTGCAACTGACACAAGCATTATTCCCAACTGTGGACATCTGCATCTCCTTCTGTGTGCTTCCATAGTGGCAAAATACCCCAAACATTTTCTGCAAACCTACCACCACATGAGCTACACCAGCTTCAGGGAGCCACCTAGAGTGACTGACGCCTGCTCTTCCCTGCTCCCTAAATTCTCTTTACCCTCAGGGGAGAACTAGGTGCAACAGACCGGAGCAAGTTTAACTCCATCAGGCACAGTAGCAGCCTGAATGAGTCACTGGTTACTAAGGTGATATGCAGATGCACCCTTTGAAGCCTTTGCTCTTGAGGTAGAGCGGGAGCGGAAAGTGCACAACCGAAGTTTGCTTCTTCCTGCGGGGGCTCATGTGGGGGCAGCGAGAAGGGAAAGGGGAGAGCTCCAGAGATGGCTACAAAGGGGTTAAAAAGTTTCCCCGAGGCTAGGCTGCTGGAGGCGGAGGTAGGCTGATGGGAAAGGAGGAAGGGAGGGAGGAACAAGGTAAAGACTTCTGTCCTGGGAGAGTGATAAAGGGTAAAAAATGGAGTAAGTACTTTAAAAAAAAGAAAAAAAAAGGGGGGGGGGGGGGGGAAGAATAAAAAGAAAAAAAAAGGAAAGGAAAGAAGGAAAGTGTCAGCTCGATGAGAAGGAGATGGCCGGAACTCACTCTCACTGTTTTCAAACGTGCTGACCTCGTGGCCCCCAGCCCCACTTCACACAAGAGAGAGAGAAGGGGGCAGCACAGGGAGGGTGAGCCCTGTTCTGGCCCCATCCCGTTCCATTCTCAGCACTTCAGGGGAAGAAGAGAAGCACAGAGACCGGCTTGGGAGAGAGGACACCTCAGCAAACCTAAAGGGTTACACACACACACACACACACACACACACACACCAGATGGGGACACCCGAAACCGAACGGAGCCGAACGCGAGCGACTTGGCGCTTACATCCTCCTCCTCGCAGTCACTTCGCGGCTGGTACTGAAAGCGGGGCCGGCTGCCTTCCTGTTGCAAAGGACGCGGGGTCTTGCCAGCAGAGCCGTCCTCCTCGCTGCACTGTGCACCCAGGAGGTGACTGGCTTCGGGGGGGACGGGGAAGGAGCGGGAGGTGTTGATCTTCCCACTGAAGCGTTGGTATAGCGAAGCCATGAAGTCAATCCGCGGGAAGCGAGGGGGAGGGAGGGAAAGAGAGCTGCTTCTCCCTCTTTCTCTTCTTTTCCCCCTCCTCTCTTCCTTTTTGGCTACAGCATGCTACACGCGGGGGAGGCTCAGTCCCACATCAGTGGCAGAGAGAGCGCGGGCTCCTCCTTAGTGCCCGGAGAGATCGGGGGGGATCGGGAGAGCAGGGAGAGGGGGAGCGCTGTGGGGAGAGGAGAGAAACGAATAACAAAACGCAGTCGAGCCGAAACACCACAGGCCACGGGAATGCTGCACCATCCAGTGTTAGGAAAAAGAAAGAAAAGAAAGGAAAAAAAAAAAAAAGAGAGAGAGAACCAAAACACTCCCAGACGTAACCCCGATAATGGCGCCTGAGTGGATCAGCGTTAAATATGCTTTGGGGGTGTGCGTGTGTGTTTGCAAAAGGAGGGAAAAAAAAAACCCACGGGAGGGGGAGCTGGCTCAATGGCTGGCTGTCAGCAGCTCCCCGGGTTCGGGCGGCGGAGCAGTCGCCTCCGAGGTTGCATACCAACAGTGTGCAAAGCGAGAGGCAGAGTGACAGCGTGTGTGAGACGAGTGGAAGAGGCTGGGAAGCCTCATTCAAAGCACGTTGTTCATCTGATGAGGGAGGGCTCTTCTACAGACAGCTCCTTTACGGCACCTGCTTTTTATTCTTCCTCTTTTTTTTTTTTTTTTTTTTCTTTCCCAGGGAAACAACTTTAAAAAAAAAAAAAAAAGGGAAAAAAAAAAAAAGAAAAAAAGAAAAAGTGCAACAGACACACCTGATGGTGAGGGAAAAAGAAAGGTGGGGAAGGTAAAGGGTGGGGAGGAGGGACCAGCAGCTGGAGGGAGCCGGGAACACAGAGCAGCTTGCAGGGAAGGGAGCAGGGGAAAGGAGAGCTAAACCGCCTCGGTGCACTCCCCTGCCCTGGTCTGCCCCAAAGCCGTGCCCACAGGTCTCTGCCACCAGTCCCTTTCTCTTCGTTTCCTCTTTTTCTTTCCCCTGCCTCTGCACGGTGACTGGGAAAGGGAGGCTGCGAGTTTTTGGATGTTATTATTGCCGCTTTAAAAAAAAAAAAAAAAAATCCGGTAAATCTTATCTCCTACTATTTTTGTATTAATTCATTTATTTTTTGCTGCATTAAAACGTGCTTCAGCGCCCCTCTGTGGATATCTGCCCAAAGTGGCTCCCGGTAGAAGCGGTCAGAGATAAACAAGCGGTCCCGGCACCGGGAGCAGCCGGGCTGGATTGGACTGGAGTTGGGACCGGGCAGAGGTCTGCCCACAGCACGCCTTGGCCCCATCGCCATCCCTTTTGCCTCGGTCCGTGCACATTCAGGGCGGAGAGCAGCGACCGCTCATCAACGCTCCCGAAGGAGAAAACGGTCATGAGCTCGGGTGGGCAGCGGGAAGTGGGCTGGGGGTGTCCAGTCGCTCCCCTGTATAGGGACATAGGGGGACTATCCTCGTTGCTCCAGCATTAGGCTCCGGGGTTTCCATAGCAACAGATACTTAGGTTGAAAGGAAAGTGGCAAGTGGCAGAGTTGCTGTCCCCTCTTCTTCTTCCACAGCAAAACCTTCCTCTTTGGGTTTTGCCAGCGATATTTCCCTTCCTCTCACGGGAAGTACATCTAGCATAAGCTAGATCTTGCCCATTCCCATCCACTGATGTGAAGAGTTCACACACTTGATTAGACTTCAGCAAGCAGACTTGATGGGTTAAGACGTTTCTAACACTATCCTTACTTAAAGTTCTAGCTGCTAAGAAAATATCATCTTCGAAGTATTAAATTTCTTCCATCTTAAAATCAAACCACAACCAAGTAGATCCTACATACAATATTCTGAAGTGTAGCTATCCCCTCCCTCCCAGCGATTTCAACAACTGTCTGATCAAAAATCTCCTTACATCCAAACGGTTTCATCTGCTGCTTTTTATTTGTGTCTTCAAAGTCAGAGATGAAAAGTCTTAACATTTAGATGAAAAGGGAGCCTTATCTCATAGAGAAAAAACACAAACAAATGCTCTGTCCCCTTTCTAATGGAACTTGAAAGGAAGAATCATTTTGATCTTCAGAACTGAGATCCTGACATTTAATTAAAAAATGAGATGAACGCACAACGCTCTGAAGTTCTATGTCATAGCAACATGCATCACAACAGAGGTAACTTTCCACTTGGCCCCTTCTTAAGTTATGTTTCTGCCGCAAACTGACTACACACTAACGCAAATACTGACAGTAATTTCCACTAAAGTTCATCTTGAACTGCATTAACAGTGGCTTTATGACTATTTAAAATTGGTGACAGCTGAGGAAAAAAAAAACAAAAACAAAGGAATAAGAAAAACAAATTAAAAGAAATAATGTATTTTTAACTTTAAGGAAAACTAGGACAGAAGGGAATAATCAAAGAAAGCCACAAAAAGGCACTAAAGCACCAGGCAGAAAAACACTGAAGATTAAATGTCTGAATTAAAAGGTTTCAAGGAAGCACAGAACAAAAGGAGAACATTCTGCTGGAACCATGAAGGATCAGTTTAGCAAATGCAAATGCACTCTACTTGTGCTTTTAATTCCTAAGATTCAAGATTTCATATAATCAGGTTTGTCTAGTCATGCACACACATATTGTGCACGTATGTGTATCCACAACTCATGGAAAAACTGTATTAAGGGAACATAAAACTGCAATGTCAAATACTTTAAAAGCTCAGTGAAAAACAACCATCCAAATGGTCCTCATCCACCAAAAGCCCTGATCATGCAGCTTTGGGCTGTGATTCATTTGCCCTGAAATAAATAATCACAGCTATTTAAAGATCTTCCCGATTCCAGCTCTCTTCTCCATGACAGACCACGGACAGCAGAAGCAAAGTCATGGCATGGTAAGGTTCCCATTGGGAACCGCATTCCACGTTTCTGTAGCCCTGCTACAGTGAGTGACCCCACGCAGAAGGGCTGAGCGGGCAGTGAGACACAGAAATATCTTGAATAACCAACTCCCTGCAACAGGATCCGCCAGAACCAATCTGCCAGAGACATTACTGAAAGCAGGAGGATTACTCTGAGTCATAGGGGACTGGATGATTTCATTAGGGACTCTGGAACCTGCTTGTGCACAAGCTATTTCAGGATGTAGCTTGTCCCCTATGAGCATGTACTGTGGTATCTGTCCACCTCTTGGGGGAGGACACAGCCCAGCATTCCTGAGTCACAGCTCTGTGCTGGAAGCCCTGTGCTCTGCTTGCAATTCCACGGTTAATTTGCTGTTTACCTGTGCAAAACCTGGAGCCCAGAGTCCTTTACAATACCACGGTTGTATGACCAGACATTGTCTTACAGCGTGCACACTGGCAAAGTATGGCAGATAGGATGATGCTAAAAAGAACGCAAACACAACACAGAAGCACAGAGATAGAATGGTAAACAGCAATGAATTATCACTGTATTAATAACTGTGGCTTCCTTACAGCAGAAAGTGAGATTTAAGCACAGAGCAACTTGCATAGTGAAACACGTTTAAAGAGGCAAACTAATTCAGAAATGCAAACCTAATATTTGAGTCTTTAAACAAGCATCTTATATGTAATAAAATCCTTTCCTTAGCTCCTGCAAACAGATAGAAATCTGTTCCCAAGACAGAAATCAAGGCATTTCAAAACCAACAGTGTTCTCAAGTGCCTCTTAGTTGTATATTTAATTCAGTATCCAGAGTTCTGCAAGGACGGTTCATTCCTAACTAGTGACATTTCCATCAAAATAAAGTGTGTTAGCTTAAGATATTTTCCTGGCAGTGGCAAAATAACAGTTTTACTGACATTTCTAAAGCACGCAGATAAAAATGACACTTTGTTTTTCCACCTTGTATAAATAAACAGCATCCCCGCATCTGAGCAATGTTATTGAAGCACTTGCAAACACAGGTCAAACCCAGACCCTTCTGCCTTTAAAACTAGACATAAAAGAGTTATTTTTGGACAAGACATCTCAGAACAGCACTGGCAAAGAAGCAATCGAGCAATACATCTCTTGGATATATATTTGTTAAATTCTGTCAGAGAATTCAGTGTTTGTAAGCAGTTATTCATGTTCCATTCTTCTGTTTTGACTAAGCGATTTATGTTTGCTTAAACTCTGAACTTGTCATTTAAATAACAGTAAATTTGCTGCACGAAGAACTAAGCGTATTTCTGGCTTAGATGGCAGTGAGCAGCTGCTTAGCAGAAAATTATTAACAGAAATTAGTTTTTCCAATAGCTTAAGTACAGTTTTTATTATTTAAAATATGAGATTATCCTTTTTCAATTAACTTTTAAAGGAATGGTAGAAGGGTCTGCTTATCTTTTCATATCACTCCAGGAAGCTTCAAATTATTATTTGCTCTTAAAGTGACCACAGTTATCAGTATAGTTAATAGATATTTATTAACGCAAGTGTAACACCCCTCTAATTTTTTTTATAATAGCAACTTTCAGGCACTACAGAAACAACATTTTAACACCTATTACTACTGTTAGCCAAGATAAACACTTCCAACTCCTGAATCTCTACTGGCCTCAGGCTTATGCCATCTATACATCTGTTGTCTGCTGTCATCTAAAACCAAACACAAACCAAACCAGAACAGAAAGTCTCTTTGCTGTGACAAAATGCATCAATACAGCAGTCCCTGAGGATACACTTGATCGCTCATTTTGATCTAATGCTTGTGCTGGGGGAAGCATATAATTTTGTCAAGATAAGTGACAGTAGGGCTGCTGAAGACTGAGGGGCATTATATACTGTGGAATTAGTATGCTGACTTAGTATGCTTACTTTCTTATATCATTATTTGTGCCAGTAGCCTCTTGAAGTGAATTCTGTAGAAATGCAGCACTGGACAGCAAGTGAACCTGAGATGTAAAAATGTGAACTTCTCTGGCGTCACAGGGATTATTCTAAAAATTAATCCTCCTGTCCTTACAAATATAAGAAAACAAAACAAAACAACCGGGAAAACAAACAAACAAACAAACAAAAAAAACCACCAACAGCAACCCAACACCTAAACAAACATGCAAGGCAGTTTGCCAGAGCAGAAAAAGTTACGTGCTGGAAAAGCTCGTTTTCTGGGCATTTTGAGAATAATTCAGTGAGCAGATGAAGGCTCTTTCTGGGACAAGAAGACATTGATACTCAAGCACTGGGAGTAACAGGCAAGATGGCTTACAGGATACAAGGTTTTGGGAAGAAAACAGAGTAGAACAGGAAGAAAAGGCTGTTCAGGTGAAGAGACAGATCCAGGGTGAGCAGTGAAGAAAGAAAAGTGGAAGTACCAAGAAAAGGCATGAACACAGTGACATGCCAAGGGGGGTGAGAGAGAAAGGAGAGGATAACCACTGGAGTCAAAGAATAAGAGAAGAAATGGGCCACAGCTGGCAGAGATGCAAAGCACCAAGACGTCTGGAAAACTGAGATATAGGCTGCATTGCTACAAGGTTAATTGGAGCCATATAATGAGAGGATTTTCAGAAGGATTAGCCTCTCAAGAGGATGCTTTCAACACCTGGTGGATGAACATTTTGCTCTGCAGTCAGAAGAGAGGTGATCTGATCCACCAAAATGCTCACCGCACGCCTAGGCCTCATTGAATGAAACCAAGAACACACAGTTGAATATCAGCAAGTTCTTCCTGGTGGTATGAGCACGACTGTTCCTAGAGGAAATGGGTGAAAGTCCTAATGCTGAGGACATTTATAAATAGCTTGTACAAGGCATTAGAAAATGTGCTGTAAGGAATTATCTTGCCAGTTGGCAAAAGGATAGACCATATGACTGAACAGGTCTCTCGCATCCCTTAGTTTTTTTGCAGGTGGTGCAGGGAGAGAAAAGGAAGAAAAAGAGATACAGAAGGGAGTGCTCAGGAACAACAGTTAGGCTTTGCTGGCAGCAGGCTTGCACAAGTAAAAGGTTCAGATGCACACATTTGAACAGCTGTACCGCACAATGAGGTCTTGGCCTATCACTAGACCTAATACTGCTACACACATAAAGAGTTATTTGCACTGAAGATTCTCTTTCTTTCCTTAATGAATATTCTGTCTGTTGAAGCTTTGTCTGAGAAAAATTAGGATGAGATCCCAATTTCATGTCTTCAAGACAAGCCAGGAAGTTAAGCACTAAAGTTACAGATAAATACATTTTTCTTTGGGTGCCAAGAGCTGTTGGCAGCCAGGCAAGACTCAGCTAATGTTGCTGCACTGGTCACCATACACATTCTTCTCTGCTTTGCAACATGCCAGTATTTGATATTTGAATCATATATGCCATGACAACAACCAGCTTGCTTGATTAATACTGTCTCTCAAAGAGGCTATCAGTAAGAAAAGGAAATAAATTCAGTGTTAGAAAGGCAAAGAAGGCTGTTGAAAGCCTATCAAAATAGCAACCATTTTGCACAAGTATCCCCTGGCACTTCAGTCAGCTATTTCATATGGACTCTATTTTGAGGCAAGAGATAACGTTCAGCTACACATGTGAGGGAGATACACAAGTTCCCTGCTCCACCTTATGTCCACGTATTGCATCCTTAATTGCTCACGTTGAGAGGAGCTGACAACATTCCTCTCTAATTCAGCGCTATAAAAAGGAGTAGCAGACAGATACAGAATTTCTTTACCTTGGAGGAATTCTGTATTTCCACTTGAGCATTCAAAATTGTAGAGAAACAGAAGAGATTTAACCAGTCAGCATTTCAAATACATGCCAGTGACTTCTAAAGAAACAGACAAGACAAAAAGGTTTCATTTAAGGTCCTCCTCTTTACAATATAGAGATTTCCTTTAAGCAGAACCGTGACTCTTCGGACTAGCTGTCACTAAATTGACTGCTTTCTGGCTGGTTAGAAAAGAACAAGAACATAGACTGAATAAAAGCCCCGGGGGATGTAATGACACAATTTTAGGTTTTAGACTCTCAGAGCTAAAGGAAAGAACCCAGAGAGAAATATGAATACGCAGAGAAGCATATGGAGAGAGATGGACTTCTCAGGCTAGCTACCACCAGGATAGCAAAATATTGTTCCAATCCTATGTTTTCATCCTGGCCTATCAAGCATAAAGTTTCTTCCTCTAGTTTGACACAAATTCACAGGTTGAAATATTCTCCACTTACAGTGTTGTACGAACTAAGGAGCACTGAAAACTCCATTCCGTGAGCATGTTGGGTAGTTTCTGGGAATAAATTCTGGAATGCACATCTTGAAATCTTTAGTTAAATTCAGTCCAGTTCCTATTTCCCCTTAGAATTACATTCAGAGAAGAGCTTGTCTTCTCAGGGCAGTTTTCAGTGTGCATAACTGCCACCGTAGGTACTTCAGGATGTATTTGGACTGAACAGGAAAGCATTTAATGAGTCTGAGTCATCTGAAGCTAAATGGTCTGTAAGCAGGGACTTTATGGAACACTGTTTTGGTTTTGCTGTTTAGTGTCCCTTGAAACCACCTTAAAAATAAATAATTCCTTGTCAAATTTCACTCTAATTTGTATTGGTAGATGTTTGTGATACTTCACTATATGTATGTTCTTTCCTGCCCATTTGTCTTCATAAACTGATTAGGACAAAAACGTTACTAGTTCATTTATGTTTTTCTAACTGAAAATATTCCAGTCATCCAATTCATCTGTCATAGTGATATAAAGCCTGAAACAACTGGGGCTCTCTTAAAGGTTTAGTAATGCTTTAAGTCAACTACCATTAGGTAACAACAAATATGGGATTACCAATGGCTGTCCAAAGACTGTATTCAGTTTTCAAGAGGTGGAAAAGCACAATGACAAGAGTGGAATACTAACAGGATGCGAATAAATTACATTCTTGCTGATTCAACAGAGGTTTATGAGCACAGTTGTGTAGTATCAACAGACAAGACGGTACCCAAAGAGAAATTCTCATTTTAGACACCTTTTGGGATGTGCTTTAATTTAACTCATCAACATATGTGCTTCCCACTAACCTTACTGCCGCTTTCTATTAACTCGAGGTACTGGAATACACCAGAATTATTGAAACCAGATAAATGACGGCATAATCAATACGAACCACTGCTTTGGACAATTCCAATGGACATTCACATTCATCTTCATATATTTTTCTGCATGTAGCTAAATTTAGGGGCATTTGATTGTTAGTTGTTAGTAAAGCCAGTGTAGATCTTATTAGCATGCTAAGTAATGGTAGAAACAAGTAAACCCTTGAATCATGGCATATGTGTTTTTAATACTTCCTAACTTAGACATGGATCAATACATATATTTATTTGCATGTGCCAAGGAATCGTAAAAGCATGCCAAATGCACCAAATTAAAGCAGGTATGAAGACTCACATCAGAGGTGTTCAATAATTTTACTGCAATGACAAAAGCAATTCAGTACTCTGCTAATCGAAAAAATACAGGCTGCTCTATAATGATCTGAGCATAACTGTGGCAAAGGCAATCCTGTAAAATTTTGATTGCAACTGATATTTTCGGAAGTCTGAAAGAAGTCTGATTTGCTTTTTCCATTTGAAAAAAAAAATCTAATGCTCTTCAAGTTATGCAAGAATACAGCAGCACTCAGAGCCTCTTGTTCCTCTCCACAAAGCAGACAAGCAGCAACAAGGCAGCTAAAAATGTCACATCAGAGCTCCATAAAACAACCTTTGAGCCCATCACAATTTCTGCAGCGATGACATCAACAAGACTTCAGCAACACAGACACCGCTGCAATTTTTAAGTGCAGCAGAATTGAAAGCAATCGTTGAACACAATAAAAAATAAAAAATGAAGCCACTGTGACTTAAGGCAGTAACAATTCCTGTTGGAAGCCCACTTGTTACACCTACAGGAACCCCCCATCAGCAACATGCAGACAGAAACAGCAGCATCGTTCATTTGCAATTTAAGGTTCTTGATAATCATGGAATCATTAAGGTTGGACGAGTCCAACCATCATTAAATTGTTCCTCATCAGTGCGTATTCAATGATCTCAAATAAATAACCACACTAAAACCTCTTTCAATTTCATGAGACAGCACAAAACTTACCAATTTTCTGTGTGAATTGTTTATTCTAGCCATAATTCACCAACCTGAACATATCTTTGCTCATCTAGTAACTCAGTAAAACAGAATTCACTATTGATTCTGGGGATAATAAACTCCTTGAAAATATCCTTTACTGAGAAAAGAGAGTTTCCATCCAAAGGAACAAATTCTTTCATTGGTATTGCTTGGTATTTTTGGAAGTGGATGACACCTCCAAACAATACATGTGGCCTACTTGTGTCATCTGCACACATACCAGTTCTTCAGCACAGAGCACAAGTTGCAGCACATGATGACAAAGGCAGGCAACAACTTGTCAGAGGTGGAAACATTTGGCGGAAAGCAGAGATGATGTATCCAGAAAGTGGGACAGTCACCCCAAAGAAGGCCAAAACTGTTTGGGCTAGAATGTGCGACGTCATATTGTGCATATAAAAATTTAAATGAGCTGGGATTTTACTGCCAAAGGCACTTTCCTCACCTTGAAAAACTCAGTGTTTTGTGTTAAAAATAAAAGAAAACATACATAAGGAGCTCAAATCTTTGCAATTTGCTGGTCTTTTAAGCCCAAAATAGTGTTACTTTTAGAACACTCATCAAGACCTATTTCTAAATAAACGACCAACAATTTCATCCTTGGCCTGCTTTTCCCAGGAAGCTGTACAGAAGCAACTTCTTCTGTAATGCACCTGTGCCTAGAGTTTACTGTCCAGGGCCAAGAAGCATTCTAATGGATGACTCCAACAGCATTCTTGCTCCAAGCCCCAGCTTCCCACATAATCATAGAGTCATTAAGGTTGGAAAGACCAATAAGATCATCTAGTCAACCTATATTTGTGACTGCTCTAGACCACATCCCTCAGTGTGACTATCTATTGTTTTCTTGAGCCCCAACAGGGACAGGACCACGCCATCTCCCTGGGCAGCCTGTTCCAAATGCATTACCACTATTTCTGACAATAAATCTTCTGTAATACGCAACCATGCTGCCACAAGCACTTTGAGACAGGCAATTCCCTAGCCAGGCCACCTAGTTTAACAGGCATAAGAAGCCACATGTTCTTCCACCTCACAAGCCTCACATGTGCCCCCAAATGTTTTAAAGTAGGTTTGTGGGTCAGTTGCAATGCAGGCTGCCAATACATCCCAGCTCAGAGCAGCCACAGTGAGAGAGGTCTGATGGCACTTCTCCACATATTTTAGGAGCAGCCTAAGGCAAGTTTACAAAGCAATCTCTCTCATGCTCTTTTACGTTACTGGTAGTGCCTTTATTTATATATATATATATATATTTTTAATATATTTATATTTTTATATATATATTTATATATATATATAAAAATCCTTATATCTTCACAGTGTGACTTCTAAACTGACAGTGGGCCTTTAAGATGAGAGCACAGCTATTATCGCAAATATGCTCCATCACACATTATTTTTGTCTATTATCTACTTTAGATTAGAAACAGACATCATCTCTTTATCATATCCCTTTGGAGACTCAGTGCTCTCAGACCCTGCCCTCTGCTGACTTGTTTCTCATGTGAACACAATGCAGTCTGTTACATGCAAGACAGCCTAGATGGTACACTGTAAATGATGTGAATCTTCTACGGGAAGAGAGGGTGAAAAGAAAAAGAATGAAGCGAGGAAAGAACAGAGCATAACATACCAGTGATTTCTACTTCCAACATCAAGTATGTCTGAGAGAGGATAAAAAGAGAAATAACCATTTTACTTAAAAATTAGATTAATTTTTACTTAATAATAGGATGAGAATATAATCTTAAAAATAAAAGTCTGGGTCACTTTCTACTCCCTAAAAATAAAACTGTTTTGTTTACAGTGGTTGTCAAGCGCGCTGAGTTTGATGCAGAAAACACACCAGTCCTGGTGGAAACTGCAGTGGTAAATAAGGAGCTGTGCCATCCTGCTAAGCCACAGCATTAGCAGAGACTGCACAAAGCAGCTCTGGGGCGGAGGGAGCACTCCCACCACCACCTGTCTGTGCCCTCTGCCCTGCACACACCATTACAACTGACATGAGAGCAAGCATCTTGATTTCTGTTTTCACTTAAGGCCCTTAAAGTGGAGACAACATCCATTAGGCCTACAGTAAACTTCTGCAATAAAACTCTGTGTTGGTGTTTTACCTCTGAGGACCAGTGGAGTTAAGTGATTTGCTCATGCAAGTCCACACCAGGGGCACGAGAGTGCACAGGCTTCATGCTACGGCCATTTATTGTATGAGGTAATGGCTCTCTTTTCTCTGAGCACTAAGAAATCTCAGCAGAATTAAAAGAAGCATCAGGAGAGAGATGCTGCTTGCTAACTGTGGAAGCAATGGGTCCCAAACCTGTGCCATTCATCTGGTCCAGCACTGTGCCTGCTTAAAATACGTAGCTAATGGGAAAAAAAAAAAAAAACTGCTGGAATGATAGAAATTCCCAACAAAGCTAGTAAAACTTGACTGAGAGAGCATGCCTCCTCAGTCATTACTATAGATGTCACAGTTGGTGAGGAGTGCACAAGTTATTTGTGTGGTTCACAATGCTGATGCCTCTTATAACACACATAACCGCAGCCCTGAGAAAAAGCCCCAGCATGCTGATTCCTCCTTCTGTAGGGCACTCAACATTATTTATTCCAGCACAACTGACAGAAAAGCCAGAGTTACTGCAGGTAAGGAGAATGCTTTATGTTCTACACAAAATCATCTGACAATCCAAGGAAAACTTTCCTGAGCCTCCTGCACAGTTTCCAGTGTCATTAACTGAATTCAGTAGGAGCTTTACCTGAAGAAGGAGTGCAGGCTGTGATAATATCGGACCAGGTCAGCCCAAAACATTAAAATGAATCATAACCCAGAAATAAAGCAGTAGGAAAAAAAAATAATCGTAAACACAGATCAGCATCGCCACTTGAGGGTGCTGCAGTAGTTCTTAAATATTAACTCAAGGATGTGCTACCGGGCAGGTGCTGTGCACTGAGTTACACAACAATCATTCACTTAATTACTTCCATGCAGGCACTTAGAAAATGCAGAGCTAAAATCACACAAAATGCAGAGGTGGAACAGGAGATCTCACTCTAAAACAAAAGTTAAAGTCCTAAGACTTTCCTGGCTAATCTAAAGTGATAGAGTTCTCCTTAAAAAGAGTTGGAAAAAGCAAATTTAAGCAGAACAAGAGAACCTTCAATTACACAAGCACATGCTTTTCTAACTTCAAAAAAATTCATTATGAATACGAATTCTCAGCTCCGTACACACATTTTCCTTTAATGTAGCAGAAGAGAACGTTTTCCAATGCATACCAATTGATTTTGCTATAAACTATTACAGGATTATAGGCTTTTTGAATAGTCTTCACTACAGGAAACGTACAGAACTAGTCTCTGCGGGAAATATATTGAATAGTCAGTAAAACACAAAGAGATAGCAAAATGCAATAGATAACGACTCAAAAAAAGCCACAGCGATCTAAATGGAGAGTCTGAGTCAAACATTACTTAGGAGTCCTCCTATTTTTTATTACTGTCCTTTTATCAGAAGAGCCATTTGCTCATGAGGGTTTACAAACATGGGGGGAAAAAAAGAAGAGATAATAATGAAGTTAAAAGAGACTCATGAAATTCCCTCTATTTGTGAAATATTTGTGAAATATGAAAGCACAGAGTCTGCACATAAAACGTGCTCTGGTTCAGAAAGCACATCCCTTCATCTGAGTCTTATTAGACACTGTAGAGCTGGTCAGGAACTATTTGATGATACCCTTGGAAAATGCTGAACAATTGAAGTTAAAACTGCTGCTGGAAAAAAGGGCTGATTCAAAACAAAATTCCTAGTTCAAAAACATCCGCAGAGGGGGATTTATTACTCAGGGTTAGAAGATACGAGTGCAGAATTTCAAAGGGAAAATAACACTGATTCATTTCTAGAAATGACTTTGAAATGCCGATGAAGGATAGCAAAATAAAGAAGCTAAAATAAATAACAAAAAACTGTTTCACTTGACACAAACTGATTTTGTGTCTTGCAGACATTCCCAAGATTGATTACCTATCCCAACTGCAGCAGCAAAGTTCCTGAAGTCTTGAAACCTGAGTCCCATTCAGCTCTAATCTCTCCGTTGGGTATCAGCTAGAATGTGTTTGGATGAAAGGAAAATGATGATGGCTACCTGCATCTTGGTCTAGAAATCAAAGTGTTGCAATCAGCTAAAAGAGTAAAAATGACCTGGTGCAGGAGTGAACCACGACCAGGAAAGTACTAGGAACAACACTACAGAATGAGAGGTACAGCCTCAGTCTTCTTCCATGTATTCTCCTTTGGTTACTGTTCAGCAAGTCAATACCCTCTGCCTCCTTGATCCAAAGCATGCCTCTCCCAGGGTGGTACCCAAATAGATAAGGAATGGTCTCCATTTTAAAAGAGGATTGCTCTACTCTCAATTAACATCTTTACCCATTGCATCCTCAGTACCTCATGCCTTGCTTTCACAGCAAAGGAAAGCAAAGTAATAAAATGCAGGAAAATGCGTCATAGAGAGGTATGCAAGAGCCAGAAATTCATTTTGCAAATGATATGCTTCACTACACACTTCCTTGGCCTTAGCCTGCTAATACACTGGAGTAGTCTGGCCCCTGTATTGTAGCAGTCAGCATTAGGAAAAAAAAAAGAAAGAGAGAAAGAAAGATTGAAAGAAAGCTACTGCAGAATCTTTACAGGAACAGCAGCAAACCCTAAATTTATGTAGCAAAACATTGTTTTACTAGGGCATCTAAAATTAGAGCCAATATATCAATATTCCCCTTCTTTATTGTGTTAGAAATAGGCAGACAATCTTGACTTTAAATGTGTTTTTTTGTATAGCCTATTCATTAGTACAATGTATTGTTCAACTAGCTATTTTTAAATTTTCGTTACTTTGCAGACAGTGCCCTGATTGTTCCTCTGGGAAGGGTAACCTTTTAAATATCTCTATAAACGCCTTTACCCATAATTAACAGTAGCACAAGACTTACCTACTCACCTATAGCAAGGTCATGAATGTCAGATAAACTTCTCCAATGAGAAATACATATATATATATATGTATGTATATACTCACATGTATTTTTTTTTTCTTTTTTTTTCCCCTCCAACTTAGAGAACTGCTGAGAGGACTTTTAATAAAGGCAAAAATAGCAGAAGGTAGAATACCATCTTGGCCTCATTTAAAGCAAGAGTTGATCTCACACTGGTTTATACAGAGCTCCAGCCTGCCCTACAGACATAAGAAGAATCAGCAACCAGGTCACAGGGAAGTGATTTGGCTGTTGGTTGTGCAGACTCCTGATTACAGACTCTCATTCTACACAATGAATGAAATTATGCCATCAGCCAAGTGACGTATTTGGCTCCTATAAACTTCAATCTGACCAGGATTAAATTTTGGGCAAGCTACTTTGATTCTGTTTAAGTTACCCCGGGAGTAAAATACATGCAGACTAATCTCCATCTACCCCAGAGGGGGCTGTGAAGATTAATGGTAGGAAGGCACCCAGATGCCAAGGACAGACATTCGTCCCGGTTACGTCTGCATGTGAAAAATGATCAGTCTTCTGCACTGCAGAAGATGGCCTCAGTTACTTTAAGATACACATTCAAGATAAAGAGTTGTGAAATCAAAGACCAGAAGAGTTGAAACTATTAACAGCTAACAAGTGACATAAACATATTTCAGTGGGAAAAGGTCAGCATTAGAAGTGTGAGAAATTCTTTTACATGAGAATAGCTAATATCATTTTCTCATAAGTCATGCATTTCCATAACTCCACTCTTTCTTTCAGTCATCTTACTTAGCAAGGATTTATGTCTTGATGGAAATAGCACTACAGAAAAGGCATATTTATTATGTCTGCCACTGCAGAATCTTTTCTATTAGATAAGTGTTAGAAGCACTTAATTTCTTTCAATAAATAATCTTATTATTTATTGCACACTCAGATCTTATGTTTCATTCAGTTCCATTATACTCTAACTTGCTGGATAACGTTTCTAATTTTCCTTCTGGTAGCACAGCAGATGCCTGGAAGCACTCATGACAAATCACGAATGTCTGTCACGTATTAAACCAATGTGGTTTCCTATGCACAAATGCTTTTTTAACATTCAAACCTTCACGTTGAAATATTCCATTCCAAAGAGTACGTGATTGCTTTGTGTCAGTGTACACAGGAGAGCCTGACAGCTGTGTAAACACTGAATTATGGCCTCTTGCAAAACACCCCAAACTTCTCCACAGAAGGATAGTAAATGTCCCAAAGCACCTGCACTCCTACAGGCTGGTCCTGAGCAAAGCATTTTCTGCATGGATCTCCTCTACTTCTGTGCATCTTGTATAACAAGGGGACAACAAAGTGATTGCGTTATTTCTGCTCCATATTCTCCCTCCATGGCTCCACTTGAAGAGCAGGAATGCAACTCCTGTTGAGCTAATTAGCAGAGGCAATTAGTAAGAGATTGTTAATGTTTCACCAAAACAGAAATAGAAAAAGATAAATAATTCCTCCCTTAAGATCTAAACCAGAAGAATAATTAACAGCTGAAGGGGAGGGGAAGCAAGAAGCCAGAAGGCACACATGACAGAACTGCAGTAAGCCACCCAGTTTTTGCAGGAAAACGTGTGTTTGCACGCAATGCTCTTTACTCAAGCGTGTGTCCTACATCAACAAAGTCCTTCTCTGCTCAATACTTTCCTGTTTCTAGGTTTACTGGAGAGTTGAGAAAGCATGGAATGATTTGCATCTGTTTCTTAAAACCACCCTACCAAATCAGTGAGATTCTTTCTGTCAGCAGCACTGAGCAAAGAGGAGTTGTGCAAGAAAGGGTAATTTATGAAGACCAGAATGGAAACAGTGCATGTGCTGTGACAATTTATTTATTTAGATTTAAAATGATTAACAAATTTGCCTCTCTGTGGCTCTCAGTGCCCTAACATCATTAAATACTCAATACAATTTCAACAGCTTTCAAGTAATCAGTTTCATAGAAACCCAGTCAGCCAGCCACTTGCTTCAGCACAGGAGGAAAAAAAACTTAAGTCAGGTTCTTTAAATACAGGCTATTTCAGATCTGTGATTAGGAAGATATCCCAGACTCTTGAAGAAGAGTCTGCTAATTGACTTCACTTTTAATTGCACACAGGTCAGGTTTTCTGCTTATCTCAGCTCAACGTTTCAGGTGTGATCCTTGCACTGAACCAACTCCAGGCAGATAGATCACAACTGGCATCCTTTGTACCACCCAGTGGAGTTCCTGGGCTGGCAGTGCCAAACAACTCTGAAACAACTGAAACATCAACATTGTCCAAAGGGGATTAGATATAATACCTCCCTTCCAAAGCACAGGTAACACCTCCATTAGCTCATCTGTCTGCTTCCTCACTGTACTGTCATGTTCTCTGAATTGCCACAGATTAAATCCAGCCAGCTCACTTTTACCCAAACCCAGAATTGACTGCAGAGAGAAGCTGACTACCAGCACTCTGGATTCACTTTTGAAGATAACTGCAAGTGTGTCAGTGCTTATCTACAAGTACTTATGCACAAATACATAAAACACTGGCATGACATGGCTGAGTTTAAGTGCAGACAAGAGAAATACAAGGCTTCTGAACTCCTGCCTGTGACAGTCTAAAGCTGGAAGTCAGGCTTGATGCAAAATTCACAAATAACAAAGGCAATCTTTGCATAGTTCTAAAGGATATTAAGACACCAAGTAATGAAAGAAGAAGGGCATTCTTGCAAAACTGGAAAATTAACTCCAGGTAGGTACCAGCTACAGGAGTGGAACATTTATGAGACACTATGTTCATTTCTGGAATTATGATTTCTCAAATGTATTTGTACAGAAAGAATAAGCACACCATGCTGCTTAAATGAGCAGCTGTTTGATATTTCAGTAAGCTTTCCTACTTAAACAGTAGAGCAGTATTTCACTCTCCTGATGCACTCTGAATTTTACCCACAACACACCTACCTGTACACGTCTGTCATGACTGGCACAAGTGGGTATCACAGATATTTCAAAGCTTCACCAGTCATTTCATCAGCATACCACAGAGCAGTAAAATGTATGGCATATTACAGCTAGAAAATACATTTTAATCTTTCAGAAACCTGCTTCTTGTTGATGACCTTTTATAGAGGCTCAGAATACTATTTCATTGCTCAGCTTCCCCGCCCAACCTTATATATGCAAGCTGAAAAATGAGTCTGAATGAACTGACCATCTGCAGTAGGCAAATTTCTTCTACCTATCTGAAAAGCAAATATGCACATAAAAAGCACTAGCCTATGATATATGCCAGAAGGGCAGAAAGATCCTGAAATTAGGTGGCCTACTCATATATCAATGAATTAAACATGATCAGTGCTGCAAACTTGTATTAAAGGGCACTGCTCTGTCCCAGCTGGAATTACACTGCTCTCCCTTTAGCAAGGCAATGCAGAATACTAATGTGTTAAGAGGGATGCACGGAAGCAACTTTTGATAGCATTCACTTTACTCACTTCCTTGATGCAGACCTCCTCCCTATTTCTTACTGTGTCAGATTAGAGTAGAAACCTTCCTTGGATTAGCACAGTGACTTAATGTAGACATTTCACACCCACTGTTGCCATGATTTATTGAAATAGATTTGTCCCTTCTGTTTAATGTTAAGCATCAGAGGTCAGTATGTACTAATTTAAGCTCCAGACAATCCTACTGGCATGACTGGATCATGCATGGTACAAATGTAGCTTCACTTGCAGTTCTGTTTCCTGAAGCTTTCCACAGCACCTTTACATAGATCTCTGGTGATGTTCTAACAGGTACAAAGCACCAACAGTCATTCACAGCAGATGGTATTTTGCACTGTTGCTGGACTGTGCTACTTGGACTTGCCAGTCACACAACAAATCACTGGCCTAAAAGCAGATAACAAGGGCATGGAAAAAATTAGGTAGCTTTGTAGAGCAGCAGAACTAATGAAGAACAGTTTGCTGTAGAGATATGTCTAATGACAAGATTCTCTAGCTTCTAGTAGCCTATCAGTTCCTGAAGCCTGTCCTGCAGATGAGACATTTCATAATTCCTTCTGTAAAAGGTCTTCAGTGCTTGACAAAAAAAAAAAAAAAAAAAAAAAAAAAAATCACACTGCAGTCTTTCTTCAAGGAGCTATGAATTGCATCTTTGCTCAACAGATACCTATTTCCAAAGAAAACTTGCAATATAAACCTCTATCCTTAGATGGCTTTGGAGAAAGTCAGTTGGTTTTGAAATTATTAATGTAGGGGAAAGAAGAGACAGACAAGCACAATTGTACATGTCTATTTTCTGTGGAAATAGGAAGAAAAAGTAAGGGGAGAGAAAGTAAAGTTGAGATCTTCAGCAAGGGGAAGTAAGCAAGCTTAAAACTTAGGAGCTCTGAAGACACTCTCTGGAAGGACATCCTTCTCTCTACTGCCTACATCAAGCCCAAGTTGCTCCCTA
Source organism: Meleagris gallopavo (assembly GCF_905368555.1). Taxonomy (NCBI): domain Eukaryota; kingdom Metazoa; phylum Chordata; class Aves; order Galliformes; family Phasianidae; genus Meleagris; species Meleagris gallopavo. The sequence goes on along the minus strand of NC_139409.1, from coordinate 7,264,675 downwards.
ACCCACCAGAACTGAATGCCTACAGCGAGGTGATCTACATAATCCTTGAGGTGGCAAATTTGGAAAGAAAAACTTCTGTGGATCTAATAGCTCCCAAAAACACTCTACTCAATGAAGCCAGCGAGTTTGTTTTGAAGCATGATTGCTGAGTTTTGATCGTCTCTGGATATGAGACATTGTATGATCTGCCCCACAAGAGCTGCATGGTAAAGCCCATTCTGAAGGACTTCAGGGAAAGAACCAACTGGACCACTATGGTGAAGCACAGCTGACACAAGATTTCAAAGGTACAGACCTTTTGTGAGACTTTCTGACATAGATCTGACACACCCTCTTGAGTACAGGAGAAGATGTGGTGGTGGGTACTCAGTTTCAGTGAAAGGGGAATGCTACTTTTAGGCAAAGCAATTGCTACTTATATCAATTCAACGTGCACAAAGCAAACAGTATATTACATATGGAAAAGCCATTGCTATTCCTGCACCTGTCACTATTGGAAGGCTGCCTGGTCCCACAACTCCAATTTTATTAAAGTCAGCTGCAGTCAGTGGAGTTCTGTGCTAACATCAGCAGGATAACTGGTAAGCAAGGACTGTGGCTATTTCCTGAAATATCTCAACGTCTTGTCAAATACCTGAACACAAGTAGGGAAATATCAACAGAGGTGGTGCTAGAAGTATAAAAGGAAAAAAAAAAATGAGGTTTATTATTTATTTCAGCATTGTTGGAGGAGAAACCCCCAACAACGATCAGAGTCTCCATATGCAAGACAGCACAAATATGCAGTGGATGTTAATTCTGACTCTGAAGACAGTCTTCAGAAGGTAAGAAAAGTAAGAGAGAACTAACACGAGCCCAGCAAAAATCATCACAAAACCATGAGTAAAACTCTTTCGTTCCCAATACCTCTATGTCCTCTGTCCAGTTGGCCACATTACCTGCTAATCAAAGGAGTTCGACATTTGGGACACACTGCACATTCCATAGGATCTCTGCAAGCTAAGCTGTGAGAAGCCCCAAGCAGAAAGCAAGCAGAATCACATCTCCAGAAACCAAAGTGATCAGCTCATTCTGCTGTGACTCTCCATGAATCTGTGGTAGGTTATTGCTCCTTAGTCCTTTACTTCTCTTTCACTGTCTTTTTTTTTTTTTTCCCCCCTAAGTAGGTCACCTCATCTCCTGAAGTATGAAGCCATAAGACTATGAAAACATAAAGGAGATTTATTTCCCTCTCTATGTGCGATCTTCTTCACTGAAAGAAGTATGGGAATGACTACAAGGCTCATCATCAACTTCCAAGAACAGATAAATGTCTCTGTTACGCTTCCGTGGCGTATCTTAAACACAGGCAGGATGAAACCCACAACAGAGACAAAAGAACTCTTGCCATTCAGTTACCCACTAAAACATCTGAACATGGTCAAAAGGTGGTGAAAGGTAAGACATTAATTTCATTTGAGAATTATAATTCACTAGACTTAACGTAAGGTCATCAGTGTTTATTCTTTCTCCCTGTCTCAGATTTCTCCTTGCTCTTAGATACACATTTATATTAAATTCATGGTTTACAAACATCACAACTGAGAGCCCCTTGCTAACTTCTTAAAGGCTCTTCATCACAATTTTTCACATATGATGCCTAATTACATTATAAGAAGTTGTTCCAGAGGAAGAAAATTCCTAACAAGTGAAGATGACAGAAATTTGACTCCTCCACGTGCCTAAAATACAACCTTTGAAGGAAAAAAAAAAAAAAAGCCTTTAAAAAAAAGTACTCTCGCTTTTCATTTATTATTCTTTATTATCAATTATTATTATGTCTTCTGCTTTTTTCCTTTGTACTAATTCCATAGGTCTCAGTTTACACCATTAAAGATGATGCCATTCAGAACAGATGCTTGTTCTTTGGACATTTCTCCACATAAAGCATGGCAAGATTGAAGAAACAGAATAAAACAGGGTTGCTTGCACTCAGACTGTCTGCATAGCATTTTAAGTAAGGGAAAAGCTTAACAAGCCTATCAAGAGATAGATGCTGATTCTATATAGCATACACATGCTCACACATGAGGATAAACAGAGAATGCTCAACAGTCACGACCTTCATTCACAAGTGGCCATTTAAATAAACATACTGTAATACCAGTGTTCCAGCTATACAATATGCTTCTGACAACAGACTACGTAGACTATAAAATACAAACCTATATCCTTAAGGAATTAATTCTATATTCCTGATTTCTCTGAAAATAGTCTCTTCCTAGTAAGTAAGAAACAAAATGTTGTGAAATAGGAAGATATCCTTAGAAAGTTAAAGAACAAATTAAGACATTAAGAATCTGAAACGTTTAAGATGTTGCTAATTCCATTTTTCACTAACATTAGAAGCCTACTAACTCCCTTAACAAAAGTATCAACATTTTTGGATCCAACATCTTCCCTAGGAATTAACCATGAGACCATGGATTCCACCACCAACAGAAATACCTTCCATATCTTCATCTATGGATTCTTGTGCATGGGTACATTTTTCAACCAAATCCAGCCCTGCTTTCAGGGCATTCTTTATCATTGCTTTTGACAAAATACGGAACAAAACATTCAAAGCAAGAAAGCTCTTGGGATAACAGATCAATGACATCTGCAAGATGAATCAGGTATCCAGCTAAATTAAGATCTGACTCGAAGGAAATAGATTAGTGTGGTGTCTGCTAACCTGGAGCTTTGATCAGACCTCAAGAAATTTTAAGCTGTTAAAAACATTTGTTATTAATGCTGCATGACACAAATATGCAAATGTTGTAATGCAGTCTGTTAATTTGGTGGCTTACAATCACTGATGAGTGGTTTTTCTACATTCTGAAAAAATTGGTGAAAAACAGCATTTACATCAGAGTAGCTGATAACACAATACTGATACCAGAAATCCTATTCATGTTCTTACTTTATTATTTCATTAATTGGAAAAAAGGTCTCATTCTTATTATATCAAGAATTGGAAAAGAGGTCTCTTCTCAGGGTTAGGAGAAAAGGTTAAGATTCCAGATGGGATTCATTTGACTAAAAGTAAATATCTGCAACTGAACAAGTCACTCCATTCAGAGTCAGTGGATAGCAACCGAATATAGTTAATAACACCAAGGACGTTATTGCAGTGATGTTAGCATCACCTCCTGCTGAAGCAGACACCTAAAAAGGCTGGGTAAATCACTCCCTTAAGGCACCTTGATTTTCCCCTATCAAGGACACTCAGGCTTCCCACCTCTAGATGCAGATGTCTGTGTTGTAGACAAGTGAAGTCAAACATGAAAAATGAAACAAACTCTGTCTAAAAAACTGGGAGCTCCCTGTGCCCTTGGTAGCTATCACTTCAGGTTGCTCATTTGTCTAGAGCCATTGGAAGCACAGCATTTGAAGAACCAGATTTCTCATGCAATTCAGCAGTTACAACATACATTCCATCTACCCAGGAAAACTACGAGCACGATCACTAAGAAAGAACACACTGAACAACTACTGAACTTTGGTAAGACTTCATTTGACCTACAAGAGGAGTGAGCTTACTAGTGCTCCATCCATTAGCACTGCAGGCCAAGGCCGGTCAATAAAGGCTTTACGATGAAAGAATAACAACCACAGTAGGCATAATTTTTAGTGTTCTTTTAGACAATGACTAAATCAATACCAAGCACCAGCCTCAGAGGTTCCAGATAGAAACACGGTTAAGTCTTCCTTCTTCATATAACTTCACTAACAGCATGCAATAAAACATTCAAGCAGGCACAGAGGCCCTGCATTTCAATATAACAGCGAAGATTTTCCACTTCCAAATTGTCCTCTACTGTGCAAACAGGATGGATAGGTTAGTGTAAAGTATTCTACCTAAATATAGATTTCCCTCTGCACAATGCAACGTTTCTTTTGCAATATTTAGATGGACAGTTATAAAGCTCAGTACACCACAAATGCCCATTTTCAACACCAATCTTCATTGATTTCACACACACACACACACACACACACACACACACATACCAAAAAGCAATCACAGAAGGATCTTAAGCCAACAGTTTGCATTGGATTTTTCCTATAAACCAACTACAGAGTCCACTTTTAACTCAGTACTTTCTTAGTACTGGAATGTATGGATAGAGCTTTCTTTCAAACCTACACTGTACATTTACAGCTAAGATTTACTTAAATGGGCTCCTTTTATAATTAACAGCCATGCTAGCTTAGGAGATACTCCAGTACCTATGTCATACAGAGGAGAGTTCTTTGTAAGCCTCCACTTGAACACTCAACAGGTCACCAAAGACCTCAGTAGGCAGTTGGGGTGACCAGCTCAAATGTAAGGTGACTACCCTGCACACATCTACATTTAATGAGAGCAGTTCTGAATTCATCCTGCCCTGTGCCTGTCTGTGTCCTGAGTGGACAATAATACTACCCAATCTCACGAAAATACTGTGAAGAAAAAGGTGTTAAAGACTGTTTCATGTGATTATTATGGCAGCGTGGCCACAGATGAACAAGGTGGTGCTAAGAAAGACTAGCCCCAAAAAATCAGACATTTGGACAGCCTCTTGGGGAGAATTCAGGTAAATGAGGGGAGACTTACAGCTTTAAGAAACAAGGGAGCCATCACAGTGTTCAAAATAAAGGGAATGCTTTGGGTTTCACCTAAACTGAATCTAATCAGAACACTCTGCCCAACATTGACTTAATACAATTTCATATATGCCAGCATTAAAGCAAACCAAGTGTGGTTTCTTAACTGCATGCATTAGCACTTCTGTAGTACGTATGAAATCACCATGAAGCCACCACAAACACATAAGAATACAAACAACTAACTCATCTTAAACATCTGCAAATCCTCTAGTTACAAGGATGTCTGGTCTCAGTCCCATGTCTGACTTGAGAGCATGAATGCTTTCTCCCATTAATTCACTTTCTGAAACTGTAGGCACAGGCCAATTGACTTCAGGGCTGTGAAAACTGCAAGGATCCTTAAAGAATACTTATGACTTAATGTATGTGTGAAATCACTCATCAGGGAATGCAAAACGAAAGCAAACAGAGCTAGTCCCAGACACAAATGTGATGGAAAGGACAGGGTAGGACCACATTTAGTGTTCTTCCCATGAAAAAAAAGCTGTTTTCTAGTTTAATCCTCTTTCAGTAGATTAAACTAATATGGAAAAAGCAATGAAGAGTATCTGTATCCCAAAGCAGGTGCCTGCATAGGCAAGCATCAAGGTAGAACACCCACTGGCAGGCCACTAAAAAAATACCGTTTGACAGCGTCTGCTACATTCAGAATCAAGCAAGTGGAGAAACCAAAACGAAATCTACTGTGACAGCTAGATGCGGATACTTTCAGATGTGGCTGTGTCCCCACGCATCACACCTTGATGAAAGAAGAGAGCTGGGAATTTAGAATGTGTGCTCTTCAGCTGCAGCCTATGGGGTCACAGAGCACGACAGAAATCATGCATACTTGAAAAGCAAGATGCACAAGATGGGGGGGGGGGCTGGGAGTGAGAGGAGGAAGCCAGATGTGAGATTTTATACTCGGCTTGTGAGATTTGTCAAAACACAAACCAATGCTCAGCCAGCTGGTTTGTATTTTCATTGCATTTCCTACGGGCAGAAAACAGTGTCTGCTCACAAACTTCATTCATATTCTCCCTGTGTAAATGTTGTTTTTCAGCACAGCTATGATGGGCTTAATTTCACCTTTATTTCACTAGAGGGTAAAGACTTACTGAAAAACTAAAAAAAATACATTTCTTCTGCTTTGCCTTCAGCCTGCAAATGACAACAACATTCTCTCTGTGAAGAAACTGGTAATGCTGCAATGATTTTTATCACTAGCACTTGTATCTCCTGGATATTAATACACATTTGGAAAATTCTACAGTATCTCATTATTTATAAAATGTAACCAGCTGTAACTCTGCAAAGAGATGAATACCTCTCTATCTGGAGCTGAGCTCATTTCTTGTCTTACCCTGTAGTTTACGTAAATGGACCTCTAAGATTCAGCTTGGAAAAGTGATGCATGCATTGCAGACTGAACAGATCTGTGCTTGCTATGTAATCAGCATCTACTTCATTATGACAGAAGTACAGCTTTACTCCTGCACTCCAATGCAGAGTAAACAAATGAATGCATCATCTGTAACACCTTTCTCTCTGCATCATCACAGATCACAGTTGTGCCTGATTTTGGAACAAGCTGATACACACTGTCGTATATTAGAATTCAGACAAATCTTTAACTGGAGAAATAACAAAATGCAGCAAGGATCAGAATTAACTTTTGGCGAGAATAAGAAAGTACACCAATTTGAGTTAGGGAAATTTTGCATAGATGGAAGCTCGGCAGGAATGGATTTGATATTAAACTGACCTTAAACCAAATATGAGACAACAACATCATGCTTTTGTCAAGCACAAATACTAGGCTGGGACCACTGGAAAAAAAAAAAGAATTTACAATAAACTTCCAATCCCAACCGCTTTTTAACAGCCAGTTATAGAGGATGTGGCAAAAACTGCTGTACCTGTGGTGGGCAAAGCAGATACTACCAGATACTCTTGGGAATGTAAGACAGGGAGGGTCTTTATAAGTACAGGTAAGTGCTGCAGTATCAGTTAGGAATATTGCTAAACCAATCTCATTATAGTCAAACAAACGTGTCCCAGGAGTGACTAAGGTAGAGCTGGTCGTGGCTTGAAGCCAGGCAATGAGCTAGATGAGCCTAGTGATCCCTTTTAGCCCTTTTTTCCTTTTTTCTGTTCTTGTCCCTAGGTTTCGTTTGGTGCTGTGTTGTTTTTTTTTTTTTTTCATTTAGTTGCTTATTTTGTTTTGCTTGTGGATGAACAAGAAAGAATGTCCATAGTTTGGCTTTCAAGTTCTCTTGGGAAGACTGCAGGGCTGAAATGTAAAGGAAAATCCCACTGCTCTGTGGAAATTGTGCTTTGTAACAATACAAGTCTGCAAAAAACTTCTGAGCCTCAAAATGATCATATGCCAAAGCAAGTATCTTTAGGATGTTTGTAAATACACTATGCATCTCTCAGTTGATTATGCTCTGATTCTGTTCTTACTTTAGCAAGCAATACTGCTGATCTCAATAGTATTGTTCCTCCAGTTTTTCCACCATTTTAAATAAGAACAGACCCATCCCTAAAGTAATAAAATGGATTTGGGGTTGTAAGATTTCCGGACTTTTGTTGTTGTTGTTGCAATTTATTACTGTCCTCCAGCTTTCATTTATGCCTACAAACTGTCCATTTCACAGCAGTGGCACAAATGTTTTTGTTTAAGACACTGCTTGTTTCCACAAGCACATAAAGACAGATGAAGCCCTGCAGAACCCTGCAGCTGGGGCTAGATTGATCAGTAACTCAATCCCACAATTTTTAAATGCAGGGAACGTGAAAAACTCTTCAGCAAGCTGCTGGATGCAGGGGACTGTTTAAAAATCATGGAAGTGACTGAGTAGATTTATCTCCTAAGAAAATGCTCACAGAATGAGACAACGTTCCTCAAAAGGCTGTATTTATCAGTTAGTTGCTGTGACTGCATCCTCTGGTGAGTTGCAATAGTGAGTTCATAGATGTAGCAGCAAAAGGTAACAAATATCAACGCTCTGAGGCTGTTTTTAGGCCTCACTGCACTTCTACAGACAAAAACCTTAATGATGTTCAATACTCTACAGATGGGATGAGATCTGAATAAATGCTCACCAGAGTATTACCCTACCAAGTATTCTAACAACCTGCAAGATAAACTCAACCGATAATGCCCCAAAACTACATTCTACTAAAATTAAACATAATGATAAAATATAAGAGATCTCCAGCTCCATCATCAGCACCTAAGTGGGCACTTCTGTCGCACAAACTTCATTTTTGCAGACATAAAAATTCTCCATCTTCTCGATGTTAAATTAAGGCGTTGAAGATTTGATCAGAAAAATCCGGAATGAAAACTGGCATCCGTACATCTCAGAGTCCTGACAGACCAGGACCTAACAGAGTCCTGACAGTCCAGGACTTTTTGGATGCCAAAGTCTTGGCATCCAAAAAGTTATCTCTGAACGCATTTGTAAGTTATTTTCCTCATTTGTCTTTTAAGACTGAACTCAGAAAGAGTTCATTCTAATTCATAATCAAACAAAATATAATTTAGGTCCCCTGCAAATACATTGTTTAACCATGACAGATAACTGGCACTGGCAAACTGTGGAGAATATCAAATTGTGTCATTATTAATTTATTTATATATTTTTTTGGTTGCTGAACTCTTTCATGAAACAGAGGAAAGCCACATCCTCTCTATCAAGCATGAATACATCTAGCAGAAGAGCTTTTCAGGTGGAAAGGAGTTTCATTCCTTTCACTGCAAAGGAACTCTACCTGCTGAACTACACTTCTAACGCCTTCCTAATAAATTAGTCATTATTGAGACATTTATTGTAAATAAATAGACAAACAAACAAGAATTTCTGATTTCTACAGTTGATATAAGTGAAAGATCCTAGAATCCTAGAGAATAATTAAAAAAGAAAGTGCCTAAAAAGGAAGTAAGGCCATAAAGCCTAGCATTTGGAAACCAATCTCAGCTCCAGAACTGGGGTTGACTGAGGAATGCCACTGACACTTGCGTGGATCATCAATCAAGATACAAACAACAGAGGAAATGCTCATCCTCTCCTCCGTATGAAAGAATTCCTGCTGTTCCTCACCTCTTGCACCGCTGATGAAAGGCCATTTCAAGAGAACTGTTCCCCTGATTGTGCAGACTGTCAACAACTAAGAAGATATCTAATCAGCAAGACACAAGAGAGTTCTTAAGGATCATCCTGCCTCATTTATAGCAATTCTCCAGGTCAGGTGTCAAATCCTCTGGCAATTAGCAGAATAAATTGGTTTGTTAATCACTTTGGAGGAACAAGTACCTAATTAACGGGGAGGTGTTGTGCATGCATGACTAAAGATATTCACATAATCATAGCTAAAATGACCTTGTTTTGAATGACAGATCTACTCAAAACAGCCTGCAGCAAGAGAATGCTGTTGACACATGGCCAACAGGTAAATCTGTTTAAGTAGGCAAGAACTATATGTTGCCTTAAGCAGCATAAGTGGATCTGTGTGTACAGCTAAACCACAGCTTTGAAATAATTTTGAAGTAATAGTTACAAGAAGCTATTCAGAAAAGAATGTTTATAAAAAAGTGACAAGACAGTTTTGGTGGCATCACTCAGAAGTTCATACGCCTTCTAGTGCATAAAAAACTGGGGAAAACTGTGCAGAACTAGAATTAGGAGAGAAAAACTATGGGTATAACAACCAATTAACTAAAATTGCCCGCTGGTGAGGTATGAGAAACTAGATTTCTCCTTAAAATCACTCCACCATTTGCTTTAGGTAGGAGTTCAACATTAAATTGCATTACTTGTGACCTGAATGCAGGGCTCAAGGTATGCTCAAATTTTTCCAACCAACAGACCTGGAGCATGTCCCTGGTTCAGAGCAGAACATCATGATCAGCAGAGCTTCTTAACTGCGTATTGCTCTCAAAAATACTTTTCAGTATAACCAACAAATGGAACAAACAGGAACAAGCCCATGCAAAAAAAAGAGAAAGAATCCTTCAAGATTTCTTCTGGAGTCCCATACAAGCACAGAGCAGAAAACTGGTCTCTTCCCTGAAAGCATCCCAGTTTTATGGAAGGTAAGTGACAATACACTCTGCAGGTAGAGCCTGCCAGCCAAAATAGAGCAGAAACTCTGCTTGTTCCCCTATACATTTGTGCTATAAAGGTAGCTCTGATTAGATTATCAGCTATCTATTTTGGGCCACTAAGTCCATGATTATTTCCATAATCTGAAATAGCACATCATCAGAAATAATTTTGTAAACTCATGTTGACATTACAGAAACTCAGATTGCTGTTCAATCAATATTTTGAGCATTAAAATAATTCCTAGGAGTCCTTGTGTTTATCTACTGTATCAGTCACAGACTGTAGTATTTGAAAACTGAGGGAAAGCATCAAGTCTATTTGATTAGTCAGAAGAGGCTCCTCTGAATTTCTGATGAGTTTCTCTGACTTAAATGAATTTAGATAACAGTTGCACTTAACAATCTTACTGCTTTTTTTAATGAGTCCAAGGAAAATCCTCTAGGATGTATCCACAGGACCAACATTCCTTTGCCTATGTAGGAGTAGACATTTCAAAAGCTTTTCAAAGAATGAGAAAGTTGTTTGGAAATGACTTTCCTTATGACATGCATTTAATTTCATTATGATAGCAGCTTGCCCTTAACACATTCCAGCTGTGAGTTAATTCAATGATTTTAATCTCCACCTCTGTTTTAAGGTTAAAGATCCTAACTACAGACATTCACCTGTGAGGATTCTTACCTTGGACAAACAGCTCAGATAATCTCATTTGACTAACCCTATCACACCTGGCTTGAGAGTGAAAGCACTGCATGCTGCTGTCTCTTTGGTGAAAGAAGCTATCAAGAAAAGGGTCAGGAGAGAAGAGCTACTGCAGAGCAAACATCCACAAAGGGAAAAGCCGAAGCTCCTTCCCCTTCTTATCAGTGCACAAGTAGCAAAATGTAGGCATCCTCTCACAGCCTCACAATCCACCCTCAGCAGTCCTCATTGGCCCAGCACCCTTCCCCATGAAGAAGGAAAAAGCAGACAACAGCAAGCAAAAGTACAACAGGCAGAAACAACTACTTAAATGCATGCTATGGAAATGTTAAAACCAAATTCAGTTTACAAAATAGCCCAACACTGCACTAGATCTGTTTTGTTGATCTGGTGGAAAAGAACTAATTTTCACACATTCGCCTGAGTATCTCAACCAGAAACACGTGGCCCAAGACACATAAGATTAGCATAAAATTAGTGTAGTATCTGTATCTTCTCAACTACACTGAGCACCAGAGTGGAAAGTGCCTCACCATCAAATTAATTCTCAGCCATTATGATTAACTGACTCACTGATGTTGACATTAGAGAAAAACGGTGTACAAAACAATTACCACATTTCAAATGGTTCATCACACACTGATTTTCCAAACCCAAACTTCAAAGAGGTTTTCTTTTTGACTTCCATAGAAAAAAAAACAAAACAGAAAATGGGCACATCAAGGATCACCTCCTCCAGCAAACTGGTCCTTCCAAGTACTTTCTCAGATTCTTTGAAGTCCATTCCAACGGCTGAAATATGTACATATGTTATATTTACATAATGTATGGTCTAGAAAACAAGTGAAAGAGTGAGAACACAAACAGACTAAGCATAGTTTCCAAAGTTCACTGAGGAGTTCTTCTCAGATGTGTAGATTTGTGTTTACTTTTTTCACTGATTGGGCCATAGAACACAGGTTTTTTGACCCAATCTGACAGGGACATCAGTTCTAAAGCAACATGATGGCCAAACCAGGAATATTTCATAAAAACTGCATCTCTTCTAAGTAATAGCAAATGGTACAACGAATACATCCAACAGAGGTCCCACTACTGCAAGTTGAGTATTTTGCCAGAAATGTAGTCACAGTATTTCGCAAAATAAATCTCAGAGTGCAGAGTCTAACACTGGACTCCTGTATTCTTAAGTCTTCCAAACCCTTTCAAAACTAACAGCTGTAGTACAAGGAAATGAAGGGCTAGCAAGTTCTGGCTCTCCAGCCTTACACATTCACTAAAAGACTAATTTTTGTCTTCGTGTATACATACAGACACAAATCCTTGAGAAAGCCACAATGGTGAGCAACATGTTACAAATATAAAGAGGAATGCATGCTGTTAATATCTTAATATATTTTCCAAAACTATCTCAGCACATTTTAAAAGGCTCATTTTATAAATGGGGAAGCAGCTTAAAGCCTAAAGCCAGGGATATAATCCTAACATGATAAGCCATAAAAATGTTAATGAATAAATCTTCTGAAGGACAGAGGAAAATATATTCAATAGCGTGATAGTATCTGTGATGTTCCAGTGCCAGATCACAAGTTAACAAAATCAGACCTTGTAAAGGGGTGATGGATCGAGTCTAGATCATTGTATATTATACTGAATAGAAAGCAAGTTGTGTTTTTTAAAAACAAAAGGGGAGAAAACGTAACTCTAAGAAGTCTGGAGGACACCTCAACTGTGATGAGTTATAGAAGTTCATTAGCTGACTTTCTTTAAACAGCTAAGGAAAATCCCCATTGCTAGACATAATGCTAGGGACATTTTGATATTGTATCTCTTGCTTCTTTATTTCTTTACTACACATTACTTCCTTTATCATTAAATCTCCTCATCGAGTAGATTCTCAGCAATCTGAAATCTACATGAATCCACTATGCAAGTGTAGAGCAGCAGAATTAAGACAGCATTTGCTACTCATTCCACTGGTTGGCTTCAAAAGCTTTAACCTGTTGATAGGGTGAAGAGGGGCATCTTCCTTTAAACCATTATTCGTGGTTCTCATTCAAAAAAGAGTTAGTAAGGTTAGCAAGAGGCCTGACCTGAGCTATTACAATCAAGCGGAACATTTTGCAAAAGTTTAAAACTGAGAAGATTTTGAAGCCTTAAGAAAAAAATTGGTTATAACTGGTTATCCTCTGCAAACATTCCTTGTGGTCAATCTCCAAGGAAAAAAAAAAAAAAAAGATAAATCCTATTAATGTTCAAGTGTGAAAACAATACTGATGGCCTAAGCAATGGGATTAAAGAGTGGACTACTTTCACAAGCAAGGAGGCCACTTGCCATTATCCTCTGCAGCAAGCTGTGATATCTTATGTGTAACCTATTTTAAGAGGAGTATAAACTAGATACATTCTAATCCAAATCCACTTTTTTATGCAAACTGTTAAATAGATCTTATTATTTTTTTTTTTAATGCTTGTTGCAACTAAAACTGCATAAGTGATAGCTTCTAAATATTAATGAGTGGAGGTAAGAAGAATTCCAAAACTCACATTTCCCTTCTCAGACCTCCGCTCGGTAACACAGTAAATTTGGTTAGCAGGCTCACAGAACGAGATCAAATCTCCTACCTAAACTGCACAAAGCACTGCCCTAACAGTAACTCACTCTGCTGGTCTGACTTCAGTACAGAAGTACAGACAATTTAAGGCTGTACCAGCAGGCTCGCAGTGAGATCAGGTCCAGATTGTCTTCCACAGCAACCCTGAAAGCCTGCATGTGTGCTAGGGAAGCTAACAGAAATGTGGGCACGTGCCAAAACTCAAATTAGATCCAGTTTGTCTTGCTGGATGATCTGGTAGTCCACAGATGAGTACAAATTATTTTGGAGCCATAGTGACTTTCTCCAGGGAACACAGATAAGTCTGTTTGTTCCCACAGATCCGTACCACCCTCAAGCTGTAATATAATTTGAAAAGCTTGAACAGAAAGAGAACAGGACAAGAGGACGTCTGGACTACAATAGAGCACAAAAAAAGCAAAAATAACTTTGTTTACAGTGTTTCTCAACAATTTTAGGCAATTCTAACAGAAGTTCAGAAAGAAATTAAAAGAGACAAGGCAGAAATGTTATCCACCTTACCACTTTGCAAGCTTTCTAATGGCTGAGTTCTTGTTTAGTTCTTTAAGTTTGTGAGGGTCTAAAAAGCATAAAAGAGTACAGACTGGAAAGTGCTGCTCCTGGCAAGTGTATGATCTGTCAGAAAGTCATGGAGTCTGATTTCCCAGTAAGGCAATAACATTTCTTCTGTTTGCACATGCAAACTTCAATTGCAACATGCATCATTTTTGTGAAAGATGATATTGCTTTTTGGCAAGGCATATATAAAATACAGGTACACGCTAATCTGGAGGAGCAGAATTTCTACATCACCAAGATGCCAATGAATCTGGCTTGAACACATCTTTTTACTCCTGCCAGATGTTCTCAAAGAGCATGAAAGCTAGATTTTTAATCCTCACTGGGCTTAAATCCAGACTCAAGTTCTCCACAGTCTGAAGCAGATCAGAACATTATTAGTAGTTTTGGAATGTAAGTAGTAAGATATGACCGAGTCTGAATTAATATTTAATTTGAATTAACACTTCCTTGTAAATCAAGGAAAACATAGACAAAGCATCATTTTCTGCCCAACTGTACTTTTTTATATTTTGCTAATGCTGTACCATATGCCTAGTCCAGTATATAATAACCTGGAATTAATGAGAAGATATCTGAGGAGCTATTAGCTTTTTCAAACTGCCTGTTGCAATTACATTTTAGAACTCTCCTAAAGATTTATTATGTTTCTATGAAGTCTAGTTGTCACATGGGGACTTTCATACTGGATAAGAATTTCGAAAGTATTATAAAATAGGAGTTTTTCTTCCCTCTGTGTATGCATACTTGTATTTTGTTTTTACATGACTCAATCCAATTTACTAAGATATTACTACTCATTTTACTTTCAAGTAGCACCCAGAAGCATCAATGAACATGCAATAAAAACATGCACTAAAAAGCCAGCATTGCAAGTTTTGAAGAGCTGTAAGTCCTGTGCTATACTTTTCCAAATACTGCTTCTAGCTTAAGAATCACATGGTTTAAAAATTATTCACTTACACTGTTTTTATTTGCTCTTTGCTTTTGAAATGATCAAGATTTCTATTTGTGACCTCCTTCATAAGCATCGTAGACTGAAAGTGCCTTTAAAAATATTGTAACTGAATAGAAAGTCTTCACATAAACATATGACTTCAAGATTGTGACTGAAAAATGGGAGAAAATTTACCATGAAGTTAAGCATCATGGACATACTTTCTTGACCATAAAGACAAAGGCAATTATTGCCTCAACATCAGAGCACAACGGCCAAATATAACAAATACAGGGGAGTTGGAACTCAATGATCTTTGCTGTCTCTTCCAACCCAAGCCATTCTATGATTCTATGACAGCCATGGCGTAAACAAATATACATGTTTAATTTCATATTAATCATCTTTCGATCTAGCATGTGTAAACCTATGCATAAACCACAAAGTAGTTTAGTCCACTGCCTTTGCAGTAGTTACAAGATGTTGAATTTGTGACTTCTCTTCAATTTCTACCTGCAACAAGCTAAAGTCACCAAGTTCTTATTAAGGATTCTTAGTAAGATTGGGTGTGTGGAGAGAGTGCTTTTTAAATATATGTCATGGATAAGGATTAAAAAATGGAAGATTCTGGAGAGATGCTGAAGGGCCTAAATTGCTTTTACAGTCCTTTCTTCTGTATTCTGGCTAAAAGCTCTCTTGAAGTTGAGGTGCTGATTTTATCACATGTTTTCATTACCACAACAAAATAGTGAGGTAAACTGAAAATTTGCCTGACCTAAGGCGTATTTATATTTATTTATTTTTTGATCTGACAGACACGGTTTATCACCTGGCTCTATGTGATGAAACAAGCCACCCAATGTCAGTTTGAAGGACTCAGAGCTATAACCTATAACTATTTAATTCAAAACACATAAAAAGGCCTAGAAGCATGAAGGAGATCCCAAGGCTCCCCACCCAAAGATAAATACTTCAATCAGCTGGAAAGTTACTCATGTGGTATCTCTTGGCCTATGAATCCCAAATTTCTTCCACTCCAGCATTTTAAAGAACAAAGGGAAAGTGGTCTGCTATATGTGGGAAGCTACACATAGGTTTGAAACACCCTCAGGCCCCTCAGAAGGGTCTCACATTTTATACATACGAAAACTCTAACCACGATGTCCTGTGAAAAAAAGAGTATCTTTTCTCTATAAATTTCTCTACCGTTTAACTGAAGGGGCAAATATGTTTTCCAGTAAGATTCGATGAAAGCCTGGTGAGCACACCGTGGCAGTACCTACTGGAACAGCCTTACTGGGAGTTGAGCGCTCTTCCTCCTGACAGGCACAGACAGGAGACTGGCATCTTGAAAAACAGGGACAAACCTCAGACTGCAAAGACAAGCTGTCCACAGTTTTGGGAAACCAGGATTAAAAAGATATTCAAGTCATGTAGACATCCTTAGTTCTAGGCTCTATCTGAGTCGAGGATTGTTCTTCTAGATTCACATTCTTGACAGCTTCGTCTTTAACAAGCTTGATTTTGGGTTGAACTCTTACTCCCCAGAATAAATATGTCACTATCACACTTTATCCCACAGTCTATGCATACAAAGGAGAATTAAAGAGTCAGGTTAATACAAAATTATTACTCAGGAGCCTTATGTGGAAAGTACGCAGACATTGTGAAAACTTGTGAGATAGTCAGCAGCAGAAGAATTGAAAGATGAATATCCAGAAAACAAAGATATGTAATAATGCATAACAATCTTAACAAATTAGTTTACACCCTAGAAACTAAATAAATTTTTCCATTCTCTCATACATTGTAGAATCATTTGTCTATAGCATTGGCCTAGTAACTATGAAACCAGGAGAGAACAAAGCAGATCTTGAAAGAAGTTTTGTGAAGGTACAAGGCAATCAGCATGTTTGTACTTTTAATAACACACAGCATTTTTGCAAGCAATTCTCCTAGTAAAAAGTGAGTTCAGTTTCAAAAATTGGGATTTTTTTGACCTGTTTAAAAAAAAAAAAAAACAAGACAACAACAAAAAAACAGAAACACAGCAAAGAAGGAGGCAACAAGACAGATGAACATTTACAAGAAACTAAGGCAGACAGATGAAGATTCAAATTTCTGATTGTCAACTGGAAAAAAAAACATAGTTTTGTACATAAAATCTTTGTGTAGAAAAAAAAAAGACCAATCTATATTAACAGTTGGCTATCAGGAACAAGAATAAAATCTCTTACAACTGCACTGCAGAAAAAATTGAAATCCTCTTGGGAGAGATTTACCAGGAATACTGCCTCAAACCACCTAGTCTAATGACTTTCTAGTAAGTACCAACATTCAAGGAAAAAGCAAAAAAAAAAAAACAGACTGGAGAGAAATACCCTTGTTCATGTAGATAAATAAGGAAATAATACAGAACAGTTGGTTGTTACTGACCAACTATTGCTGAGCAACACAGTGTTGAACGGCCACAGTAATTAGGGCTTTACTGCAATCAGCATGTAACTCGGTAGGCATTAAAGCCTGAAATCAGAGGATAAATGCTTGGGATATTTGATAGGAGAAATACTTGAATTGCAGCTGATTTTTGAGAAGGAGTTGCAAACAGCAAAGGCAAGTGATTCGAAAGAGGAAAGCTTATAACAGTAACAAGACAGAATAAGTACTGAAAACCAAGGTAAAAGAAAACATAAAGCAGAACAGACACACAGGCTTTACACTGGAACATAAAGGATAAGGAAAGAAGGAAAAAAAAAAAAGCAGTCTTTATGTAAAGTATGCTGGAAAACATTTTGTTTTCTCACTATCACAATCATTCTGAGAAGAAAGAGTGCAATGCATGCAGTGATTGAACATACAGCAATTTCCAATGAAAGGGAGCTGTGACTTTAGCAAATCCAAAGGCTATCATTGTGTACACAGGAGAAAACTGCCAAGAACTCAGTGTCGGCAGGTATATTATTAGGTCAATGACCAATTCTGTTCCAGCAGGACTGAGCAGCCAGCTGCAATGTTATCAGTACAACCCTGACAAGGCAGTAATAGTAGACCATGCTGCTTGTGAGCAGGAGCTGATGAAAGACAATAAAGCCTCTTTGAGGCCAGCGAGCAAATGCAAGATGTTGATAAGAGATCGACAAAAACAAGAGAGAAAGCTCACAGTAGCCAACATGAAGGAGAATCGACCACTGCTGGGAAGCACAAGTTATGGATTTAATCCCAGTACAACACATAGAAATCCTTGTGACATAGGAGGCAGCACAGTCAACAGGCTTTATACTGCATCACAATCAAACAACATATTTCAAGACTAAACCACCGCTAACTAGAGCTAGAAACAGAGCATCCCATGCAGACCAGAAGGCCAACGAAACACAGATTTCCTAGAATTATAGAATCATTTGAGTTGGAAAGGATCTTCAAAAGCCATACAGTCCAACCCCTCTGCAATGACCAGCTTCCCCAGGTGCTCAGAGTCCTGTCCAGCCTGACCCTGAATGTCTCCAAGGACAGAACATTCACCACATCTCTGGGCAACGCATTCCAGTGTTTCACTACATTAACGGTAAGATCTTTTTCCTTATATCAAGTTTAATCTTTCCTCTTTCATTTTGAAACCGTTTCCCCTTGTTCTATCACAAGAGACTGCTACCGCCCCTTCTTTCTTATAGCTCTTCTTTAGATGCTGAAAAGCCACTATCATGACAGTCCTTGAAAAAGATCAGGGAAATTAAGAGAATTTCTGCACTCACTGAAACGACCACAGAGCTGATGAGCAACAGTAAAATAAAAAAAATCACTTATGAAGACAGAAGACTATCTTTAACTTGAATCCACTTTATACAGAACCAAATGGGGAGGTGTCTGCTCACAGGTTACTGCTCCGGTTTCTCTAATGCGGGATATCTGGAGATGTGGTCTGTTGAAACAAAGAGAATCTGTTGTGCTAGATTCAGACAGGGAATTAAAGAAGATGCCACCAGAACTGTGGTGAAACACAGGAGCACTGTGATGCTAGTTCTTCCTGTTTATCCATGGAGGAAAGCAGAAGCAATTATCCTTTGCACTATCAGTATAAAGAGTCAGGACTCTGCTTGATCTCTTCAGAACAGGCAATTGCAGTCTAACAGACAAATGACCACTCAGAAAAACAGCTAAAAGAATTCCAAAGCCAGGAGGCATCCTACTGAAGTAAAGAAGCCAAGAACGGAAAGCCATCACAAACAGATGACCTGGACTGCTTCCAGCTCTGAAACAGCTACACAAAGGAAACAACATAAGCTGCAGTAGAAAATACACCATAATAGACAGTGATGAGACTTGGGAAGGGAAAGTGGTTGAGGAGATAACTAAGGATTAAAGTCAGAGAAATGCACCAAAAGACATTTCTCTTTTTTGTTCAGACAACAACAAAGTACTCTACAACACCAATATTAACAGCAAATGACTAATCAGCACTTAGCAGAGCACAAGGCACACGAAATCCAAATGGTTTGTTACGAACAGTCACATCCAAAAAATGTGCTACAAACTGGCAACCATTGGCCCCAATAAGTCAGCAAATGACACCACAGAAGTCACAAGAATTACACAGGTCACTGCACGGGATGGTAAGGTGGGGCATGGGTAGTGTAGGATAAGTTTAGAGAAGGAGCAGAAACTGAGCCTGTTCATCTATAGACTATTAGTCAAAACTGCTCCATCAGGGTAAAAAACCTTCTTTAACCTAAGGCTTCTTTACTTTCAGGGCTCCAAAGTCCTCTCACATTATTTCCCAGCATGCAAAATGATTTTCACTCATGCAACCTGAGACCAAATTGCAACTCCTCTGTTGTGGCAGACGGTTACTCCTCCTTGCCCAGGGTGTTAATGACTGCCTCAAGCACAAAGCATTGGAGAGGCAGGCTCAAAATGATAATGAGTTAAGATCAGCCGAAGGTATTAAATGCTAACATGATCCAGATGCACTGGATTAGCATATTTTTGATAGACATGCACACTATTAAATATTAATACAAAGTCTTAATATGTGAAATTCTCTCAGTTTGGTTTGCATGCATTGATTTTCTGGAAATCTGAAAATATCAGCAAGGTTCAGTTGGCAGCTGGCTATCCTCTGGGGTTTATAAGTGTATGCTTAGTTTCCAGGCAAGAGCTGGCATTTTCTGTAACATTATAAACAGAAATTGGAAAAAAAAAAAACAAAAACACCCAACCCAGAACTTCAAGTGTGGCATCACATCCACACTGATTTTTTTCTTGCCTAGAAGGAAATTATTTATCATCTCTTCATATTACTTGGAAGTACAGCACCTTCACCTTTGCAGCTCTTGTGCCCTGGAACAACTGTCTGAGCATTGCTACCTCTCTGTGTTTCTACAAACTCAGCTCCTTCAAAGAGCCATGGCTGGACCTTTTCTACCCCTGTTGCTGCCAGAAGATCCACAGGGCTTCGTTGAGCCAACAGCTAATCTATTAAAAACTTAAATGGGCACATTCCATTGCATCACCTTCTGCTTCATCTGTGCGTTTCATTCACCTTTTGTCTTTCCTTGTCAATCAGGAATCTCTTGTGCGACATGTTAATGTGTCTACCACACTGAGCCCTTCTTCCCAGAGCAAAGCCCATGGATGCTCCTGGAATATGAATAACCACATCATCCATCGATGCTCAGATCTCTCCAGGGTGTATTACTCTGCAGCTCCTGTTTCAGCCTTTGCCATTACTTATGATTAAAAGTCCCAACTCTGTTATTTAACTCTGTGAAGCATGCAGTTTGTATGAGGCAGTGCACAATGCAAGCCAAATCTCACAACTTGAAACACTTTGTGATATTAAAAAGAAAACAGAGCCTCATAATTAATTCTGATTCCAAGGCCCAAAATGACACAGTTTTAAGCCATCTTAAATATACTCTTCACAGTGGGAAACAGAATAAACCAGCAAAATAAACTAAACATTATGATCAATCCAATTATTACCTCCTATTAGACAAGTGCTTGAAGGGATGAAAAGCACTGGTATTTTAACCCCCACAGGGCATTACTGAGACATCACAGAATCACAGAATCATCACAGAACGGCTTGGGTTGGAAGGGACCTCAGAGATCATCTAGTTCCAACTCCTTCCACAGGCAGGGTTGACAACCACTAGAGACCAAGCACCAGTTCAGGGTGCCCAAGGCCCCATCCAATCTGGTCCTGAACTCTAGGGATGGCCATCCACAACCTCTCTGGGCAGCAGTGCCAGTGTCTCACCATCCTCTCCAAAAACCCTCCCTCCTTCAGTTTAAAGCCATTTCCTGTGGTCCTATCTCTATCTACCCACGTAAAAGTTGATTTCCCTCCTTGGGAATGGCTTTGTTCTACTTTCAGCTTAATCCTAGGGGGGAAAAAAAAAAAGAAAAAAAAAAAAGCCTCTCATTTCTCCCAAGGGCATTTAGGTGATCAATCCAATTGATGTGCAGGCGATATATTAAACCTCAGGACTTCTGCTTCAGTGGTCTTCAGATCACTTTCTCATGGAAGAGCATCAGTAAGAAATATGAGGAACGCTGCCTAGCAGTCCTTCCGTTAATAATAAAAGACTGTGCACATCCACTAATTGCAGTGTGCTGAGCCAGTGTCTGCTGACAGTGTCAGAAGGGCGAAGGGGAGGGGAATCCGAGCAAAGGATCCATCAAGCAAACAAATGGCTGCCGACTTCACATTACCTGGTTTGGCATCCAAATCACCTCCTGCTTGAGGTTTAGAGCATCAGGCTGTAAGCAGCGGGTGATTTAAGCCTTCTTCTCTTCAGAAAAAGGGCCAGCGCCCGCTCTCCTATTTCTCCGCTATGTTCCTCAAGACCACCCATCTTCCACAAACCCAAAGCAGGTGTGCTAACAAACCAACCACAGATTTACGTTGCTGCCAAGCCTACCGTAAATCACTGTAAACCGGCTCCAAGCAAAATAACCCCTGTCTGAGACTGTTAAGGAATGCATTGTCTCAAGTCAACATGAGACAATCAGCATACTTGGTCGATAGTTTACATTTGAAAGCATTCCTTTGGACGCTGGCAGAAGCTGTTTGCTTTTGAATGGGAAAGCCCACGAACGTTTCCTGACTGAAGACATGGCCTGGGAGCAAGCATTTTCAGCTTGACACAGGAGGTTAAGAGATGACACCATTGTACCCTGTGATGTTAAGATGCAAGCTGGCGTCTCCCTGCTTCCTCTCGTCTCTGCTGATTTAAACTTGCAAGGCCTGGAAGACAGGAACAAGAGTTCCTGCTAAGATCTCTGAAGCCAGAAGCTGACACTTCAAAGAGAACACGTGTGTTCATCATGGTAGTCAACTGACCATCACTCCTTGGGACAGCCCACCAGTATCAAAGATCAGCACTCCCTGAGATCGAGGAGTGGTCAACTGCTTTGCTATGTCTCAGTATCTGTATTTCTATCTGTCTTTATTTCCCCATTTTCTATCTTATCTCTTTATTTTCTTTTACTCTTTCAACTCATTGCCTAACATCGTCTTAGAACTTCTGGCAAAGAAATAACTCTTGTGCCAAAGTACTCTTACCTGCAACACTTATTAATTGCTATTAGCAAATTAGCCAATTTCACCTCCAAATAGAGTATCAGTTGTTAGAAAGCTCTCAATAAATTGATTTGTATTATTCCTCTGAGTCTTGGATGACTCCACCACAGTAATGACCCCTGCTAACTAGAAGGCACAACTCAAGAGAAAGATCCACCTCCCTCAAAACCCACTGTGTGGGACAAGACAAACCCCTTTGACTCAGCAGAGTGTGTATTTTTATTTATGTCACGTTTAAACGCCTCAATATTGAGCTATGAATTTAAATAAGTCAACAAATCAGCTCTACACAAGGTATGGGAAAGAGGGAAAGAGGAATCAAAATCTCTTTAGCTTTCCTCCCAAAGCACAAATTTGGAGGAGCAGGAGGGAAAGATGCTCATGAGGTGGAAAAAAACTCATCTGAACCTACTGCCCATGATCTGATTAAATCAATATTGTTATGATGGTTTGGTGGAGTTTGATTTTTATTTATTTATTTATTTATTTATTTATTTAAATGAGAGCTTACTGGTGGCAGTGACATCCAAACTGAAGGCTGAAGTACAGTTTGTTGTTCATGCTTTAAACGGGGTTTCCACTATGATATCTCAAAATGCCCAAGCAGCAATTTATTCCTGCTGTCTAATTTGCTAGTCTGTGCAATTCACAAGGAGTCTATTGTTTTACATTAATAAGTGGATTGGTCCTATCAAGCTGCAGTTTCTTATCTTGTTAATCAATGCAATTCACACTGACTCTTCACAGGGGTCAGCCATAACCAGAAAGTGGATTATTTATCCATCAGCAAAGTCTCAGCTCTTGATTACTGACCTCATTATTCCATTCAGCACATTTAACTCAAAGGATAGGGTAACTTCAGAGAACTGCAGTAAACCAAGTTCAGAAGACGTGTGTTATAAAACCCCAGGCATACTGGACTTGGATATCTGTGTGCTAATAAGCCTTGCAATCTATTACAGGAGCCTTTGCTCAGTTGTACTTTACTAGCTATGGCTGAATGAATGGAGCATAGATGAATAGTCCTTTACGATAGTCCTCATTTAGAGGAATGTAGATAGCTTCTATTCTCAGCTTGCCTAAAAACATCACGGAGTTCAGAGTCACAGCTCCATTTTTATTGGCACTATTATTTTACAGCTGTAGAGGTAAAACCAAGTCAGTCATAATTTAGCCAATCTGCACTAAAAAAAGATCATCAATAAAACTGAAAATATTGTGCAGCCTCCTCAGGATAGACTTTGCTTTGCATGCTCTTGGAGCAAAATATAGCTGTAAAAGTCATTTTCATATTCAATTGCTAACCCCTGTGAGTACCTCCTAACCCAAACCCAGGCTTCCATAATTAACAATAAATTTACATATCTTTGAAATTGACTGGAGAAATCATATAGAGATTTTAAGATGGGAGTGTAAGAGTGTGCAAATCAAATGTTTGCTTCTTTCTTAATGCACTTTTTTAGAAGATATCTTTCACAATAGCAAAAAGTTTTAACACCAACAGACCCATTTCCTAAGGAGACAAGATGTGACCACTGCATATTTTTTTTTCAGATATTCTTTTCCATACTAAGATTATGAAATCCAACCTCAGAGCAACACACTTCAGGAAAACACCTGTATGGATTAACAGTGAACATCTCTTCTATACTGTATGCTCTAGAGAATAAAAAAGGCTTCTGCTAGATCCCAATCAGAAGCTGCTTCAAGGGGTAAGGAGACAGGTAAGCAGCAGAATTAACAGCTTGCTCCCTGGCTTGCAAGAGGCAGAGAGAGTGACAGCTTACATAAGGTAAGGTTTGTCTTCAT
The DNA here is from genome assembly GCF_905368555.1 of Meleagris gallopavo. Taxonomy (NCBI): domain Eukaryota; kingdom Metazoa; phylum Chordata; class Aves; order Galliformes; family Phasianidae; genus Meleagris; species Meleagris gallopavo. Next base: position 7,240,681 of record NC_139409.1, on the reverse strand, counting down.
GTTTGAAAGATTTAAAGTGATACATGCAGTTTTTCTTATTGCTTAGGGGTGCATCATTTCAAAGCAGTACCCCAAATGAGACTGATCCTTTGTGCTGACAGTCACTGGCACAAAACTTTGCACTTAAGCTGTGAATCACTGCAGAATTGAACACCGACGTAATTGTTAGGATTTATAATTTTTACCACGGCCATACCTGCAAGGTCTCACCAAGCTCATGATTGTATTGAGATCTTATAGAAAAGAATGAGAAACTGCCTCTTCTTCCAGAGCAGTTTTCTTATGCACAGCTGTATGTGGGCCAATATCAATATGCATTCTACTATCTGCATTGATGCAAAGTCCTGAGGCAATAACTACTACTACTTCAGACCTTCAGAACCTCCATTTTTATTCCCCCACCACTGCATGGGAACAGGAATATAGAGCCTAACAAGATGTCATGTTTTTTTCCACCCTCAAAGTGAGGATGTAAATTGGAGTGCTCCAACCTTTTCAGGGCTGGTGACCAAATGTCAAGCTTAAGACCCCTCCCTTGCAGTGCATGAGCTCACATGGTGCATGCAGGGGAGTGGGGCAGCGCTTGGCTACTGGGATTCACAGATGCACTAGAATGAAACAAAGGTGGCAGGACAGAAATTGTCCTCCACATCACTGGAAGTAGATGTCAGAACTGGAAATCAGGCTCAAAATTCCTTCCCCTTCAATCTTATCCTAGGATCAGCTCTGATCTTCCTGCATTTACTGTGGCACGTGTTGTCAGCAAGACTGCAGAACATGTCATGTGTTGGTTTAAATTAAAATACAATGCTGTTGTTTTTGATGGGGACACCCCAGCGACTGCCTTAATTTCACTTAACATCCACAGGTTTAATTTCCAAGCTCCTTTTGTCTGTTGTCCCTATAAAGGTGATGCTACATACGATATTACTCAAACCTAACACTGTTAACATTAGCATCATCTTCTGTTTCCAGAAAATCTCTGCAAGGACTGGTGAAAGCTGAAATGCTAAAAATACTGCTCTAGTGAAAAAGAAGCAATTCAATATTTTAGCAATAAGCCAGCTGCAATCCTAGCAGAGATTTTCTTATCATAATCAGATGAGGAAGTGGATCAGGTACAGTACTGTAATGCAACCTCTAGAAAGAACAGTTTCTCTTCCCTTTGATCCAAAAACTGAGCAGGAGGTGGTTTATCCACGATTCAGTGCTCACAGCGTCTCCTAACCAACAAAGGGCACGAGGATAACTGCATACAGTTTTCCAACACCCCAGAAAACAGAAATGATTGTAGAAGCAAATAAACTGGGAGCCTTTGGCTGTTCACAGGAACATTTGCAGTCCTTCCCAGACCTCCCCTATTGCATGCTGATATTTTCTGCATTCCAACTCTCACCACCTCAGTCTCTCACATCTTCTGTCTCAGATTTCACTTCACACCTGCCTCACTGCTTTCCTTTTAGCCAATTCCCAGCTGAGCAAGCAGAACCACAATAAAATGTCCCAGCAGCCGTTATGGAAGTGCACTGCCCTGCTCTGTGTGCATAACACAGGCATTAAGAGTGTCTTAAAATGAACTGTGCACTCCTGACCTATTCCCTACAAATCTAACTCCTATAGATCACGTGGGTTTTGGATAAGATCTGCCTGTTCTTTCTGTACAAAGCATCTAAGATGCCAGGGTATTCTCCGTGGTTACTTGGTAATAAACACGACTTCATTACTTGCTAATAAATGAAACTGATAATAATGAAGTTCTTCCCCAGAGACAAAATATCTGTTAAATCTACTGAGGGGAAAAAAAAGAAGAAAAAAAGAGCAACCTCATTTTCAATATCTCCTCGTGTACAGGAAGATCTCCTTAATCAGCATGAAGCTTAAATGTGGTACTTGCTTAGCAGGAACACCTACAGAGGAACTGATGCTCAGCAAATTGTTTGAGATGGCCCTCTACTCCGGATAATTTTCAAAGAGATTACTCCATCATGCCTGAGGCTGAGAAGGAGAGCATTATAGGTACTAACAGGTACCTACATCCTCTTCATTACAAGCTGTGACATTCAGAACAATTTTCACACTGCATCAGATCTCACTTAAAACTGCACTTGGGTTTCAAAGCCAACACATTTCAGTATTCAGCTACATGGGGATATTAGGCAGCTACAAAAGACAGAAATATCTGGCTACAGATAAATTAACATTGCCCCACTGCATTAACTCTAATATGGAATAAAATAATTTTTATTTCAGAAAAAAGATACTTATTCCAAAATGTAGAGCTATGGAACAACAAGAGTATAATTAATCTTTTGCTTATTTTGCCTTTCATTTGCAGAAAACAGAAGTTCTGGTAGCACTGTTACCCTGTACAGCTAGTGACTAACTGATGTGTTTTAGCATTCACCTTGTCTGGTTCCAAGGCATCTTCAGTGCTCACAAATACTGCAGGTCCTGTTGTTTTTTCTTCTTGTGTTAAACTCCTTGTTTTATCTGTGAAATACTTAGAAAATTGCAGGGTATCCACAGGTTCCACACCACACTACTCTTCACCATACATACAGTGTGAGATAGCCAGAACTGAGTCTGCATATATCACCACTTCTAATTTTGCCTTGCAAGCACAGCTAATAGTTCATTAAACAAATAAAAGTGCAGTTAAAAACAAATCTGACTGTCTTTTTACCCAGAAAGTTCCCTTCTCCCTTCATCAAGCCATCATTAGGCTCATCTAACACTACACCAACACTAAATGGAAGGGTTCTTTGTCCAAGCTCTTCGCTATGTGCTCCTTGCTGACTTTGACGTCTTTCTCCGGCTCAGTGAATCAGATCAACTCATTCAACCAGCAAACCCAGCAAAGGAAAAATAAGATTCAGTTTCTGCTCATTAATGAGCTGATCTCACTGGACATGAGCATTAATAATGAGCAAAACAACATATGGGTATGACAGCAGAGAGTGTGAGCATGGGAGATGGTTTTAGAGTCATTTGTACCATAAAACCCTGTGCTGAGCATGCAGTCATTCAAACTGCTCCTCAGGGACTGAAAACTTCACGTGTGGGATGGAGGAGAGATGAAGTGAGAACAGGAATGCATTGGGATGGGCCTCTAATAAAGAAGCAGCTGGTTATTTGGGTATGGCACTCTCACCCTTGCCATTCCCTGTGTGTCAAACACAAAATCAATACCTCAGGCAGTAATCTGAAGCAAAGACTATCAGGTTCTTCTGAAGGGAATGAGAACACCTTACAAGGGTATTAGAAATGGTAATTGAGGACAATGCAAAAAACACAAACATGATAAAGCAGCTACTGTTTAACACTCTTAGTAGGGACATCTTGCTGAGAAGATACCGAGGTTCATAGAGTGGCCAGTTTTTTACCTTGTAAAAAAACCCCAACAGTTTCACATCTGGGTATTGAAAAGTAGGAGGTCATAAAGAAAGACAGAGGAACCATTTCCCAACTTAAAATAGATACTTGGTAGATACCTGCTTACTTCATTTTATTTTCAGCCACACAAGATTTCAATAGGCCTTGGCTAAGTGCTTGCTATCCATAAAGGAAAACCAAGACACTGAAACAAATCACTCTGGAGAATGAAATACTTATTAAGAATTACTTAAAAAGGAAATACTTATTAATACTTATTAAGGATGGGAATTATCTGATCAAATGTAGGTACTGCAAACTTCTGAGCTAGCCCTTCTCAACTCCCTTGACAGCCAACAGCCTATGAGGCAGCATTCATCTCCTAATGCAGGTATCTAAAATAGGTCAGAGGAATTGTGCCCTAAACGTGCCAATTTCTTTTCACTGACTATATAGGATGCCCAGAATAACAAATACAAACGGAGACATTCACACTGTAGATGCCTAGAACCAAGTGAAATTAATATCTCTACAACTGTCTGGATTATCAGGTCACATACTGTAGTGTGGCACATGTTAGCTCCATCATCCTTCCATGCCAACTGCAAATAATTGAGGGTGCTGGAAGGATTCAGATACATTTATATGGAGATAGACACTTTCATTCTTATCATTTTCTAAGGAGATGTTTGTTGTTTACTAGTTAAAGATGACAAAGTAAATGTGGATTGAGACAATATTCCTAGAAAAGCTGTTTTTGTACTTGCTGTAGCCCCTCAATGCTGCCTTACCTGGCAGATCACTCTTCAACCAAACTGTTCCCATCTGGAGAAACAACCATGATAACTTAGCACATGCTAGAAGATTTGCCTATCCTTAGCTTCAAGCCTCATAATCCCACTGAACTCATTTCAGATCACTCACAGACTTCAAATTGAGCATGCATCAGTGTTTGTAACACTCAATCCAAAAAAGCACAGACTTGAATTGAAGACCCTGGATTAGGGTCTTGGTTTTGATAGGTTATGTGCCTTTTGCTCCAGTCATTTCTTTCTTTGTTGGCTTAGTTTCCCTGTTAATGAATGGAATGAAGTAATTTATTCTCATTTTTAAAGCAGTTTTATCCCCATGGACAAAAAAACATCACAGAAATTAATATGCCTTTAAGAATGCATCTTTTCTGTTTCACTGAATGGTGTAAAATTAATTGTATCCACTTAGAAGAAATGCATTTCTCAAAATCTAAACTAAATTCCTCACAGGAAGGATTTAAATGATTTTCAAAACTTGTTAGTCTGGTGACCTTTTGCCCACACAGCACATTTCAAAGTTGTTTCTAACACGTAATCAGCATACTGTAAGAACTCATATTAAAAAGGAATGAAGTTCAAAGAAGTCTGAATTGCTGAAACCACAAAGGGAAGCCTGATGACCTTTCAGCCACTTCTGATGTAAAAAGAAACTCCAGATTTATGTTTCTTCCAAAACTCTGTAGTTTTTAATGAACACAGATACAAGGTTTGAGGAGTCTGGTTCAATGAAAATATGAAAATAAATTGTCACTGATCCTGCTGGGGACAGGCTTTTATTAGAGAAACACAGTGTCGTGCCCTCAGGAGACCTGTGCCAGAGGACCCCAGGAATCATTCTCTAATTTATATTTGAGATGACAGGCAGGGATTTCTGCACCACACTCTGCACAGAACCACCTGCTTCAACCACATTTGGATCTGACATCGGCTCTCTGTGCTCTTCCATCTTCCAGCACTCAACATAACAAGAGTAACTGCATTTGACATCTCTAAGTTCTTCCACTCACGGAATATCTGAACAGCGAGCCGATTAAAATGACTCTAGGACAGCATCTTCAGGTCAAGGCATTATTTAATCAGACCCCTGGAAGGAACAAAGTACATAGAGCAAAAGAAGGAAGTAGTAAGAAGAAATCCTGAGCCTTACACACCTTTATTTTCCTTATTTTGTCTTTTTCTTATTATTGACATTCCTCTTGGTTTAGCTAACTAGTTGCAGCTTGAAGCTGTCCTGCTTCCAGCACACCCTTTGAACAATGCTCTTATGAATTTGCCCGTCCTTATACAAATCTGTCCAGCCCTTCCTTCCTGGGTCAACCATAGCACTTATTTTGTTGTAGTGTCTCCTTTACATCAGAAGTAAGTTACCTTCCATCAATTTATAATTTCAGTAAGCTAAGAAACAGCACTACTGACATTTCCCAGTTAGCAGAGACATCTTTAAAGCTAGTGCTGGTTTGTTGGAATGTATTAAGCTGGAACAATCCAGTACTCAATCCTCCCCCTTTCTGCCAGATAAGGCTGCGTGCATCTTCAGAGGACCAAGATTAAAGCACTGAATAAAGAAATGCTGAAATCATTAAAAAAAAAAAAAAAAAAAAATCACTTTTTCTTAAAGGGAAAAAATAAAGCTATGTAGTCCTAAACAAACAAACACTCCCCTCCATACATACAAAACAAACAAAAGCACCACACAATGAGAGAACAATACTTAACCTTTAGTTTTTACTGCACTTGGGAAATTTCACCACCTCTGGGCCATCACTGCTGTGATTATTAGACCTGCTCTCAGCAGGGATATCCAAGATTATGAATTAAAACACCAGTGCCAACTGATAGCTCCTCATCTGTAGATAAATGAGGGGGACACTTAAATTTCCCAGTGGTTGCTAGACTCTTAAGGCTGCTTTATACCTTTATCAGGAAGGAAGGGGGGAAAAAAATCATAGAACCATAGGCTTAGTTTAAAAGAGACCTATAAGAACATCTTGTTCCAAATCCTTGGCCGGGGGCAGGGTTACCACCCACCAGATCAAGTTGCTCAGGATCCCATCCAACCTGGCCTTGAATATCACCAGAGATGTGGAATCTCCAGGTGACCTGTTCCAGAATCTAACCATCCTCTGAGTAAAAAATTTCTTCCTAAAATCTAACCTAAATCTCCCTCCTTCTAAATTAAAGCCATTTCTGCTATTGTCCTATCACTATCAGACTATGTAAAAAGCCAGCCCTCCTCCTGCTTGTAAGCTCTAGGGTAACAACTGGAAGGCCACAATGAGGTCTCCCTGGAGCCTTATCTTCTCCAAACTGAACGAGCCCAACTCCCTCAACCTTTCTTCATAGGAGAGGTGCTCCAGTCCCCTGATCAACTTTGTAGCCCTCCTCTGGACCCACTCCAACAGCTCTGCATCCTTCATGTACTACTGAGGGCTCCAGGCCTGGACATAGCACTCCAGATGTCCTCAAGAAGGCAGAGCAGAGGGGGACAATCCCCCTTCCTCTCTCTGCTGCCACCCCTCTGTTGATGTAGTCCAGAATACTATTGGCTTCAATGTCACACTGCTGGCTCATGACCAGCTTTTCATCCATCAGAACGCCCACATTCTTTTCCTTGGAGCTGGTCTCAATGAGTTCTTTTCTCAGTCTGTATTCATAGCTGGGACTGACTCAACCCAAGTGCAACACCTTGCACTTGTCGAAACACTTTGCTCTGACATCTGCCTTCACTGATACAGCATCTATTCCCCAGCAGGAGGTCCAATCATATGAAACAGATTATATTGAAAAATATTCAACTGTCACTTGACAATACTGAAAATTAGACAATGCTATGTAAGAGAAATGACACATTTATTTAGTGTCATATGTACATCAGACTTAAGTTATTAGTCAGCTAAAAAATGAAAAGCTGTTTTTTTTTGAAATACTGACATGGCTTCATTTTGAGATGTTTGCAGTGGACTCTTGAAACATTCATGAATACACACACACACACACACACATTTATATATAGAGAGAGATAGAGACACACACTTGGCACGCAACATTTGATAAAGCTTTCTCAATGTTTCGCATTTCTGAAAGCAGATCTAGATACTAACATTAAGGATATGACTTATTATTCCTACTAATTTTGACAGAATTTGCAATAATGTGATTGTTTTTTAAACATAAGACTTTTGATAAATTTTAACACTGGAAAAGAACAGAAGAAAAGTATTTTCAAAAAAACTAGGGTCAGCTACAGGATATTTTTCATCAATCACTGTGTAACACACTTTAAAAAAATTATTTACCTTCAGATGACTACTTTGAAACTGGTAGATTTCTTGTTAGATTTAAGTCATATACAGCCATTCATAATTAAAGGCAATGTTTACAACACAGCACATCCTTGAGAAGTTCAGTCAAGCTCACCAGCAAGAGAACTTAACTGAGTTCAAAACAATAGCTCTCCCAGCAGCTTCCAACCGATATTAAAGCTCTGCAGTACCCTATTGACTGACATTTTTTGTTTCATGGTGGTACATATACTTTGCTACCATGCAGGATAATACGGCAGCCAATCCCTCAGAACAAGCACTGAGTGTGAGTAAGGACTTATGGTTGAAGAACAAATCCCCAAGTCAATACACACTGAGGACAAGCGGGGAGGTAGTGGGACTCTATCTGTAACACTGGAGACAGGAGGAAACAAGCCAAAGAATTCTAGCGGGCAGCCACCAAGGGAATAAAGATTCACATGGAAGTGGGCTTGGGGATGATGAGAATATTTGAAATATACTTCACTCTCAATGTTTTCTTTTTTAACTTGTTACTCTTTGAAAACAAAGTGTATTTGGAACTCTTGTGAATGCCTACTTCACCCTGGCATCTCTAAGAAGAGGTGACAGCAGGAAGGTTACAATAGACACTGCGAGGCTGGGACATCTGGGGGGCTCATACAGGTCTGTGCCTTACCATGCTAGATACTCTACAAACCATCCTCAAACTAGTGAACAACTGTTTATATGAGCAAATACTCCTGTTGACCCTCTGGGGCCATTAAACATAAGTCAATTAATGCAGTGTCACAGCCCACACCTATTTTATCTCCCCCAAACGTAGAGTATGGAAAGTTAGCAGGAAGAGAAACTATTTAGTCTGTCAGAATAGATTCATGAAGAGATCTAATGAAGAGATCTATGACACTGTAGTCTACCATAAGGTGTACCTTTGTGTTCAGTAAGCAATTGTTAAGTTTGGAGATTGGGGGCGGGGGGCGGGCAGAGGGTGTGTTTTTCTAGAGTACGCACAATTTGCCTTAACAAAAGCAGCTATCTTATTTTACCCCAACCTTACACTTCACAGATCCCCAGCATTGCTTTGTAGTGAAGTTGCAGCTGCACTGAAAGAGAATTTGGACCCTAGCATGGAAATCAAGTCAGCACAGTGTAGTGTTAACACCTACCAGCAGTGAATAAGTCTCTACCTCCATCTCATAAACCTACTCTGTGGGAAATCTGCTCCATTTTAAAAAGGCTATTGTAGCAGTACCAAATGTAGGAATTTGAAAACAGACCATCAGACCCCTGTCCAAACTTGCACGCTAATCCCTGGAATGTTTTTCCATGTCACATCTCTTCCACAGCATGAAGATAACGTCAGGACTCTGGCTTGAGAGTGAAAGCTCAAGGCCCTTGCTTCTGTCTGCTCTGAACATTTTCTAACTTGCAAAAAGAAAACGATACCAGTTCTTTCCCCACATTTAACTCATAAGGCAACACTTTGAAGTACAGTGCCAAAAAAAAAAAAAAAAAAAATAGTTGCAGATCTCTGGCAAATCACAGTATCACAGTAAATACTGTGATGGTGAAATAAAATAAATCAGAAGCATTTTTCTCTGAGTAGAGAACATTTCTTTCTCTGAGTAATGTCCGAAGCTTGAAAATGCAAATGTAAATATATAAATAGAAACATAATCAATGTTTTGTTCACTTAAATCACTTAAATACTGGAACACACTCTTTTTTTTTTTATTTTTTATTTTTTTTCCTCCCTGGAGAACCTTCCTTCACTCAGATGGAGTACACAAGCAATGACAACGACAGCAATATCAGGGTGTTGCACCTTTCTCTTCTGCTTTTTCAGCTCTTATTTGCTCTAGGAAACTTGGACTGGTTGTCTCAAGTGCCCTGGTCTCCCATTCACAGTAGCAGCTCTGTAAACTTTGGTGAGGATGTTATGCCCTAATAACCTCTTAGGGCACTGTATTTCTGCTTTCCACATCCCAAGGGTCTCATTAGAGAATCTGCTAAATCAGGCTCATACAGTCTGTCATTAAGTGTGGAATTTAATTAGTCTGAATTTCTGCTGATTCTCATTTAGGTAAGACTGAAGCTTGCTGAGTTGTTGCTGTTATCATGCTGTGTTTATCTTCTCCTCTGTCTTCTAAGTTTGTTTTCTGTTGTTTGGTTTGATTTTACACTATATCAAGGTCAAGGAATAAACACTCCTAGTGCAAAACCACACCTCAAAATGCAGTCATACTAGGGACATAGATATATACTGAGTACTAATAAAACAGATTTAGTAGCAAACTAGAACATATCACAGAATTGCAAGGGTTGGAAGGGACTCAAGAGGTCAAGTCCAACTCCCCTGCTAAAGGAGGTACCCTACAAGAGGTCACGCGGTAAGCATCCAGATGGGTCCTGAATATCTTGAACTACAGAAAAAAAGACACCACAGCCTCTCTGGGCAACCTGTTCCAGTGCTCCATCATTCATCCTTACCATTATGAAGTTCTTCTGCATGTTGGTACTTCCTGTAAAAGTTCCAGGCCACTGTTCCTTGTACTATCGCAACATACCACTGAGAAGAGCCTGGCATCATCCATTTGCCTCCCACCTTGTTTAGATATTTATAAACATTTATCAGATTCCTCCTCCTCTTCCCCAGGCTGAACAGATCCAGGCTACTCAGCCTTTCCTCATTCAGGAGATACTCCAGACACTTAAACATCTTTGTGACCCTCCACTGGATTCCATCTAGGAGATCCTTTTGGGGAACCAGGGAGCCCAGAACTGGACATAGCAGTCTAAATGTGGCTTCACCAAGGCAAAGTAGAGGGGGAGGATCACCCCCCATGACCTGTCAGCCATGCTCTTTTTAATGCAACTGAGGACACCATTGGCTTTCTTGGCCACAAAGGCACACTGCTGGCTCACTGCCAACCAGTGGACCCCCAGGTCCTTCTACTGCACACATCTGAACAGCCAGTATTAGTATGGTATAATCAAATGAAATTATGATAAGGGAAAAAATGGAGTTCTTGTATTGAGACTCTTTGAAATGCAGCTATGGGAGATTTTATTTATTTATTTATTTATTTACATTTGCAAACTGCTTAAAAAAAAAAAAACAAAAAAAACATACACACACACCTGAAGATCCCCAAACCCATATCATCACTGAGAATACATCCAGTGAGTCTGACACCTTGGAAATTACATATCCAATGGTGAATTGCTGATCAAGCTTGTAGGTTTCTTAACCACGTCACACTGGATGGATACTTGATAAAGTACACTCCAGATATTTCTCTCATTGTTAGAGTTTCTGTGATGTTGTCTGTAGTAATAGTATGGCACGTAGTCCAAGTACTGGTAAAAAAAAAATGTTAATTCTCCCAGAGCTCTGCTAATGTAGCTGAATGTCTCACGTCCCATCAGGGGACAGGGTCTTGCCATTACCAACTCCTATATCAGTATATTTCACACACCACTACAAATCTGAGAAACCCCATGAAAAGCTTTTTCTATTCTTATTCTAAACACAGCCAAAAGAGTGATTACTCTTTGCCAAAAGGAAAAGACTGCAGCTGGTAAGGAAATTAAATTTACTCAAGATCTTCCAGTAATGCATTATAGCATAAATGATGGAGGGATAACAATCAAGACAAGCATAAAAATGTCTCAGAGAGTGCTTTCAAAGCTCAGGGCTTTATCTAAAGGAGTAAAAATCTATCTAGTAACCATGTTTAGGCATTTTTTTTCCCGTTTGGATGGGTTAATAAAAATGAACCACGTATTAACTGCACAAATAGAAAATTTATTTTCTTAATTTACCACTCAGCTTTTTGAAATCCAATTAATGCTAGATCTTTCATCACTTCTTCCTTTTTAATTAAAGATTTTAATCTCGTAGATCAAGTCTTTGAGGGTAGCTCATATTTTGTTTTCTCTAGTGCAACTTACCCTTTACTGGGCCTAATTTCCCAAAAGCACAGAGATCCCTCACCAAGAATCATTAAAATGTTACTTAACACTGGAAAAATAAATGCCCCCTAAAAAAAAAAATCCTTCCTGTAATTCTTGTTCTCGATCTCACTATAGTAAAAAAAAAAAAAAAAAAAAAAAGTTGTTTATCAGAACATAAAAGGAATAATCCCTCTCTTTTTTTTAACCTTGATATGTTTTTCATCAGAATTTCAACTGTACCTGCATTAAAAAGCTCAACAGAAAATCCAATTTCTTGGTTGTCTGTAGAGTCAAACAGATTTATACTAAAAAAACATTAAAAAAGAATATGCTTATTACTAACCTAATACTAGGTCTAATGTAGTGTAGTAGAATATGGACAGATATTCTAAGATCTGCATAATTTGCTCAGAATTTTTCAGCTTCTCTAAAATTGCTTTCTAGCACCTGGAATCCATTGCTAAGCGCTGTGAAGAAACTGTCCTATTTAACTTATTAGAATCCAATTGACATCAGAGAAAAATGCATTTGTGAAGTATTTATGTACACAAAGAAGCATAACATTAACTGTACTGTGGAGATGCTATCACTTACAGTCACTAAGTGCCTCAACTACAAATTAGAGGATAATTAATTTTAAATAGTCCTGTACTAAAACACAAAAGAAAGTAGATTAAGGGAAAAGCTTTAATAGATCCCATGGTAGAATTTTCTTTCTAGGACTGGCACAATTGTTTGATCAATTTATTTTACAATGAAATATGGAACCAGCCTGTAGGGGAGAGCTGACCTTACACTATACAGGGCCTTGAGTGAGATTTAGGAGCATAGATCTACATTATTCCTAGATATATCTGTGTCCCATCTCAAGGCCCTATATTACCTCCATCTGTACAGCCTTGCTTACTGCCTTCCCCTTCCAACAGTAAATCCCCACTCCCTGCCATGCCTCAGATTCTCCATCTGTGATATTTCTGTACTCCCCTTGACAGAAGTTTCAATGTAGTCACAAGTCCACAGAAAAAGCAGCACACAGTGCAGCAGAAAGCACACATGCTCTTCAGTTCAGCACTACTCATGTAGGAACAGGATGCCTCTCAAGCCAGCTGTTTTGCCATTGTTACTGCTATGCCTCTTCTCATGCATAACTGAAGTCATTAGCTTCTCTTTGACAAGGTTGCAAGTAATCAGAAATTATATGATAGTTACTTTAGGGAAAGAGTTGGAAGACAAGCAGTCGTGGCAGAGCCCTAATCCCTTTAGCTGGATCAACGCAAATCCTAAGATGCACTGCATCACCGTTGGGTAAGATCTGCTATGGTAGCCCACAAATGCTCATGCCACACTCATGCCCATTACAAACTTGCAATTACAATCAATAGATGATGTTTTAAATGAAAAGAATCATATTCTTTTCAAGTTCTTATGATTTGTTTTTTTTCTGCTTGCTAACTAAGATACTGAAGTAAGTTTATGTTAGGTTATTAACTTTACAGTTTTTACAATTTCTCAGCATACTCAAATAAATTTAGTGGTATGAAGGAGGTGTTTGCTGTGCTATTCCAATGAAACTATTCAGGTGACTTTAAAACAATACTCATATTAAAAGTTTTTAAGTGCCCAGGTAAATTCTTACAGTTAATAATCCAGCTATTTTACATACTTAAAGTTGTTTTTCTTTAATTAAAAAAAAAACATTCTTTTGAGATTTTTTTTGTTTGTTAAAAAGAAACTTTTATGATCCATCCCCAGTCTTATTTATTACATGCATTGAAAGGTTACAGTGGTAGAACTGTATGAATTTCATGGCAGCATTTAGGTGTTGCATGATTTCCCCAGTGATCCCTTTTCTATTACCATTTCCCCAAGAAATGTTTATCTGTGACTACAATAAAGTACATCAACAGCATTTTGCTGTTAATGTTTTTCACTTCTTAATTAAGAGAGACTTCCTGTAGCAATAGCTGCATGTTAAAAAAAATGCAAAAAAACCCAAAGTCTCTGTAAAGTATTCCACTATTTTCCCAGTTAATTAAAAAGGACAAAAAAAAATTGAAAATAGCCTAAATAAGTGATAAAGAACTTTAACTGAAAGAAGGGATTACAACCCAGTGCTCCAGCTGCCTGTAAAAAGCTGTCATCAGTAAACTACTTTCTGCAAACAGGTCCTGGTACAGTCTGTACTAAAATGAACAGAATTATTATATCATCTAGACCAATATTAATTCTGAAGAGAAATTATGACTTTTGAATTATTAAGGAAGACTGTAATTGAAGTTTTCACTGAATACCCATATCCTCAGGCCATATAAATGTCACAAAAAGACTGAGCATTTTTGGCTCTGATTTAGAACAATTCTTAACCAGCGAATTCAACTACCTCTTTTTTTAAAGCTAAGCATATGCCTAGTGTTCCCTGACAAATCAGGCCTCAAACTCCACCCTCACTTTATGTATCTGTGATTATCATGTTTCTTAACAGTATCTAGGGTCATAAATTCCCAGGAAAAGGTTTAGAGACCTCAACAGAACGTTTCATCTGCAAAGAGGGTAAAGTAGTACAAATTAATGCAAAAAATGAATTTATATTCCATTTGCTGTTCTGTGCCAACTCCCCAAGCAAACATTTGGTGCCCTTGTTCATTATAACTTTACACACTTCCCAAGTGCATTGCCTAACAGCAAACTGTTTTCTTGATAAGGACACATTTATATTGTGATTCTCAGAGAAACTGCATGTAAATTTACTTTGTAGATGGATGAATTATGCCACATTAAATTCCTGAGAGGACAGTCCCACGTGGAATTAAAATAGCTTTAATTTAATTTAGTTTAATCCACTTCATGAGTAAAATAAATAAAATTAAATGAAGGCTACTTTAATTCTGCGCAAGAATTCAGAATTGGCTTAAATAGCCAACTGACATCAAATTAGTTAATTCAGATAGACCTTGCTGAGGACCCCCTGATGAATAAGCTTTGACAGTGTCCAAACAAAGAGTAGGAGGAGGTGGTCTTGTTTAAAGGTTCTCCCACACTGTAATACATCAGTATGACAGAAAGCAGAGTATTAGCACTATGTTCGCAAATTGGTTGCTGAATGGCTAATTGTGCTCACATTTTAATATATATCTTCCTCATGAGGGGCAGGAAATGATCTCTTCTTTCTAGTGATAGTGTTAAGAGCCAAAGGAATAGCACGAAGGTTCATCAAGGGAGGGCCAGGTTGAGTATTAGGAAAAGGCACTTCACTGAGCAGGTGGTTGGTACAAGAAGCATTTGAACAACATTCTCAGAGATATGATTTCAATTTTATATTGCCCTTTGTGGAGCTAGGAGTTGGACTGGGTGATTCTTGGGGTCCCTTGCAATTCAGGATATTACATGATTTCACACCATTCTAATGGTATTTCTAAAGCATGCCTCCGTGCACTACTTTATACAAAGGTTTGTATCACAGTCACCTGATAGTTTCAACGGAATCCCTGTGTGCTGGCACACTCTTGTGAGCTATATCCCAATGCCAGTAGAAGTACCCATCCACCCAGTGCAGAACAAAACATCCCTCAGCGCTCAGTCTCCGCACGGAGCTGAACCGTTCAGCACCACGGACAGCACCTGCTCTACCAGCAGCTTAGCGCTCTCTCAGAGCAGAACCTCCCTCGGTTCTACTTCCAAACATCCACCAAAGAACAATCAAACTCAAACGTTGGGCTTATTCCTCCCTTCTGTAACTAATGCTGGATGAGGAATTCTAACAACATTCCTTCCGGATGTGGAAACACCTCCCCAGTGTGTTCTGCTGCAAGTTAAATCTACTTGGAATTAAGTAGCTTTATTCTAATTTCTAAAGGTATTGCGTGTGTGCATGGTGAATACAAATATTACTTCTTGATAAAAACAGTGAGCAAACAGCAGAGTGTTGACACTTTCATGTAACTGCCATGCTGGACTTAAAATGGTGAAAGATAGCAGTAAAACAGTGTGCAGAATCAATGCTTTTCTACAGTGTCTATCATCCAAAGATGTCCAAAAGCCTTAAAAGCAACTCTTCAGCAAGCCTTACAGCACTTCTTTGTGACAGAGAAACATTAAATTGCCCATTTTCCAAGTGGGTAAAAATAGATACAATTATGTCAACTAGAGTTTGCTTAAATATTTTTTCCCCACCAGATTATAGCTACAACAGTGTAAATTCCTAGCAGAAATATTTTTCAAAGAAACAGTAAAACTTTTTCTTCCAAACAGCATCATATCTCATCCACATAAGCTGCATTCTGAACTGAGATACCACATCTACTCTTGGTGTTGCCTCAGAATACTCTAGCCTCCAAAACAGCCAGAATAGATACTTTTCTATGCTTGGCTGGCAGGAGAGCAGGGGGGAGCAAAGTGTACTTGGAAAGGAGAAAGAAAATAAGCAAGCCAGTTCAGAGACAGATAGAAAACGTAGATAAAGAAAGACATGGTAAAGAGAAAAAAGAAATTGAATACCTGATTCTAATATTACATTTCCCTTTCTGTACCATGAAATGGGCATCCCAATATTAAGTTTGCTCAAGTCTGCAATCTAAGACAGCATCATCTGCAGCTGCTGTTTTGGTATCAGCATCAGAACTTCACCTTTAGATAGATTTGAAAGATCAACATACCGTGAGCTTCCACCATTAATAAAATTATTTTAAAAAATCTTTTAAAAATCCAAGCTCTCAAATAAAGCAATTCTTTGGTATAAGCTGCCTTACAGTGGCTTGAAGCTTAATTGCTTTAAGTAATGAATAATAGCCACCTATAAAGCAATCTGATTAGAGAGCACAGATTGCATTTGTTATAATTTAAAATCATGTTCAATGTCTCTCACTTCATTCGTCATTTGGTTCAAAAACGCAGAGTCATTTAGGGGAATGATAATCAGGGTCATTTATTATAGGATCACTCCATCCTATTCACATCTCTACAAGTATCTACTGTGCAGCGCCAGAGCAGGCTAGGTGAAAAGGGAACAGTTCATTTGCAACAGAAACATTCTTCTGCCTATCTGGGTCAGTTTGCTAATAGCCAGGATTTTCTGTCATTACAACACAGAAGACTGCAGATAGCATGGCTAGCCAGACACACTTTATATGTACTGTAGCTTTGAGATGATGCACCGATTTTGTTTTAAAAAAGGCTCAGCACATAATTCTGAATAGAAGTTGGCTATCAAACTCCATGACAACTTTTGTCTACAAAAATATTCAACTGTCTCCCCAGTTGCTAAATCCAGCACTTCAAATTCAGTATTTATCAACTATGTTTTGCAACAATATATAACAAAGTACTCCCAGCAACGTTGCTGAGTTAAAAAATAATAAGAAACAGGAACACCTCAATGTAAAATCCAAATTCTCTCTTGGGGAAGTTCAAAGACTGTCTGCCTCTCTTGTTCATCAAAGCAGAGTTAAGATTATTATCTAGGTATGCACCATAACCCCACCAAGGTAAGAGGATACAAACTATGAGGAAGAGATGACTTTCTTTCCACAGTACACTTGCAGTGTGTCAAGGCCTGAAGGAAACGAGGAAGCTAAATCTTCCGTGGTAGGAACAAAATCAACCAGGTTAGGATTGCAGTTAAAACCTTTGTTATTGATGCTTTCACAGTTATTTTAGACAATAATACAGAAACATGCAGTACATGCAAGGAGCAATGATGCTGTAAGAAGTGAAAAAATGAATAGCCCTTTGCAAATTAGCTCCAAAGAATTCATGCTTCAGCTCATGCTGCTACCATCTAAAACACTTCATATGACTTATAACACAAACTTTGAGGCTTCTGCTTTGGAGGAAAAAAACAGGAAACTACAAGGCAACGTTACAAGTGTAGCTCTTTTCCAAGTCAGTTTGGACCATTCTTGCAGTTACCATGAGACACTAGGATCTCGTACCACAAAGTTACACTTTTGAGAGGACACCCCACACTACCAACCATGCAAACCTGTTACGTAGTAAGGATTACCTTAAGTGATAGCACCTCTCTGGGAGCTGCCTGACTAAAGCGAACAAAAATCTCAGCAAATTTGGCAAGGCAAACAGGTACAGAATACACACTGTACTTAGAACAAATGAACAGAGGTGGGACTGTGATCATGTGCAAGCTTAAATGCAGCTGGATATTTCACCAGCTCTGATATTTCTACACAAGCAGGTTTGAGGTGACGTTAGACTAGTCATTGGAATGTGGTATTCAAAACAGCTGCCTGACCCAGATTCACTGCCAGTGGCTGACTGCATGAATACAGGATGAATAGTGTCCAGTTTCACTTTTGGCAACATTTTTTCTTGGAGTTGGAGTCTGATGATCTTTAAGGTCTCTTCCAACTTAAGCCTCTTGAATGAAATGACACAACTGCATATGAAGTGCACAGAGAACTAAGATTGAAGTTGGTGGAAATGGAGTGGGAATCAATTTCAATACCCAATGTAGGATTTGGACACCACATGCAGCTAGACTTGTGTGAAAGCTCTGACCATGTGGGAGTCTATTTGAAACCATCCCATAGGTGATGCCAAGAACTTCAGCACTTGTCAGTGTACTCGGTAATGAATGACTTTGAAAGTATATTTTTACAGCGATATTCACAGCTGCAAAGGAGCAGTTGTATTCTTAAGGGGAAAGCTGTAATAACTCCTCTTAATTTCAGAGATCAGAGAAATTCTCAGATCCAGCAGGGTGTCTAGATAAAGCAAACTACACAAAGCCATTGTAAATCTTAGACAGCAGATGTTTTTCCTTCTGACGGCAGAGAAACAAAACACCTCTTAATATAACATGTTCCTATCCTATAGACAGTTCCAGACTCAACCCTTTCCATTTTATTTATGCAAATAACCTGACAGAAGTCAATTTATGCTTGAAATATCATGCTGGATATTAAAGGAGTTGTGCATGGAGAGAGCGGTCTTGCACAACAGAATGGCTGTGACAGCAAAGAATGAGTTAAGCATTAATACCTTATGTTTAAATAAGCTTTTTCAATCACCTCAATTTACAGTGTGTTTTTAATGGTATTGATAGGCTGTAGACTAATGGGAAAGTCATGTGTTAAAAAACAAACCAAGGTGAGGAAAGGAAATTAAATCTCCATTTAGCAGAAAAAAAAAATTAAATATTTGCTTTCCTTCCAAAGCAGCATAAACAAGGACTGCTGAAACTTCCCAGTGAACAAAATTTCAGTTTCCATCAACCATCTTACTAAAACTGAAATAATTAATTTTCCACATTTTATTTATACAACATAAAAGCAAACAACCATCAAAGACTACAAGCCAGAGATTTTTTTCTAGATATCTGATTTTGGCAGAGCTCTAATTCCTTGTTTTCTAAACAAAGCATTATCAAAATCATTACGTTCTTCTATGATAGCACAAATGCAGAAAGCTTTAATAGTTTATCTGAAATTTCTGTCTAGATTACACTGTCAGAATTTTCTCATCAACTGAAATATTACCAATTCATTAGTACATAGGATATTGTTTGATCCAGTGGAAAAAAAAAATTCATTGCTCTGCACCAATTGTGATAAATGTTGCTTAGATTCATAATAAAACCCAGATTCAGACCCAAAGACAGACATGAATGGAAGAAGCTATCCTGTGTGTCCTTTGTAATTTAGAATGAGCCTGCTCTACAACTGTCGTTTAACTACCACTATACAGACTTACAGGCTCCTATAATCTCTTACTGAACACATCTTCCGTAGATCAGTGACAATCTCTATTATTTAGTATTAAATATAGACAAGTAGTCCAACTTAGAAGAGTAACACCCCAGTTTTTACACTATTCTAGTATGCATGTATATCATGGGAACTTATGGCAAGCCAAAATCTGTATGAAGCTGAAGACAGCAAGATGACCACAGCTCAGCATGGCTTCTCATGAGCATTACCCTCATTAGCTTTTACAAATATTTTTTTGTTTTAAATTTCATTTTTTTTAATGACCAGATCAGACAAAGTACCCACCAGCTAAATATCACAATCTCAAAGTCACAAGCAAAGGCCTTATACTTTCCATTTTAACAAATCACAGTTGTTTTACACACACTGTGGCCCCCCAGCCACAGTTGAGTTTTTAAGCTATTTGATCCCATGCAGCTCTGGCAGGCAAACGAAGTGGCAATACTGAAACCACACTGCAATTAAAAAGGACATCAAGGGCAACATATGCTGAAAGATGAAAATCTTGTAGACTATGGGGCTCCAGTGACACATTCATATAAAAGATTTACTATTCAGATTAACACACTGAATTGTGATCAGACACTTTGCATTTCATTACCATAGGCTAGTCCTTCCTCTCGTTTATAATCAAATCTCTAGACTTGCTTTTTTTCCCCCCATGGCAGGACACATTTGCATTAACAACTTCTTAACTTGCTCTGTATCATAGCAATGTGGCATGTGGCATAGACTTTTCAGTTGGATTGTATGTCACATCCTTCCACTCCAGCACAGCATACACAGATCCACATCAGCATTCTTTTGCTTCTCATTCCAGTCTGCCCTCGTTATAGCTTAGAATTGTTAGTGCCTTTGTTTTGTCTCATCAAAAAGCTGTTTCTCTATTGAATCATCAATATCATTTTTACCTCCCCTCATACCTTCAGCATACTTTCCTACTGCCTGTAAACAAAATTTATAACAAACAATACCACCACCTTAGGACTTTCACTAACATAATTTTCTCTGCCTCATGCTCTCCTGTCCTCTTACAGACACATACACATCGTTTCACTGATGCTGCAGAATCCTGAATGGGCTTTTTTGCTGATAGTGCTTTGTCTTACCTCATATCACAAAGCAGATCCCAGCATTTCTCCCTCACTTTTGTGGACTTAACTCTTAAGACTAATAGCATTTACAAGTAACCTCTTCAAAACTACTGCCCTATATACCACAGAACTGATACACTTTGCTAGCATCCCTTCAGAGAGGCTGCTAAGAATGGAAAAGTAGTAAAGCTGACATGGGAGTCAATTAATTAAGAAGAATAGGAATATAATGAAGGTTAGTCTATATGGCTTTCTGGAAAACAGGCCTTGTCAAACAAGCTTGATTTCATTTCTTGATGAGATCACAGATTTCACTGATACAGCTAATGCTCAGGGTGTAACAGACTTAGATATCTGCAGATGCATGCAACTGTTTTAAGACATTCTATGATGGAATTCTGATGGTTTCCAGCCCCCATGCTAAAATCTTTTCCAGCTATGCCTTTAACCAATACGGCTGCTATTACATGGTTGGAAGGGTCAAGATGTGTGACCTCCATTGTCATATTACACATAACCTACCCCAATACACAAACACTTGCTGGTAACAAGCCATGAATTCCTAAGTAGGCAGGAAATGAATGCAACAAGTCCCAAGGAAAGACTATGGAAGAAGATGGTCTTTGTCAACAAGATCTCAGCACGTTTTTGTCTTCTCACTATCATTCTCTCATCATTCATTGCAAGCTTCCGAACACAAAGATTTGGGTGTTGAAGTGGCCTGGCCAAGATGATTCATAGCAGATATGCTGGAATAGTGATGTCAACTATTAAGATCGCATGTCAACATTTGTTGTTTGTTTTTTTTGTTTTGTTTTTTTTTTTTTAACTGTCATAAAGAATTAGTTTTCGGACAGATTCTTCATATTTTCTGTAAGTCAGTTATTGATATACGGTAGTCTTTTGCTTCAGGATCTTGTCTACTTTGACACTCAAATTTTAGAAGCTTATTATGTGGCTTTGCTTGTATGGAATATATCTAAAAAAATATGCGACTAGCCACAGTATAGTTTCTTGTTGACTTAACAGGAAAAGGAATTACATACATGCACATACATCATGTACATGATGTGCTAGCATATTCTGGCTATTAGCGGTCTCAGAAAATAGGGTCTTATGCCTGTACAGAATCATAGAATCATAAAGGTTGGAAAAGACTGCTAAGATCATCTAGTCTGACCATCAACTCATCACCACCATGACAGCTAAACCATGCCACTCAGAGCCACAACTGCCCTCTTCTTGAACACCTCCAGGTATGTAGGTTTATGCCTATAGTATAGAATATATGCAGTATACTAGAGGTGCCTATTATATAATTTTTATCAGAGCTCAGGGTTTCTGGGCTTGACACCACAGTATATCCCTCAGATATACTGCTGGGAACAATGTTCTTCATCATCAGTGAACAACACTATTGTCAATCTAACTTCACCACATTTTTCCTCATGTTTACATTTGTATTTCAGTAATATCTCCATACTCCTGTTACAAGTCTCTATATGTTTAGTTACATGGGAGAAAAAGTGACTTACAATGAGAAGCTCCAGAAGGAGAAAGCATAAGAGGCAAAACAGCTGAATGGATGTAACAGCATGACACATCTACAAGGCAGAGGAGAAATAACTGTTTTCACTGAACAGACAGTACATTTGTTTATCGGGCTCAGCTTTTGTGATCTGATGGACTTTACAAGCCTCAAGCAACATTTCTCCTGCATATACCAATGACAAAAATGCTATGCTATGATTTTTTTTAGAAAGACAGAAACTGGACTCGGTATCCCCCCAATCCAGCATTTCCTATGCACTGCAAGTTCTCCATGTGCCTGTGCATGAATTCTCCAATTGCAGCATTCTTTGCATACGGACTCTGCCCATAAGTGGAGACAACGTGCGTCCTGACTACAGATTTAACTCTCTCTTTGTTTCACTCCAGGAAAGCAGAGTTTAGCACCTGTGTTTCATACATGGCAATTCGCTTTCATACTACTTTCCAGGCAACGTTGCTAGCTCCCTGTAAAAGACACAGTTACAAAGAGCCCACTCCACACAGGGCCTGTCCCACAGAAATCCCACAGACACAATGCACACTTAAAACACATCTCAACCCAGAACTCTCCCCCAGCTCTTTCTCAGCTGGCCTTCTACTTTCAGCTCCTGCACACAACATGCACACATCTTTGTCACAGAACAAAAACATTGTTCAGAAAGACTGAATCCTGCTCTCCGGTATTTTTGAGCTGGAAAAAAAAAACCACACATGCAAACTTTTTTTAATTCCAGTAACAAGGCCACTTGGGCACCAAAGCATTCCTGCCAAATAATGTGTGATGTGGACTCTATCAGTCACCTCCAGAGACCACTTGAGCAGTGTGACCACAAACTGTTTCCCAGCAATTACTCACGCAGCTCGAGCTCTCCTCCTCCTCCAGCTCGCAAAGGTTAGCAAGCAGGCAGTGAATGTTAGCAACCATCAATAACTATCAATTTAGGATAGATTCAAACTGTGGCTGAAGATTGAAAGCTTCCCCATACCCAAATGCAAATTGCCCAAAGCCTTCCGGTCTTCCCATTGTTCTGCTTTTCTTTAGTCTCATCAATTTATGACATGTCTTCTTTAATATAGCAGGAAACAGAACTCAGAACAGCGCCGCAACCATTGTTCACTGTTCTGTAGATTAGCCCACTTTGTCTCAATGTTTTCTGTGATGTCACTCTTAACATGCAATGCTTCATAAGGTTAAAAGAAAAAATAAAACCACAAACATTAAATACAAGAGAACCATCCAGAAAACAGAGATTAGGTTGTACAGCTACAACTGCACAGAGAAGACAGGGTCTCTTCAGTAGAAACCAAGGAAGCCACTCCTTGAAAATACTGGGAAGATAATTTTGTGCCACTGAATTCAGCAGAAGTGGTAACAATCCTCCTCATATATTTAATCTCCCCCTAAAAAATGCATGCTTTTTACTCTCGTTTTAACCCATCCAGAGGCCTGGAGGCTAATACGATTCTCATTGATGTGTTGTTACACCATGGAAAGCTGCTTCCTGGCAGAGTGGGATTATTTTCCTCTCTTCATTTGGTAAATAATAACTCCTCATATCTACAATGGGATATATCCCATTTCACTTGCTTTAGTGAATAGATGAATAGAGCACCTCTGAGTTCCCATAATTTTGAACTTTCTTGTAAGGCTTTGGAGCATCAAGATTATTTTCTTCTATACTGAGTCAGAAATTTTTCTTTTACTGCTGATGCAGGCATAATGAACTCTTACTAATATTACAGATAAATCCAAAAAGCCATTACATTTTATGAAAAATATCTGCAATTTGTGCTTACGGCCAGCATCAAAGTTAAACACATGGTTAGGTGAGGTTTAGGGACAAATACATGCATAATTTATGAAAGCACACAGCCATTACTGGTAGTTCCATAGAATAAATAGCCCTTGGTAGACATAGTGCGTTTGAAGTATGCACCATATTCACACTAGCAACGTGGAGCCAAATTGGTATTTATGGTGTACTCACAGTCCTTTCAATTCTTTTACCAATTGAACCCGCCAATGAAATACAGTGTGATGTTCTGTTTCTGTCTCTCTGGCAAGAGATACACTGCTTCAAACAGAGCACCTGATAACTGGAGAGTGCAGAAGAGCTGATGACTGCACAGAGTCCGCTAGGGATCTTGTTATGCCAATCTAATTAACCTGCAAAATGCTCAGCTAGCACTGTGCTCTGGGCTTGCACACAGATGGAAAATGGGCTGTTCAACTATTGTGTGTGCAAGACAGACCTCTCATAACCCCCAAGTCATCAGAAACATTTAAGCATATGCTTACCATTAATGTTAAACAGGTGCTCAGTACACTGCTGAACAGGGAACATAACAAGGAGCCTCTGGAGTATGTGCTTTTTGCTCTATTGCTGCTTTATACATACAGATCTAATTCATTTGTTTGGTTGCCCTCAGATATTGCCACCAGCCCCCTACCTGCACCTCTCTTAAAATCTGAATAAGAAAACAGTGGAGATGCTCTCTTCATACAAACAAAGCAAAGCATAAAATCCATGATCCTGGAATCCAAACACAAGAAACAACATTTTATTTTTTGAATTGCTGTCATCTTTGATAGACTTTGATTCATACAAGAACATCCAAGTCCAAATTAATACTACCTTCCTCAATAAAGTTCTTAACAAATTGTAAATCTGAATGTATATGGTTAAGGTAAATGGAATTAAAGGCACAGAGAATAATAAAATCATCAGACACCATTGTATGAGTTTTCCTTTCCTGTAAACAAAAGTGAACAAAACAAATCAACAAACAAACAAAAAACCCTCGCAAATTGTGAGATAAGGAAAGGTGCTGTCATATTGATATGAAGTACAATTAATTTCTGCTCTTCCCAAAGCAATTCACATATCCTTCACGCAGACCACAGATATAATTTTAATGTAGTCAGTAAACTCAGAGCTCATGAGTAGTAACATTCCTGCATTACAACAATTTGCTTTACATATGAGACATTCATAAGAGGTATTTTCAGCTCCCTCAAAGCTGGATGAGAAGGCATATTTTTCACATCCTCATAGACAAAAGAAAAGAGCAATATATGCTTACCTGTAGGTTACTTTAGTTATATCATATACTGGAGAAGGACTACTCAATATTTACAGAAAATATGCCAAGCTATCATTTCAATTTTTCTCCATGGTTTTAATAACGTCACTCCTATATCATAAACAAATAGAAATGTTTAATTTCCAGAATGTTTCCCAGTTCATCGTTAGTGAAAACCTAAACAGAAGTGTAGGCAGGCAGCATGCCCTGTGAAGCATCTGATGGGGAAACTTATGGGGTTCTCCATGGGGGACAATATGAAAAATGAGATGAAGCAAAACCCTCAGAGTGCTTTCCTCAACCTGCAGCATCCTCTGGGATAACTACCTTGCTCACTCTTTGTACTTTGTGCTTCTGTATCATTCCCTTTGCCTTTGATTGTTATTTTTTCCCCTCTCCAGTATATTTCAGTTTACAACCTTTAAAAAAAGGTATTGAAAAACCCTAGTGACACCTAGAACATGGTGGGGTTTTGTGCTGAGATTCAGGTCTGAAGGCACTTGAATCTCAAACAAATTTCTTATTCAGTTCAGCAGAGGTAGTAAACCCATTAAGTTCAGCAAAAGTTGTGCTTGAGTAAGTGCTGAATAATGACTACAGAATGAGGCCATCTAATGCGTGGCTGGAATTCATGCCAAGCCTAACTGCCTCCACACACACCTGAGTTAACAAAATCTTCTAGCCAGTATTCTCTGTAACTCCAGAGTGATATTCCACACTGCTCACCACTCTGCTTACCTGACAGTGCTTCACTTGAGCATGCAATAGCCAACAGTGCTGCTAATCCTGCTGCCTCAAACAGCCAGGTCTCTCAAACATGCTTTGGCTGGACTTTCGAGCAACCTCTAAAGCCATTACTATGGTGGAAACAGTTCATGTTTGATAATAAAGATACCACCAAAGAGGCCTTATCACAGACAAAACTCTGGACTGATCGCTGGACATGCAATGAGTGTGCAATTCTTCTAACGTTCCTTGTAAGTGTACAGACTGTGAACCACCTTTGTACTATCGAGGGCAGAACTCAGATTCAGTAAGACATATAGTAATTATCTCCTCCACTGCTGCTGTTCCAGGCTTTAATTTGACAGTGATGAAGAGAATACCATTGGACATACAGTCCTTACAGCAAACATTCTATTCTTGGAAATCACCTGCAAGACATAATTTTCTTCCCAATAAGCATTAAGGGTGCCCCACAAATTTCCAGGACCTTAATGATACCACAAAGATAGTTACTGCAAAAGCAGAAATGTAACATAACCTTGATAATCCACTTCAAGGGCACATGGGACATGGCAAATGCAGACTTTACTTAGTATAATGTCCTTAAGACAGCAGCAAATCCACAGCATTTATGGGTACACACATACTATAGCTGGGAACCAGTTATCAATGCATTGTCAGCATTGAAACCTCTAATGATTTATATTTATTCTGTAAATTAATTGTTATTATTATTATTTTATTCCCAACTGCAGCCTTTTTAAAATGAACAACATAGGAATCTACTAAATGCAATGCTCTATTGGGAGAGAATATCAAGGTTCCTAACTTACAGTATTATGCATTGGTGGATTACACAGGATTTACAATACATAAAAGAATTTAATAAATAGGCTTTGCTTGTTAATCTCATGTGAGTCACTGTTTAGTACAACAGTGCTCAACAACACACGTGCAAACAAACACATCTAGAAAAATGAATGAATGTATTGAATTTATGATGACATTAAATCGCTTGGACTAAATTCTCTTAAAGCTAGAAGAAGATTATAATGTTCTAAGGGACCTCTATAACCATGCAAGCCATACAACAAGCAATTTCCACAGCAAGATGGCACATGGTTGAGATGGAGGTCCTCTGCTGCAGCACTGGGAGACCCAACACACTTCCACACAAGCATGCTGAGATTTGGAAAGAATAAAGGCCCAAACTTTAAGTTCACGTATCCCCACATCCCACTGCAGATGGCTGGCAAGCCCTGGTGCAGAGCAGTGCTTGTCTTACACAACAGCAAAGACCCAACTGCATGAGTAGAGCCATTTGAGATGCTCTGAAATATCTATGATGATGTTTCAGCAACAGACTCAAGCCTTAGATACCAGTAGGGTAGATGTTTATGGCTCAGCCAGTACCCTCACCTTTTATAGTGCCGATGGAGAGAAATCGGCACTTGAGTACAATTCCTCTGGTCCATTTGACACAACCACATGAAGATGGGATGAATCATGCCCCAGACTCCATTGACTAATACAATTACAAAGGGTGTCTAGGCTGAGTACATTAGATACAGAAGTCTTAGATGTATTGAATAAACCAACGTTTAGTCAGAGGAATCCTATTTCCATCTTGTTCTAATGAAGAATCTCAAGAGCCTGAAAAACTACTGCACTCCCACAGAGACTGTTCCAGCAGTTAATCGCCTTCTCTATAAAAATGGGGTACTTTATTTTTCTAGTCCAAAATGTTCTGACTTCAACTTCCAGCTTTTGAGTCTTGTTCTGCCTTTGTCAGCTACATTAAATAGCCTGTTGCTATTAGAGTTCTAATACCAGTTAGAGCAATGCCTCCACATGATTCTTTACAATTTCTTCAGCATGATCTTCCCCTTTCATGTAGTTAAACCAATACCATTTGAGTGCAAAGTTCTGTGAAGAAATGCAACCTGTGGGATATACAGGAATGATGCTTGGTGCAAGGGAACATGAGGCGAATTATCTTCTGGCATTAACAGACTCATTCCATAGCCAGACTCTCTCCCTCCATTCCCTTCATAAGGATGTATCTGAAGGCACACTCTGCATTAGAAGGGCTACATTCAGATCCCACTGGATATTTCCTCTTGGAGTTCTCTGCCATCCACTTAAAATGTGCACTCTTAATTTCCATCAGATACTGATACGACATTTGAACAGTCGCAAAACATCTCACAGCTTTTCCACTGGGCACAATGCAGCCATCTCAGTAACTTCTTTGGACTGTGCCCTCCACTGCATGTATCATCCTAACAAAAGAGGATGCTTTTTTCTCCTTTATGCTTGACCCAGAAAGAACACCAGACCTCAAAATTTAACCTACCTCTCACAAAGCAGCACAGCCAAAGATCTTCTGCTGCAATTCTTGCTGTTGTTTAGCAGTTTCATTTCTACCTGACTTAAAACTTCAGCTGGAGTCATGAGAGCTCACCAGGGAACTGCTACAGTTCCCTTGTTTGCAGCTCTGGAGGCCCCTTTTTCAGCCAAGGTAGCAGACAGTTGATGGATAGTACACAAAATCTGGACAGCATTTGGTTTCTAAATCAAGTGGGATCTGAGGCAGAGGGAAGGAAAAAGTAGCAGGTAGACTGTGCTGGAACAAAAACTCCACCACTTCAGATGGGAGTTTCAAGAAAGATTAATCTCCGTGCAGCTTCTTTACCCCATGTAGGCCAGCTGCATTCTTGGCTGAGAAACATTACACCATGTATGTTTCAGTGTGAAGTGATTGATCACTGCAAGCAATAAACCTCAAATAAAATACAGCAAATAAAGAAAATTACAATGGAACATTGAACTCTTTTATTTATGCTTTTAATATGAATTTACTGCACTGCAGAGGCACCATGAAAACAAGAAGGGCAGGAGGAAAGCTGGATTTTCTGTTAGGCAGCACCAGTGTGTCTCCAGGAAGACACAGAAGGAACACACCAAGGATGTGGCAGCACATCCATCTTTGTGCCATTTGTACCCTTGAAATCTCTGATGTTTCAGAGATGCAGATTATGGGTGAAAACAGTCACCACGGGGCTTGCTTTTATTTGTTTTTATATAACCACCCAAGCTGCAGCTATCAGAGTCAGGATTTAAATGGCCAAACAAAACATAGAAGAATCTGGAGATTTAGATAAGTCCTCCCAATGAACCAGAACAGTCTCTTCTGCCCCATTTTTTTTTTTCCCAACAAAGTGAAAAAAGCAGCATGTTTGTCAGAGTTTCTCTTGGTAGCTTTCAATCATTAGGACAGATGTTGCCTAGATTGAAATTCAGAACGAGTTTCATAGCCACATCCTCCTAACAGAGATAGCTGGCTACAGCAGAGTGCTTACTGCTCTCACTGTCAACTAAAGACACCAAAATAACAGCATTATCACATACAACAGATTAAATTTTGCATCACAAGACCCTATGAACTTCCACTGAGCTCATTTTCACTGGTCAACGACACGCCTACATCCAAAGCTCTTTATCTTCATTGTAGCTCTACCATTTTGTGCTTTGGCTTTGCATTGGTGTACATAAGAGGAGAATATGACACTATGTTAAAGGTCTTTAAAATAGCTGTACTTAATGGATTTTCTTGCATATGCATTAAAAAAAAAAAAAAGAACAAAAAAACCTGTGTGCATGATAGATTATGATAGATCATCCCAGGGGAGACAAAGGCAAGAGCAGAATAAAACAAGCGCAAGTGCAGTTGGTATTATCATCCTTTAAATGACAACTGAATATGTGGAGGAATAACAGGAATATTTTAACAAAATAAATTACATAGCTGCACCTCCAGTTAGGATCATACATAAGTGCATTAAATTAATCTCCAAAAGTGATGCACTTTTTTCTCCAAACCCTACTTGTTGCATATTAACTTGAAAGGGACTGTGAAAAACTCAGGGGATATGATGGTTGTTAGTGTAGGAAACCAGTGTGTATTACTCACTCCTTACAGTATTTACGTAGAATTAAGAGAAATCTCATTGTAAGAGGGTGAACTATTTCGGTAAGCTACATTCCCTTGGCTCAAGTGATGAATGGGAAATAGTGCAGTAAAACAAAAGTAGGCACCTTTCCAGGTATGCGTTGTTGTTTAAAAAGCCAAAACAAAGCTCTGATGAAATACTGTCACAAGGATAAAAACATTTATCTCAGCGTCACAAGACTGGCTTGGTTTTTGCTGGTCCAATTAGGTAATAAAGAAATCACAGGTGTAGTAACTCCATGAGCTAAGACTGCACTTTAAAAGGGCCCATTGGGTAGCCAGGGAGCAGCATGCCACATTATCACTTGGTGTCATGTCATTTTAAAAATGAAATAGCTCAGTTTAAGAAAGATTTCTAAAGAGAAGCAAATCAATACATAGTTCGAAGCTTGTCAAGATTCTAAGCAACAGCAAAACTGCCAGGAAACAGACAAACAAAAAATAAATAAAAAGAAGAAGAAAACCACAGTGGGCTTTGAATCTTCAATGATTTCTCAAGTTCTGGTAGGCAATGGAGCAATACACAGCACAGGGTAGCCCCTGGGACTCCACACATATCCCTCCCCTACCTTCAGCGACCGCCAGGTGCATAGGAGAGGACGCTCCCAACAGCAGGCTTAGACATGACTGTTCCAGGGCTCCAACACTAGTTGTAACGAAGTGATAAATAGATAAAAAGAAATATACTATTGTTTTAATTTTTTTTAATAAAACTTAATAAAAAGAGCAATCAAAGTGGTAATCTTTACTTGCTAGAACTTTCATTGAAAGCACACCTGAGATTTGAGGATTAGTTCTTATCTTGAAGCATGAAACCTCTCCAAACATTTTAAAGCTGAAATATTCACCTAAATTTAAGTCTTACTTAAATGAATTGCAGATCCAATCACAACTACAGATCAGCATAGAAACCAGCTGTGTGTTTCAGGTGGCCCATAAAAACACAGGCATGAATTAAAGAAATCATGTGTGTCAATGTAACAGCTTCCTTGTCTCCAGATCTCATTGACAGTGACCTTAAAACGAGTTCTACATAGGAAAACCTGGCACTCAGGTCAGGGAAACCACCCTGTTTCACACAGTAATCACACAGTATGAAAAAGATAGCTGTGATATAGCAGCCTGGCAGCTGGATCTTACCCTATTTGAGTCAAAGGTAAAACCTATGGTCTCTAGAAGAAGGTTTTGAATTGTGGACAGCCCCCAGCACATAGCTCTGCCTGCAGATCGATCATCCCAACCTGCACTCATCTCACAGAGGGGTGTGGATGCGGATCCATTTTGCTGACCAAAAACCCAAGCAGAAGCAGCACTGGGGAATCCCTGCCTGCTCACCATGCAGGCAGGGACTTCAGAGACCAGCAAGGAAACGTGCGTGAGGGTTTTATCAATTACACAGGACATTGCCTATGTAAATTAGGTGAATCCTGTACTTTAAACACACAGTGCCATCTCAAGTGGTTAATTATTTCTTCTTAGTGGCATTGTACATCATCATCACTAACTACAGTGACCTCTAGGATCAGCAGTTTAAGCAAATAATGATCTCTGTTTCCCCACGTTACAAAAGTTGCAGCACCAGAGGCACTGCAATATTTCCAGGCGTTTAAGAAGCATAATGAAAGGAATACGATGCAATCACTCCGTGCAATTCTCCTAGAAAAATGTTTGCAGAAGGTCCCATTCAGTTCACTTAGTTGAATTTACAGGTCACATAGCATTGCACCTTCCTCTTGAAAACGACTGCTGGAGAACAGCATTCTTGGATTTGGAAAAGGAGGCATATCCTCAAAAAGCCAGCAAAGCATTTTACTACGGAACCTAATTGAAGGATGGAGAATACTTCGGCCACCTCTTGAACACATCAACCCAAAGCATGAGAGACACATACAACCATTTCTATTACACACCTCTCCCTTCAAACGGTGGGCAAAATCCGAGCGTTTCTCTTGACAGAAGGAGGGGACAGGAGACCAACAGGTCCCCTCCACATCGGGGAAGTAGCTTTGGCAGCAAAGTGCCCTGCAGACACACCTCTGCTCACCCCCAGCTATTGGAGCATACAGAGCACACCGCACCCCCGGTAGCCCCAGCGGGTCAAGCCGGCGGGCAAAACACACTAATATATTTCCATCAGCACAAGATGGCAACCAGCACTTCCTCCGAGAGAGCAGCTGGCTTTTTATTGTTATTATTACTATTTTTTTTTCCCCACCTCAAGGGAAGGAGCTGATTTAAAAGCATCCCAAGTAGGTTTCTTAAAAACCAACACCACGATAAGCGTTTCCAGTACTAATACCAAACGAAACACGAGGCAAACCACCCCCCACTTCCACGTCCCCCAACACACACACACACGCACCACGGACATCAACTTATCGAAGTTGGCCGTGCCGGAGCGTGGTACCGACCCACAGCCCCCTCTGCACCACAGCCCCTCCTAAAGAGGGACATCACCGCAGCCTCTGCACCTCGAGCCCCCCCCGAGCAATGGGCACTGAGCAGAGATAGCCCCTCGCTGGATTTCCCCCCCCCTCCAACACAAAGGGGCCCCGCAGCGACCGTGCAGAGGGCTGTCGGGGGCGTGGGAGCACCGAGCACGAGCGGGGACCCCGCTGCTTACTTACAGTCATTGGAGGCGGCGGCAGCAGCCACTTACCATCATGTTCCCCTGCATTTTAGCGGTTTGAAACATTGCCTTCTCCTTCATTTTTGCTCTCTATGTGTGTATGTGCGTGCGCTGCTCTCCCAGAGTTACTTAATCCAGCGGCTGGATCACTTTAGCGAAGAACCAGCGTGCACTTGCGATGGCTTTTTAGTGTGGAGTGGAGGGAACTACGAGTAGCAGAGGGGGAGGATGCTAGTGTGCTTTTTCCCTTCTCCACCCTTTCATAAATTCCTCCTTGCCCGTCCCCCCCCACCAAAAAATAAATGATTAAAACAGCTCCTGTCGGATGGGAGGGGAGGGAGAATTGGGGGGCAGCCAGCTCAGATCCACTCTCCCTCCCTGCCCCCAGCTTCAGCTCTTGCCCTGTGGGTGCCGGTGGGGCGGGCAGGAGAGAGCCGCACGCCCGCCCCTCGCTGTGGCTATGCCCGGGGGTGGGGGAGGGTCCCACCGAGCCCTCCACACCCCGTTAAGACCCCGCTCGCAGAATGGAGAGGAGAAAATGATAAATAAATAGGAGACGGGAAAGGGCGGAGGTGATGCCTTTTCTCACTTCCCTCGCTGCTTTCCCGAGAGGTGCACACGCTTTTTACAAACAGAAACCGGGGATGGGGTTATAGAGGGGGAAGGGGGGATCGGAGCCGCTTCTCACAGCATTAACTGTTCAGCGGCTAAGGCCAGGCCACGGCTGATGCAAGGAGGGTGGGGAATGGAAACACCGCGGGTTATAGCACGCCGCGCTCCTAAGACTGCGGCCCGGCCCCTCTGCAGCCCCCTGCCCGGAGCCCCCGGGATGGCCCGGCGCAGTCTGGGCCAGGGGCGTGCCGGCGAGCTGCCACCGAGGCTGTACGCGGGGTTGGAAAAGACTACTAAAATGATTAAGTCGGATCTACGACCCACCGTGTCCACTAAAACGTGTCCCTCAGTGCCACGGCTCCATGCTTCTTTAATACCTCTCCAGGGACAGGAACTCCATCACCTCCCTGGGCAGCCTGTTCCAATGCCTTCCTGCTCTTTCAGAGAAGAAATGCACATGGAAGGATATAGCCCCCACGTTTGCAACAAAACCTTGACCACACCCTTTATTCCTAGCAGTGTTCCCACTTTTCCTGTTGTTTTTTTTATATGAGCTTTGAACGGACCTCTTGTCCCCCACCCAAGCTGCCTGGCTCAGTGGCCACTGCAAGATGTTCCCTTCCTGCCACCAATGTGGGAATAAGCCTCTCAGTGTGGCTTTCCAGAGACTCATCCCAAAGGCTCACACCTCAGCAGGTTCCTTAGTCAGGAGCATTCCTTTCTGAAGAGCTGTGTCTTTTTCTCTCTTCTTTTATTACATGTGTACAATTTGTCCAGAAATAATGATTGCCAGCTGCAGGAGAATTAGATGTCATAGAATGGCTTGGATTGTAAGGGACCTCAAGGATCATCAAGCTCCAACCCTCCTGCCCCAGGCAGGACTGCCAACCTCCATATCTAATATTAGACGAAGCCAGAATGCCCATCGATTTCATCTGGGAAGGACACAGCTGCTTATGAACTTGCATGCTCCAAGGAGGAAAAAAAAAACTCTGAGAAGGGAGGAAGTGATTTGCTTAAATAGCTGAGAAAGAAAACCAAGAAGAAAAAGCAGAAGCAGCCAGAAACTCTCTTGCCATCCAAGGTTTAACCAAGACAATGGCTGGAGCAGAAGCTCCCTTTTTATTCATGGGGACTTCTTTTGTGCTCATCTGTAGTGCCTACAACTCCAGTCCTACACAGTACGTAACACTGTTTTCTCACGCGCAATGGTCACCCATTGGAAACAGAAAACCTGAGGATCAACCTGTGTGAGCTCTTCTGCAATAATGTCACCCTGCACTTGCAAGTCTCTATTATCTTCTGTTATCTTTATTTCAGAATTTCATACACCTGATACACTGCGCCTTTTGAGTAGGAAGCTCTTCATTTTGTTTCCCAAATTCTTGTCTCTTGTTTTCTTTTTCTTCAATTTTTCTGTTTTATCAAGCAGCTCCTGTTGCATCTCAGTATTTTACCCTCAGGTCTTTTAATTATGTATGAATGCAGAACATTTGTTATCCACTTCACAGTTAGCAGTCCCATTTGCTTCTTGCTTTACTTTATATATCAATAGAATTACTTACCATACATTGAACTCTGGCAATAGCATCTTTTGGATGTTTTCCCCTCAGCTTTGGCATGATGCAGCTATTGGGTTTGCCTGCCTGTTTTCATTTAAATTACACATTGTTGGCAAAACCACGGCAATTGCCTTGATTAAAATAACTTTGTTTAAAGTCAAGACTACAAGCAAAAGGCTTAGTTTCACCTTTGACACCATTCAATTGTTGAGGAGTTTTTTTTTTAATTATTATTAAACACCAACCAAGGTGTTTAATGCAGGAAGGACCTGAGATTTCTTCCAATTTCTGTAGGGAACATTTTTGATTCTGAATGATGCAGAAAGATAACCAATCACCCTACAACCAAAGGCAGTAATTACAAGGCTTATGGAGCTAAACTGCTTGCTGGTGGTCATCCTGAAATTAAGGCTAAAAATCTACCCTAGAGAACATCAATATAAAATTGTTTCCTAAACATGTCAAGCTTTCTATTGGAGAAAAACTATCAGAATTCATGACTTCTGCATTTATTGGTTTAAACTCAATGTATCTCCTTTGTCAGTAGAGTTACTTCTGATATAAACATATGGAAGTTCAGCTCAGACTCAGCCGGATCTCAACCTCAAGATCTTAAGTGAAATGACTGTACAATTATATATATGTATATGCTTACCAATGTACTTGGCAATCTATTTCTATCTAAGGTACATATTGGGACAAAAACCCTGGGAACTCAGTCTTCTTTTTATACCTGATCCAGGAATTTTCTCTATCTCAGGTACTTTGACAAAAACAAAATGCCATCTTCATGTGCCAACATTTCTATAGGTTATTTTGAGGAAATGTACTTTTCTTACTTCTATCACAGAATGCAATACATGGGGAAAAAAAAAAAAGCCTGCCTTATAGAAATTTTTTTCTTTGTAGGTTTCAGTACTCTGATGCAGACTTTCTTTATCTGAAAGGGAACACAGCCTACAATGCTTACATCCTATTGACAGTACTTTATTTAAAGCCATGATAAGAGAGTGGGAGAATTTATTTTATCAAATAAAACCCATTCATTGTATTTAATGCTGGCTCCTCTTCTCACTAGCCAAAACAAGTCTGGGAACACTTCTTCTGAATAGAAGGAAAGAATTAATTTCACACAATATTAGCTGGCTGCACAGCACAGACTTTTTTTATTCAGTATTTTTAAAGAAGTATTTTAAGGATGTAAGACTACAGAAAAATACAACAGCTGTTGAACTGAAAGTCCTTTCTGAGACTATCAGGACTTCACCGTTTCTCCTTAAACTAAGGTTACTTTTTCTTCTCCCCAATAAAAAACTTTATGTAATTTCAAAATATAACAAACAGCATTTTCTTCTCAGTCAAACCCATTTGTAGGAATTCCATCTCCTTCCTTTCAGCCCACCCAACAAGTCTGTGCTCAGGATTCTCTTCAGTCTCATCTTGAGACTATGCTTTCTAAGATAATTCGAAGTCATGCTACAGCTCCACCAGTTCTTCCTATCCCTTACATCCCAGCAGACTCAGGTCACAGCACTGTGCATATTTATTCATTTTCTGTGGCCAGTCAGTTCAACTGAGCTCTAGGAAAGTCTATTTGCACTTTCTGCCATGCACCAATTTGCCATCGGTACATATTTTGCAGAACTTGAAATACTTACCTAGTCTTAAATCTAAAATAACTCTAGAATTTCAGATAACCAACTTAGACACCGAAAAGCTCTGAGCTAGTGTATTGTCACAGAAATGCTGAGAAAGAGCCCAACCCAAATGCCTGTGATCAGAGGATCACTCTGGCTGGAAGGACCTCCCAATCACCTTCTCAAGTAGGATCGTCTCTGATGTTAGCCCAGGTTGTTCAGGGCTTTATCAAGTCATATCTTGAAATCCTCCAGAAATGGCAACTGTACAGCCTCATTGGGCATCCCATTCCAACTGACTGTCCTCATGTGAAAGAAAAACCAGTGCTTATATTCTGTCTGAACCTCTGTTGTTTCAGCATAGACCTGTTGCCTCTCATCCTACCCTGCCTAATTGGGGAGAATCTGGTTCCACCTTCTTGATAACCTCCCCAATGGACTGGAAAGCTGCTCTCGTGTCCCTCCAAACCCATCTCTTCATCATGCTGAACAAATCTGGTTCCCTCAGCCTCTCCTCAAGGGCTAAGACCCTCAGACCCCAACCACCTCAGTGTCTCTGCTGAACTTGCTCCAATTTGTCTGCCTTTTCCTAAGAGCCCAGATCCGAACCAAGTGTCAAGGAAAGGAGATAATGACCAAACGTAACATCATCTGTAGTACTTGATTTGATACTAATTAGAGCATACAAAGGAATGGGATTGCTAATACCTTCAGTAAAATGATTGAGTGTAACACTGCAACCCTAATGGAAGCCAGGGACAAAATAGTAAAGAGTTCAATAATGGTATTTGGTAGTACACTAGTGGAGAGAGAATTACAGCAAGAAACCTCTTCTTTTTTTCCTAAAGTGGTCCATTTTTGAGCATTCTGCTAGCCAAGACATGCAGCATGTCTGTTCTGAAAAACTTGTACTCAAACTATGCTGGAACCTTGCCCACGTATTTAAACAAAAACATGAGGACAGCTGTAGTGATTGCTCCTTCTTGCAAAGAAAATACATTAGTGAGACAGATAAAGCAACTATAATGTTAAATAAAGATAAAAAAAATACTTCTGAGAATCCCTAATTCTTCAAGAAATTAGAATAATGACAGAACAGCTGCTGCTAAAAAGCTAACATTTCCTACTTTTCACTGCATGAAGGTACTTAAGCCATCTTTGCTAACCCAAACAGGAGAGAAATAGCTGAAAATGGGGAAGTTAAGTTATCTCAGACATTCTGAGGAAAAAAGAATGTGATAGGAACCGCTGAATTTCCAAATGATTTGTGGTGCTACTGCCAAAATTGTGCCAGATGGTGACATTCTCCACCCCTCCCCATGACCTCCGCTTTACCTCTCTGGTAGAGGCCATTCACTTCTCATCTCCTTGTAGAAGCCTCATCCACTGAGATGCAGAACTAAGCAACTTCACGTCCCCAGGGACTTTGCAACAACATACCTGAAAAATGTTGCATTTGAGAAAAAACTCACTAGTGTGTTCCTATTAAAGCAGTAAGAATGAATTTTCTCAAGGTATAGCTGGACAGTTTAGTTGGCACGTATTAACTCCATTCTGGGGGAAACAGTGGTATTATTCAGACACTAAATGACCATGCACTAGCTCTGACATCTAGCTCTTAGAAAGCAGGGTAATTCATTAGATTCACCAGGGATGTGACTTGAGACGCATCACCTCCAGACAGCTGCCTGGAATGCAGTCAACTCCCCATTATCTGCAAGTGAATTATTCAGCTGCAAACAGACCATAACATTGCTACAAAAATCCCTAGCTTGTATTCCTGTAGTCCATGATAAACCACAGAGCTTACAGGCTCACATGGAGCGCTGGGTTCATGCTGTTACGCTGCCATCTCAACTACAGGCAAGACCTTGGAGCGCACTTCAAAAAATGGTAGGAGATGGGAGATCTCACGCTATGATCCACAGCACTAATAGATGTATAGAGTTACTGGCCCACACGTCCCATATTATAACTTTATTAGGTAGTAGAACCTAAGAACATTTCTCAGATTTTGAACTGAATACCATTCTTTGGTACTGTCTAATGTCTGCATGCCTCAGACCTCTATGAAGTACAGCTTTGGCATTAATACAGAACATAGGAAATGAGAGAGACTCAAATGAGTGCATATGGACATATATGCCCATGTGAAACATATGAGGTTTCTTGCTAAGAGTGTGTATATACCACACAGTATACATACAGCACAGCCTGGGTGTCAGGCAACATGGACAGCTGCAGGCTAGGACAGTAGGATCCAGGACTGCTACTAAAAACTATAGATTCCCCTTCAAAGCTTCTCTTTCTTCACATTTCCAGCTTCTAAACTCCATGAATAAAAGCTAAAAATATACAGAATTCAAATAATTACTTTTTCATGAATGAAATCGACTGTTGAAGTTGCCAAGGGATTCAGAGGAGGAGGAAATGTATTCAGAATATAATTTCTTCATAATGAAATGGCCTATGAAATTTAAATATATGTGAATGCTAGGAAAATCTAGGCAGAATCATTAGACACACTAGTAACAATGGGAAAACATTAACATGAAGCAACCTGAGATCTTGCTTTCCAGGCATGTACTGCTTCTGGTTAAACAGAGATAGTATATTTAAAACTTTTAAAACTACAAGTTCTGTAGTAGAAATGACATGCACCATTTTAGCAAGTATTTTCAGTATTAAATGGACTTTGAATTTCCAGTTAGACTTCATGAATTTCAGTGTGTAAGCAACTGATCACACTGCTAAACTAAGAGTATGCTGTGCTACTCAGTTCTCCCAGAATAAGAAGGTGCTTCAGAGTTTAAAATGTGTACTAAATACATGGAAGGATAACTAAAGCATAGTTTGCTAAAAGCAACGTGTGCACTAACATTTCTCATTAACACTGAATTGAAAACATTGACAGACTTGTGTTAAAAAGTCAAATTTTGTCATGCAATGGATTTCACCCTCTTGAACAATTTTAATTTCACTGCCACTCTGATAGTTACATATTGTAATGAAAATTAAATTGAGGATGCAAAAAGCATAAGCCCCTTCATTCAAGTGTTTACTGCTGACAGTGACTGCAGCCAAACCGGAAATATACCAAAACCGCAATTCCTGAAAGACAAGAGAATCTCACATAATGGCAAGAAAATGCCAAGTATTAAAGATTCAAGCAAGTTCATCTCAATGAACCCCCCCCCAGTGGCAAGGGATTTAGAACTAGATGATCTTTAAGATCCCTTCCAACCCAAGCCATTTCTGTGATTTCATTCTATGAATTGAAGTCCTGCAGTTGAATCTCATAGCTATGACCAGGTTCCAACCATAACATTTTCTAGAACATGAAACACATAAGTCAAGCTCACTATCAGTTAAAAATAATATAATAATAATTAAAATAATATGAATAATAATAAAAAACAGTACAGTTCCCATTTTACCCAAGAATGAACATTCTTTTTAATAAATGACCTACTGACAGGTTATTGCTCAGAGGGCATCCTAGCTTTGATATATGTTAAGAAAGACAATGCTGCAGTCTTGTAGAGAAGGCTTTTTATTTTTTCTAAGTATCAGTACATTTCTATTTCTTTCATGAAACAGTATAGGATCTTTTAGGTAGATAATTTAATGCTTGCCAACTCCCATTAATTTCTAGCTAAACTTTCTAGCCTGGGAGACATACTAAAACATTCTAATTTCAGATCAGGTAAGTCTATGTTTTGATTAGAGAGCCAATTTTTTTTTCTTCCATTGTGTTACAGATGATTAAATTTCTCTGCTAATTATCTGTATCACCTCATAACACTCTGTGCCTGATAAAAATATTTCAACAAAATAAGACTGCATCTAATTGCATTACTCCTTTTATGTGATGAGAGGTTGATATAAGCCTGTCAATTCAGTTTGAGTTCTGTTCACCTTGAGGATAACATTAGTGCTTCTTACTGTTGGATGATATTCCTACCACGTCTGCAGATTTTTTTTTTTGCTCTACTATTCAGTGGACTTTCAGTGGATTTTTACAATAGATGGCCAACTCTTGAAATACAGACACTGTAACACACAATTTATTCTTCCTAGGTAAGCGAGGATCAAATTCTCAGTTATTTCAGATTAGCTATGTAAATCCTTTTGAATAAGGGATACCATGCCTACAAATAATGTCTACTTTGTGTTAACATGCACTAGTTGCTAGGTTGGCATTACAGCCAAGGACTTAGTTAATCTGTTGTGCCGATCACGTAACTGGTATTATTTGAGTCTGTAAATGTATGAACACCTTAGGGAATTTTATCACATTTCTAAAATGCTTGAGCAAACAGGGCCCTGACTTCTATTCACTAATATAATAAATAAATATGTACCTTTTTTTTTCTCCAGTATTATAGTAAGACGGATCCAGACCAAGAGTTTGTCTCCAAATGCCCAAGGTTTCTTTCAGCATAGTCAAGGATCTAATTGCTTTGTTAAGTTTTCAGCTTCAAGTCAGGGTACTTTGAAAGCAAATGATAACTTACATCATCACTTTATCTTCAATTAAAGACTGAATGCTGCCTGCTATGGGAACAACACTTTAAATAGTTAAAGCAACAGGAGCTTTAGAGACTCTATTTTTTTTTCTTGATGAGTTTGTCAGCTCTGGGGAAGCACCACCGAAGTGCAAGCCTGCCTTAGCCATCATTTTCATTATGAGATATAGTCATAAGCTTTATTTTACTGGACACTAAAATGAATACATCTTCTCAGTTTGCTTCCTAATGCATGCTATAGAGTCTCATCTAGACACCATCATTTAAATGAGGGGAAACAGTAAGTAAGGAAAAAAGAGATTATTGAAATAAATAAATGCCCATAAAGCAGGAACACTGGAAGTTCCATTAGAAAAAAAATTTAAAAAGAAAAAATTATGACATCCTTGTTTTACAAAGACACACTGATATGAAACAACAAGCTAAATTCACTACCTGTAAGAAGTCTCACAAATTTCAACTGTCAGAAACTTACCTAGAGAAGATAAGTGGGAGCTTTATTGGCTCTCAGTCAGCTTAGGTAGATACAACGTGTATAAAGAAATAACCAACCTTACCAAGTATTGTAGAGAAAGAAAGGAGAAAAAAATGTGTCCCACTCAGTGTTCTGTCCCACCCTCTCTGTAATTACCCCAGAGGAACAATGACCCAGGCAGCCCACCCACCTTCCAGTAGACCAAGTTCCACACAAGAACATTGAAGTTTCAACCATCCCTTCAGAGGAAATGACTTTATGCTTGGTGCGTGCTGACAGAAGATGGCATATGGTGGGATCTGATCACACATCCTTGCCCTGGTAGCTCTTTCACACCTGGTACGAGGGAGCATTATTTCAAACAGCTTTTTGTGTGCTACAGCCTCTAGCTAGCACGTTCGCTTGCTGATCCCCACATCAAGAAGGCTGTGAAGACAGTTTCCCAAAGCAGCATTGAGCAAGATATCTTGGCCAAGGTTGTTGGCAGAAGAAGACTTTGAGCTGTGAGCTCAGTACACAAGCAAAGGCCATGGCATGGCTGTGATGAAAAGCAGGAGGCTTGACTAGCATGCCATGTGAAGGCTCTTGTGATTGCAACGGGCTTTCATTATCTATTTTGTTTTCTATTTCAGTCTTAGTTGTGTTGTTGTTTTCTTTGCCTGAGGAATAGAGCTCAATTGTTGGTGTGGCAAGAAGATATTTACGTATAATTTTTTGGCATAACAAAATATAATTAGAAAATGTAAATATAACTTAACTCCATTAGTACACTGAACAATAAAAAGATCACAACACAGGCTACTCTGTATCTCCAATAACTCATCATCCAAATTATACAGCACATCTACATTAGACCATTCTTTTTGACAAAATTAATCTTTCCTTGTCATGGCTGAAAAACAAAACCAATTTATTAAATATCAGCACACCGCATAAATGACACTATGAATTTTGCAAGGGAAAACATTTTGAAATAGAGCTGATTAAAACCTTGACTTACAGAAAAGAATATACTTTTTATGGTGAAATTTTCTATAAGACAAAATTCTGCCTGAGTAACTTGGTTTTGAAATGCAGCTATTTTGCATCAGGGGAGTTCATATCCCACTGAATCTTTCCTATAGATCTGGCTCCTTAGATAAATGAATAATGTGACTTGTGAAGAAAAATCTTTACTAGAAACAAGGATATGAAAAATTGATGCATGATTACAAGACAGCAAAAATCTTTTCCCCCTCTCTAAATACAACCAAATATACAAGCAAGAGAAGAAATATTCTCAAAAGAAAACATGAATGTTTTTGTGGAAAGGGAATTCTGGCCATGAAAACCTTTAGTTAAGCAAGCTCCAAAAATTCCATCTTAAAATTGTTTAGTTTGAAAATATTTGATTATGTATTTGTTAAGCCACTCTTCCAGAGAAGCTGAGTCCTGTATACCGCAGAGTCAGGAAAACATTACCCTGGTATTCACAAGGAAAAACACAGGGCAAAAGGAATTAAGGCCAGTGGAAGATGTGGAGGCCATGATGGAACTTACACAGAATCACTGAATGGTTAAGGTGTAAATATCCTTTCAGAATTTTATAAATATTGGTAAGTTCCCATATCCCCCCTGAGCCTCCTCTTCTCCAAACTGCACATTCCCAGTTCTCAGCCTCTCCTCATAGGAAAGGTGCTCCAGTCTCTTCATCATCCCTGTGAACTTGTGTTGGACATTTTCTAGTATATCCATAGCTCTATTCATGTTTGAATCTCACTGCATATTTGAATATAAAACTGAAATCATGGAAATTGCTGCTTTGCTCTCACATTACTATATAAGACTAGGGCCCCAAAGTCTTCTAGGTTCTCACATCTTCTTCACACACATCTTCCAGGTCAGACACATGCAGATACCCTGACGAGCCAAGGAGAGGAAGAACTTGGAACTGGAAGTTTTTATGAAGAAAATGACCTTACTTTCTTATCATTTTACTGAGGCATAAAAGATATCTTCCTTCATCTGCTGCTGCAGTTAGAAGTGGTTTGAATTCCTAACTTTAGGCAGACACTTCTCCTCTCCTGTCTTCTATTCACTTACACATAAATGCCTGCTGCCTCTTTGAAATTCAAGTGTTCGCTGTTTTCCCAGAATGCAGAGAAAACAAGTTCTGAAATGACAACAGGTCTTAAGAATCTGGGCCAAAGTCAGAGTGGAAAAATTGATTTAAATCCAAATACTGGATGAAATTTGCAATTACCAGTTGTTATGCCATGCTCCCTCTTAAAATCACTGCCATTTTCTCTAATTAAAAAAAAAAAAAAAAAAAAGTGAGTGCTTTCTGGTACAAGAGATGGAACTATTCCCTAATCAGCTGCAATATCAAGCCCATTTACACCATCATCTAATACTACTTCTCTCTCTGTAAAATAACATGAAATCAGAGCTGCTTGTGAGACAAGAGTTCTTTTAAGTTTGGGATCAGAATATGGATTTCAGTGATTCTTTTTTTTTTTTCTCCTGGCATTCCTTGGTCTGCTCTTGCCTGTACAATTAATACTCCATTTTCAGATGAATATGACTTCTGTGTCATCTATGAAATGTATAAATTAGATGTGAGCAGATGCCATGGAATGCAGGAGAAATTATTTCCCTTCCTTTATAACTCCCACAGCTGCATTCCAATTCCATGGTTTATGAAAATAAAAATGGAAGACTACTCAATGAGTTAATGCTCTAGCTCTGTAATACCTAGAGAACTGAATTTAGAGCCTGGCTCTCATGCAAGTAAAATGAACATAGGCATTTCTTCTCCTTTCATGTGCATTACAAAACAGAAGTGGCTTTATATCATATATGAGACACTACACAACCCCCTGACCTTTTCTGTGCAATGTGCTCATGAGCCAAGTCCCCTTCAGTATCTGCCCACCTACTCCCAAGATATTTTGAATGACTTATCTTTGAAAATTATCATGCTTTTATATTTTCTTTCATTTTCCCAAATTTTTCCATCACTTTTCTGCCTTCTCTATCAAAAATATGTTTAGTGAGCTGTTCCAAGGCTTGAGCTAACAACAAAGACCTTCATGTCATTATCTACTAAATAAATATTACAACAAAGGGACATTATAACAAAGGCAACATCTGCATGTTGCCCCACAGACTGCGTGGTTCTAGACTCTAAAGTGAAAGGAGCTAAGACGCTGTGACATGTTTATGAATAGAGAAGCAATTAAGTAATATATGCAGGTTTGCAAATCTTATTAATTACTCAGGATCAATGCAGCATAAAAAAGATGGTTCAATGAACACGTCTCATGCCTCCTAATATCACTCCATGGCCTCAGGCAAGACATAGGGTAGCTCCTGAAACATCTGTAAGTGGATAAGTGACTTCAGCAAGGCTGACTGCCAAGGAGCAGTTGAAGCAGAGCTGCTCCAAAGGCAGAATAAGCCAGGAGCTGGGGGAGATGGGGCAATGTCCCACAGCACCTGAACAGGGCCAGGGTGACGACAGGTGACCTCCACAAGTCACAAATCGTGACAAAACCACAAACAGTGTGTCAGGTTCTGATC
Source organism: Meleagris gallopavo (assembly GCF_905368555.1). Taxonomy (NCBI): domain Eukaryota; kingdom Metazoa; phylum Chordata; class Aves; order Galliformes; family Phasianidae; genus Meleagris; species Meleagris gallopavo. The sequence goes on along the minus strand of NC_139409.1, from coordinate 7,196,063 downwards.
CATTCTAAGAGCTCCAGTAGAAGACTGGTCTGGAGATATTCTACTAACACTGCAGATTCAGGGGTGTAACCAGGGTGGGCAGTCCATGCCAGGACAGCAGGAGACAGGGCTGGGCTCAGACACAACGCAGCACAGGCAAACTTAAATGATGCTTGAACTTAAATGGTGCTGTTGAGCCATGGGCCAAGGTCCAAAATGAGGCTGTTCAGGGAATTAAGGTTAATTAGCTTATTGACAGGGCTGATGTAAAGGCCAAAAACCTTTGAGGATCCAGATCTCAGCTCCTCTGCACATCAGTCCATGGAAGAAAAAAAAAAAATCAGATTCTATTCCAGGATTATCCTTAGAAAAGCATCATAAAAATTAATCAGACACCACAATTACAGGGGACCTTCTGCCTGCCTTAGAAAGGCAACCGGTCTGACGAACAGCTTGGACTTACAGGTGGAAAGCTATAAATCAGAGATGTTGACATAAAAGCTAGAAGGCTTCCCCTGTGAAAAGCTAGAAAGCTCCCCCTCTTTGTCCTGCTATACAGCATCAACAAAATTTGTGGTCCACACTCTGCAAGCCTGAGGGCAGAAACCCATGCAACAGTCACAACAAACATTCAGAGGACTGCTTTCCCTGTCCCAACAAAGCCACATTGCTTCCATTACCTTTTAGGCCATGCACAATCAAACATGGTAGTGTTCAGGATTTATCCCAACAACATCAGTTACAGGCCAAAAGTTAAATTAACAGTTCTATTGTCAATAAAAGAATTTCCCCCACAACAATGCAACTGTTCAGCTCTTACCAACATACTCTGTTCTTGCATGTTTACTAGGAGAAAAGAACGTGACCCAAAGATTCCCAAAATATGAAATTTCAGGGCATGTGGGATTCAGGACATTCAGCATGGGATCTCCTCACAGCTTTAGATTAATTGCTGGGGGAACTACCAACCTTTGACTTCACCTAAGGAGACTCAGAAATCAAAGGCTGATGAAGTTTTCCCCTTTGCTGGTCAGAGCAATCAGTGGGTTCTCCACTGCATCAGTGATCCTCTTAGTCCAACCTATCTGGCATTCAAATGTTAAAAGTTTTCTTCCCAAACATAAGCAGCTGCACTCTCTTCTGCCTGCCATGGATGTGCTTGCCTCTGAGATGAGCTATAGAGCCATGGGCACATTAATTTATCACCACTGATCATTTGCTGCTTACCCCATTTTACTACGGACTTTAGCTCCAAAATGGATGGTGAAATAAATGGACAAATAAATCAGGCAGCCAGGAATATCTCCATTTCTATTACCTGATGCTCCATGATATGTCATCTTCCTCCTGCTCTCCAAATTTAGTCTTGACTGGTGGGCAGCGCAGATAATATTCAATCTCCATGCTTCTTTCAGGGTAGCCATATATAAAACTATGACAAATAAGAAACCATCGGCTCTGGAAAATTATAATGCTATTGAAAGGAGCTTTATATGTTTGGAAAAGGTACATTTCACTACTCACTGGGAATCTGAGATACTCTGCCCATAGTGTGGCACATATTTGTGAACAGGAAGCAGAGAATGCTTTGGGGTTATTTGTAGTGGATTTTTATGGTTGCCCTGAGATTTGCACTGGTACATTTGGGAGCCCAGGAGCCTGTCACTCACCAATAAGTATGGAGGAGAGATCTCAGAAAAGTATGCTCTGTGCTTCATCATCTTGTCAAGTTGAGGGCTTTCTACCTCATAGAAAATACAGATCCTGACTCTCTGGGAATTGTGGGGAAACCAAGAAAAAAACACTTGTTCTCTGGCTTCATTTTGATTTCATGACTTTTTACCGTAACATTCCACAAGGATGTGGACATAACTTCATAACAAAAATATCAGAGCTTTTCCAGCAGCTCTCAGCATGGCCTTCTGGTTCATACACCCGTTGAGTGCTCCAAGGGCTAGAGGAGAGCAGCAAAGGGAACTTATAAATTGTCATCAGCTGCTTGTAACACATTGGCACTGCCACAGATAGTGACATCAGTGCCCTACTGTGCTGAATGGTGTTCCTTCAATACAGAAGAAATCTGGACACAGGGTTAGAACAAAGATCTACTGAGCACTGTCCAGTCAGCCATTGATTTTCTTTTTGTAATTAATTTATGTTTGACATAACATTCATGATAGTAAAACAAAACCCAGCAGACCAAAAAATGATGAACGAGGTCAGAAATTCAAAGTGGCATGATGAGGCCAATAAACTTTCATTATAAGCCCATCCAAAAGAATAAAACAACAAATGAGAAATGACATTAAAATGAGAAATCCTCAGCCAGAATGAGTGAGCACAACTCTGTTCAGGTCAGAGAATTTATGCTGATTTACATTAGATGAGCATCTGGCCTCATATACCTTGCGATTCGTTGCAGGGAAAATTAGCTTTCTTGGGTATGACATGATAACTCTGGGATATCACCACTGTAGAGCTGATCCCAAAATACAGCCCGCTACAGACATGTATTTGCTACTACTTTTAAAAGCTACAAGACAAATAAGACCCCAAATCCCACGACACAATTAGGAATCAGATGCAGCATAGTCTTATGCCTGAGTGTTCAGTAAATACAGGACAGGCAGCAGGACGGGCAGAGAAAGAGTAGGAGCTGCAGCCTCTTGGGTGCCATTCACTGGCTGTGACTACAGCTTGCTGGAGATCCCAGCCCTCGCTGGAAATAAGCTGTCAGAGGGAAAAGAGAGGATCTGTTCATGCAGATGGCTCCTGTCAATCAGCTGTTAGTTTATTCCCAATGTTCAGAATTATTCCCACTGCAGAAAGTTTTCATGCAAAGGAAGAGTATTCAAAGGTAGCACTATATGCAGTCATTTTTAAGAGAAACAACTCTTAACAAAAAACATCTCACACAAAAGTGACTGATGAAAGATGACACAGAAAATTACACACACTTGAGGTAGAAATGGGTATGTGTTACATCACGTAATGTAAAACCTTCTTGGCATAACAAGCACATAACGTCTCTAGCTGGTCATAAAGTCAGCCATGTAATTCTGCAATCCAGTAGAGGGCAAACTTAGTCTGTATTTTCTCGAAATGCTCCTAAAACTGTCAGTGGCAGGTTTTCAGTCTTGTTTGTCTTTCATTTGATAACCTATGAAGATACGTAGTTACCTACAGCACCAGAACTTACAAGATGAAACCACATCAATTGTACCTATCATTCAGTGGGTCTTCAGCTAAATTGGTATTTATTATGAAGTCAACAAACCAATGAGGAACAACATATATTTTGAATATTTTCCATTACTGTACTGTTTTATGCCATTAATTCCAATACATGATTAATGAGTAATTACCAAACTATGTTCTGGATATTGCTCACTTCTGTAACAAAGAAATGAAGAACAGCCTCCCTACTCCTATTAAAAATGTATCAGCACACCTGCTTCAAGGAGTGCTGCTTTATTTTAGCTGTAGAAATGAAACACCCTCTTGCAACTTTAGGTTCTGCTGCATATTGAGGAAATCAAGAGTTTGTTTCTTAGTTTTTGGTTTGTTTTTTTTTTTTTTTTTTTGAGAATGCTGTCTGGAAGAATCTCTTGTGTCTAGAATAAAATTACATTGCTGTTAATGGCCATGCACAGTGAGCACAGCAAGTCTTGCATGGTCCTGGCCAGATGAATTCAGTAGTCCAATTCCTGTTTTTAAAAAGAATGATTCATGTGCATGTCCTCCTCCTCTCATAGAAATGAAGGCTCCCAGCCATCTGACAGACGGGCAAAAAGTTTGGAACCAGCTCAAACAACTCTTCTTATAAGATGACTAGTAAAGTTAGCGCCATGTTGTGCCTGGTCCTATTGGAAACCTCAAAGAGACTGATGAGCCTCACCACCTCACTACAAGCTTATGCCCACAAGAAATAGCGTGAGGACAGTATCAGTCACAGAGACCAGAGGAAGAAGGAATGCTGTTCACTCTTTCTGTCACCCAGTACACTTACGAGCAAGAGATACAGAGGCCAAGTGACAACTAATAATTCCTTACACAGGGACTTTTTGTAGTGGTAGAGCCAAAAAAAAACTACAAGAAAAAACAACAACAGTAGGGACCATATGTATGTTACAGTAGATCCTCAGGAATGATCAGCTGGCCTTACTCCATGGCTCAAGAGACTTGAACTCTATTTGTAAATCTACCACTGGTTTGATAGGTAATCTTGAGTAAAAGACCTTTATCATTGCTAACATGAGGCAAAACCATGACCTTTTTAAAATTCTTAGATGAAAAGAATCATCATGTCTGAGTACTGTAAAATATCAATACTAACTATGAGCAGTTTTGGTCGTTACAGCCTCCCTCTTGCAAAAAGCTGAGCAATCCGATAGACCAGAAAAGTGTTTATGTGCATCCTTTGCCTACTGGGAATATTCCTGTACTAAAAGTTCAGTACATTATTAAATATCTGCCTGATCTGTTATTTAGTGTGCTCAGTAGAAGCCAACTTTGTAGTGATTCTTGAGGAAGCATCAAAGAAGCATCAATGCTGTCCTCGCTTGGGAGACCCTTAGCTTGTCCAAGATCCTTAGGGAGCCAACAATGGGATGCACATGTATGAATATGTACGAACACACTATTTACATTCAGACAAATTCCCCTAGTGTACAGTTAATCAAGTTCGTGTAGGATAGTACACCTGACAAGACTATTTCAGCAAGAAGAAACCAAAACATCTAGTTTCAGCTGTAATGCCCTTTCAGCAAATCCATTTCACAATCTGCCCAGCTGGTGCTCATTCTAACTCTAAATGAGCCATGCACCACTAATTAACCTCTCACATCACTGATCTTGTCAGGGATGCCAACCTGTCCCTCTGGATCTGCCACCCACTCCATCAGCATCTTAAACTGGCACCTTTAAGACCAATGTCCTCTTCTTTCCCCACAGCCATTAGCAGCTGTCTGCACACAGTACCTTGCCTCATGTCTCAGACAAAACAGACATGCTTCACTAATTTTTCACTTCATGTAGGCAGATTACAAAAGATGCAGCTCTAAGAGATGCAGTGTTAGGTACTAAACCACTGGTGAATGCAGGTCTCAGCATCATAAAAGGAAAGAACCAAGAAAAGGCCCTGTACAGGGAGTGGACACTGTCAGACAGACATCCTCTCACATCTACTGAGAGTTGGGCCAATCCTGAAACTTTCCAGTTAAGAGCAGAGGCAACATTGGTCAGAGTTAAGACCCTCAGTGACAGAAGTTGTACATCCAGTACAGCCAGTGGTGTGTTTCTTATGAAGAGATTTTAATTCCTCTAGTAATGTGAATTCCTAGAGATGGTAGTCATTAACAGTGCTAGTGGCTAGCTTTTATGCAACATCAAAGAGAAGAATATTTTTAATTTCATTTATGCACCAGAAGATATCTTTAGCGCAGTCTCTTATGGAGCAGAAGTGAGAGTCCTCTTTTTTTCTTTTTTCTTTTTTTTTTTTTTTTTTGAGTCTGCTTAATCCTTCCCATCTCTCAAAACATTCAAGACAAGCATCTCAAACATGTTACACATACGTAGTTTGTGTTTTTGTGAAAAATTTGGCAAAGGAGCACATCCTGAGGAGCTAAGAACATATTTAATAATAGCTCCAGTTAGAAAAGACCCCAAAGTAGTAACATCAAAGAGCTTCTCAGAGGGACATGTGAAAGTTTTCTGTGAAGACCATCAACTCCATAAATCATTGCCTTTCTGGCAATTAGCAGCAAAGCTGGCCTTCCCACAGACATTCTATCAGCCCATCACCTGTGAAGAAGACTCCTCATCAGACACCACACACCAAAGAACACCAAAGAACTGCTCCACCATATCCCCTCTAGCCATCAGGATTCCACTGGCAAGAACACCGTTTCTCCTAGGAATATCCATCTTATTTCTGATGTTGTATGAGATGAAATGGTCATCACAGCAGTAGCCCCCCAAAGTGCCACAGTAGCAAATAAGGGAGGTACAACCTGAGAACAGAGGAAGGGATGATGGGAGCCAGAGACACAGCCCTAACACACCATTTTCATAGTCAGTTTTCAA